>NC_086317.1:440592933-441267933 GCF_036172605.1 Pelobates fuscus | reverse complement strand
GATGAGACACTGGGAACTTTGAGCAGGTGCTAGTTGTGCCACAGTTCATACACTAACCAGTTGAGCTATCAGACTGACTCCACAGGATACAAAGAAGACCAAAAAGTTGATACAAATTTTCCAGATGATGTGTTATTTCATCTACTGCTACTTGAAATTTAAGTCACCATCTCTTCCAGAGCATTAGAGCAGTGATGTCAACACGCGGACCCTGTGAATATAGCTTGATGCCTAAAGGGATGCATATAAGTACACTGGGGAGTTCAACTAACTCCACAACTAACCAGACTATGTTTGCCCACAGGTTAATTTGGAGCGGTATGTGCAGACTTTGATAATGGCTGGGGGTAGCACGATGAAACCGAGACGGGATGTGTCGCTATGTTATTTCTCCCCCCCGTCTGCCAGGTGAGTGGGGCTGAAGGCTTCAAAGAAAAGAGAATCTGCACTGACAGCTCAGTCATGCAAAAGGAATCAAAATAACAGACACTTGAAGGTGCTAGGGAAAGATAGCTGGAAAGAGATTGTGGGTACTGGGGAGAGATAATGAGGTGGCATTCAACTTCCACTGCACACATGTACAGGAATATAGACATACACACTGACTGGCCTAAACCTAACTACATTTGCCCAAGAATCCTGAAGTCACTCATAACAAGACTGAGGGTGGGATGAGTAAGAGGGGATACGCATACCTTTGTTTTTTTATTAGGTTCCCATCTATTTAGGGATAGGGAGGGGCTACCCATTGTTATGCTGCCATGGATATGGCCAGGAAAATATATATATATATATATATATTTCCCATTTATCACAATAACATTATCCAACAAAATGTATAATTTGACATATATAGTATTGATGTACACGTTTTACCAGTCATACTTCACGGACAATGAATAGGCTTTGAAGCATCCTGCCTCACATACTATAAGTATTAGCAGATGTTCTTTTTGATAGAGCCCTTTATAATGCAAGTTTTCCTCAATCTTTCGATCCATGCTTTACAATTTGATTTAAGATGAGAATTATCCGACATGTAGATGGTCTTCCACAGGAATGCGATCATTCTGCAGCTAGGTGCCAAGGAGGTCTATGTGGAAATTAACAGTTTTAGAAGTTTTGAGCTACAACCTCAAGATCCCCAATGATTGTGACTACAGAGTGCACAAAGGCAATCCCATTTTCTGTGCCATGATGGAAGAGAGAATGGTAATATTTAATGGAGAGTATGCAGGAAATTTAGTAACTCCTACAGTAGATCCAAGATTTGGAACATTTTGAACTAAATAAAGCAATTCAATAAATGTATAATAACAATGCGAAAAAAAAAAAAATGACCCTGAAGGTCCTGTATTTTCCGCAAATCCCTTTGCGGTATTGGCTGTAAAGCAGGAAATGACTCAGCCAATCCGGATGCTTCCATTATTTTCAAAGGGAGCCGAACATCTAACATAAAATTCTGCCCAAAAGGTGCCCAAAGGAGCCATAGTACAGCCTTTGGGAACAATTCCATTCATCATATGAGATGAATGTAACGGCTGTCTATTTCCTTGATTTAATATTTTTGGATAAACCTTTCAAATGATTCAAGATTTTGAAAAATTGTGGAATATTGAATTTTTATATATATACATATACACACACACACACACACACACACACACATATATACACACACATATATATATACACACACACATACTCACTTTCTCTCTGTACCAACCACTGATGCTCCCTTCTTCACCATATCAGTTCTTATGTCCATAGTAATTTGCTTTGTCCTTCATATTAGAACTCCTCCTTGTGTGGTTATTTCATACTGGCATGTCTTCTTGGCCAATCAATACTGGCTATTCAACCATGGTCTCTCCCACCTTTCAAAACAAATACTGGACTAACTACAGGTTATATTTCTTTTTTGTAAGCTTGGTCAAACACCCACTATGTTAAATAAATAATTAATGTTTTGTTTATTAATTATACATCGAAAAGATGGAGAATATCTTCTATACTGGATGAAAAGAAGACCCTTATGGGTGAGGCACTGGCTGTGAAGGGAGCCGTGCCTACACTCCCAAATTGGGGGTACCATCCAAAACAGGGAGCCAAAGACCAGGCTGAACGCCAACCTCAGAGCAGGGAGGATCGCAGCAGAAGGAGCCGGCTACGCAGTACCCGACAACATGCCTCTTGGTCCTTACTGCTAATAATATTACTTTCAATGGATGGCCAGTGGCGGATGCTTTCAGTTTGTCAGTAGCCACAGGCAAATCCTACATACAAATGCCATTTGTATGAAGAATAGAGCCCTTGTGGAAAGACATTGTGTCGCCTTCCCTTTGTGGTTTGTAAGGTCAAGTATATGGATTCCAACTGGAAAAGCTTACTGGTGAGTTGAAGCTAATGAAAAGCAATACTGACAACAAACAAAACAATAAAAACAAAACACTACCACCTATAAATAAGTTTCCTGTAAATACCATAATCTGGAATAGAAGCACAGCAGTAAGGAAAGGTGAGAGGAGTCGGTAGAATTCAGCAAATTTAGCATTGTGTGCATTTGTTCCAAGATTTTGGGAAGCAATGAATCAACAAGTGTTTTAAATAGAAGCACCTTGAAATAGATTTACCGTTGACTGAATAGACCAGGTTAATTAAGAACAAAGCTGCCTGCTTAACAATAGTTCTATTATGGTAGAAAAGTACAGATAAGTCCCTAATTAAAAGAGGTATATAAGCGAACACGATTTTTGCTCACTCACCTCTCAATCCCTCAGCCAAAGGCAAAACAGGTGCAAAATAACATTACCTCACTGAATGCATAGGTTTGCCCATTTGATAAATCCTTTACTTATATAAACAGTCTTTGAAAGGTAATTCAATGCTGTGAAACTGGAGATTTCCAGGACACCAAGTCTTTGTATTAACCCAAGAAAAGAATACAATTTACAAAGCACGGTGAGGATGTAGAGGTGTGCATGTATGTGTCAGAATGAGAAGGAGAGAGGCAGAGAATAATGTACTTTAATAGAAAGGTGAGCAACCAATCCAAACTGGATTTAATGCCCTGTTCACCACTTCAATTCAAGTGTAAAGTATGAAAGAAGAAAAAGTAATGTCTCAGCTTCTCTGTATTTTTTAGAAACAGCCACAGTATCTTCACAACGTGTTTTTTAGATTGTAAGCTTGTTTGGACAGAACGCTCTTCAGTTCTGTTCCAGTAAGTCAATCATGTTTTGTTAAAATTAAGAGTTTGTCTTGTGTACCTATTGTACAGCGCTGTGGAATAGGTTGGTGCTATATAATGAATTGTAACTCTTTACCAAAGATGATAAAATTACATATAAACTTGACAACTTCGTGTTTCTGTATAACAGAAGCTGCTTCCTGGCTTCCTAACTAACCAAAATTGCAAGCAAGGCTTCCTCTTTCCCTTCCAAGATGAGGCTGAGTCACTGGTGTAAGACTGGAAGCCTTGAGTGTGGAGTGTAATGCTCACCATTTTATCTGGTAAGGTTTATAGTTTGATGTTAAGCAGTGTAACGTAAGACTAGAAAGATAGTGTCACATACATTTTCTCCTATATGAGGGTTAACCCCCTAGTGAAAATGAAATGTCATCAAAAATATCCAAAAAGCTAAAGGAGGAGCAGGAGAAAACAGGATTATGATCAAATATCCTTGAGAGTACGTTTCCCAACTGATTATAGGAAATAGAAAAATAAATCCAAAAAGTGCAACCTCTATAAATATGAAAACTTGACTAGCTTGTATAATATAGTTATAGCCTAGCAGGAACACTTGTGATACTCTTAAGAAACCATATGTCCAGGTTCCGACTAAGCACAATAGTTAATGATAGTCGGTTAGCGTGATGTAGTTGCTGGGGAAGTGTAGTTGTTACACTATAGCAGGGGTTCCCAACCCAGTCCTCAAGAATTTAGGAATCACTCTGTCTAAAGTGTTTTGTTTTTTTTCCCCTAAAAATACCTTAGACACAACAGGGCAATCCCTAAATCATTTTCTGTTGGGGGGTACTTGAGGACTGGGTTGGGAACCACAGCACTATAGGAATGATTAAACCAAATAAATCTACCGGTTAAGGGGTAGGGACTCAAAAAGGTATACTGTAACCCTGTACACTTGTACCCTATACACTTATATTGTATAGGGTACAATCAAAAACCCCTTAATCAAAAACCTGGAATAGCCCTCTAACTCAGGGTAAGATCACCTCCTGCCAAAACCCTGTAATAAAAACCTGTGGTGAAGGTCCAAATGTTATAAAACACTAAACCTGTGCCTCAAGGTTCGAACGCTCAAATAGTAACAGCGTGTGGACACTATGTTGTGTGTCTGGGTTTGAGATTGCAACAAACCTCTCTCAACCTAGCTAAGCCGCGATTGTTTGTAGCGGTCGGCTGGTATCCTAGCCTGGAGCGAGTAACAATATAGTACATAAGACTGCTATGATTAAATCATCTGAATCACTGTTGGTGCAGTGGCATGTGGATAGCACCGGTCAGTACCCCTGACGCGCGTTTCGACACTCGTTGCCCTTTTTTGCTTTATTTTTCTATTTCCCATAATCAGTTGGGAAACCCACTCAAGGATATTTTATCATAATCCTATTTTCTCCTGCTTTAGCTTTTTGGATGTTAAGCAGTGCTTCCCAATAATCACGGCCCATTCATGTTCTGGGTTTGTCTAGTAGTGGGTTCCCCACTAGAATAGCACATGGAAATGCCTAAATCCCAAACGGTTGGTGTGCTTTGAGCACTGGGAGGGGAAATGCTACTTTAAATAAATGTTTGGCATTGTATCATTAACTTTTATTATAAGGAACACTCCAAAATATTTTTTTTTTTATAATTCAGAAAATATCCCCCAATGATAACATGCATACATTTATTTAGGCATTTTTTCACTGGACATATCTAAAAAAAAAAAAAACAGCTTGCAAAACCTGCAGTTCTCTTGTCTGTAGCCCTTGCAAGCCCTCCCCTTCTAACCCCGCCCAGAATTTCTGTGTCTGTCCAATCACACAGGGTTATTCACTAAATAGGGAACTCAAGTGAATTTAAGACCAACGTAGCCAAACTGGGAGCACATCTGACTTAGAGAAGGTTTCCAGTTCGGCTAGTTCTACATTGAATTTGAAGTTCACTCTGAATCCTCACTTTAGTAAATAACCCAGACAGCCTTCCTCAATGCACCTCAATGAGAAGTCTTTTCTAAGGCAGGTGCTCTGGGCAATCGCTGCTGTTTGAGCTTAGCTCAACTGAGCTAAACAACCAGCAAGGAACAGGATCAGTTCTCAATCAGTCCGGGGGAGTAACAAGGTTCATTTATAGAAGTGCCAATTTCTATTGAAATCTGCACTTTTTGTAGAATTAAAAAAAAGAAAAATGTTCACACATAAAGCAATTCAGCAATCTAACGTGCTTTTGGTATTTGGTGTGTTTTTAACACATAATTTGCTCATTGAAAGCTCAAAATAAGTAAAAACTGAACACACAAAAGAGTTATGCTGAACACTATTATACAGAGAATCACTAAATTGTCTTTTGTTCAGTCATATATAATTTAAAGGTCAATAAATCTTTATAAAGATGACATCTATTTGGAAGATAAATTTAAGATACAGTTGATACATTGCACTTTTAATTCTTGTTAACTATTCTCTATGAATTTAAATTATTTCAATTTTTTACACTAAAGGAAGAACAGGGATGCCTAGTGCTGTACAATCCGTACAATTATTTTTCTATATAATTTCTTAAAGGAACACTATAGTCAACTAAATTACTTTAGCTAAATAAAGCAGTTTTAGTGTATAGATCATTCCCCTGCAATTTCACTGCTCAATTCACTGTCATTTAGGAGTTAAATCACTCACTTTGTTTCTGTTTATGCAGCCCTAGCCACACCTCCCCTGGCTATGATTGGCAGAGCCTGCATGAAAAAAACTGGTTTCACTTTCAAACAGATGTAATTTACCTTAAATAATTGTATCTCAATCTCTAAATTGAACTTTAATCACATACAGGAGGCTCTTGCAGGGTCTAGCAAGCTATTAACATAGCAGGGGATAAGAAAATCTTAATTAAACAGAACTTGCAATAAAGAAAGCCTAAATAGGGCTCTCTATACAGGAAGTGTTTATGGAAGGCTGTGCAAGTCACATGCAGGGAGGTGTGACTAGGGTTCATAAACAAAGGGATTTAACTCCTAAATGGCAGAGGATTGAGCAGTGAGGCTGCAGGGACATGTTCTATACACCAAAACTGCTTCATTAAGCTAAAGTTGTTCAGATGACTGTAGTGTCCCTTTAACCCCTTAAGGACCAAACTTCTGGAATAAAAGGGGATCATGACATGTCACACATGTCATGTGTCCTTAAGGGGTTAAGCATGTTTTCCACTTGCGGTCAATTTTATTTCCAGTAATTTTATTGTACACATTGGGAGGTATGGTTTTAAAAACTAAATCAGGGTCAGAGTTCTAATGGAGGAGGAATCACCATGCCCGGGACATGTAATAATGGGTGCAAGGCAGGCAGTTTATTTGGTATTTTAACCTGGCGCATGCAAGTGGCAGGATGGTTATTGAGAGGAAATTGTTTGGGGTAGACCGTGTGACCACTATAATTTCAGCACTTGCAGACCTCTTTAGACGAACAATCCACGGTTCTGGCCCATTCTAATCAGTCAGTGTGCAGTCGCCAGGACTCCCAGCATGCAATCTGACTTTATGTGTGCCAGAACAATGAGAAGCAATTGCCGAGGTCATGATCTGAGAAATGTGCTCTATATATTGGCTCTCAATAAAATTAAGGAAAGATTTGGCTAGGGTGAGAGTAAGAGATGCAGCACACACCACACTACACACCAGACACGTGCACACAAACACACAGCCAGCACACACCCCACATATTACGTACAGCACACACACACAACATACAGCCAGAAGATGCCAGACACAACATACACATTACATACAGCCAGCAGACACCACATACATAACACTCAGCTAAAACACATACGCACTATGAAAATAGAGGGTAAGACACTAAACACCAACTATTGGCAAATTATCAAAGAAAATAAGTTACATGCGCTCTCTCCCAAATCCCAATGCATATTTAAACAAATGGAGGTTATTTAGTGGCTCAAATGGCAGGTTTAGCCCACCTGCCATGTCAAGGCAAACCTCTCAGGTGGGTCCTTTTTTTGTTTTGGCAAATATCAGAATTTTTTAGATCAGCTATTTTGGCCTCAGTTTTTTCTTCTTTCAGATTCAACTTAGGAAAATTCATAGTTTAGTGAATCGCCAGACTTTCTAAATTAAAATATTTTTCCATGGACAAAACGTTCCACACCCCTGCCATACATATCAATGAGGTGTTCATGCGGTGTCTACAACTGCCAATTTACACAGAACTGTATTCTCCATCCTTAACATTCTTAGTTAGGATACGAGAGTAAAGATAGAGATACCTTCCGCTATGATGCTTTCAGCTTCCATTACCACCTCTATCTGTGAAGACATCACAACATGTTAGGCAGATTTCAATCCACTAATTGGCAAAACATATTCCTATAAACCACGGATATAAAGGTGACCTTACATAAAATTTTATTCTGTATACATTCAAACAAGCAGTAAACAGATAAATATAGATGTAGGCCATATAGGTATAGTATCGTAAGAGGCTATCAACTGTGTGCTTGCTACAGCAAAAATGTGAAAAATGTCTTTCATGACGGACAAATGTAAATATAATAAAGATCTTACTGCTTGTAATCAGACTACAGAGAGATTAAAATATATACGGTATATCTCCTTCCGGCAATACAAGAAATATGCCTTTAAACACCACAAAAATGCCTTTTTGCACAGAAATGAAAATCGAAAAAAAAAATCAAAAAAATTATATATATATATATATATATATATATATATATATATATATATACACACATACATACATACACCGGTATATGCTAAAGTTTTAGATAAAAATAAAGTGCATTAATTATTTACACATCAAAAAAGATAGAACGCCAACATATCAGAGTAGGACATTTTTTTTCTCCTTAACACCTGTAAATTTATGACAATAGTTGGTATTAAGGAACAGTCAATATGACTCACACAATTTATGTAAGAGAGGAGGTTTTTGGGATGAAAAAGAAAGACTGATCACATCCCACATGGAAATGATAAATAATTAGTAAGAATATTCTACTTATTAGAAAACCAGGATAAAAGCCTGGGGGTATGTTCTCTAGCCCGTTTGTTGAAGACATAAATCAACGCCTGTCATTTCTTGCACATTTGATTCAATATCTCCCCAATTACAATGTAACAATATCTCACATTACTTTAATCATTTACTTTTGCTAGACAGTGTATATGCAGAAGAAGAAAAAAAAATTAAAAAATTCCTACAGTTGTCAACACGGCAAAACAAATAGAGCTAATTGAGACAGAATAGCTGTATTCTGCCTTGCAAAACCTATCGTGAGAAACACACCTGTTACAGAATACAGCCTTAAGTGGTTCTCTTTGGTTAACAAGTTTATCAACTAAAGATGAAGATCAAATTCACGTTTTAATGAGTATGTCTGATGTTCGGATGTGGTTGAAGGGTATAGTTATCTTATCATGCTTTGATTTTCAATTGCTCAGAACTTTTGTCAAATACATGTTTTAACTTTGTACAGCATATGGAAACAAAATGACAATGTGAACATTACATCGCAAATTCTCAAAGGATTTGTAAGGTTTTAGACATCATTTATTGAGGATGTTTCTCAATCTATATGACCGAAAGCAGACCCCAGAAATGATGATGGTGGTACATCTCAAATTCAGTTGACCAAATATTTCTAAACCTTTTTATGGTGTATGGGAAGAAAAGAAGGGGAGAGGGTATCCGGAAACAACTGTACAACAACAAAATATGTACTCAATAAGTAGGTGGTACGAACAGGCTCATGGAACAGGCTCCTCTTATTCTAGATACCATATATTGCCAACCTGTACTACTCCATTATGAGTTGGATTACCAAAGACTGGCCAGTTCTACTTGCTACTGTATTGAAAAATGACGTTATACTGACATAATTAAGCTTAGTTGATATCCCTAGTGCAACCAGATATAATTAAAAGGACACTAAAGTCACCAAAACGACTAGGTTAATAAAGCAGTTTTGGTGTATAGATCATGCCCTCATGTCTTACTGCTCAATTCTCTGCCATTTAGGAGTTACATCACTTTGTTTATGCAGCCTTGGTCACACCTCCCTGCAACTATCATGCACAGCCTTCCTAAATACTTCCAGTAAATAGTCATCTACTGTTTACACTTCCTGAATGGCAAATTCTGTGTATTTTAGAATTTTTTCATCACCTGCTTGCCTGGTGCTACAGGAGCCTCCTGTGTGTGATTAAAGTTAAATTTAAAGAGTAAGATATAAAAATGTCTAAACCTAGTTAAAATCTGATTAAAAATGAAACCATTATTGTTTTATGCCAACTGTGTAAATCACAGACAGGAGAGGACTACACGGATATAAACAAAAGTGATTTAACTCGTTCATGTCAGAGAATTAAGCAGTGTGACTTCAGGGGTGTAATCAATACACAAAAACTAACTTTGGTAAGCTAAAGTCATTTTGGTGACTATAGTGTTCTTTTAAAGTACTAAAGTCACCAAGCCTACTTCATCTCAATGAAGTTGTCTGGATGCATGGTCCCTGTCATTTTAACCCTGCAATGTAAATGAGAAAAGGTTAGCAAATATATATATATATATATTTGTTTTACTGGTTATTCACTGAAAGTTTGGGAGGGGGCAAAATTAACTTGCAATTAGGACACTATAGTGTTAGGAATACATGTTTGTCTTCCTAACGCTATAGTTTTCCTTTACTATAAGTCTATATGTCTTGTGAATTAAGCATTCAATTGGGCCATACAGCATAATTGTGTGGTTTGTGTGAAATGTTGTCGGGTCACAATCCTTGAGAAACAGTGTTTGGGTAAGTAAAGAGAATGTAATGAAAACCTATCTACATATTGTGATTGGAGTAATCTGCTCTATTTTTAAAAAATTCCAAAATCCTGCCCGAACAAATGTAGTGGCAAACCCCTACTTAAGCACAAGATGACAGTAATGGCTTGTATGAACAACAACACAAAAAAAAATAACAGTTTAATGAGACAGCCTTGCTAGTTTATACATATCTGCAGACATAATGTAGGTTCCGATTAATTAACTAAAATAAATGTAATGGTGTTTATTCCTTTATATCCACTTATACGTGCAAATTTTTTGTATTTTTTTTTCATAATGCATAACAGACCGAATACAATTACAAAGAAATATAAATGATAAATATAAAACACACAAAAGATATTTAACCAAACAAATAAACATCATATTACCTAGGGCAGAGGTAGGCAACCTATGGCACATGTGCCATGCACGTCACTCAAGGTGCTTTTGCGCAAGGCTGCTAGAGCTAAACAGGCTCTGGCCTATCAAAAGTCCCAGTGAAACTTCAGATATCTGCTAATACGAAAAGGTGGTGAAGGACAATCCTCAATTTATGCATTGCAGCACGTAGAGGAAGAGTTCTCAGATCACTTCCTCCCAGCACTTGTGAATGGGAATCCACACTGAAGTAGAGCAGCCCTCGGCAGCTCCTGCCCTTGACATGTACATGGCCAGCCTGGTCCCCAATGGAACCCAGGGAAGCCACCCACACTGCTAGATATACACAGAAATGCAGAATAGCCCTCCCCTCATACAGATAATACGAACAGCCTACACACAAAACACAATCCGCACAAACTCAACACCACTGACAATCCATATACATGCACACACCTCACATGCAATGCCCCAAACAGCCCCATACATACACACTACGAAACACACAGTGTGATATATCCATCCACACTCACAATTCCACAAGCAGCCCCCATACACAGCCGACATTCATAGGTACACAATACCACAAACTACTCATGAACATATACAATATAATAGCTCATATACGCACAAATACAACAATACAAGGCAACTGCAGTATAAATAACACAAGCAGAATACGGCAACATGCACACCTCAAGTAAAAAAAAAATAGGACTGGCACGCTACAGGCCATAACAATCTTATTTCAGCACAGTGCTGCTAAAAGGTTGCCTACCCCTGCCCTAGGAGCTTTCTGGATGGGATGAACCAAATGCTATGAAATATTAACCCTTTAATATCGGTAACATCAATTTGCATAGAGATTACAAAGAATTACATGGCTGTGGATTTTATTAGAGTTCTTAAATTGAATCACCTGTGACCAAAAAGGGACTTGAGTAAGAAGAGCAGTAATGTGTAGATATTTATAAAGAACCCTCTTTTCCACATTACAGAATTCGTCTTTGGGGTGATCACACATGGGTAGGAAACGCTCAGCCTTCTCAAAAAAAATAAATAAAATAAAATAAAAAATAAAATAAAAAAGTAGCCTTTTGTTTGTATATTATGGTTGAATATAGAAGCTCATGAAGGCAACCTAGGAATGATGGTACTCTTCTGATGTTTGCTACCAATGGTGGGTGGTTGTATCAATGTCAGTATGGCAGGACAGAAGAGGAAAGGATTCTGTGACCATTTAATGTGAAGTTAAAATACAACCACCAAGTCCTTAGACATGCTCGTGTAGTGTGGGTTAAATTGCATCAAACAGGTATATTCATTTACGTTCATATACGGGTATTATTTATTTAAGTGAACATCAAAGTGTTATGACAGTAAATTAGTAGATCATAGTCCCTTCTTCTTCCCATGCCTTCTGGAGACATACCAATGTGTAATCATTTCATCATTTTCAGAACACCCTGCCATAAGTTAGGCTGAGTTTCCAACCCAATGAGACGAACGCCTTTTTTATGACCAGTGAAACAAAAATGCTTAGAAGTACATACATCAAAAGCTCAATACAACAAGAAAACAAGTTACAGCACAGCTCAACCATCCTGACACAAACTATGTCCAGACAGAACATCTTTAATGTCTAATGTGCAAATCTTTTCACTATTTGTATTTTAAAAAAAAAAATGGAAAATACAATGCATTTGGTATCTTTTCCTAAATTCTCCAATTTCAAGAAATTACAGGATTATAGTTCTAATGCAATGCTAAGATTTGTTGCAACGGTGTTTATAAATACACCAGTAAGAGATCTATTCCAAAATATGTATAAATTGTCTTCATTGACACACAATCCATTACTAACACAGAGTGGGTAGAAATGACTAGCAGCTTTCAGATACTCACATTGTAATACATTAAAACATCTCTCACCTCTCCATGGAAGAAAGAAGCCAATGGAGAAGAGTTCAAAAACAACTTCAAAAACCCTATCCCTAAGTTTAAAGTAAAATAAACGGATTTGTCTCAAATGTATGCTCAAAGTCTTCTAGGTGAGTGGAGTTGCCCTAACCGACATGTGCTTCCATAGAAATTGCACTCTTTAACTGACCTATGGACTTTGTATTGATCTCACCGATGGGCACAGCTACAGTTTAATTAAAGGAACATACACGGATAGGTTCGATCCATACTGACACAGCCTATTTTCGCTTGTCCAGTTTAATATTTTTGTGCATGTTTCACGATCCGAATTTTCCGCCCGCCCTCCAGCCAATTACAAGTTTTATAGTCCCTTCCCTACAACATTTGAGGAACCACAGTATTGTTTAAATGCAGCCGCTTACAATAACAGCATGCAAGGCAGCTGATACCTGCGGCCATCAAGAGTGTGGTTAAGGCAAGGGACCAGACTGCTGCATGGTTCCAGAATAAATATGTAGCTAGAGACCCCTAAGCCCTATACCCCTTTTCCTGTTCTTTCACCAAGCATGCAGTCACAATGACAATTATCTTATTTACAAAGCGCCAGCAAATTCTGTTGCGCTGTATAATGATGATTGGATTGACTATTTTTTTTTTGCTCCTGACAGTGTAGGTTTCCACTGCAATAAGTTTAAATAAAGCTGTGCAAGCTTCAAAAACTACAAAGAAAATATCAAGAATTTAAAGAAAAATCTAACTTTTTTTTTTCCAGAGTTTTGTCTCTAATAATGTGTATTTCATAAGTGTAGCTCAAGAAAAGAACTGCTAAATAGATCAACTGTTTTATTTATTTTTTAAATTATTAATTTCATTGTGCAAAAGATTAACAGACAAGCTTGCTATGTAACAACCACAGACACAAGCATTTCAAGAGACAGTATTTTGCTGCATGAGATTAGAACTGCACATTTTTAAATAATAAACAGGCTAAATTAAGTTGTGTCAGTAAATGAGTGGACAAGAGGACAAATGGATGCGTGCTCTGTAGACTGACACTAAGGTAATCAAAGAAGTAAAAGAATACGATTGTGTGACATGCTAAATTATATTCAATAGTGTTGCTTAGTAGCCGCTAGGTACTATTCTCAATTAAGAACACGTGGAAGGATCGAACCGCTGCACTAGGAACCTATGAGTAACTACGTGGAAAACAGGCCAATTCCGCAAACTGGCCACAATGGATAAGCTTTCTTCCCTATGTGCATAGTGTCCTCTGTCTCATGCAGGATAGCATGCCATGCTTAGCTTCAGGCTTGCGGGCTACTGTGGAAATGCTGTGCCTTTGCTTTTCTCCCTCCTGAGCCATAACCCTCACCGCCTTCCCGAGGGTCTTCTGTCGCTGCTTGGCAGAGTCACGGGTCCGAGGTCCTTCTCGTTGCCCAGGTGTCTTATAGGTGCTTGGGCAGTTGGGTCGCTGTGTCTCCAAATGAGACCCCAGCTCAGTGCATGGTCGATGTTCCAGCAGTTCACTTGTTTGTGCCAGCGCTTAGTTGCGGGCCTGTTCAGACGCTTTGGATCAGACATGGAGCCCACAACAGCAGGGGGTGAGCCAGTACGTATAAGCGTTGCTTGCTTATACTCATTTGTCTATCCTCAAGCCCGTGCCAGAATTCCATAAATATTGCATCCAGCCTTGTGAGAGTGGATTCCCTCAGGCATTGTGGCGTGGTGTGAGGATTGGCTCCCGCCGATTCGTCCAGCAGGAACGTGTGCTGGGTCGCAGGGCCACCAGGGGCTGGTGAGTAGGGTGTGAGTGCTGTGGCCGGGATAACCCCACCGGTAAAGTAGGGGGGGGGGGGGGGGGGGGAGGACAGGAACACTTGCTATGTCCACTTATGTCCGTAGGATAGCCAGCAGGAAGATCAGCCGCATCCTCCACGCCAGCACCTACATGTAGGCCGCAATGGTGTGTCGAGTCCAGGCAGCTCATTGTTCGGCATTTACCGAGACTCCATGTTGTGATCACTTCTAAAACGCAAACCAAGAAAATCATGCATAATTATATTAAGCTCCAAAAACTACACCAAAAGTTTACGTTATTATACTGAATCTAGTGGGGTATGTAGGGGGGATTAAAGAGAGAAGTCAGTTTTATTTTACTGGCTTCCAATAGTTATATTACATATAAAATGATTAATAAAGTGTATTCTGGCAAAGCAGATTTTATTCAATAGATTTTGGGTGGAATCCAACATTAAAAGAAATTGGTGGTGAGGTGCCAGGAGGTATTGATGGATGGAATGAATGGAATCACACTTCCTTTAAAATACCTTTTTAACGGGCTGAATTTTTGGATCAATTAAATTTTATTTTTAACTTATCCCTAATTTTGGTTGTGAAAATAAAGTCACTGTATATCTGGTGACGCAATTGGTCAAGATATAAAGACATTATTTGGGATTTTATAGCAATGGGAATGTTCTGTGATCATGAAAGTCTATACAGGAGTAATCCTTTTTTATTAGGGTCTTTAGTGATTTGAAATATATTCGTATTAAAAAGATCTACAATTTTTTTTAAATCAGATTACGTTTTCATATTAGACAGCATGTAAGTTATCCATATAAGAAAGGCGGGTGGGCTGAGGAAGGGGCGACACAATGTCTGGTAACAGGTGGTGTAAGCAACTGAGTGAATAATAACTTTTTTCCTGCCATTATAAAAGCGCAGACAGCTTGAGAACTTTGGAAAGAAAATTCCACGAAACTGGCTTGTCCCAGCTGCTGGGCCGTATAACGGAGAATGAATGAACGATTTCAAGCTTCACCCACGGCAAGCTTAGTTCATACTAATTGATTAGCTCAGGTCAATTAACCCCTTGGCTGCTAGACCTGTCAGCCACGCACTGCTTCAAAGACTGCACTTGAAGTTAAGACATGGATATTCTGTGGTGCAATGAACATGATTGGTGCATATACCAATTTAGTAAATACTATTGTGATTTTAAAAAGGCTGGGTCATTCTCGTGAATCCATTAATACACTGTGGCAGTAATAATGATTTTAAACATAAAACATGTTATTTAGGAATATAACAAAATATTATAATAAAGATAATAGAGTTATCTACCTTGCACAAAGAGTATTTTCAACATGGGAATCAATTATATTTGCATTTTCTACTGAAATTCCCATAACCGCAATGCGTCCAGCTATGTCTCGATGTATGTTATGCTGTAAAATTAAAACATTCTGAAAAATTTAAAAAGATGTTCTACTAGGGGTTTTCAAAAGACAGAAAATTATTAACTGAATATGCATGTAAAATAATGAAAACATTGTGGAAAACGTAAGTGTCCATGACTGACCTTATTCTCTGCAACATTTTAAAAGAACTGTTTAAACACACAAACACTGAATGCAGCAACGTATCCACCAGTACCTTCAAGATGGCTACCCAGTAAGCAGATCTCTATAGATTACTATAAGTTGAAAGTTAAACATTCTATTGTCAGACAGTGTATACGACACTATTGATTATCTTCATCGATACTCGTAGTTTTCTACATTTAGAAAAACTTTAAATTTTCTATAAAAATATACCGTATATACTCTAGTATAAGCAGAGTTTTTCAGCACATTTTTTTGTGCTGAAAAACCCCAACTCAGCTTATACTCGAGTCAATGTCTGTATTATGGCAATTTACATTGCCATAATACAGACAGGGGGCTGTCAGCGAGCGCTTACCTCTCCTGCAGCTCCTGTCAGCTCCCTTCTCCTCCGCGCCGGTCCGTTCAGCACCTCGGTCAGCTCCCAGTGTAAGTCTTGCGAGAGCCGCGGGGTCATAGTGCGGCTCTCGCGAGACTTACACTGTGAGCTGGCAAAGGGAGCTGCACGGACAGGCGCGGAGGAGAAGGGAGCTGACAGGAGCTGCAAGAGAGGTAAGTAACAGCTCTGCCAACCCCCCCCCCCCCCACTGAACTACCAATGCCACTGGACCACCAGGGAAGGAGAGCCCCCCTCCCTGACATGTATTAAGCAGGGAGGGGGGACGAAAAAAAATAAATGTTAATAAAATAAAATAATATTTATTAAATAATAATAAAATAAAATAATAATTTAAAAATAAATAGAACAAAAAAAATGATTTAAATAATTAATAAAAACAATAATCAAAATGCCCACCCCCACCAACACATACACAAACACACACTGCATCACACACACTTCATTCATATACACACACTGCACACATACACACACTGCATTCATTATATACACACACTGTAAATAAATATTCAATTAATATATTTTTTTTAGGATCTAATTTTATTAAGAAATTTACCAGTAGCTGCTGCATTTCCCACCCTAGTCTTATACTCGAGTCAATACGTTTTCCCAGTTTTTTGGGGTAAAATTAGGGGCCTCGGCTTATATTCGAGTATATACGGTACTTTGTTAATGTCTAATTAGGTACACCGAGTCACCATAGCTCCTCATCCTCCATAACACCATTCTCACTTACCGCTGCAATTTAAGGGTAAATGCGGTAGAGAGAACGTCTGAATTTAAAAAGTGTGTAAACAATGGGATTGTAAGGAGGATGCAGAGCGTAGCAGGAGGAGTTGGGTTAGTAATAGGACTAATAATACAACAAGATATGTGCACAATATGGAGGTGAGTAAGTAAGAAGCTCTAACACCTAAAAGTGGTATCCCCTACACCACTTAAAAACAAATATAATACATACATACAAAAGATGGAGCTTCTAAGTAGTATTTCAACAGATATTCTATAAGATAAAATCATACAACAATAGTGCAATACAGTATGTAAAATGCTTAAAAAGTAAAATAAAGGAGTGATATCACTCACAAGCCTGGAGTCATACCCTCATATGATTTTATCTTACAGAATATCTGTTGAAATACTACTTAGAAGCTCCATATTTTGTATGTATGCATTATATTAGTAATAGGACTAGACTATGACTGTTACAGGCATACAATGGCCACTGGGATGCAAAGGACCGTTTAACACCCTGGAGTGCAGTTAAAGGATTTTCTACTAGTGAATTATCTGGCTTACCACAGCTACCTTGCCAAAGTAATTCATTCACAATACTTTTGAAATCCTTGGTAGGCTCTCTGTGTTTAGCCTATATACTCTGTTAGGAATTTTGAATCTTGAATCTTGAATCCATGATTGTGACAAAATGATCTAAGTTTACATTCTACATTACATTTTAGAATGTTTTTAAAGCATAGCTCAGTCTTGGCATACTTCCTATCATTACTAAAATCATCAACCTCATTTCCAGAACACTTTTATAAATTGCCACAACAGGGTTTCATTTAATGTTAATGTAATAAATGGAAACATTTAAAGGGACACTGTAGGCACCCAGACCACTTCAGCTAATTTAAGTAGTCTGGGTGCTGTGTCCCTTTTGCACTTTAGTTCTACAATGTAAAACATTGCAGTTCCAAGTCTGCCCACGATGGCTGTCTACCAGACAGCCACTAGAGGGCTTCCGGAATCCAAACGAACTTTTGGTCCATTATCTGACGCTGGACGTCCTCATGCTCTGCATGAGGACCTCCAGCATCACATTTTCCCCATAGGAAAGCATTGATTCAAGCATTGCTGCGCATGCTGATTAGACCCCGCTTGCCGCTGGACGGAGAAGGGGGCGGAGCTTTGACCCAGCATTGAGGGACTGGGATCAGGTAAGTAAATATAGGGTTGTTAACCCTTTATTTACCGGGTAGAAGAGGGTGCAAGGGAGGGGGGAGGCAGAGGGATCGGTAGTGCCAGGAATACAGCTTTGTATTCCTTGCACTACAGTATCTCTTCAATGGTAGTTTGCTTTTAAATGCATAATCAGAATCTATACATCATGTTATTTCAGGTTTGCCATATCAATTTAAAAACATGCTGGGTTTCAAACAGATATAACAAATATTAGGTTGTAGACAGCAGTAGGTGTTGCGGCAATGAGAAAAATCAGTAATCAAATAAATATGTTGGTGAAAAAGTATATATTATTTAAGAGTTTAAAGTAACTATGTATGACTGCTAATAATGTTTTTAGATGGTTGCGGTAATAAGATTTTTAGTAACTTCTTTTGGAAAATAATTTCATAAAGGTGTTCAATTGTCCGTATATAGTTTTAAATTGCATGCTCCTAAAAACATCATACTTGTTATTAAAGCAACACATCCGCATCCCCCTACCTCCAAACAACAGTCAAAGGGTTCAAAACCCTTTAAACACTTACCTGATTCCAGGGCAAAGGTCCTTTGGCACTGGCTCTCTCTCTTCCTGTGATGTCAGTGCAAGTGGAAACCATTGCATGAATTATTTTAATGGGGATTTGCAAAGCATAAGGATGTCAAGCGTCCTTTCATGGAGTTAAATTCTGTGAAAAGCCAGGATGCGCCTTTAGTGGTTGTCTAATAGACTTTTCCCTGCAATGGAAACATTGACGTTCCCCTAAAACTACATTGTTTGCAGCTGCAGGGTAAAGGGAACAGTGACACTGTACCTAGAACATGTCAATGAGATTGAGTGGTCTGGGTTACTATATAGTGTCCCTTTAATTGGCAAAAAGGTGTAGCGGTACTTACCCTCTCCAGGGGCCGGCCGGGGTCCTCTGTTCTCGCCGCGCGCGGTCCTGCTTTTGCACGAGCCGCACGCGGCTCATCCGACAGCAATACCAGAAAGGCGGGCAGTGACCGCAAGAAGCGGTCACGTGTCCTGCCTGACTCTAAGAGCGCGCCGCGTGTCTCGGGCGCGCTCTTAAAGGGACAGTGGGAGCCGAAATATGAACCGGTCTCCCATTGGCCCCTGTCATGCCACATTCCCCATACATTCACGTTTTGGGGGCGTGGATATGACAGGGGCCAATCAAATTGAATACTAGGGTATTTATACTCACCTTTTCCCTTATTACCTTGCCCTATCGTGGTTTCTGTTCAGTTCACTTTAATGCTTGTATCGTTCAGTTGTGTTTTTTTGGTGCCAGACCTTGGCTTTGTTCCTGACTCCGTTTTCTCTTTATCCTTGCTTGTCTTGTTCGCCGATTTGCTCTCCTGTGTACCAGTCCTTGGCTTGTTCTAATTTACGCTGTCTCTCTGTCCCCTTGACCTCGGCTCGTTCTGGACTGTCTTTTCTTGTCCTCGTCTAGTCCGGTCATTTTAAGGTCCGGTAAGACGTATCTTGTTTTCTTGCCTCTAGACTATCTGGACTATTCTTACGTGTTTGAGTATATTACCGCGACAAAAGGAAATTTGTTCATTGAAGTCTTATTTTTAATTTGTTTATTTTTTTTAAATTTCATGATTGAAATATATTAAAGATTTCGTGAGAAGCACCCAGCTAGGCATGTCACCTTGACAGACCTATTTTTTTAAAATTTATTTTTTATTATGTCTCATATATATTTTACCTGTGAGAAAATAACAATATAGCAAAAAATACTATCCCATTTTCCATCTGAAGGTAGAAGGTAATTAACGAAGTCCATGTTCAGGTAAGTCATTTCACTGATGATGTAAGGGTCATCTACTAAGTTTTTCGCCCATTTTGTGGTGTCCCTGCCTGGCATCTTAAATGAAGAAATAAAAGGTATGTTTTTTTTCCTCTCACTCTCTTTTGGTTGCAGTTTTTTTTTTTTTTTTCCTTCTGAAAGTTCAGCTTTCAACATTTATTTTACAGTTAAATCAGTGGTACAACATGTCACAGGGCTTGGTGCACAACTAGATGCATTGCTATCTATGTAAGAATTTACACATCACATAAAACAAAGCCTTTTGTGAGTTTGAGTGATTTAATAAAGAAGTAAACACACATCACACTTTATCATGCAGTGCTCACAGCAAATTAGAACACGAAATGCAAACACAACCACGTCCTTTACCTTGTTTTAAAATGCAGCAATCCCCAGAATAAGCCCTATCTCAACCTAGTCGCTCCCTGAAAACGAATGTCTTTCATTGAATTAGCCTCAAAAGGTGGCCACATTGTACGTAAATTGAAGGAGGTGCCTTCCTTCTTCCATATGGAGAAGATCCTGCAATTCAGTTTACAAAGGCAGAACATTTCTTCAGACTGTCAAGACAGTACTATCACCTCCATGGACGAGCAATAGGGAAGGGAGTTGCTGAAGCACTGCACAGCTAGTACATTTTGAATAGTATGAAAAACTGCAATACATTTAAAGCACAAAGAAAAACCTGGGTTGGTTTCATACTTTATTAGACGTTCAAAATGAATATGAACCTACTAGTTAGTAACACGTACATGTAGTAACTAATTAACATTACAGACCACCCACCTGGTGCTCTAGGTATCTGAATACCTATTTATTTCTATGTGTTTTATTAAAGGGGTTGTATAAACACTAACTGGTGCAGCTCTTTGTAGTGGTTATGATGTTAAAGTCTATGGACACGGTGTCCCAGTTTTGGAGCGGTAGACAAAAGATATGGCTGTAAAATATAGCTCTACCTACACTGACATCCTTTGCTGTAAATCCTTCCAGCGTGCACAGCAATTGTAGACTAAGAGTGCTGGACCAATCTGCACTTGCAGGGACACTGCCTGAAGGCATATAGCGCTACACAATGAGCCGCAGTGGTTATGGTACTTATAGTGTCCCTTTAAAAAGTTATAAGAAGAGTTCAGAGAATTAAAAAAAAAAAAGAAAAAATTACGATGAACCATAACAATACAACAAAATAAGCAATGAGATACTCTGTACATCATGAAGAATTGTGTGGATGGGAGAATGACAGGTTGCCTTTAAATCTATGTAAAATTACTGTGATCTACTTGAGAAAGCTTGATAAGTATATTAAACAGTGATTACAATTGGAGACACATAACAAGCCCCTGCATGAACGGTCAAAAGTACCTTTTCATAATAGTAATTTCTCATGGCTTGGGCACTTGATCTAACGAACATCTACTTCAAGTGGAATGAAAGAAAAAAAAAATGAAACATTCTGCGCTAGCAGTTAGCTTTGAAGATAATTATACTACAAGTTCATAATCTATTCAGGTGAATTTGTATATCATTTCCAAAAATCAGCAGCACATTATTTATCCCCCCCAAAGAAAACACTTATAAAGTTAGGTATTTTAAGTCACTGACCCAACGAAATTGGCTTGCGTTAATGGTCCATACGGAAAATAGAGAACTAAGTTAACAAGCACTGTGGTATTGCTTTGATCATTTCACATCATTACATCCAGCTACTAAATCTCCTAAAGATATGCAGCACTTTATCTATTAGTTCAGCTACAGATAACGTTCCCCAAGCAGTAAGACTTGCTGTACTCGGTCAGTCTTTACAACTGGCAGTAAATGAGTTTAGACAGTATTTATTTTAACAAAAATCATCAAGAACGCAGAAGCGGAGTAAAAGTCAGGCCACACAGCTGGAAGGTTTCCGTAAAAAAAAAATATATATATATATATATATATATATATATATATATATATTTTTTTTTTTTTTTTTTAAATGGTGAGAATTGGAAAGAAGGGGCCAATACATGCTTTATATAATTCACTGGACAGCTAAAGCCTTTTAATTTTTTTTATTACCTTTAACAGCCTTAAGCAATTAGCCTGGCTTCTGAGGAGGTGGGCTTAATTGCAAGGACACCGATGGCAGACATCCTATTCTAGTTTATCAAACATCAAAGAATCGGAACTTTTAACATTTGTATTAAACACCAAATTGATAATATTTAATAGCCTGCCTCGTGCATTCAACCTGCTATTTACTAATGGAAAGAAATGAGAAAGGGGCTATATTTAGAAAATAGTTTGTTGTAAGGTGTACATTTGTCATTGCAAATTGGATAATAAAAGCTCAGTACGGTCTTAAAGGGACACTAGAGAATGTGACCATATTTTATTGGATAGGCAATGCATTAAAAAAATAAGTCAAACAGTACGTTTCTGCATTTGCTGAAAAAATCCCCAACTTCCACGCTGACACCAGCAAACTGCTTATCCAATCATTATCTTCCATTATTTAGGGAGTTGATAATATGTTTATGGGACCTGCACCTTAAGCAGAGGCTCTAACCCATGGAATGGAATAATTTAAGGCGCTAAGAGGATAGTAACTACATCCACCGCTGCTGTAAACTTAATGAGCTTTTTTCGGAGTGATGTTATGTGATATTCCTGTTAAGCCTTCGCTTCCTGCAAGGAGTCTGTATTTTAAACATAGCCTGCAGAAAATGACAGGAGAGGAACAATTTGAAATATTCTTACTGGCTGTTAAAAGAGGCAACGTATCTCTTATTGGCAATGGTGCCAGAAGTCCGCTGGTGCATTCCCACTGGGAGCCCATGGTCTGGCCATATTTTTGATATATCTAAAGTGAAAGTATTTCTTCTACAATAGATAAAGAAATGTTTATAGACTCCAAGTGCTGAGAACTTAAGCTGATTTCTATCCATTCAGAGCCCACATCAATGTCACTAGTGTAGAGGAAGGAACTTCCACATTTGCGACATCAAAAGAGTGGGCCCAAATGTGGGTGCATGGGGGATACAGCTAAGTGTCCAACTGACTCAAAATAGTCTTGTAAGCTGGCTGATGGTATCAGGGGGCTCTTGGCACCATTACTACTACAGTTCTCCCTTGTGGATATGGTTCCTAGACTGACCCTTTCATAATAGTACAGTTGGAACAAATCATGCTCAGTGAAAAGAAAATATACAGAGGAGGCTATACTAATAAATATATATATATATATATATATATTATATATATATATATATATATATATATATATATATATATATATATACACACACACACACACACACACACACCATGTCTATGTATGCCAAAATATACAATATATATACCAGTTGCAGAGAGAGCCCAGTTACACAGATTCTATTATTCTGCCAACTTTTTATTGCAGTAAGCACAACAACGTTAAGGCCAACCATGATGGCCGAATCATTGTCATGTTGAGCTTAATCCAATAAAAAGTCTACGGTGTGATGGAATCTGTGTGGCTGTACTCTCTCTGCAACTGGTATATATTAATATTTCGTATATTGTGGCATACATAGACATGGAACAATGCATTTTGAGCTATGTATGTTCAGATTGTCTTAATTATTATTGGTTATATGAACTTAAAAAACAAAAAACAAAAAAAACTGCTTCAATATACATTACATTAAGCAAACAAAACAAACTAGCAAAATTTTAGATAAAAGTTTTTATATATAGTGACATACAAAGACATGGAAATATGAGTTTTGAGTTATTTGGAAGTATTTTAAGGGTTTGCTATCCTCTGATCCTGAAGCACCAGCATATTATTTGGATTAATTACCTCATAGGATTTGTGCAGTCCCTATTGGAAACATTAGATACCATATATGCCAGTTGCCTATACAGAACTACATGTACGCCAATGGCAAAACCTCTTTTAGAACTTTGTGTATTTTATTAGCTCAAACCTCCACTATAACAACCCTGCAAGGATTTATGGAATAGGTAGTTCATCCCACAGACACAATTCTAATCATCGCATAGGATGAATGGTACTGCTCTCCAAAATAACAGCAGTCATATAGCAGCAGCTGTTTATAAACAGCCCAGCTTGGTCAATTAAATTGGGCCGTGTACGGAGATCGAAACAGACATATCAAAGGTTTGAACCAGGGGAGAAGGATTAGACCTGCAGCATTTTTTTTTACAAATTGATGCAGTTATACACTACTCACAGAACTGAGTGGATGCAGGTTACTCTCTGCACCATAAGCTGTGCAATAATGGTAAATAAAAGTTGTGGCAATTCTTTAAATTCCATAAATGTCCAACAAACATTTTCTGGGTTGGTTAGAAAGTGAGAATTAAAAAGTGAAGTTCAAATTTAAAGGGTTGCTCCAATCATCGTAACCCCTCTCAGCCAATGAATGTAGTTCAGAGAATTAACATAAGCGAGCACAGAGCTCCTAACTGGCTGATGACACCTCAATGACGCTGCCAGAGATGGATTTCCACCTCAGGCAACAGAGGTTAAAATGCTGCACATCCCAACAGACTCCAGCCACCATGACCACGTAAAATCACTGACGTGCTCTTGGTGCTTGGATTAACCATTTAAAGCCAAAACAGAAACCATAACTAATGTTATTTAAAGTATGTAAAATTGGTTAATCGAGTGGTTCATACTAAACTGAAGAGGGCTAATAAAACATTCACAACACACCTGTTTCTGCATATATAGATATATTTATAGACACACTTGAAGAATGCGTTTTCACTTTGAAACTAGGAAGAGGTGAAATAAAAGGGAATTTGCCCAGCCCTTTTGAGTTATTTCTTATAATTCTGTCCCTTTAATATAGTAAATAAATAAATAAATGATATGGTCTTATCAGCTACAAATTCCACTGACCAATCAGGAACATTTACATTCAAACAAAATATATAGTATTTCTTAGTAAACTGTGAAACTAGAATTAGTGATTTAAAGGACAACTCATCAAATGTAACCTTTGAAATTACATGTAGTGAAAATGTTATATATTAGATTAGACAGACAGAAAATTAAAATGCTTGACACTGTCACATGGTCGATACTTTGAGAACTAGACAGTAATTAGAGTACCACTGTCTCTGACATTCTATCAGACTCGGAAAAGCTTCGGCCACAAAGGGGTTGACCCTGCTCAAGATTCAATGCATTTGGGGCTGTGGTTGTTTCAATGAGTAAGACCCACTATTTAAATGCACGTAGAACCAATGACATACAGTTTGTAACGTTGGTCGCAAAGTGTATAGGCAACAAAGACGTACACTGTTCATTTTTGGTCACTAATGGGTTAAAGCAGAACTAATGTTCCCTCTGCTGATTTATAAAGCGGTTTTGCTTGCATGAACTTTGGAGTTGTTTTACAGGCCTGAATATACTTGCTTACTTACAGGTCAATTGTTGTCAATTTTCAACCACAAAATTGTCAGAAGATGATGTTTGATTTCATACGTTGTTTCAACAAACCAATGCTAGTACAATATTAAATTAAAGTTCTATATTAATGAGAAAAACATTTTAATATAAATTGCCATGGGGTGAAAGGGTTCATCTGAGTGGGTAATTAAAATCAAAACTAGTATAATATAGTATATAATTTAATATTTTTAACGCCAACGCAGAGTTGACCCCACTATATTTCATTGCATGTTAACCATAACATTTTCTAAAGTAATGAATCTCTTATCATGAAGACAATTTATATATTTAACAAGATCTGTTAAGTTAATATTAATCTCCTCTCCAGCTTGCCAACGCTTCAGTTATCGAAGGTGTGTGGATTCTCTCTCATGTAGCTTCATGCAGATCAGCATGTGCTACAAATCAAAACTGCGAATTTCATATGTTGATAATCCCTAGGGAAGCTGTCAGAAACAGACACCCTGCGAGCATGCTCAATAATTCCACACAGAATGGAAGAGATACTTGTATACATGTAATAAAGAGGTGAGTGGTACGTCATTCACTTGAAAGAAATGAATGCACATGAAATCTCACGGTTGGTATACTGTTTACAAAAGGACAGTCCCAGCTTCAGAGAAAATGTGGGGAAATTAAATGACATTGAAAAAAAAAAAAAGGAAAGAAAAGAAAAGAAAATCAAACAAACCTAAAACCACAGACACAGGGCCGGATTAAGAGCCCAGTGGGCCTGGTGCTGACAATTATGATGGGCCTATTTACAGAATCTTATCGATCAAAAACACTAAAACGGTCATACCTCCCAAGCGTCATGTATCTGATGGAGATGGTGTTGGAGGGAAACTCATAGGATGCAGCTATAAGAAAACACATACTCTATGCTAATCTCTCTCTAATTTATGCTTTCATCTTTCAAGTAAATCCATACCCCCTAACAGCAGTGTCCAGTGAAGCAGGAAGTCAATGGGCGGGGTAAAAGGGTGGGCCACTGGTGCGAATCACGTCACCAGACCTGCCAAAAGGGGAGAACATGCCCAAAAAGGGGGCATGTCTGTCCAAAGAATTTGAAGGACAGCCTGGCATGAATGCATGTCAGGCTCCCCCCAATACTGCAGGTTGGCCAACTAAGGGCATACTGTGCAGGCAGCATTCTGAGCTTGACATAAATGCGTCTAATGATGCGCTCACTCCATGCTTTCTAAGGACTGTCCCCTAGCACTCGCTGGTCCACTTGTCTCCTTACCTTCTTATTAGCAGGCAGAAGTTCCTGGTATAAAGTCTGAGACAGAGAAAAGGTGTATGTAGTGAGTGTAGAAGAAAGGAGGGGACATACCACAGTGTTAGAGAGACCAACAGCATTACCTAAACTAATTTTATTGTCAGCCAGTCCACACAGGTTTTGTTCCCATACATCCCTCTTAAGCTTCCAAACTTAAAGGGACACTACAGTCACCAGAACAACTACAGCTTATTGTATTTGTTCTGGTAAGTAGAATCATTCCATTCAGGCCTTTTGCAGTAAACACTGTCTTTTCAGAGAAAATAACTCCACTGGCCACTCCTTAGATGGCTGCTAGAGGTGCTTCCTGGGGCAGTACTGCCTAGTGTGCAGCACTGCCATTCAGTGTCTCCCCCCTCTGCATGCAGACACTGAACTTTCCTCATAGAGATGCATTGATTCAATGTATCTTTATGAGGAGATGCTGATTGGCCAGGGCTATGTTGGACTTGTGCTTGCTCTGCCCCTGATCTGCCTAGTTAACAGTCTCAGCCAATCCCATGGGCAAGTATTGTAATTTGCTCAGACCACCACTTCTGATGATGTCAGCAGACAGTCAGTTCAGAGGCAGAGCCAGCAGCTGCAGACTTGAATACAAGTTATATTTTACTATACTTAGGGAGGCAAGAAGGGGCCAGGGTGGTGGTTTTAACATAATAGGGTCAGAAATACATGATTGTGTTCCTGACCCTGTAGTGCTCCTTTAAGCAAGAGTATGTGAAGAGTAGTAAGGGTTGCCACCTTTCTTGGGAAAAAATACCAGCCTTAATCATTTGTATAATCACAAGGAGTGACATCAGAGAAAATTCTGTAAAATCACCAACAAACTACTCACAGTTTGATTCTGCTGTATAAATGGATTGCTCCCAATGTCTCCCTGTCTCCCAGTGTCTCAGTCTCGCAAGTAACCCAGTGTCTCAGTGTCCCTATGTATCACATTGTCAGTGTCCTCATGTCGCCCAGTCCCCTAGTCTCCCAGTGTCTGTGTCCCCATTTCTCCCAGTGTCCCAATGTCTCAGTTTGTCCCCATGTCACTAGGATACTGGGGACACAATGAGACCCGGGGACACTGAGAGACCCGGGGACACACAGACATGGGGACACTGGGAGACATGGGGACACTGGGACATTTAGGGAAACTGGGAGAAATGGGGACACTGAGACACTAGGGACACAGACACTGAGACATGGGGACACTGAGACATTTGGGGACACTAAGACACTAGGGACACAGAGACATGGGAACACAGACACGGAGACTAGGGGACACTGGCTGGGAGACAGACACTTGGGGACACTGGGAGACATGGGGACAGTTGTGGACATAGACATGGGGACACTGGGACATATAGGGACACTGGGAGACATGGGGACACTAGGCACACTGAGACACTAGGAACACAGACACTGGGAGACATGGGGACACTGCAACATTTGGGGACACTAAGACACTAGGGACACAGAGGCATGATAACACAGACACTGGGAGACTAGGGGACACTGGCTGGGAGACAGACACTTGGGGACACTGAGAGACATGGGGACACTGCAACATTTGGGGACACTAAGACACTAGGGACACAGAGACATGGGAACACAGACACTGGGAGACTAGGGGACACTGGGAGACTAGGGGACACTGGCTGGGAGACAGACACTTGGGGACACTGGGAGACATGGGGACAGTTGTGGACATAGACATATAGGGACACATGGGGACACTAGGCACACTGAGAGACATGGGACACAGACACTGGGAAACTTGGGGACACTGAGACACTAGGGACACTGGGGGACATGGGGACACTGGGAGAAATGGGGACATAGTGTCTCCCAATGTCCCTATGTCTCACAGCATCCCCATGTCTCAGCATCCCCATGTGTCCCAGTGTCCCCTAGTGTCTCAGTGTCCCCATGTGTCACTACTATCTTTCCCCCATCCCTCACTTACTGTAGAGCTGTTGTCTGGACTCTGTGCTGTGTTGCTGCTCCCTCATGGATCAGTGAGTAGTAGAGAGAGGCAGGGATATGCTGTAACCTCCTATCCCTGCCTCTCTCCACACACAGTGACCCCTACTGGCTGGTGCTGGTATTGCAGAGTAATCTCCATTTATTCTGAGAAAAATACCTGCATTTGTATTGCTGGTATTACTGCAATACTGGCACGGCCAGACAGGCTCAAATACCGGCTGTGCCAGTAAAATACCAATCAGGTGGCAAACCTAAGAGTAGTGTGTAAAAAAAAAAAAAAAAAAAAAAAAAAAAATTTTTTTTTTTTTTTTTTTTTTTTAAATGGGCCTATTCCATGGGCCTGGGCCTGGGCCTGGGCCTGGAGCTGCAGCTCCATCAGCCCCTATGTTAATCCGGCCCTGCACAGACAGACAAGTTCAGGTCAGAGTGTGAATACATCTGGAGGAATTGGGAGACAGAGTGGCCGAGATACTTTGCATGTTTTGAACATGTTTGATTACTCCCACTTTGTACTATTTCCATTTTCTGAAATCACAGATGCATATACATATATCAAAAATCAAATCTGTTTAATTATGTGCATGGTACTTTATAAATGAGTAGCTTCAGGAATTGCTGGCAGAATATGATTACTGCTACGTACAATACAATTTAAAACACAAATTAACACAATACCTCCACACCCCTTTAAACAATTAAATCCATCTTAAGGGGTAATGTATATGCAACTACTACAAGCTCCTGCTATATCCAGAACACACATACACGGCATGTTTGGACATCACAGGGAAACGTTTCCACGTCTGTTTACTCACTGATGTTTTATGTTTAACATTGTGCTACTGTTAGGAATTGGAGGACCATGGTTTGTATTATATTATTTTTAATTAAAACAAAGTCACGTGTAATCAGAAAGTCAAGTGTTTTTTTACACCTGGATTAAGATCCACATTTGGATCCTTGTGTCTTTTCACAGAGTCCCCAATGATTAGGACATACACCCAATGTTTTTTTTGTTTTTTTTATAAATAAAACTTTACAGTCCAATTTTAAAAAATCATTAATTGACCCCTAATGTCCAAGGGATCCTGGGCCATCTACATATAAAAGCACAACACAAAGACACAGTCTCATCCCAAAGCAAACTTCACACTGTGGAGCAGGCATTTACATTTTTAAATGAAAACTAAACTGCATTTATGGCCAGGTTTTGGGTGAGTAACTCCGGCTTTTTGGGCATACAAAACGTGTTTCAACACAACTTTCTTTCTTTCTAACTGACAGGTACTCCTGATTCCAGCTCTGCCAGATAAAAGAATTGTCAGTGTTCTCTGGTCTTAAAGAAACTCCCCCCCACCTCACAGATCCATTTTCTCAGCTTCTCAACTTTCACAGTGATTATTACTGTCACACAATTCCATACAAGTATCTGAGAAATGTTTATTATAGCCCACGTTGTTCTTGCATTGTTGTACACTTGTGCACTATTCCCCCTTTGTCTCCGACAAATGTTTGTGGGAATCAAACTATTACAGACTCCAGATGTTTTACTTTTGCATGTTAAAGCAATTTGCTATTGTACTGGCTACTATTCATAGCATAAAAATGTACATTTAAACCTAAAATAGATTGACTACACATGGGGGCACATATCCCCTTAAAAGCAAGATTATTGTTGTTATGGTGCCTGTAGGTCCCCGGACACTTTCTCACCTGATGAAGTTAAATCATTATTGAATGGTTTAACCCCAAACTTGGCTGTCAGGAAGTGCAGAGTGCTGCCGGTTGGCTACAGCGGTCAGCTGACGCCTGATGGCAAAAGCTCCGCCATTTGTCAACCTTGGGTTTTACCATAAAACAAAAAAGTCCCTACTTTGTATTATGATTTTTTTTAAGCATTTAATATTCTAACTTTACGAAATTCTAACGTTTTTGGGGAGGTTACAGAGCAGCTTTAATGTATTCAGTGCACAAACTAAATATTACATAGTTTGCCAATGTATGGTTATATTAATGGATAAACATTCAAATTCAACAGATTTGCAACCATATCAATTGTAAGTTATAGCAGAGATTTCAGACAGTGGACTGAACCAACGAACTGAAGTCATATTTACAAAATGGAGACATTAAAAACGAAAGCAAGGGGCGGAGGTAGCAGCGCAACGGAGCGGCCGCATCTCCTGCTCTCACAAATCTAAACTATACCCTATACGAGGGAATCGGGTCTCACAGAACCCACATACTGCGCTACCAACAACAGGCAGACTATGGGCCGAAAAACTAAAAAAGTGAAGGCGGACAAAGGATCCCTCGGAAGGGATATTGGAGACATGCTGCGGAACGCGCAACAGGCCGCATGGCCCAAAATGGCGTCGACAGATGACTTCTCCTCATATTCCTCGGAGGACTACACCGCAGAGCTAATGGAAGGAGCCTCCTTCAGACCTGCACCGGACCGCAACAAAAAGCCAACCGGGGACCCGGTCACCGCGGACCAAATAAAAATAATGCTGGCGGAGCTACGGAAGGACCTGGCGGCGGACATGGCCTACTTTAAAGAGGCCGTAGAAGGTGCTGCGGCTAAAATTGTCCAACTTGAAGCCCGCTTGAGTACACAGGACTCCAGACTCACAAAGCTAGAACTAAGAGTGCTGGATCTAGAAGCACGGCAAAACACCACTACTGACCAGTTGGATGCCCTAGAGGACCTGAGAAGAAGATAGAACGTTAAAATCCGGGGAATACCGGACACTGTCACTCTTCCAGAACTACCCCATTATATTAGACGCTTCCTCGGGACCCTACTACCCCTTAAACAGGTTAAATCCATAAAGCTGGATGGACTCTTCCGCATTCCGAAGCCAGCACGGGCTCCTGCAAACGCAACTGCGGATTTAATACTACGCTTCCAGTCGCTGACTGATAAAACTTCCCTCCTGACCGCAATAAAGGGGAAAACTCCCTTGCTGTTTGAGGGCGCAGAACTAAAACTCTTCCCGAACCTCACCAGGAGTACACTTACCTGGAGGAAATCACTACAGCCGCTTCTACAGCACCTTCGGACCAGAGAGACCCCCTACCGCTGGGAAACACCGCGAGCAGTGTCCTTCACCCATGACGGGACCACCCACAAGGCCCAAAGCTATGAAGAATTAGTATCCATCCTGGCGGCAGCAGGAATCCTACAAGCAGCACCAATACACGGAGCAGGACTGTCCAGGCTGAACCCTGCGACTATTACGGAATTCATTCCGAGGGAGTCTCAGAGAACATCGCCTGCCAGGGGCACAATCTGAAATGCGATAAGGCACCCGACTCAGGAGAACAACCTGCTCCGTTGCCCATGATGAACATAGCCAACACACCTTGGAACTGCTATACCCTACACTGAGACTGATGTTACTGTTTTACTCTTTTTTTTCTTTTTTACTTTATGTTGCAAATCAGGCTGACTGCCTGTATCACTCAACTTACTTTTCTACTTGACGATAACCTCCCCCCGAAAGGGCTCTACTGACGGCTAAACGGTACTAAAACACACAATATGACAACCACACGCACAAGACACGAGAAATACTTATGCAAAGATAGGGGCCTCCATGCTACGAGACCAACGCTTGATTGACACTTACCTCGCACACCCACCGTACATGCAACCTCCCCCCATGCCGGCATACAGGCGACCTTGCTCCAACGTTCACACACCCGTCTGACAGGCAGGGGGAGACACCCTAAGTGACTTATACTCACGAGGAACATAGCAGAGACCACATACCCACATAAGGTAAAAGTGTCGACCTTCACGACTGCTTAACTAAATATAACTACAAAATGTGTACTGTCTAATGATGCTACCTATGTTTTTGATTGTTGACATTTCAGCGGATGAAAGCTGTTGTGGCATTGTCTGCTACCGTGTTTACTATGTGCACAAAAAAATAAAGAATTAAAAAAAAAAAAAACACGAAAGCAAAAAATTGCTAACTAAAAAATTAATTGCAGTCTTTAACAAACTGTTGGAAGTCCAAAACCGATTAACTGGTGAGGATTTATATATTTAGTGCATGAACGTCCAAATATAGAAGTTGTTTCTTTACTTATTTTGAAACTCACTTTGTGTAGTAATAAATTGCCATCACATATACAAATCAAAAGCTATCCTGGGAGGGCACAAGACAAGATTGTTTTTTAGCAGTCACCATTTTAAATAAATATGCAAATATCAGTCACAAGGAACCACTGTGCAATGCTTCCTACATTTACTTCATGCATAGTACCTCTGTTAGTGTGTCAAAATCATTGTAGCTATAATAGAGATTTTGCAAAACCAACGAGCGAGGTTGACACCGAGACACATACACAGTTGTCTGCCATTCAGTCAGAAGAGATCCCCCAAGCAGGTTGTCTAGGTAGTCACAGACCGCTCCGAGACCCCCACAGCACTCTGTACAGAGCTAGACATGACCCTGTGTGTGGCCCCTCTACACTATGGAAGGGGCTCTCTGAGAAGGTGTAAAGTTGTGCTGAGGTTTAAATACAAATGTATGGCTTAGAGAGGATGCAAAGGAGTGGGCTTATAGCTGTAGAGATGCTTACAGCAGTTATAAAACAAACAGGGCTCAAATTTTTAATTCATTAACTAGGCATTGGGAAGTCAAACTTCAGTGCTGGTAAGTAGAAATTCCCTTAGTTGTACTCTGACGGCACTAGTTTTCCTGTAATGGTTTGCGTAGGTTACCCTTCATGAATGCATTTCATGTTTTCTGGAGTTTGGAATTTTTATTACAAATACTAAACTAAACACGTGCATAAAGATACAGTTAAAATAAGCAAAACAAGGGACTTTGCACAAGAAATCATGCTAACAAGGGCAATGGTCATGTAAAAGCAAGTAAAACCAGCAAAATATCATTGGTATAATGCTAGCTTTCTATTTCAGTATAGATACATGTTGCATGGAACACTGTAGCTATTATGACAAAGATTGTTTCCAAAAAAGTTCATAATCTCTAAATGTAATGTCAATATCGTTGGCGACTACCAGCAGTGACATAGCACTGGCATTTAAAAATCTACCTTAGAGATATTTAGGATAAAGAAACACTAGTTACCACCAGGCTTTGATGCTAGACAGCAAAGGTCATGTCGGTCAGATATCTTTAGTGTCTATATGAATTGTGAAGGCTTCACACCAGTGGATCATGAACATTTGCATGCTCCCCCCCCCCCCCCATACCATTAAAATCAAATTTTCATCTTATGTCCACTGATACAACATACTCCCAATCCTTTCAGGAGCTTCCGACAACAAGGGAGGTAGTGTATGGATAATTATGGGACAGGTGGAGGGCATCCGGCAGCATCAAGATAAATTATCAAACTGTTCAGGTTTGACTACTTATGATGGGAGTGTACCAGGGAATTCATTGCACCATAACCACTACATATGGCTATAGTGGTTTAGATGCTTGAAGTTTTCCTTTTAAAGGGATCCCATAGTCACCAGAACAACTACAGCTTAATGTAGTTATTCTGGTGTAAATAGCCAGTCCCTGAAGGGATTTTCATGTAAACACTGCCTTTTCAGAGAAAAGGTATACTGCCTATAACACCTCTAATAGCACTCACTCAGATGACAATGGGTCAATGCTTGGGTCAATGCTTCACATTATGCAGCACTGACATTGAGTGTATCCACGTTCTGCATAGACACACTTAACATTCCTCATAGCGATGCATTGATGCAATGCTTCTCTATGAGCAGATGCTAATGGACGCAGCGCTGCAATTTGCTGCACATGCGGATGAGATAATCAAAACAGATGTCAGCCAAGGACGCAGAGCATGGGGGATGGTCACCTAAAGGGTGCTTTCACACATAGTGTCACATTTGTATTCCTGACACTATAGTGTTCCTTTAAGCCTTATTCCTTTCCTATAAAAAAAAAAAAATAACTTAACTTTTACTATCTCTATCTGCTAAAAACTGTAAACACATCATTTAGTTCACTTTGACGATCCACAGTAAAATTTCAAACATTCTAACAATACCATAAAAATGATTACCTATTGAGATCATAATATTTAAAATGATATACATATAACGTCAGTAAAATAATTTCACAGTCAACATTTAAAAAAAAAAAAAAAAAGAATCTGCCACACACTACGAAAATTGATAGTCTTCCCCTCCAACTTCTGCTCTTGAATGTAAGTTCAAGGACTCACATAAGCTCATTAGCTCTAGCAGGAACTCAACTGGAGCAACTGCTGTTGTAGTGTGTGCCAAAGTGGTTGGTGCACACCTCTACGATCAAACAATGACCAGATTTTGATTAGAATGGAATGGTGTGATGTCTAAATACTAATCCTTGAGGCCCGGTTTATGAATCAATGAAAGCTCCAGTTTCTGCAGACATGAACATAGCTAGACATATCCAGGAATTTGTTACAACCAGGTAACATTTACCTGTATCAATTCAAAGGGATCCTGGAGGCCAATACTGTTGAGATCACCAAGGACTCAGCTGGGAGGTCCCAGTGTAAACTAGAGCATTCTGACTACTTCCACAGTTGCTGCATGGTGTATATTCACTAGGTATAATGAAACCCGTTTACTTTGTTTTAGCCAAATTGTATGTATTTTCTTTGAATACCTACAGATCCCACTTTTGATTTTCATGGCTGCAGTCACAAAACAGAGCGACAGACTGTTCTTACTCCACAATAACACATTGTAACGGATTCCCTATACTCTGAGTATAACCATTTAATTCTCCCAAGTGAAGCAGTGATTATAGCTCTGGTATACCCAAACATTAGCCTAGACTTGATAAAGAATATATCTTAAAAAAAAAAAAAAAAAAAAAACACAACAGTGTTACCCCTATGGCACACAACACCAGTGGTTTAATAAAGAAAAAAAAAAAAAGAAAAAAAAAAAAAAAAGAGGGAAGACACAGTAAAATGTTACCCCTTCAAAAGGTAGTGTGAAGATTCCTCTGGATCTTCAGAAATACATACAAATACACAACCGAAAATAAAAAAAAGCACAGAGAGGAACCACCATATTTTTGTATCTATAGACTTGATGAAGGGTACAAGAAGACTGTTTTATTATGGCCCAGTGACCTGCTTATATACACAACTCCCAGCCGGGGGTCTCCACACAATACAATGCAAGCCCCTCCCATAAATCTCTGTGCCTGGGAGATAATTGTGTTAAAGACCGGTAAGCTAATTATCTCCAAGGAACATTATAAAAACATAAAATAACCTCACAAATAATACATCTTTAAATAGCCCTGATTTGAGCGCACAAGTTATTCAAATAGTGCTCAGATCCATACAGTGTAGGGAAAACGCCACCGTGTTAAAGTTTTGACCGGCCACACACGTGGTCCTATGCCCAAAACGGTTCCAGGGCGTTTGGTGCTTTTGCCGGTCAACTTTCGGGAACCCCTGCGGCTGCAATAAAGGGTGCTCCGGCTGGCTCTTCTGACAGATTTCAAAGTGGTTCAAAACCGCAAACCAAGTTGTCCGGGAACCACATGGTCACCTCATGCCGAAAACTGTTCCATAACATTCACGGCTAAGGTGACTGGGAACAATTTGTGGGTTTGGTTCATGCAAATAGCCACCAGAGAACCAGCTTTCGGTTCCATTAAATATCTTCCTTTCTTAGAGATTTCTTTACACAACACACATGTATATTGGAAATACTTGGAAATAATTATAAAATATTTTTTTATCTTTTGTGCAGCCTTACGTCAAAATTACAAGTAACGAACATGAAGATAGCACTCGTAAAGCATCTATGGCACGCTCTGTTATAGCATGATGCATATAGACGCAGAAGAGCATCACTGTAGCATTGTAAAGTCACGCGTGTGATAAGACAATGGTCCTTTTGGTGGCAGTGATCCATGGTAAAAGCTTAATGATCAAACGTGACTAGCAGAAGCAAAGGTGACTGAATTCAGAACTGAATTGGGAAATACATACCGCAACTACATTCTTCAGGAATAAATAAGATTAGTAGGAAGTGTAAATGCGTCATAAATGTAAGTGCCATTTTAGTAATGAGATATAGAAAATGTTTAAACATTGAGTAGTTTCAAGGGAGTGATTCTTTTGGAATGTGTTGGGTAAAGGTGAAAAGGTAGGTTCAATTCAGGCAGGCAAACTTCGTGTCTTTGGTGTGAATCATTGTCCGTTTCCAGTAGAGATCCAACACTAAATATTAATAGGTGCCCTATAGATCCTGCAACCAAATACTGCATAAAAAATGTCACGTTAAACCCACCACTTTAACTACTGATTAAATGCACATTTACTTGGGGTACAATTTTTAAATAAAAGAATTTGAATGCTTAGATTTGAATTATTTTTTAATGTGTTGGCTATTGCTGCTTTTGTTTCAGAAGTTGCTAAAGGATTCTACCGGATTTATTCCAATCTAAGGTGCCATCGAATCTAATGCGCACATCAATTTTTGAAACCTGGAAGCTGAAAAAAGTTATTTCTGGCGAATGTAATGTGCATTTATACAAGAAGTTAATACTATAAAACACTGTGCTACAATGAAAATGTGTATTGCCATATCCAATAGTAACATTGATGGTATTTCAATTTTAGTGTTACATGTTAAGTCTATTCTTTCTTAAAGGACCACTCTAGGCACCCAGACCACAGACCACTTCAGCTTAATGAAGTGGTCTGGGTGCCAGGTCCAGCTAGGGTTAACCCATTTTTTTTTTTATAAAACATAGCAGTTTCAGGGAAACTGCTATGTTTATAAATGGGTTAATCCAGCCCTCAAAGCCTCTAGTGGCTGTCTCATTGACAGCCGCTAGTGGCGCTTGCGTGATTCTCACTGTGAAAGTCACAGTGAGAGCACGCAAGCGTCCATAGGAAAGCATTGATAATGCTTTCCTATGAGACCGGCTGAATGCGCGTGCAGCTCTTGCCGCGCGTGCGCATTCAGCCGAATGGGAGAATCGGAGGAGAAGAGCTCCCCACCGGGCGCTGGAGAAAGGTAAGTTTTAACCCCTTTCCTCTCCCCAGAGCCTGGCGGGAGGGGGTCCCTGAGGGTGGGGGCACCCTCAGGGCACTATAGTGCCAGGAAAACGAGTATGTTTTCCTGGTACTATAGTGGTCTTTTAAGCCCCCTTTCAGGAACAACATATGCCTGTTTGAATTTGTCGTAATGCAATCCGTTTGAAAATGTAGAATTTTGCCTAAATGTAATGCGCCACTGAATCTACAGCGCATTCAAATTTTGGAAACAGTTTCCAAAAAAAGTGCACGTTAGATTTGAGTAAATACAGGTATCTATGTCTTATAAAAAGTGCCAAAAAAAAAAAAAAAAAAAAAAAAAAACAATCTTGATAGGAGGTCGCACTTTTTTTTTTCTAATACATCATAATTCGTTATTTAAAAATTTATAAAGCAGCCTCTTCCTTTCCACATTAGATAGATCTATTTTACATTTGTCTTTAGACTGAATTCGTTGGCTAAGAGGAAGAGAGGGCTATTGTCACCCTAACCACTACAGTGCTTAGACTATCCCTTTAATCATTAGTGTGATTTCATTTCATTCAAGCAGATCATTAAAACATATATGCTGTGATGTTTAGAAAGAGAAAAAAAAAACTATATATAAACACACATCTATTTTTCTATCTCCCCATTAACACACACACACACACACACACACACACACACCCACCCCCAAGGGGCTAATGCGGCAGCATTAGCCCCATGTCCACCATGACAATATGGTAGTTCTGGCACAAAGTAAATTCACTCAGAATGTCTAGAGCCCTGAAGATGTACAGGATTATTTGCTAAACTCAGGTTTTAAAACCAAAATTGGAACAATTCTCCAAATCTACTATATCATACCTACCGCTATATTTGGCCCAATGTTGCCATTCGGATTTAATGTGCAAAAAAACAAAACCGTTTAGGTTATTACTCTTATAGATTCACACTCTGACCCAACACACCTGGTACTTCACCATTGTCTCTACCTCTGTTCTCCCCCATAGTGTATCTGTGAGATGTGTGCAGGCTGTGTGTGAGGTGGGTGCTGGTTCTGTTTTTCCCTCCTAATGCTTACCAATCTGCCTGGTGGTCCAGTTGGGGGGTGGGGGGAGTCATAACACCTGGTTGGCCAGCATGGGATCTAAATCCCTGGTTGGCCAGCATATGTTAATCTGTCAGTTGTAGAGTGGGGGAGAGCCTATGGTCTGCAACTCCACCAGGCATATAGTAATTGCTCCCTGGCGGTTCAGTCGCTCAGTAAGTCATAGTGCATGCTGGGAATACGGTCGGCTGTGCTCTCAGTCAGTAAGTGCTGGGAACACAAGGCAGCTATTACTGTGCCCTGCATTCACTGGGAGTCAATACAGAAGTGTGGGCTACATGTCCCGGATGTCTAGCAACAGGGATTCTATGCTCTGGACATAGACATGTCCCTGAATGCACACCCCTGGAATTTTTCATTCGAGAGGTGACCAGTCTATTTTAAGAGTTAGCTCAGCTACTGATAGCATTGCATACAAAGTTTAAAATACGAAGGGGAAAAAATGTCTAACAGCTGCTTGTGATGATGTCTTTAAACCAGTAACATCAACAGACATTTGACCGTATGTAGCAGCATGCCACCACTGGGTGTCAGAAGATAGATGTACAATTTAAGAATCAAGTTCATGGTCACTAGAACATTGTAAACTGGGATTAAAATCTGACAGCAGACATTGCTTAATGTAATATTGGTGCATATATAGTCCACGCAATGTGGTGTAAGGAGAATGAACAAGTTAAACAAAGCAAAAATGACAGTATGTACAATAACAAACACTTCTAATGTGATATGATAATATAAACAGAACATACATTGAAACGGATTTCAAAATCCAATAATGCGTATGGGTAATCTGTGGCCTTTGGAATACTAGCTGTTGGATGAATACAATTGGAGCGTGACAGATTATATCCATTTTGTGCAATGTTGTGCAAATAGGAGGATGACTCAAACATAGAAATTCGATCTGTTGTAAAAATACATGGTTTAGGATGCATTTTAAGAGGATTTATAATCATATATAATGTAAGCATTGCACAAAGAGCGTGTAAATGGCTAGTCTGTGAGTTCACTTCCAACAGTTAGTCAATTTAACATGTTGCCCTGTATCTTTATGTGTTTGTACGTGAACTAGTACATAAAGGTGGCATGACACAAGAAGCACCTCACACTGTTGTAGAATTATTAACCCCTTATAACTTATATCCATTATTAGGCCCCTTATAAACTATATAATCCTTACTGGGCCCCTTTTAATACTATATTCTCATATTCAGCTCTCATGCCTCGTAGTTTAAAATTCTACAAGATTCCTTTGTTCGTAGAAACAGCATGTCAGCAGAAAATGCTAGAATCTTCTGATTCAAAGAACACACTGTAGCAGATAGTATTGATAGAGTGTATAATTGCCAAAGAGGCCTTGAGAATACTGAGGATACTAACCTTGAAAGACTAAAGGTACCAGCTATTCTTTGTGGATAGCTGCCAAAATGCCCCCTCCCATCGAGAGAACTCCTCGTGCTAGCAAGATGGTGCTGAAATCTGGAGGAGAACTTTATGACGTCAGTTATGATGTAAGACGTAACACCCAACAGGGAGGGCATTTAACTAACCACTTCTTCTCTTAGCCAATCGACAATGTTTATTTGTTTATATCTTGATAATCAAGATATGATGTCATTTTGCCTTTAAAAGGGTCTGCATACCCGTTTTCTAACCAGATGCTAATAAATTTCCTGAAGTTCTTTCATTTAACCTGAACCTTGTGTCAGTGTGAATTTACTTCTGCGTATACGCAATTTAAACATCTCTAATTTGGACAGGAACAGATAGTCATTCAAACTTCTTTGTTTGCTTAAAAGATTCCCTTATCAACACCACCAGGCTGCAGTGAGCATGTGATATCAGCATCCAGGCTGATTTACAAAACAGCTCCCCACATTTCACTGTGCAGATCAAGGAAATAGTTCTGTGTACGCTGCTGATGCACAACAAAAGGTTTAGAAAGTTTTGTTTTTTTAAACATTCTACGTGACTGAAAATAGATTTCTGAAAACAGGAACATGTTAAATTGTGATGTTGCAATAAAAGGACAAGGTCAAACAGTAGAATTTAAAATATAACTGGTAACATTATTTATAAAGTGATAATTCTAAGTGGACTTGAAATTTGAGGCCAGAGAAATTGAATTGGAAGCATAGCTAGCTATTTTGACGTTAAATTCTTTGTTGAACTATTTACATATGCTCACCCAGAGTCCCTTTTAGAAGTAACATCACTGCAAATTTGGAATTTCAGTTGAAAACCTAAGTCATATTGCTTGACTGGTGTTGCAGATTTGGGTTTAACAATCTACTAACTAGCCACTGATGGTACATTTGATATACAATTTGATTTGTCACGTTGGTGAATAGACCTTTTAGTAAAATGGTGAAAGGACATTCTAGTTAAAGTATACAAATAATAACTCCTCATTCCAAGAAAAGATCATATTCTACAAAGACAGAAATGTTACAAACATTACAGAATAGCTATTAAGCATCAAACAGTTCATCACACTTCAATGCAGTTTAAAAATAAACGACATATGAAATCATTTTTATTATGATAGATTGTTTGTGCTTGCACAGCTCGGAAATTAAAATTTCAACAGCTTGTTTCAAATTTAAATAAGGAAGGTGAGCATTAACAAATAAAAAGTATGTTAAAAAGCAATAAGGAAATGTTATCATAAAAATGACAGTGCAAGGTGCAGCTTAATTACTTTGTTCTCTGCCAGTAGTTCATAAATGTCTGTGTTAATTGTTTATGTTTTATAAAAAGATTTAAAAAATAGTCCTTGTGGTATGCAGATGGAATTTAGTTGTTTCAAGGTGGTAAAAAAAAAAAAAAAAAAAAAGTTAAGAAAGACCATAAGGCACATTTAATGTATGAAAAAAAAAATACAAAAATCACACACATACATAGATAGAGAAATGTGGTAAAATTCTGATAACATATTTTGCACTGGTATTTGGGGAGGAGAGTGCAGGATTTAAACAAAAGCAAAAAGCGTATCCATGGTTTCAGAAATGAAAGCTTAAAATGCTTATTAAAAGATAGGAGTTGAGTTTAGCGTTCTCGATATTGATCACGGTGTATACGCCAAGGTGATACATTTGGACACATTTTTTCTTTTTGCTTGTACAGTGTATCCAGTAATGGACAAGAGAGCAAGATGGGCAATATTTGAAAACATTTTTCTCAAATGTGTGACTTGATTTACACAATTGCAACATTTCTTACTGTGCAGATAACGCAAGACAGTAATTGTTGGAAAACTGTGTTTCAGAAGTATCCAACTAATAAAAAAGGGTGCATCTATCTGCACCTATTTTACACATAGTGGAGGCGATAACAGGTGCTATTCTACAGCAAAGAGCTAAATGTTGCCATAGACACTGCTGATTTCCATGTGGATTGCTTTTTATTTAGCATTTTATCCTGTTTACCCCTGGTTTTGCCTTAGTATATTTCTCGTATTTGGAGGAAATGTATCATTTGCTGCAGGTGGTGTACAAAAATGTGTTTCTGGCACGAACCTTTACATACATGAAGATCCCATTCTCCCCTACCCTCTCACACCAGCTTCCACACTTTTAGATTACTTTTTCATTCATGCCAGCCAGCAACACCCAGACAGGATCCTCACTATCTGCTTTCCTACTTCCCTCCCACCAAATGATGCCAGATCATCCCTCACCCATTATTTTACAATACCAACCTCCACCTCTGTGCACAAGCACTCCTTCCCTCATTTACATTTGTTATACAGTGCCCTTACTCGTTAAAGGATGGGAGCTTATTGTAGAGGTTATACTAGTAAGAACATTTCTTTAGAAGAAACACTCCAAGCACCATAACCACTACATCACACACTGTTGAAATAGCTGTGACCACAGTATGCTGCTAAATCCCGTGGCCACTACTCTATCCTAATTCTCCTCTTCCTTTCTGCTGCTTTTGACACTGTTGATCATCAACAGCTTCTTCTCATCCTCCGTAATCTTGGTCTATGAGATACTGCTCTCTCATGGTGCTCTCTCATGGTGCTCTCTCAGCGCTCATTCAGTGTTTCTTTCTCTGGCTCTGCCTCCTCTCCCCAAGGGTCCCCCCTATTGTTCGCAACACTACCTCCCTTGGTAAACTCATCAGCTCCTTCGGCTTCCAGTATCATTTCTATGCAGATGACACGCAAATTTATCTGTCCTCCCCTGATTTCTCACCACCCCTCTTGACTAGTGTCTCTGACTGCCTCTCTGCTATTTCCAACTGGATGGCTGCTCATTTCCTTAAACTGAACCTGTCCAAAACAGAACTTCTGGTCTTCCCTCCCTCAAGTGTTGCTACCCCCTTGTCTGTGTCCCTCCAAGTCAATGGCACTACCATCTGCTCTACCACTAAGGTTCGCTGCCTTGGTGTTCTCTTTGACTCCGACCTCTCCTTCACCCCTCAGGTCCAATCAATTTCTAAATCCTAACGCTTCCATCTCATAAAAATATTGTGCGCATCCGACACTATTTAACGCCTTATTATGGCCTTATTACGGCAAAGGTGCTTGTCCATGCCGCTGTCCTCTCTCGCCTTGACTACTGTAATCCGCTTCTCAGTGGTCTTACGTGTTCCCAACTTGCCCTGTTATAGTCTATAATGAATGCGGCAGCAAGGCTCATCTTCCTGTCCGCCCGCACCTCCCACGCCTCTCCGCCAATGTCAGTCCCTCCATTGGCTTCCCGTTAGATATAGGGCTCAATTTAAGATCCTGATACTTGCTTACAAATCTCTACACAATGCTGCTCCTACCTTCTTATCCTTACTAATACACAAATATGTCCTGTCTAGGCCCCTACGCTCTCCCAGAGACCCAAGTCTAACCTCTGTTCGTACTACTACCTCTGATGCTCGCCTTAAAGACTTCTCTAGCGCTGCACCGTTCCAATGGAACGCCCTTCCCCTCCCTCTCTGTTAGACTCTCACCCGAGGTCCACTCCTCCCCCCCAAAAATCTTTGTAAACTTACTTCTTTAGGAAAGCATATCAATTAAACTGTGAACAGCTTTCCCTCTCCGCACCCTGATTCCTCTCCTGAAATGGTAATCAAAATAAAACACTTAGCCCTCAATGAATACTATCCTAGACACCTATTTTTCTACACTACCTTTACCTTTTGTGTCACTTTACCCTACTCCCTCTAGCATGTTAGCTCATTGAGCAGGGCCCTCAATCCCTCTGTTCCTGTGCGTCAAACTTGTCTGGTTACAAATGCGTGTCTGTTAGTCCACCCATTGTACAGCGCTACGGAACTTGTTGGTGCTTTATAAATAAGAATAATAATAATCACAATGGAGTGGCTACAGTGCCAGTAGTTATCTGCGCCCCCCCCCCCCCCCACCACCACCATTTTAGAACAGTTTGACTTCTTACCTGTAGTCTACCGGGTGCTGCTTCTTGCCTCCACTGCCTCCGCCAGAGTGCAGGAAGATCCTTCTTCTGAGCTTCGATCAGCAATCCTGATCTGAGCCCTTCATAAAAGACAATGAACCAAACCGTGAACCGCTTAGCTTAGTGAAGAGTGGTTCTAGCTGCATGGAGAGGTAAAGAGCAGAGCCTGACACACAGCAGTCAAACTGCTAACAAACAAATTGACTACTTACACTGGAGACGCTACAAGTAGTAGGTAGTGGTTATGGTGTTTGAGTGGTCCTTTAATACCTTAACCATTCTGTAGCCCAGGTTCTATTCCCTTACCAGCTATCTGTGGAAGTCTAGTTTGCTCATGGTATTCTACTCCTACAAATAAAGGAAGTCTGACCTGAACAGTGCGACCAGCTTGGGCGCCCTCATACTATGCAAACACTTACAGTGTTATTCACTACAGTGAGAATTGTCAGCAATACATATTAGAGTCAAATTCTGCAACCAAAAGAACTGAAATTCATGAATAAACAAGTGATATCCCCAAGACCGAAATCTGGCAAAACTATGCTAAAAAAACAAACAAAACCCACACACACGACAGAACACAAAAAACCTTAAGGTCATAAAAATTAAACCAAGTCATTTTTTGTTCTCGCACGAATAGAAAATATAATTTGGCAAGCCTTGATAATTAAGTACTGTCCAATGCACATCTGCATTATATGTATGGGAAAGAAAAAACAAAATACAATAAGAGCTAGAACTGAAAAAGCATCACATTAATCAAAAGCATTTAACGTTTCCAATTCACATCAGCCTCGGAGCTGTCTTATAAATGCAGGTCAGACAATACCTCACCGGCGAGATCTAGTTTCAAAGAATGCTAATAATTAGCCACCCAAGTGGCAAGCATTTCACAAGATTTTTGATACTTCGTGGCTTCAATTGTTGTGGGATTTAAGACATCTTGTAAAACAGATTTTAAATGCTGGATGTGCCTCATCAGTAGATTGATGTATTTTCTACTAACAAATATAACATTATATCATGCATTTTTTTTAATGTTTCCCTTTTATTGGAGCAAGAGATCACAGATAAGGTTAGCCAGCGGCTCTGTGTTATTTTTGTGGAGAGCAGAAATTATATTAGTTCATTATGTTTGGACCTGCTGATTAATCCGTGTGCATAACTGGGTCAAACATCAATTTTGAAATGAGAACATGCAAAGTCAGACAGTAACTGAGCCTACGTTAGACAGCCAGCGAATACCAAGCAAGAGTTACAAAGCAGAAGTATATAGAGCATTAGGTTTGTAATGGCAACTCTTGCACTGAAAATGCCAGCTGACTCTTTATCATCTTGATCAATCAGCCAACTGACTGTGTGTCACAAGAAATAGATGTGCATGGATAACTTGGTCCACATCAAGCTGTGATTAGAACAGCAACCATTACAAGGTCCAGAAGGAAAATCAAAACAAACCAAAAAAAAAAAATAATTATACAACATATAGCTACAGGGAATCTTCAAGTGTACAGTGACCAATAAATACTTAATGCACGTACATATAAAACACAGGAATACACATACAATGATACATTAGAGGGTGTTAAAGTAAACCAGTAAAAACAAACAAAAATTAGATCAACATAACCTGCAACAGGGTCAGCAACCTATGCTACGTGTGCCATGGACAGCACTCAAGCCCGCCAGAGCCAAACAGATGCTGGCCTATGAGGAGACCCCAGTTGGACTTCTTATATCTGCTAGTGCAACACAAGTGGTGATAGCAGGTGATTAGGGACAATCCTCAATTTACACATTGCAACAAAGGACGTGATCTCAGATCACTTCCTCCCAGCACTTTTGAACAGGAATCCACACTTGAGCAGAGCAGCCTGCAGCAGCTATCGCAGCTCCTGCCCAGAACTTGTCCCCGGTCAGCCCGGTCCCCACTCGACCCCAGGGAAGCTATCCACACTGCTCGATATACACAGAACTGCAGAATAAGCACCTAATACAAATAATACAAACAGCACACACACACACAAACACATCACCACTGACAATACACATACACAACCCCACAAGCAGCCTCTCACATAAACTCAATGACATAACATTTATACGTATCATACATAATACCACAAACTACTCATGAACATAAAATATACCAGTCCACATACACACAAATACAACATTACAAAGAAACCACAGCACCCATAAATAACACAAGCACAATAGAAAACCATACACACCTCAATTTAGAAAAATAGGACAGACCTTGTTTTGGATTTGTGCTGCTAAAAGGTTGCCTACCCCTGACCTACAAGGTCCTACCAAAACAGCTAACTCCCAGGGAGGCAGCAGCTGCTCAAACCAAGAAATGATTCACCTGTCATAGGCCTTTCTTTCTGTCCAGAGGGATATTAGGTATGTAGCTCATGCCCTGGGATCAGTTCCATTCATCAAAACTGATGAATAGGTTATCAGTAATATCACAGCTGCTAACAGCCCATTGATAGCTATGTTTACAGCTTGGTGATTGGAGATGTACACTGCAAGCAAGTCACTGTGCAGCCTGGGTTCTTCATTGACATTGTGTTGGGAGGTGTGCGGGCAGTACAATGGTTTGTATGGTAAATTTCCTATGTCTGGGACACAAAGGGCTGGGTCAGAGTTGCAGTGAATTTTACAAATTACTGCAGTCATAACCAGCTGCAAAGAGGGACAGGAGATTTCCTTGTACCATAATATATACAAAGAGCAAACAATGTGACAGTGCTCGGATGGTCTTTTTAAATAGACAGGAGTATGACTATTTTATGCCTACTCGAGTCCTGTGGTAAAAAAGGCTATGTAGTACTGACTCCTCCTGTTTCTATTATATCACACCACAGCTAAGGGGGTACGCTAAGCACCATAACCCCTAAAAGGCTCTATGCTTATATCACTTGAGTTCAATCCTAATGCCAGCCTTTATATGGTTTGTTTTTCACGCATGTTCAACCTCATTCATCATGTATGTGTAGTATATCGAATGCCGCTTAAAACAAAACCATGCTTTGAATCAGTATTTACAAAAATTCTAATTAAAGGTTTTTCTATATTAGCATTATTTAAATACAAAGGGAGTATAGTCTGCACTGACGTCTACAGAAACATTGTGACAAATTAAGGAGAACTGAAAGAGTAACTGCCCCCTTCAAAAACACAGTGAGGATAACTGAAAGGAACTGCTTAGTTTTAGGGGAAATATATGTGAGCAGAAAAATACAATCTGAGAGGTTTGGGTCTAAAATGGAATTGTGGCAGTTTAGTGAATACTCTTTATTGGAGAGTTAACAATTTCTGAGTCTATACATTCTTTACACTTTGATTTCACGCTTTGCCATAATCATATCACATACTGCAAAACCATCGCATTAATCCCATCAATTGAAAACGCAGGCAAATTGTGAATTTAGGGTGTGATTGTCTTCCCCAAAAGTAAAGCATTTGGTTGGGTAAAGAAAACAACTTCAGATTTCTATTTTTGTAAAAAATATTACAAATGTGCAAAAAAATTAAAAACCCCAAAAACACCTTTAAATTGTGTGCTGTACATACAGAGCAAATAGCTATCCCCAAATGCAGAAATTACATATAATTACAGGGTATAAACTCTGTCATCTTCCTTTTTATAACCCAACCGTTCACACACTTTGATGTTAATAAACCTAAATGGAGTTCCAAAATCAAAGCTTTGTTATCAGTTATGTTAAGACAGATATTTTTCACCTTTTTCTTAACCCAAGGCGATAAATAAAAGCTTCTTTGCATTCCAGCGTCTCTGATGCACAATGAAATAGTTTGCATTCTGCTTATGATGTTTCATGCTTAATAAACTTTTGTATGCTGCTGTAAAAGTTTATGGCCCATGGTTGGCTAGTCTAAAACATGGACAAGACCAAAAAAAACAAATATATATATTTTTATTTTATTATTATTTTTTAAAGGACCACTCTAGTGCCAGGAAAGCATACTCGTTTTCCTGGCACTAGAGTGCCCTGAGGGTGCCCCCACCCTCAGGGACCCCCTCCCGCCCGGCTCTGTAAAGGGGAAAAGGGTTAAAACTTACCTTTTTCCAGCGCTGGGCGGGGAGCTCTCCTCCTCCTCTCCTCCTCCGTTCCTCCCCGTCGGCTGAATGCGCACGCGCGGCAAGAGCTGCGCGCGCATTCAGCCGGTCGCATAGGAAAGCATTCATAATGCTTTCCTATGGACGCTTGCGTGCTCTCACTGTGATTTTCACAGTGAGAATCACGCAAGCGCCTCTAGCGGCTGTCAGTGAGACAGCCACTAGAGGAAAAAGGGGAAGGCTTAACTAATTGATAAACATAGCAGTTTCTCTGAAACTGCTATGTTTATAAAAAAATTAGTTAACCCTAGCTGGACCTGGCACCCATACCACTTCATTAAGCTGAAGTGGTCTGGGTGCCTAGAGTGGTCCTTTAATGTAATTTTTTTTTTTTCATCTCAACACTTACTATTCATGCACATGCTGGGTTTTTCACAAAAATCAGAATTTTCACAAACAAATTCCTGAATGGCAAAGCAGAGGCAAAACTAGCTACGCTTTCATTATAGCCAAATTGGAGAATTTTTCAGGATCAGCTATATTCACCTTAAGTTTTGCCATTCAGAATTAATTTGCAATACTTCTAGGTTCACAGAATAAACAGGAAAAACAAAAGTGCAAATTAGAGAGCAGTGACTTTTTTTTAGCAATAAAATATTATGTGCTATGTGCTTAGAGTTTGATATTTCAGCCTAAATATTAAGTCAATGCCAGCTTAACCCCTTTAAGGACACATGACATGTCTGACATGTCATGATTCCCTTTTATTCCAGAAGTTTGGTCCTTAAGGGGTTAAAGGGCCTGACTTTCCCCCATATTGGCTAAATGGGTTAACATAAAAAAAAAAAAAAAAGAGAAAGAAAAAAAAGAATATTTTTTAGGTTTTTTTTTTTTTTTTTTTTTTTTTTTTAAATACAATCCATAAATATATGCAGGCAAGAATAAAATTATATAACTTAAAATATCTCTTTATCCACAGTATCTTTATTTAGATTAAATAGAAATACAAAATCACATCTTAAAGTTCCTTGAAACTATAAACCATATAAACCATATAGAAGTTTTAAAATAGAATTTTAACATAAAAAAATATTCACACTTAAAAAATAAACAAAATAAATAAACGCTCAAATATTAACCCAGCAGCCATTTAGAAAAATATAGCAAGGTGCATACTCTAAACCAGCTCAAGGCGGGTCTGGCAATTCCAGATGCTTGTGGACTACATTGCCCCTCTGATGCTCTCTGACTAACATAACCTCTTAGAAGGGAACTCAGCATCTGGGATGGTAGAGGTTGCCTACTTTTGCTCTAAACAAAACAGCACAAAACCAAAAAATGCACTCTGAAGACAAAGAAAAGTTTAGACAAAACAACAGAAATTGTATAATTGTCCCTTTCCCCTCAAAAACAATGCTGAAGCACACAGATATCCTTTTACTTTAATTTGACTCTACAGACACCCAGACTACTGCATCTTAATGAGGTGCTCATGGTGCCATACACCAACTGAAAACATTGCCATTTTGCAGGAACACCAATGTTTTCACTGCAGGGTTAACACGGCTCTAGTGGTCATCACACCAACTACTAAAGGAGCTTCTGCCCCAATAGTAGAGTTAAACTTGACTATTCAATCAGATGGTCTCATAAAACTCAAGAGGAAAGCATTGGATTTGCTGAAATCATCAAGATTGGTGGTCTCGGCCAAGGATTTGGGGCCAGCCACATAAAGCAGCCAGCTAGGGAAAAATTGTAAGTAGACAACCTTTTTCCTTCACTCAGGGGAGGAGGTGGTAGTACTCAAACGCAGTGTTTCTCTACCTCTTATAGAGGAGTACACCGGCAGGTGTAAAAAAAAAAAAATAAATCCCAAGTACACTATCATCAAGAAAGTAATATCTATTGATTTCAATTCCAAATGAGAAGTGTAGACGCTCATATTTAAGTTAATCCCATATTGAGGAACAAGCCTGGTTAAAGGTAGTAAAGAATATTTTGAAAATAAAATATTGTTTAAGTAAGGAGGAGAATATTAACTATTAAAGGACCACTATAGTGCCAGGAAAACAAACTCGTTTTCCTGGCTCTATAGGGTCTTTTGGTCCCTCCTACCCTCATGACCACCCTCCCGCCGGGCTGAAGGGGGAGGAGGGGGTAAAATTATTATCTTTCTCCAGCGCCGGCCTCCCTCGGCGCTGGGGACTTTCCTCCCTCTTCCGATGTCATCCGCTGAATGCGCATGCGCGGCAAGAGCCGCGCATGCATTCAATCAGTCCATAGGAAAGCATTTCTCAATGCTTTCCTATGGACTCTGGCGTCTTCTTACTGTGAAAATCACAGTGAGAAGCACGGAAGCGCCTCTAGCGGCTGTCAATGAGACAGCTACTAGAATCTGGATTAACCCTAATGTAAACATAGCAGTTTCTCTGAAACTGCTATGTTTACCGCTGCAGGGTTAACCCTAGAGGGACCTGGCACCCAGACCACTTCATTGAGCTGAAGAGGTCTGGTTGCCTATAGTGGTCCTTTAATCTGAAGAATAACATTCACAAAATAAAAATAATATATAATACACATATTTACACCAAGTGGAAACTGACGCACACACACAGAGGAAACTGACGCACACACTTTGACAGACACAGACATTCTCTCACAAATATATATATTTTTTTAAATATTTTTTTATTTAAGTCCACCCAGCGTTCCTAACTTTGGGAGAGCTGGAGTGGATCCTTTCCCTGGGGTCCAGCATAGAGCTTGTGTGATCACCATGCTCTTCCAGCACGGTTTAGTGATGCTAGAGTGACATCATAACCTGGCTTCCAAGATATCATCACAGGGCACGCAAGAGAGAAGTGTTGGGGAAGCATGAAGAGTAGAGCTCCCTGCATGCTTCTGTCATTCTCCTCCAGCCAGCGCTGCCATTGCCTTTGGTGTGCGTACCCCAGGTTAAGAAATTAACCAGTGAGCTGGTCACTATAGTTTTAGGAATACATGTTTGTATTCCCAAGGCTATGCTGTTATTTTAAGAATGTGTACATTCACACATACCTTTTGGCAATCCCCATGGGCAAAGAGGTAGTATTTTCTATTTTGTGCAAGTGTGTGGTCATGGCCAGGCAGGGAGGCTGTTCTGGAACGTATTAGGATGACTGTGTGACTTACAGATATCAATTTATGTAATTAAAGGGAAACTAGTGTAATGATAACCCCTTCTGTCACCTACCTTATTCCAATGCTGCTGTCCCTCAGTGCTTGTTTAGGCTCTATCTTCGCTGCTCTCCACCCGCAGGGGGGCAATCTAATGCACATGAGAGGCGAGAGCCACGCTCGCATTTGGACTTCCCCCATAGAAAAGCATTGCATAATGCTTTCATGTGGAGTTTTGAGTAATGCTGGACATCCTAATGCATAGCGTGAGGATGTCCAGTGTCAGTTAGGCAACCTAACCACCTGGAAAGTAGGTAGATAGCCACTAGAGGTGGAGTTAACCCTGACAGGTAATTATTGCAGTTGATCAAAACCTGCAATAATTACCACTGCAGGGTAAAGGGACCTGGAATACTGCACCCAGACCACTTCAATAAGCTGAAGTGGTCTGGGTGCCTATAGTGTGCCTTTAAGAACAAAACCTAACCTTTTTTCAGACTGATTTTTAAACATTTTAGTTTAAAGACACAATACTGTGATTATTATTGCTCTGGTAAAAAAAGGTCATACATAGCAAGAATGCAGAGTGCCAACAAAAGAGGGACATTAGGATATAACATAGGAACTGAAGGATTTCTGCCAAAAATAGGAACCTTTGCGAGATATGTTCTCACATAGGGCAACTCAACAGTACAGATCCACAAGGGGAAAAAAATAGAAATACTCATTAATTTGAGCAAATACTCTTTTTCCCCCAATAAATGGGAAGCAGCGAGTGGATCTGTAAGTACATTCATATAGGTCCCATTAACTCTTGCTGTTCATAACCAGCAAAATCAATGAGAGGACCAGGGATGATAAACAGATCTGTAGCCATCACTGTAGAAGAAGCAGAAGCTGTTGAATTGCTGCAGATAAAGACCATCTCAAATGTAAGTACATTTCCTAGATTTTTTATGTTTTATTTCTACACTGCATGGAAGGAAACAAAACAGCAACAACCATTTGAAATGGTAGGTCCACATAAATCTACATGGTCCATTATTTAAGAAGTGGAAACAGACTTTACTCCTTTTCAATGCTCTCGTTTAATTTATGATAATCTGCTTAGATTTTAATGCAAACACTGCTATAGCCAAACCAAAGCTCCTTGTGGGCCCTTTACACTTTTACAAGCAAACAGAATATGCTTAACTTTAATCTGTTTATATATTTTATGCTGAAATATTTCATATGGTCAAACAATGTAAAGCATCAAATGAGTAATGTTTTCCATCTGCCAATAATTCCAGAAAAACAATGTCTTTGGGTATTTAATATAGCCCACAGGGAGTAAGCATTGCTGCATGCGCCACACTATTCAGCACTGCACTCTGAATACAAATAAACAATCAGAGAAATAACGAAGTATCTTTAGCTGTCCTAAAACAACATCAATTAACAAGTAGTTTCTGATATAAGTGTTAAATGGCCATATTATCTTTATTCTCAAAGTAAATACATGTTAAAAGATCATGCTGTGGTCAGAAACTGTGTCTACAGAAAAGCAATAGGATTTTTAATTTTTTTAGCATATGATAAGCCAATATCCAGTTATCAGATCCTCTGGCAAAGTAAAAGGTTTAGCTTGGGATCTTAAATAAGCCATCTATCCACCACCTAAATTAGGCCTGACCTTCAAGCTAGCTAGACGTAAAAATGCACCCGATTGGCTGGCTACCACGACCCACTATAAGTGTTCCTGAGAGCAGGGGACCCCGGGCAAGCTGTCTGTTACCCCCAAACGATGATTTATCCTGCAATGCTGGGAGTCCTGTTGCGGCCTCCTGGGAACTGAGTGAGGGAGAAGTGGCCGATCATCCCACGCTCTGGTCCTAGGCTGGACCTAGGCTAGATAACATTTTAGAGTGCATGTGCACACATTATAGAGTGTGCATGTGTAGCCTGAATTTATTCCTTGCTTATCTTGTTTACAAAAAAAGTGCATGATATAGTGAATACTCCTAACTATGCCTAGTTATCCTGTTTTAACCCTGCACTTCAAAATAAAGAATTACAAAAAAAAAACAAAAAAAACCTCTTTATACATAGCCCAAAATATTCTCAAACTATTTACAATTTTAAAGGACCACTATAGTCACCCAGACCACTTCAGCCCAATGAAGAGGTCTGGGTGCCATGTCCCCCAGGTTTTAACCCTTTAGATGTAAACATAGCAGTTTCAGAGAAAGTGCTATGTTTACATTGCAGGGTTAATCCAGCCTTTCGTGGCTGTCTTCCTTACACCCGCTAGAGGCGCTTCTGCAATGCTCAATGCGAAAATCGCATTGAACACGCAGAAAGTCCATAGGAAAACATTGAGAAATGCTTTACCTATGAGCGTTTTAAATATGTGCGCGGCTCTGGCTGCGTGTGCGCATTCGGCTCCACTCTGGAGCCGACGTCTGAGGGGGAGGAGAGGTCACCAGTCATGGGAGCGCGGCGCTGGATAAAGCCAAGTAGCTGAAGGGGGGCCCTGAGCATGGGGGGACCCTAAGCATTATATAGTGTCAGGAAAACAAGTTTGTTTTCCTGAGACTATGGTGATCCTTTAATGTTGGGACGTAACTGCAAATATGAAACTGTAATAAAAGTCAGTAGGAGACAGTTATTGAGGACCCTGCTTGAATGAGGTTACAATCTACAGGAGGTGAGGAATAACAACGTGGGAAAGTGAGCGAGTGAAGTGGACAGTGAAAGCATATTGTGGTGGGAGAGGAGCTGATTTATGTAATGAAAAATCACCCAGGGAGGATATAGGTGTGCCTCAATAGAAGCGCTTTAACCCCTTAAGGACACATGACATGTGTGACATGTCATGATTCCATTTTATTCCAGAAGTTTGGTCCTTAAGGGGTTAAGGGACTGCTTAACAGGATTAAAGAATTGGGTAAAGTCTGAAGGATGCACGTGCAAACTTTTATTTCTCTCTGTGACAGATTTAAAGGAACACTCCAGGCACCAAAATAACTACACCTGAATGAAGTTATGGTGCCAGGAGGCCCCTGTGATGCATACATAGTTTAACTTCTTGTCTAGTTCTGGTTAGAGGGGTCATCAGCCAGGCCATAACTTTCGTGTTCCGTGCCAATTATTTTTTTGGCACAATGTGCCATTCAATGGCTGAGAAGGCTGTAGAGTGCAGGGGTTTCCAAAAGGTAGCTCTGCAGAAGTTTTAAAACTACAACTTTGTTCAAAAGGCAGGCAAAGCATTATAGGGGGTTCTAGTGCTACAACATCTGTGGATCTACCTCGTAGGCATCCCTACTGTAGTGGTTATGATTCTTGGAATAAAACTTTAAGGTAAATGACACATTTGTAGAATATGTGCTACAAGTTTTACTCATCAGTTTATAAATGCAAATATTCATGTCTTATATGGATTCATTAGAATGTAACCATTTGCTACTTAGCTTTTTAGGAAACATACACCACAATATCCAGTATAGAAAGATTGGCTACCACGGCTCTATGCCAATTTCACTCAATATATGCCAATGGGAGAGCGCAATACAACAGTTACATAGGATATACACTTACTCTCTATCTAAGGAAGGAAGAGAAATTAAAATAAAATTGAAAAATCTTTTTTCCCCTATGAACATGTGGTAGCTTTTTGTCTTGCATAAGTGAAAACACACCATGTGTGTTGGAATAACTTACATGACATGCCTTCTGGAATCAAACGCTAAGGTTCAATAACATTGCCAAAGATAATGGGGACCTTTGAAATATTGATAAGAAAATTCTAGAGAGCAGCTTTTTCAGGGTAAGATTAGGCAATATTAGATACAGAAAAGAGTTTATTTCGAACACATTTCCAGAACAAGAACCAAAAAAACAAAAAAACATTTCAAGGTAGGACCACTGTCTAAGCAGCCAATACATTGTGTAAATAATAAATGTGCAAAATACTTAAGCTAAGTGAAACTAAAACTAAATGCATTTAACACGTGTAAATGAATAGGACAAGAAAAGTCTTTAACACCAACCACTGCAATCACTCGATGGCTGTAGTTTGAACATACGGAGAGACAGACAACACACATCAATTGGAACCATATCTGTTCATGCAATGAGAGATGCTTGTTTTACAATAGAAGCGGAAGTCTTTGTATAATTTTCATGGCACGTTTCAAGAGTGCATGCTATTGTTTGTACAATTTTGCCTTCAAATATTTTATGATGGGGTCGATTTAATGTTATTTAAAAATAAATGAACACTACAAAGTAGCTGACTAGTAGGCAGTTTTTAATTACAATCAGCAGCTGCTGGCTGTGCACTGTTTAGTAGACATGCACTCACAGTTCTAGGAAGAACTTCCATTGGCAATGCGTATTGCATGAGAAGATGTCGGCCACAAGTGATAAGCGGATGAGAAAAAGCAAGATACAGCAGGCATAAGCTAACTGGGCCTCTACCCTTTCCTACTTCTTGTCAAATTTATTCACAAAGAAGTCCCTAATTTGTTTTATGATACCTTTTCATTAGATCAGAAATTCACCTAAAATTTCTAAAAATGTTAACAAAAAATAAAAAACTTTATTGTTTGTTTTTTTTTTTTGAGCAAGGGAGGGGGATGAGAATGAGAACAGCAGCAGCAGGCAATACCAACTGACAAAAAGCCATTAACTTGTCAATATGTTACAATGTCTTCTAGAATGCAATGTAAGTAAATGCCACTCAACTTTTTTTCTTTTCAACATAGAATAATTGATCTGAAAGGATTCGATTTTTTTAAACTGCCTATTTATGCAGCCTGTCCAACAAAAACCAATACTTGTTCATATTCTGAATCTGTTCTAAGTGAACTGGACAAATCGGAGCGTTAGAGGGAGAGTCAAGGAAACATTTTATTTTCAAAGATGCTTGAGTCTGAAAATGTATTTTATTTAATTCACAGTTCTGTTTTATTGCGAGAAAACACTGTAAAGCTTGTTTCTCCAGTGCTACCTGTGACACAGCATCCTTGTCGGTTTTACAGGCATTCCTATCATCTAGCGTAGGTGTATCTTCATGTGACTCAATGCTGAATAGGAAATGTATTTGATGCCCATTTTCTTCACAGAACCAGTTACGCGAGGGTAAGCATTACAGAGACTACACAAGCATGATTTTTAAAATTGCTGCTTAAAGCAACACTATAGGCGTCAAAACACCTTTGGCTTAAAGGACCACTATAGTGCCAGGAAAACATACTTGTGGGACCCTCAGGGACCCCCTCCCACCGGGCTCTGGAGAGAAGAAGGGGTTAAATCTTACCTTTATTCCAGCGCCGGGCAGGGAGCTCTCCTCCTCCTCTCCGCCTCCGATCCTCCCTTTCGGCTGAATGCGCATGCACGGCAAGAGCTGCGAGTGCATTCAGCCGGTCTCATAGGAAAGCATTTACAACTCTTTCCTATGGACGCTTGCGTGCTCTCACTGTGATTTTCACGGTGAGAATCACGCAAGCGCCTCTAGCGGCTGTCAGTGAGACAGCCACTAGAGGATTTGGAGGCTGGATTAACCCTATTATAAACTATTATAAACATAGTTTCTCCTAGAGGGACCTGGCACCCAGACTACTTCATTAAGCTGAAGTGGTCTGGATGCCTAGAGTGGTCCTTTAATTAAGCAGTTTTGGTGTATAGATCATGCCCCTGCAGTCTCACTGCTCAATTCTCTCCCGTTTAGGAATTAAATCACTTTTGTTTCTATTTATGCAGCCCTACTCACACCACCTCCCTTGGCTGTGACTGACACAACCTGCATGAAAACAACATGGTTTCATTTTCAATCACATGTAACTTAATTTAAAAAAAAGTGTTTTTCTCCTGCTCTGTAATTTAAACTTTAATTACATACATGAGGCTCTTGCTGGGTCTAGTAAGTCTTTTACAGAGCAGGAGATACGAAATTCTAAATTAAACAGAATTTGCAATAAAGGAAGTGTAAACATTAGATGACTCTTTGTAGGAAGTGTTTAGGAAGGCTGTGTAAGTCACATGCAGGAAAGGTGTGACTAGGGCTGCAGAAACAAAGTGATTTAACTCCTAAATGACACAGAACTGAGCAGGGAGACTGCATGGGGCATATACACACCTGCTTCATTAAGCAAACGTTATTTTGGTGACTATAGTGTCTGTTTAAAACTCAACCCTCTAAGCCAGGTGTAAGTAGCCCGCGGCACTTCCATAATCCTTTTACAGCCATACTGCTGGCAAAGCATTGGGGGAGATGCTGTCCAAAACATCTGGAGTGTCAAAGGTTGTCTAGCCCTTCTGTAGGCAACGATCACCTATATTTCCTCCATATTTGTAACAACTCATTTGCTCGATTCTACCACCCTCTAGTGTCTTTTTAAACTATCCAATAGAGACCATTTCTTAAAAAAAGACTGACCATGTCAGATCTAATCTAATTCTTAAAACCACACAGAACTGTCCACCCATCATGGAAGTTTTCTTCATTCAACTACTGTGGTAGTCCGCGCACTTCACATCCTTCATAACAGTCTCTCTCTCTCCGATATCGTTACACCTCAGTTGATGGTCCCCTATCAAACTTGATTGCCTGCTCTGCTTATACTCTAGTTTCCATGAAGTTAAAATGGCTCTATTAAAGGGGTTCTGAATTTTTATCTGCTAATTGACTGCTCTCAATAACCAAAATATAGTAACAAAACTAAAGTGCCGAGTTAAACACTGACTGCCACAGATCACCTGATCTCCCAGAGTTCTGAAATGATGTTACAGCACATGAATTATCTCACATAAAATAGATAATCACTCTGACTTACGGGATTGAAGGTTACCTTGCAAACACCTAGTTCACCTCAGATAAACCATTGCAAAGTGTTCTGAGTGCCAATGATGACATTCGTGTAATAGGTACACTATCACTAGTACAGATAGTACAGATTGTAATCAAGGAGAAGACGCATCTTTGAATGTCGGCAATATTAAGTCTAGCCCTTTAACATTTTACTTCTGTCTTTCATTGCAAATATTACTTTTCTGGTCTTCAGCCTTAGGATATTGTACTAATTAAATGCAAAGTGTGTCTGCCATTATCCATAGGCATTTTGCCTGGCAATGTTATGTTCCTTAAGATTAAAGCAAGACTCTTTAGTTGTGTCTCATGCCTTCTCGGGCCCTTGAGGACTGGAACAAACAATTAGAAATCAGCCCAAAGAATGCCTTCTTGGCTCACTAATGCACTCTTTCATTCTTTTCCAAATGAAGTAATCTGGGCGGAAACTGAATGACATATCGGAGATCCACAGCAATACCTAGAGATAAATAAACAGATAGCACAACTTCAATGAATTCTACACATGTTCTCATTTCATGAATTACAGATGGCTGAATTGACAACTAAAGCCACATGAAAGAAAATTATGCATTTTCTTATTAATTTAACCTTACTTTGCTACAATGTCTAAACTTTCTTTTATTGAAGATTTTTCAAATAAATCTAGCTAGATAAAAACATCTTCCACAAGAGATCTTAATATGCATTGCAGTTAGGTCATGGATTCTAAAGATAAAGTAAATTATCCAATATACATACACACACACATTTTTTTTAATTTAAATTGTAATTTTTTTTTCTGTGATATGTACGGTAACTATTACTTTGCTCCTACACTGTCCTACAAGGCCGTGTACAATTTTCAAATTAGCATATCCATATCACTTTTTATTTAACTATTTAGTACATCATTTCATTCTCATTTTCAGCAAGTCCCTTTCTGTAATAGTGGTGGTGTTGCGAGTGAGTCTTTACTTAGCAACCATTAAGCCAATCAAGGTTCCTCAGGCTAATATATCAATTGAAAGAGTGAAGGTGTACGCCAAGCATGCAGGATTTCGGATTCACTAGAAGTTCAAGTTTGACAAAAGCTTGGAAGACTGCAGTCACATAATCAAAACTCAAGTCAACTACGGTTTAAAACGAAAACTTTGAATCTGCATTACAGCTGTAGAAAGGGTGGTGAAATGATCTCATAATAAAAAATTTGAAGATTTTAAATATTGTAAAAGATATATACATAATTCTTTTTAATTGCTAATGCAGCCAAGGGAAGACCACTGCAATATCAGAGTTAAACAAAAAAAAATAAAAAATTTGTAAAGACGCCTACAGGAATCAGATTAAAGAGAAAGCTTTATGTTAATACTGTAAAGTAGAGGTGGGCCAACAGCAGACCCCCAGATGTTCTAAAACTACAACTTCCACGAAGCTTTGTCATTTTTGGAAAAGTATCAACGTAACAAAAGTTCTAAAATGTCGGATAATCTACCATTTGCCAATCCCTGCTCAAAAGTGAAAGGCTTCTTACTATGTCATTGTAAAGTGCGAATTTAATCCACTTCAATGCTAACCAAACACACTACAGTCCTTCATACTGCACTTACAAAACATATGGCTTAGTTGGGTCATTTTTATGGGCAACACTACCTGCCCACATTACCAATTTATGTATACAATTCAAAAAATTCTAAGAAGCAGAATATACTGAGTAAATGTAAGCGCAAAATAGACTTTGAAGCACAAGTGTCAATATTGTAGGAAGGTTTTATATATAACTCAGTCTGAGGAACATGAAGGAAGCCATAGAGTGGTCTTTCAGATGTAATGCAATTTAATTTTCAAGTCATGGTGTGCACAAGGACGTCCAGGAATATACCTTCCCTGCCAATATTTACCCCTGCTAGTTGTGCAGCTTTACAGATCTTGTAATTAGTTCCTTAATGTGCTTGGCATGTACAAGTGATTATTATATGCAAAGTGTTGGAAGTCAGAAAACCTGCTTCCACAAACATATGGTGGATCTGGCCTGACTCATCATGGATTAAGCCACCATGATCTTGCGGTGATGACTTGCACAGAAGAAAACATTTTTTTTTTTTTTAAATTACATTTTTTTTTAATTATTATAGGAGTCTATATTTTTTTTCCTTGCATCAAATAAAATGTGTTACTATACGATGATACACTATTGTTGTACTTAAATGAGGGCCCTGGAACAATAAGTGCATAAATACACACTTAAAGGATTACTCCAACAACAAAAAAGAGAAAATTAAGTTTTGGTTTTTGGTCACAGTAACCTTTAACGGCCATCTAACAACAAAGCCAGGTACTCCCTGATCCTCATCCAGGAACATCCCTGCCACTCACTGCAGGGGGAAGGACATTCAGGAAATGGACTGAGGGGAGGACTTGGACAGCAAGGCGGTGAGGGTGCATGCCGCCATTAGTCACATAAAACCAGCATGCTATATGTGCTGACAGACGCCAAATTTGAACAGATTTACATTAGCTGGTCGGTACTCTTGTTCATGCTGGCTAATTAGACTGCTGGAGATGGAGTTACACCTCCAAAAGCAAAGGACGTTAGCCCCGCTGCACTTACAGACTACAAACACCATGACCACTACAAAACACTGACGAGGTCATGGTGCTAGGAATAACCATTTAAATAAATTACAAGGCAACATTTTAAGGCTAGGCTTTGCTTGCATTTGATTGATACAGTTTTGGATCTAGATCATTTAACGGCACGGGGCAGCAGAATTTGCCTGTGAATATACTCCAACTAAAAAACTAAAATACATATGCTTGCAGATGCAAGTGCCACCACATATACATGCAACATAAACAGTTAAAGGAACACTACAAGCACCATACACACTACAGACCACTGTAATGGGTATGGTACAAGCAGTGCTCTGGTATCCTCCCAGAGTAAGAAGACAAATTGTTTAAAAACAAAAAGAGGAAAAATGTGAGTTCGCACATTGCAACTTTTTGTAAATGTCAGTAATAAATATATTAAGAATGGAATCTTCATAAACACATACTGCAGTTTACATAACAAAAATAAATAACTAAATACACACAGCAAATGCTGTTTATACTAAATAGCCCCTTTAAGTGTTGAGTGCTGGATGGGCCACACACATAATGCTTACAAGGAATACTACAGAAGCCCCAAAAATCAAACACAAATGTAGAAACAAGTGATATGACTAATGAGATTCCTGTCAATTATGTTAAATGTGCAATTAAATCTGATCCACGGAGAATTCCGAATATGCTGGAAGGTATATGGTTTTTACTTTAAAAGAAATTGGAAATGTATTTTCACAGATCTCATTAGCCTCTCTCAGGATCAATCAAATTATGAGAATCACAGGAGATGGCACATTTGTTTAAAGCGAGAAAACTAGGTTTAAAATCTGTCTACTTTATTAACTATGTTGGTGCCATTTCAGAGTCAAAAGCAAATCACAGTTCAGTTCAGAAATTGCTTCAATAGTGTTATCCAACAGTTCACAAGCCAGCTGTTGGTCCCCATAATTGAATTTTCAAGAAATAAACCCAACTGCAGGTCTCAGTCTGGTAACAAATTCTCCGTTTGTAGCCAATTTAAAGGGTAACTTTAGGCACCATATCCACTACAACTCATTGTAGTGCTAAAAGGTTCAAGGAATATGCAGATTTGTTTTTTTCCTAATAATTTTCAAGTAGCTTAACAATAAAAATAAAATAAATCTATAATAAATAAATGTCTCAACTTGTATATTGTCATACGTTTTTTGCAGTACCTAACACAGTGATCAGAAGACTGCACATTTTCACAAATTTACATTGAAACAAAGTGTGTAAATGCCTTAATATCTTTTCAAATCTTTTTTTGGTTGTTAAAGTAATATATTAACCTCTGTCAGAGGGCACCATAACAGTTTTGGTGAAATTATCCTCTCTCCCCAAGAAATTAAGATTGTATCCTTGTATATTTAGTGGTCCGTATAAACTTTCCAAGATTAAGCCACGTGTACTGTGGAAAACCCACTGACAACTCATTGAACAGACTGAAATGTATCCATTTACTGGTGATTTTTTACCAAGAAGATGTATGGATTTAATTTGTTTGTACTTATCCACACCTCTAAACATTTGAAGACAACTATAAATAGAAAGGCAGATGGATAGAACTGAAAAGAACATTATTAGGCTCTGAGCACTCTAGATCTTCATGGGCTAAAAGACATTCAGATAAATTTTATTAAAGACACGGAGGCTCCTATTATGCATATCTCTTTCTTTATTTCCTCAGCAGCAAAGATAGAGGAATATAAATATTATCAAAAATGAAAGAAAAAACTGTACAGGCATAACGGGTAGCCAATCACATAACAGAGGAAGTAGCTATATAAGTCCTGTGTCTCCCACAATCCCCCTCTTTCTTTGCTGCTTCCTCAGACAGCTAAGTATTTTACTTGAGCTCTCCTACTCATTGCATTTTGTTTACTTGTGCTTTATGTTTTGCTTATGCTTTGTTTCATTATTGTCGTTTTTATTCATTGTTGATTACTATCTAGTACCTACATCGTTGGTGTATTTAGGGGTTCCCCTAGGGGCTTTGCCCGCCGCCGCGGGCTGTTTTCCCCTCCTAACGCCCCTGTTGCCGCTTCTCGGCGCTATCTCAGCCGCGTGGCCCTTCTCTGTGAACGCGACTGAGTGTGCTCGTTTTTCCCCTCTCGCGGGCTGCCCACGCGGGTAGGTGCACGCGCCCCTTCCCCCGCCTGGAGCTGGTCCACGGGCACACCCTGACACGTGCGGCGGCCATTTTGGGCGATCATTCGTTTCACCCTGTTGTGCCGTGCGGTCGGTCCCTTTGCTCCGGGTCCCCTTGCTACACCAACGATCAGGTTTAGCCTTTTTTCTGTTCTGCTGGGTTAATCAACCCATTTCTAGTATTCCGTTTTGCTTATATTGTACCTCATTATGCAGGATAGCAAGGATGGACCTACTGTCCCCTCTGGGGATTTTCCAATAGATAATCCTGAGGGCGCTATGGCCTCTCAGGAACTCCAGGCCTTATTAGAAGCTACTATGGCTTCCTCCCTTGAAAAGGCTATTGCCTCCGCTATGGGGACTGTCTCATCCTCTTTTGCCCAGTCACTTCAGTCTGTGCTTTTGCCTTCTATGGCTGCCCCTAACCCCCTGGGTGTGGGGTCCCCTTCCCCTGCCCTAACTGTGCCGGGTGCCGGTAAGGCGAAGGCAAAGTCTAGAAATATCGGATCCCACTCCTCGATGCAGGCTTTGCCTGTCATGATTGACACGCCTCTGGCGGTCGCAGATAGCGCGCATCCCACGCGCACAAGAGCCCCTGGCCGGGCTAAAAAGGCTAGACTGTGGAAACGGGCTAGAGCCCTGGATGATGGGTCGGATACCGACCGGAGTGTGGACAATGATTCCGATGTTATGGAATATGACTCCTATGGGGAGGACGAGTCTGGCGAGGATCAACCCCTTACGGGTGTAACCCCTTCTGGGTCCTCTGCCGTTCCCCGTAGAAAAGTGCCAGACCCCACTGGGGATAGTGAAAAAGGGCTTTTAGACCCACAGGGGAACCCCCTGTTCGACCCGGACGACCTGCGTCACCCGCGGTCTGCCGAATGGGTCCCTCCGGACCATATCGCCCAGTATGTGGCTAAGAGGATTCGCACGCCTCTGTCAAAGGAAGGCCGCAATAAATTGCGTGCCGAATGCCCACGACCTTCCCTCCCTGGCGCGGCCTGTAAGACCCCAGACGTGGACCCTCAAATTGGTAGCTGAACCTGACTCAGCCGATGAGGGGATGTTGTTCGGCACATCCTTTGTGAAGGACATGGGGTCCTATGTCAAAACCTTTACGGCTATCGACAAGGCGCAGGCCAATATGAAGCGCGTCTTCGCGCCCAAGGTTTTCGGTGGGGCCGGGCGTAGCAGGAACCGTCCACCCGGCCGTGGTTCCCGAGGCTCATTCCGTGCCAACAGAGGTTCCTTTTTCCCCTCTCGAGGGTTCCAGGACCCGAAAACGCCTCCTTTCTTCCCGGCTAGAGGGAGATCGTGGGGCTCTAGATACCCCCGTGGTGGGTCGTCGGGCAGACGCCCTTATGGTGAGTACCCCTTCTTCCCTTCTCGATCAGGTTCGGGTGGCGGGGAGGCTAGCCTTATTTTACCCAAGGTGGGCAGTTATTACCTCAGATGCTTGGGTTCTGCAATGCGTAAAGGGTTACCAACTAGATTTTGTCTCCCTGCCTGTCCAAACGTATACCCCCAGGGAATTGTCCCTCCCACAGGAGCAGGACGCGATGATCTCCGCGGAAGTCGCGGAGATGTTCTCAAAGGGCGCCATCGAGGAATTGCCGTTCGCCACTCCAGGCTTTACGAGCAATCTCTTCCTTGTACCCAAGAAAGGGGGCGGTGTCCGCCCAGTGATAAACCTTCGCCCTCTCAACGCCTTCCTACGCTACCAACATTTCCAGATGGAAGGCATCCATTGTCTCAGAGACCTTCTGAGACAGTCGGATTGGATGGCCAAATTGGACCTGAAGGATGCGTACTTCACGGTTCCAATAGCGATAGAGTCCAGGGACTACTTGCACTTCACCTGGCACGGACGGCGTTGGCGTTTTACATGCCTCCCGTTCGGCCTCTCCTCGGCTCCTTGGTGTTTCACCAAGGTTATGAAGCCGGTGGTGTCGTTCCTCCGTACCCGAGGAGTTCGACTGATTATTTACCTGGACGACATCCTAATCATGTCCCAGTCGTTGGAGTGCCTGAAGTTGCATTTAGACTGGACGATCAACCTCTTACAGAACCTAGGTTTCCTGGTAAACTGGGACAAGTCGGTCCTGACACCCGCCCAGTCTATGGAATTTTTGGGGTTCCAGGTGGATTCCGTACGGCAGTTCCTGTACTTGCCAGAATCCAAAATAAAAGCCATCCAGAAGGAGCTCCGTCGAGCTCTTCGTGCTTCGGACTTGTCAGTCCGGCAGTTGGCGAGGATCATCGGCCTGCTGGCCTCCTCCATTCAGGCGATATTCCCAGGCCCCTTACATTACCGGGCTCTCCAGCGGCTCAAGGGGTCACACCTACGTTCGGGTCGATCGTACGAATCCCGACTTTGTCTGGACGAGGAGTCCAGAGACGAGCTGGTATGGTGGTTGGCACACATGGAAGCCTGGAACGGGAAAGCGATTTTCGGTTCCGTTCCGGACGTGGTCATAGAATCAGATGCCAGCTTACACGGCTGGGGGGCTCGTTGTGGCGACATTTCCACGGGGGGCAGATGGTCCGACGCAGAGAAGTCGTTACACATCAACTGCCTAGAACTTCTGGCGGGGGCCTTTGCGATTCGCAGCCTTACCCCTGGAAGGGCGAACTGCTGTGTTCTCCTCAAGTTGGACAACGTATCGGCAGTCCGATACATAAATCACTTGGGCGGCACCAAGTCCAAAATGCTGGCGAAGGACTTTTGGCAATTCTGCCTTCTAAACAACGTTTCGGTGACGGCGGAACATATTCCGGGTCTGGACAATTCAGGTGCGGATTGGAACTCCAGACATTTGAGAGACTCGGGAGACTGGCATTTGCACGCCTCGGTCTTCCAAAGCTTAAACAGGCTGTGGGGTCGGTTCGAGATGGACCTGTTCGCATCTCGACTGAACACTCAGTTGCCGAAGTTCTACAGTTGGAGGCCGGACCCGGAGGCAGTGGCGACGGATGCCTTTCTTCAAGAATGGCCTCCAGGCCACCTGTATGCCTTTCCCCCATTCAACATGATCGCTCGTACGATCTCGAAGCTGGTTCGTCACGACTGTTGTCTGGCTCTGATCACCCCCCTGTGGAGATCCCGTCCGTGGTTCCCTCGTTTGATGGAGTTGTCCATAGACTTCCCTCGTCTGTTGCCGAACTTCCAGAACCTCCTTCTGGATCCGGATGGGAACTCGCACGAATTGGTGCTCCAACACCAGTTGCCCCTGATAGCATGGTTCCTTTCAGGGGACGCTGGCTTGTCCCTGACGTTCCACAGTCGACTCTCTTGCTCCTCGATAACGCCTGGGCCCCGGGCACGCGATCAGCTTACCGAGCTGCATGGAAGTCTTGGTCTGATTGGTGCGTGGAACGGGCAGTGGATCCCATATCTGCCCCTCTCCATTTGATCCTGGGGTTTCTTACAGCCCTGTTCGACTCCGGCAAGGCGTACAGGACTATCAATGTTTTTCGATCGGCCATATCGGCCGGTCATGGTGGTTTGGAAGGTGTACCCGTCGGCAAACATCCTTTTGTATGCCGTCTCCTCAAGGGTATTCGCTTCGTCCGTCCGCCTAGGTCGCGGTTTTCGACATTTTGGGACGTCAACATTGTGTTGCGGTTCCTGTCGGAATGGTACCCTAACCAGGACTTGACTCTTAAACAACTATCCTCCAAGATGGTTATGCTGTTTTGCCTGGTCTCTTGTAAGAGAGTCTCCGATGTTAGGGCTCTTGATTGGGGTGCCTTTGTGTTTACGCCGGATGGCGTTACTTTCACCATATCTAGGAGAACTAAGTCGGCGTCCAAATCCTTCGTATATCCTAGATTCCCGTTGTGTCCAGCACTCTGTCCGGTGGATTGTTTGAAGGCCTATCTAGAGGCTACACGTACGGTGCGCTCATCTGAACGCCATCCCCTATTCATTTCGTTTAAGGCTCCTCATCGCCCAGTATCGACTCCGACGCTGGCGCGTTGGATTCGTTGGCTTTTATCCCTAGCGGGTATAGACACGTCTGTCTTTACGCCTCATTCTGTACGGGGTGCTATGGCTTCGAAAGCATCCACAGTTGGTTGCCGCCTGGAGGACATCATGCGCGCAGCGGACTGGTCCCGAGAGTCGACCTTCAGAGACTTCTATTTCAGACCAATTGAACACGTCGCATCTCAAGTGATAGCACAGCTTTGAACTTGCATAATAGGAGCCTCCGTGTCTTTAATAAAATTCCCAGATTTTACTAGTAACATGACGTAAAGTAAAGACAAAGTAAAGTAAAGTAAAGACACGGAGGCGAGTATTATTCCCTCCCACCCTCCCGGTGTGGATTTGGGATTGGAGATGCTTCGATGCTATACAAGTACGTTGGCAATTAGGTCTGTATTGAGTTCATGTTTTGTATCGTGTAGTTTTTATCATGCTTAGATGATTTGACAGTTTTATATTGATTTCTAATCATATATATTTTCTATTTCAGAATCCTGTTTCATGTAGATCCCTCACGTTTATGTTTGGTAAGTCTACAGTTTTGAGTTTGGAAATTACCATATTTTTCTATCTTTTTTAGCTTGAAGTTCTCGTTTTGTTTCCCGTTTCCTGTTTGGACCAAGTGGGACATCGTTTATCTTACCTGGTCTTCGGTTGCGCAAGAAAGAGGGGGATTGTGGGAGACACAGGACTTATATAGCTACTTCCTCTGTTATGTGATTGGCTACCCGTTATGCCTGTACAGATTTTTCTTTCATTTTTGATAATATTTATATTCCTCTATCTTTGCTGCTGAGGAAATAAAGAAAGAGATATGCATAATACTCGCCTCCGTGTCTTTAATAAAATCATGACTTTACGTCATGTTACTAGTAAAATCTGGGAATTCTCTACTGTTGAGCAATAATTAAGAACAGCCAGGCATGGATCCCAAATGCAAAATAGTGACACTAGACCTACGGCAGTTGGGAGATGTGCTTCCCTGAAGTGTTTATATATACACATATATTTATATGTGGACTAAATGGCAGATTTAAAGGGATACTATATAGTCACCAAAGCAACCTTTGCTTACTGAAGCAATTTTGGTGTACAGATCATGCCCTGCTCTGTAAATTCAACTTTAATCACACATAGTAGGCTTCTGCAGGGTCTAGAAAGATATTAACAGATCAGGAGGCAAGACCTTCTTAATTTAGTGAGAAGTATCACCACCTCCCCCCCACCCCCCATTCATTTTGAACAAAAATAAAAAATAAAATTGTAGCCGGGGGACATTCACAGCTTCCTTTGTGTGTTGATGGTAAATTACACAACACTGTTCCTAAAGGAGACAACCTATTATTAACACATATAAGGGTTTTCTGCATCTCTCCTTTCACCGTTTCACTTATTAAATTTTGAGAGGCATTCATCACTTGCCATACATGGTTGGTTGAATGTATGAAAAAAGTAAAGTCCTGTGTGCTACTCTGTGCTGGAAATAGTTGCCATAGTAAAGCATACTAGAAGAGGTTTACTATATCCCAAAATCCATGAACAACATTTAAGCATCATGCTACACATCTTACAAGAATTCTTTTTCGGTGGATACTGCCTGGTAATCACCATAAACACTGTAGCGGTGTTATACGGTTTGTGAATGTTTTGACACATACCAGGCTCGTTCTACCCATGGCCCTAAAAAATAAGCATAGCTATGCTAAAGCACAAATGAATACTTCCAAATTATTTTAAAGGACCACTCTAGGCACCCAGACCACTTCAGCTTAATGAGGTGGTCTGGGTGCCAGGTCCTTCTAGGGTTAACCCATTTTTTCATAAACATAGCAGTTTCAGAGAAACTGCTATGTTTATGAATGGGTTAAGTCTTCCCCCTATATCCTCTAGTGGCTGTCTCATTGACAGCCGCTAGAGGCGCTTGCGTGCTTCTCACTGTGATTTTCACAGTGAGAGCACGCCAGCGTCCATAGGAAAGCATTATGAATGCTTTCCTATGTGACCGGCTGAATGCGCGCGCAGCTCTTGCCGCGCGTGCGCATTCAGCCGACGGGGAGGAGAAGAGGAGGATCGGAGGAGGAGAGCAGGAGGAGATCTCTCCGCCCAGCGCTGGAAAAAGGTAAGATTTAACCCCTTTCCCCTTTCCAGAGCCGGGCGGGAGGGGGTCCCTGAGGGTGGGGGCACCCTCAGGGCACTCTAGTGCCAGGAAAACTTGTATGCTTTCCTGGCACTAGAGTGGTCCTTTAAGAAATTATTTACTGGCTGAGGACTATCAGCTGAGGCTTTCAGTCAACAAATAATGTACAAGGTTGGTATGCATTGGTAAGTCAATGAAGTGTGAACTTTTTGAACTTGATAAGTAGGCCACAATAGAGCTGGCTTTGTATCAAAACAGTGTGTGCTGTAGTGTAATGATACTTCAAAGTATTCCTTTAAAGAAAATGATATTTATAGAAAATGATATTGCATATTGACTCAGTTTTGGGGAAAACCCTGGGCATTTACTTAGCGAGGTCCCTCAGCAACAAAAATACAGTGTTACTAGCGTAACTCCAGAGAAGGCAGGTCCTGTGACAAACTTGGCCTTATGAAATGAGTCACCACAGAAGATTAAAAAGGAAAAAATACAGCTGCTTTGTGAAAACTAAAATTTATTTTTTTTTAAATAAAAAAAAATATATAATGAATTCAGGATTCTGTATTATTAAAAATCCCTAGAATAGTGTGTGATAACCTGTACGTATGTTCCCAAGCTGTTACAGTCCAACATTAGATGGTTGGGTGCCTTTTGGCCACCCTTGTTCTACAACTTTGCTCTTAAATTGGCAAATACCAGCTTGGAAATACAATGTAAAGTCCAGACGCATTATAATTTTCCACAAACATGTCGGTAAAAATTGGCAAGGACGCAAACACTATCTTCACAGTTTCAGCTTGCTAATTAGTATAGTCTGTGAAAAGACCGTGCTTAGCAATTTCTTATCATAGGTTACAGTGGCTGTTTTCACAGACATGTTATAGTCTGAAGCATTTCCATTACATGCCAAATCAAAGAGCCTTTCTCTGCATATTTTGTGTCACTAACTTAAAGCGTTATGTGCAATTACTGTCATTATAAAGACAACCTGTTTTAACTCAGCCAACATCTCCCTCAACAGTGACTTCACTGAAACATTTTTGGATGATTTACGTCCTCATAACCATTTAATTGTATAGCATGTGAACATACTGCGTTATGTATTAATTTTACTCTCTTAAGGCAATTGCCTTTAGAAAGTCACACATAAAGGTTACTGTATATGATGTAAGCAGACTGTAATCGGGAAGTATTGACTTTTAAGGTTAGTAATAAACTTGTGCTTTCTCTACGTAAAACATTTATACAGCACATTATTCTGCAATTTGTAAGATTATCTAGCAATTTTTAGCTATCAATATTCTGGCTCATACAATGAACACAAGCGTATAGATGTCAAATTCTAGGCCTGGAGGGAAACATACCAGCCTAAATTTCTGGATGTCTTTACCACAGGTGGATCAATCAAAATGATGTAAAGTGATTAACGTGTTTGCTTTTAAAATTTGAGACCTAGAAATTCTGGTGATGTTGATGCCCTTGGATACTGTGATATGATACACTTGATCTAAAAGTAAAAAAAAAATAAAAAATAAAATGACAAACTAAATTATTCATCAGATACTTATCAGCAAGAGTTATATATTACAGTTATCTCAGGGACAAAGAGTCTTGGGCGTCATCTTATTTTAAGGGATTAAACTATTTACGAACGGTATAACCTCAAAAGACGGTGCTCATTTCATGACACTCTCAGCCAATCACTAGATCCCCATAAAAAAAACAAACAAGAACAAAAACTGTGAGAACAGCATGTACCATCCTCACACAGCCCTCCAGAGCGGCCAATTAGGAAACCAGAACATTTAGTTCCCTTACATTAGTTTTTTGCCATGTTGTGTGAGCATGGCTCGCATGCCACATACAATAGAGAAGGCCTTCTCTCTCCTGCCTGGAGATCGCCCCGCCCATAGACTGCTCCTGAATGCTTCATAAACTGGGAACAGAGCTGTGTATAAACGAATAGCAGTTACACTGTAGTTTTTAGTTGGTAATGCAGTTACAATCCTCCTATGTGATGATTGGATCTGGTGGAGGTGGAGATAAAAAGTCAAACCCTATAGACCAGAGAAGCTCATCAATGAAGTGCCTCTATACTATGGATTAAATACAATGTTGCATATTTTCAACTAGATAACTTTGCACATAGCCGACAAACAACTGGCAACTTACAGGATGAAGTAGCATAACTCTGGTTTGCGGTCAAATCCCATATTGCTCACTTAAGACAGGGCTTGCCAAATCCCAGGCACCAGGTTGCCATGGAGACTATAAATTTTGCCCGGGCGCCTGGGATTTGCAGCCCTTTAGTTAAAGCAGCCGATGGGGGAACATTGGAGCCGGTGGCCGTGGGGAGCATGGAAGCAGCCGGCTCAGGGAGCATGTAGCTGACCGCTCTGGAAAGAATGGGGGCGGCCGGCTCAGGGAGCATGTAACCGAACGCCCTGGGCTGTATGCAGGCGGCCGGCTATGGTATTGTGGAGGTGGCTGCCCTGGGGAGAATGGAAGCAGCACGCAAGCAGGGGCAGCGCGCGAGGGAGCAGTGATTTTACTGCGGCTCCTCTCTGCTCCCTCCCGCTGTCTAGTGATGCCGGGAGCCTGAAAATGACATCATTCTGGCCCCGGAATCACTACATGTAGATTACTGCTTCCTCGCACACAGGAAGAGCAGCCCCACTGGACCTCAGGGAAAGTCCACTCAGCTCTCTCAAAGGTAGGGAGGCTGGGTGTATTAAAATTAAAAATGCAATGTGTGAGTGTGTGTATGTCAGTGTTTGTGTGAGTGTGTGAGAAAAGGTGTTTTTGAATGTAAGTGTTTGTGTGGTTATTGCGCATTGGGAGGATATTGCACATGTTCTATATGGGTAACATTCAGCACCTCCAGGCAGTGTGGAGACGCTGAACAAAGGTGCAGCACTGACACAGGACTCTCTTGTGGCTTTCTGAGTGACTGTCACTAGAGGTGTTACTAGGCAGCAATGTAAACACTGCCTTTTCTCTGAAAATCTAGCGTTTACATTGAAAACGCTACAGGGACATGCTATAGGCACCAGAACAACTACATTAAGCTGTAGTGGTGCTGGTGACTATAGTGTCTCTTTAATAATTGTATATTTATCATTTTAAATTAAACTTCGCTAGTTTAAAAAATAAAATAGATAGATTCCAAGCAAAATTTGTCAAGCCATTTGTACTAAAAGGAGAGAAAATTTAGTTATACACTAAATAGAAAATGCAGTCAAAAATGGACTAATAGAAATACCTATTGACAATGCAAAAATAATTGAAAAGAATGTCTCTTTACTTTTGAGTAGAAGGGTTCAATTCTTTACTGGCAGAGGGATACATTGTGCCTCAGGTTGCTTCCTTAAAATTTCAAAGACGATGGTTCATAAAAACAAGGTCAGGCAGTAGACATTCGGGATAACAAAGCTACAGACTATCAGAGGGCGAAATCGACTCCCCACTCACTGGGATGACAATGCTTCAATGCCACACAGCCAGGTCAAGTCAAGGATGAAGGACCAATAGACCAACACTACAAGGCCAGCCCAATCTCCAGACCTGCACCCCACTGAAAACCTATTGAATGCGATAAAGAGAGTTATCTAACAAAGCCAAGCTGCTTGAATTTTTGCACTAGAAGTGACCAGTTTTAAACAGACTGGTGGAGAGCATGCCAAGACACATGAAAGCGGTGATTGAAACCAAATCCTCCAGATATTGATTTCTGAACTCTTCCCAAGATAAAACATTAGCATTGTGTTTAAAAAGGATTATGAACTCCTTTACTTTGCATTATTCAAGGTCTAAAAACATAAACTTTGTTATTTTGACCAGGGTATTTTTTAGCAAGTAAATGCTCAAATTGACAATATTTGTATTTGGAATTTGGGAGAAATGTCAGTAGCTCATAAAATAAAAGAAGAAATTTCATCTTACTCAAACACATCCATAAATAGTAAAATCAGAAAAATAAAATGATAACTGTAGTGATCTCTTAATTATTCTTTGATGTAAAGTTCCATAATTTGATAAATTGCTTTAATAAACTCTGCAGATAACTTTCTAAAGTTAGGCTTGAATAACTTTCTAAACCGAGACATGGATAACTTTCCAGATTTAGGGCTGAAAGCTATATGCCAAAAGCCATGATAATAATTAACTGCCAAGAATATGCGCTTTACTTTTATGTATTTCACAATGCCATATTTGATTAGGAACATAAGAAATTGGAGCAAATCGCCGATGCTTCTAAAAAACTAACCACAAACATTGGAGGCTCTTTTTTTTTTTTTTTTTTTTTATTATAATAATCGTCTTTTCAAGTTCTTTCCATGAAGTCTGATATGGCAGCCCGTGGGCATTCACCCTTAAAGAAAGACTGCCAAGCAAACAACGTTATAGATAAACCTGTACTAATCAGCTACTGCTCACTTGGGTAAAAAAATAAAAATAATGACCTAAAATAAATTAACTTCTAACCGATAAATGTTAATTTTGGACAAGTATTACAATTTTACTTTATGACCAATAATCTAAAATTGTTAATAGACTGGAAAATAATTGTTTTGTTAATAACACCGGAATAATGCTTTTCCCCCCTCCCTTTTCGCAGAATTTGCTCCTTGCATTTGCTTAAATTCCTTTGGGTTTTAATTTATTTTGCATATGCAGAAACACTCGTTTCTCCTATAAGAAGTTAAGAAACAGAAATTGAAGAAATAAATATCTTTCAATAACGTAATCTTCTAAGAGCTTCCAAACACTGCAAATAATCCCACTACAGAGGAGGTTAAAATGCTGAACAATAGCCGTATAGGAGATGCCAAGTGGGGGGGAAATGCTGTTGAAAACCACTGAGCATATACCCTGCTGAGAAGCAATAAAGGTCCTAGTCTACCTTACAAGCTACACAGGAGACTCCTAGTAAACATCTGTCAACAAGCCTATGCATGACTGCAGTCAAATTACAAACAGTAAGGGGATAGGTTTTTGAACTCTGTGCCAGAAAAATATCGTGTATCTAATCCATGAAAGAATTACAGACCTCTAGACTGCTATTATTTTATTAGCCATACCACTTACATTTTGATCTCTTTCGGTAATTTTGTTTGAACTTACCTGACAATGATACCTTACAGCACCAATTATATCACACAAACTTGGTAAGCTTTGGAGAACGCACAGTATGGGTAGTACTGGGATTTGGCCTTTTCTTTTCTTATTTTTATGAAAAGAATAATGATGAAATCTCTGCTCTCAATATAGCTGAACACATGAAAGCTCAACAAAGTGCTATAATAAATACAAAAAAATATGTTCAGATCCTATATTTTGACATTAGAATGTATATATAGATTATACATTTTACAGAGGAGTGGGGTAGTTTGTGCAAACTTTAGAAATATTATTTTTTTTTTTTAAGTCTACACCAGGTTTAGATCAAACGAGTTAAAGTATTCACCTATTTGTTCTTGGTAGAAGATTATTTTCAAGACTCAAAATTTGATAATTGAAAACAATAATCCAAGTTATTGCGTGCTGGGGCAAGTAGACTTTCAAATTACTAAGCAGTACACAATGTCAGTTCATTTTGTTAGAGAAACAATAAACACAGCCTTGTTATTAATAAACACCACAAGTAAGGTTTTCTCTGATTATATCAAAAGTACTTGTTCACGTAAAGCGACACTGTGACCACCCCCCAGCAAAATGAATATTTCATATGGATTAAATCTTTATGAAATACTCATATTGACTGTATTTTATTTAACTGAAACTACAACCCAGTTGAAATATATACTGAGACAAAGTAAGGACATCGCCATGAGCAGACAAGGTCCAGCCAAAAAAAGATGGTAGCACCCTTGAGGGACAGGTTGGGGTAAGTTAAACTCACCTTGGCTTGTTCCTTCCAGCAGCAATGTCAGAGTCAGGGGTCTTTGCAAATTATGCAAAGTACCCAGATCGTGACCGTACTGCTTTAAAATAATAAAAAAAAAAAAATAATAATTCTTGTTTTTAAAGGGACACTATAGTCACCTGAACAACTACAGCTTAATGTAGTTGTTCGGGTATTATCTATAGCTCCTTGCAGGCAATCTAATGTAAACACTGTATTTTCAGAGAAAATCCAGTGTTTACATTGATTGATAGGAATACCTCCAGTGGCCGTCACTCAGACGGCCACTAGAGGGACTTCCTATCACGCAGGGCCCTAAAAAGGCCCTGTACACGTCAGACGTATTAAAATACGTCTGACGTGTTCAGGAGAGAGAAGGCACTGTGTGCGCGCCTTCTCTCTCCAGCCTGTCAGCGGAGGAGGGGGGCGGGCAAAGACCGCGAGCTGAGCTGTCACTCAGCTCAGCTCGCGGCCGCGCACACCGCGCGCATGCGCGGTAGTGCGCTCAGCACTTCAGAGGGCGGCATGAATGCCGCCCTCTGAAGTATGTGCGCATGTGCGGCGAAGCCGCGCATGCGCACAAGGGAGCAATGACGCTTCCAAATGGAAGCGTCTGATTGCTCCCTGCTCGCACCCGCCTATTTCGTCATTTTGACGAAGTAGGGGGCGCGGCTTCACGAGGCTCCCGGCGCTGGAACGAGGCGAGTAAAATTGCCTCCCTGGAGAGTCCCTTTAAGTACTTTTTTAACCTCATTGTTTACAACAGTGTTTGTACTAAACCTGTGCAAAGCTGAACAGCAGACTAAGGTAAAGACATCGAGATGTGAGACAACGATGTAACCTGGGAGCCAAGAAGAGTGGACTGGAATGTGCATGCGTGTACAATGATGATGATGATGATTTCACTGTACTAGTTGTGGTGGTGCTAGATGCCATTGAGTGAGCATGTGTACTGTGTGGTCGTCTTTGGTCAAAATGACTAAGCGAGTAGAGCAACAAATCTGCATCAAATTTTGCTTTAAGCTTGAACATTCCTCCATGGAAACTACTCGATGAAGCAGAAGGCTGATTTATCAAACACTGCAAAGATGATCAAGAATCTGTTTAAAAATTTGGTACCCTAGGACCTCTAGCTTTCCCAAAACTAAAAATCATCTTTGAAAGGGAAGATATTTCAGACCGTTGATGAGATTCCGGTAAATACACTAAGGCAGCTGATGGAGATTCCAACAATGGATTTTGTAGAGTAGGAAGAGACGCTGGGAGAACTGTGTGAGGTCCCAAGGTGCCTAACTTTGATGTGGACTGAGACGACATTGTCCTATGTACAATGTTTCTTGTATCCTCTAAAATAAATATATCTATTTTTTTTTTTTTTTTTTATTTGGCAACAGAAAAAAAAAAAATCAACTCATACCAAAATAAAAACCACAGTCACGGGGGCGGGCCTAACCGCAGAACTGTGAGGATGCTCACTCCAGCAGCTCCTGCTACCCTTGGCAAATAACGTTGAATTTCACAAATACAACGGCACTCAATCGTGATTCCAAGGTCATCATACGAAAGTGGGCACTGAGGGGAAGAGAACGACACCTCTCAAGTGACAAACTGAGCAAAACCTAACATGAGGCCTACAAGCATGGCAGGCGCAGGGGAGACGGCCGCTCTCCAGCAGCAACGCCACGCCGGGTACCTGACTGTGAGCCCGCGTTCCCCCCACTCTGGACCGGTGGGGGTTATCCCGGTCTACCTCCAACCGACTCCCTGGCAATACAATGAGCCAGCACCGGCTCCGTGTAGCCTAAAGCTAACCAGCCATGCAGTCCTTCAAATGGCGGAAACCTCTCACGCCGCCAAAGCAACTAACGCATGGCAGGAAACAGAGATGCGGCTGAATAGCATCTTCTCAGCCTTCTGGGTGACACTAGAAGCCCGCATGGGACTCTCTGAGTCTGAGGAGCCGCTCCAGCCACCGCCACAGTGCACTCCCCACCCACGAGGCCAGGCGAGATCAAGCAACAGCGCACTCCCAACGAAAGACACATCACAAGGGTGGAAATAACCCAAACCGGCAGAGGCAGAAGCGAGACATAAGGCCCAAGACAATGGGAGCTAAACGGCGACGGAGAGCCCAGCACTCCCCTCTCTCATGCAGGGCAGCGAAGCGGAAAGAGGCGTTGAAGCCAAGCACAGGACCCCGTCAGACAAGGCAAGTAAAGCGGAGGGGCGCAAGACTTAGGGTGGTGACCGCATCTAGAAGGCACAAACGGTGCCGTCCCAGCCCCAGACAGGCGAACCCAATCCGGCAAACAGATTGGAAGGTACTACACTCACCGTCTGCCACACCGCTGCATAGCCCAGGGGATCTCAGCATCCATGCACCGGAGAGAGCACAACAGCTGCACTGACTAACGCAGGGGGCGCACACCCAGCCGCAACAGGGCATCGGCTGACCCAATAAGGACTAAGACTCAATGCCAGGCATGGTGCTCACCATCACACAGCTTACTATGCCCCAATTGAACTTCCATGAATATATGTAGCTCCACCACTTTCTCTTTATAATGTTAGCATGACAGGACTGTCAGCAGACATAGATTGAGCGTGTTTCTGGGCCACATACTAAAACAACTTTTTTCTATTTTTTTTTTTTTCTTTCTTTGCTCTTTTGTTGGTAACGCATCCTGAAAGACACCCTTCACCTGGGGCAATACCGCCCGAGCGACTAGTTTAGTATATATGGTCCTTATTGTGATTTATCATCAGGTTTTTCCTGCGCTACTCTGAAAACATATGTAATATATAGGGGAGCATGGGGGGCTGCACACAGTTGTTAACCCCGTCATCCTAGATATGTTTTCTGTTCAATTTTGTGCCGGCTCTGAGCTCTAGCATTAGCTAACAAGCGACTTGGCTCTAACCTAAAAGAAATCTGTAGTTTTTTCCTAACTTGAGTAATTTTAGTAGTGTCTTTATTTCCGACAGATTTTGATACATAGCAAACAATGGAGCTGCAGTGGCACTACCCTCTAATCACCCATACCTAGCATACTGGTATCAGCAAAAGGTCAGTTTTCTGAGCTAGAACATGTGTTAACCAGTAGGATACCACACCTGTTATACTCAAAGCAATGCCCAGCCTATGACCCGCTACTCTTTTCTTTAAGCGATGTCTCCCTTAACTAAATTGTCAGACAAAACACCCAGTTTTACTGCTGGTAGCTCTTACCCATCCACTGACACCTTAGGCATCTTATCTCTACACTCTAACACAGAAACGCACCTAACCTCCTACTAACCTGGGTTCTCTAGGCTGTAAGTTTTCAAGACTCACATTACAACCTATATTGAAGCCGGTTTTTTTCTTTACTTTAAACCTAACAATGTGCCATGATTCTGTTTTATGTGTATCTTCAGATGGATAGGTGATGTCATAAGCTTGTTCTCCCAGCCCGAAGGTGTATGTTTCCCAAAATTGCACAGGTATTGGCAGGTCAAAATGTGGTTCGGTACTACTTTGTTGCCCTTTTCGGGCTTGTTCTAGTTGATATAAGCATAACCCCTAGAAACCAGCATTATGACTCATACAAAGCGTTTGATATAAGCATTTGACTAATTTGTATTTTCTGAATATGCAGAGTACTAAAGACAGTCCACAATGTATAGTTAATCTCAAAACGAGTAACATATCCTCAGCAGTCTCAGCAACGTTAGGCCTAATGTACCTGTACCACGCATGTTTTATAGTTAACTATTACACCTTTACTTACTACTGTACACATGACACTGTGTATAAGCACAACTACAGTTAAACTTAACTAATCCCATTACTAATATACAAGCATGCATACGTAGACTAATGACGCTATTATAGTCCTATTCAAGTATTCCTAGCCTGTTTACACTCATAAATATAAAAAAATGTGCTGTATTACTCTGCTATGACAATGTTTGCTATTGAAATGCCTGTACTAGCTGTCGTGGCGCTACAGGCCCATCTGTTATGTTTTCTTATGCACAAGAAAAATAAAGATTTAAAAAAAAAAAAAAAAACAGTCACGACAACATCCAAGTATTAGCATCAAATCTTTGTGACTGGCTATCGATGGGTTAATGAGAATGTTCACGTAGGAAGTTCCTTTACAAATAAGGCAATGAAAGGGTTTGATGTACATTACACCAATACTCACTCCAAATCATATTGTCTACCAGGAAAATCAATGACAACATATACTTCTACCCTTATCTTGACCTTGCCTAACTTACCTGGCACATCTCAAGAGAAAATAGCAATCAACTTGCTACCCACTAATTCATTCCATTTTCATCACAACAATCTTTCACATATTTTCTGGGGGTTTTTTTGTTTTGTTTTTAAAGACATCAAAAGATCAAACGGGAAAGATTAGAAGCTGTTGGATGCCACTCCCATCATATCAGCTAGTAATGTCCATTTTTCATGGTGATTTCAAAGTCCAGGAAGAAACTTTACAATCAACGTAATTACAAACTTGGAGGAACACCAGACTCTGGAAAAAGCAGAATGCAATACGCTGCACAGGATTGTTTCAGTTGTGCTGGGCAAGATGTAAATGAGAGTTATAGATTCCCATGTAGAACTAAACTGAAAGGCTATATATATGTTATAGAGCAGAATCAGTTAGCTATATAGGGCAGCGGACATTGTTTTATTTTTTATTACATTTGATTAAAAGATTTCCCATTAGCCAATAAGTGAACGCAGAGTGTAAGCCAGATCGGTTACAAGAAACATACTACAATTAGTTAAAAATAAATTAAGCCATATGCCAATGTAGATCTAGTTGCTCCATATATTAGTGTTAGTATGTTATAATAGAATGCAGTCGGAAGAAAAATAAATTAAGACTGACATCCAACTACCATTAAGTGGAGATAACAGTTGTTTAATATACGATTGCTTTATTGAAAATATGATTAAAAGAGCAATCAAAAATATATGAAAAGGAGTCTCTAGTGTGCTACCATGCATCTTGAGTGAAATGCAAAGTGGAACATTATCCCAGAAGTGATGAGACCCCAGATATAGAAGTAGCAAACACCAGATATAACAAGACCCCACTCATGGTATTGGCATTGCCAAAAGTTGCAAACACCTTTGTCAGACTGTTCAGTTCGCGTTTAAATTGTAAATTGTATGTATCTTGTTTTGTTTAGATGTTGGGACATTGCACCATAAGCCTCTCTATGTTTTTAAAAGCAACTATCGAAGAGGCACATTTATTTCCTCTATGCGCTAAAACCACCTTGTTGTAGAGCAGTGGTTCTCAAATTGTGCGTCGGGAAAAAATTACTACTCAACAGGGACCCGGTCGAGTGCCGCGGTCCTTTAAGACCACCACCAGGCCCCTGTAATGTCGGCCGGCTGGGAGGAAGTGACAGCCTGTCACTTCCTCACAGCATCCTGCATGGACACAGCACAGGAGGGAGCTGAGGCAGCCGCAGCATGAGGGGAGAGGAGCATGAAGAGCTCCTCTCTCACACAGCAGCAGGAGTCCAAGCCACCCTCCTGGCACGTAAGTTAAGCCAACAGGAGGGTGGCTGGAGATATAATAAAAAAACAAAAAACACTTGTGTGTGGGTGTGTGAATGAGTGTACGAGTATGCGTGTGTGTGTGTGTGTATATATATATATATATATATATATATATATATATATATATATATATATATATATATATATATATATATATATATATATATATGTAGTCAGTGTGCTTCTGTGTGTGTGTCAGGGTGTATCTGTGTCATGGTGTGGGCATGTATCAATGTTTGTGTGTGTCAGGGTGCATGTGTGTATATCTCGGTGTTTATCTATATGTGTCTATGTGTCGGTGTCTATATGAATATCTGTAAGTATGTGATCACACTCATGCAATCAAAACAAACAAAAAATATAAACACACCCCTTTACTCAAACACAAATACTTCACACAAATGTACATCCACATTTAAACGTGGACATTACATTGAGACACACCCCTGCACTCAAACATCACATACAAACACAATAAATGTATACAAGCACCAATTCAAACACCAACACTGTACATCACACTATAGTGCCAGTAAATGCAGCAGTGCTGTAGATATATACAACCTAGAAATTTTTACTTTGGGTGCCTTGGAAAAATACTGAAATATTAAGGGCGCCTTGAACCTAAAAAGATTGGGAGCCACGGTTTTAGAGGTTATGACGCTAGCGACATCAACCTCAGGTTTTGTGCCACACTGTCTTTAAGAAGTCTGACAACCCCCCCCCCCCCCCCAACAAAAAACTAGGGTACCCTAAGCAGCCAAGGCCCAACCCTTGCTCTCAATACTAAAGCAGAATTTATGCTTTAGTATTAGCAAACTCAATTGCATTTAAATTTGTACAGCGCCGTCCAGCTCTAAGCTAATCAATAGCAGTCAAATTTCACTGAAAATGATATTGCTGAAAAAAAAGCTGAATTTAAAATTCCGTTTTGGAACACAGTATTTTAGAGATTGAAATGCAGGCATGTGGGGGGGACCCTCAATTTGTGTCAAACCGCCCAAAAAAATTTGACTCTAGTACCACAACTAAAGCAGGTTACAGTGGTTGTGGTGCTTGGAGTGGCCTTTAAGGAATACTTTAAGTATACTTTTTATTTTCTATGCACAGTGTGTTTCACACTAGTTTAAGTTTATTGACAGGAGCCATGATGCCTTATTACTCATGTTGCACATATCAAATCTTTTGTTGTTGTTGTTGTTTAAGGAACACTACAGGGTCAGGAACACTAACATGTACTCATTACCCTATAGTGTTAAAACCACCATCTAGCCCCCCTAACTCCATAAATATAGTAAAATCTTATTTTTAGGGTCAGGAACACTAACATGTACTCATTACCCTATAGTGTTAAAACCACCATCTAGCCCCCCTAACTCCATAAATATAGTAAAATCTTATTTTTGTTCAAGTCTGCATCTGCTGGCTCTGCCCCTGATGTGCTTACTTGGCTGTTCTGAACCAATTACAATGATTTCCCATAGGATTGGCTGAGAATTTCAAGGGGGCAGATCAGGGGCAGAGACAGCACAAGTCAAACACAGCCCTGGCCAATCAGCATCTCGTCATCAAACAACATCAAACAACACTTAACCTCCTTATCATGCACTGGTCTGCTGAATCTGCCAATTAAAACATAACCTAAATTTGATGCCAGTTCAAGAGAACTCAGTAATTCATGAGCAATCCCCTAAGTAGACATAAAATGATGTTGTTGTTTAAGGAACACTACAGGGTCAGGAACACTAACATGTACTCATTACCCTATAGTGTTAAAACCACCATCTAGCCCCCCTAACTCCATAAATATAGTAAAATCTTATTTTTGTTCAAGTCTGCATCTGCTGGCTCTGCCCCTGATGTGCTTACTTGGCTGTTCTGAACCAATTACAATGATTTCCCATAGGATTGGCTGAGAATTTCAAGGGGGCAGATCAGGGGCAGAGACAGCACAAGTCAAACACAGCCCTGGCCAATCAGCATCTCGTCATCAAGATGTATTGAATAGGGGCGAACACTATGGGACAGGGAAGGGGGGAAGGAAAAATATGGGACCGGGAGGAGGTGGGGGAAAGAACACTATGGGACAGTGGATGGGGGAAAAACCCCTATGGGAGAGGGGAGGGGGAAAAACCCTATGGGAGAGGGGAGGGGGAAAAAGAACCCTATGGGACAGGGGAGGGGGAAAAAGAACCCTATGGGACAGGGGAGGGAGGGGGGAGAACACTATGGGACAGGGCTAAGGTACAGGGAAGGGGAAAAGAACACTGGGGTAGGGGGGACCACTAAAAGAGAAGGAAGAAGGAAAGTTTTCCATATTAGATTGATTAAAAAGTCTAATAATAAAATTATAGAAAAAAAAAACTATTGGGGAAAAAAGTTATTTTCGTTTTTGGTTTTCGGCCAAGGGCATCCTGAATTTTCGGTTTCGGCCCAGAATTTTCATTTCGGCGCATCCCTCGTATTTAGATAATAATTAACATTAAAGTTTCAAAATAGAAGGTAGCAAAGTAGTGTCTTTCAATTATTATTAACAGGGGGGGGGGGGGGGGGGAGGGCATACACAGCACAACAATCAAATCATCAAACAACACTTAACCTCCTTATCATGCACTGGTCTGCTGAATCTGCCAATTAAAACATAACCTAAATTTGATGCCAGTTCAAGAGAACTCAGTAATTCATGAGCAATCCCCTAAGTAGACATAAAATGATGGCAAGAGGAAGGATCAATGGACCTTATGGTACGTATTTTTGCTGTAACAGCACATTGAGATTTCCCTTGTTTTCAAGTATATCCTGGACTACAGGATACAAAGTTACACATTTGAGCATTATTCTGTACAAGGAAATGAAATTAAAATCCATTATGCTTGGGCTAATTGCCAACAACTAGTTAGTGGCTTTTGTTGGCCACTGTTTAACATCATAAGGCTGATCTATGCTAGATGGGTAAACACCTGCAAACACGTAACTGTCAATGATAGGTTCACTTTAAACTTCCAAAGTCAATAAACATACAAACTCCAAAGGTATGTCATACCACAAACGATATCAGATGCTGTGCTCAATAAGATGGAGTCCGGTTTGCTTCATTATTGTGTGTTGGTAGACGGTAAATTGCTTGACATTTTAGAAGACATGCCAAAGTGCTCAGGTGTGGATATTCAGAATGGACGTGACACCGTACGATAACGTGCATTAGTACGATAGTTTATCAATACGAAGATTAAATAAGAGGCTGTGATCTAAGCACATAACATACTCCTAGAACAGTGGGAGTCTAAGAACAGACTGATATCTGTACACATTACCTTGTAAGAGCTAAGCAGTGTAAATACGTTTTAAAGGAACCTATAGTCTTGAAAACAACTCATATTTCTGAACTATAGGTTCCCTTTTCACTTCCATTTGTGGATAATAAATGAGAGTTTAAAATAGGTTTCTTACTTCTTGTCCAGTGCTAGGACTCCTCTGCTGCAGCCGCCTGCTCCGCCTTCAAATACATCAGCATGTCTCCTGACGTCTATGCGATCTTCTCTAATCCATTGCTACTCGTGGATAGGGGATAGGCAACCATTGGCACTCCTGATTTTATCGATTAAATCTCCCATGATATTTTGCCAACATTAAGAGCATTATAGGAGATAAAGCCCACAACATTTAGAGTCCCGAAAGTTGCCTACCCCTGGATTAGAAGTACACATGTACTGCCAAACGACGTGCTCCTCTATACAAATGCTGCCATCAGCAGTATTTGATTCCCAGACTAAGTTTTAAATAGCATGAAGCACAATGACATGTATGAAATGTGTTGGGCAGCTTGCTGTTTTATATGGGTACTGTGATCTAGTCAACCCTTGCTGTGCCATGATTTAAAATAAATAAAATAGTTTGTTTGTTTTTTTTTTTTAATTAAAGAAAACTACATTTTATGTTAGTTTCAGAAAATAAGCTGAATTTTTGAGCTTCTACAATATTAAAGTGTACAATTGTATTAAAGGGACACCAAGCTACATACCAAAACAACTACATCTTGATATAGTGAATTTGGTGAATAGACCCTGCCCCTCTGTAATATGTAAATGACAACATTTACAATTTTCAATCAGAAAGCCTGTAATAGCTTTTAGACAGCCCATAGATGCACTTTCATAAGAAGACTATCAATAATTGAAAGTTTTCATGTTCGACTTCATAATGCTTTGCATACAGAAGAAACAGGTGGGATGAGCACAACGATAGAATGAAGATCAAGCTAGATTTTCTGATGCTGGGATTACAGGTAAATTGACCAGTGTTTCTGGTTTGTGTCGTTTTGTATTTTAGTAGATAAAGTTTTCCATTACACAGTGCTTAGATATACTTTTTATAACACCAGATGGTCTGTACAGGGCAACTATTTTTCACTTGGAAACATTGTGAAAGTCTGGGGCCAAGCTAGCTTTCGGACATTCCACTGAATTATAACAAATTAGGAGATTAACCAAGAATTTCTTGCAAATAACCAAACTGTTGCTATTTTTAGATACGTATTACACCACCATCATTGGCACTTGGACAAATACTTAAAGGAATTTGTGAGTGCTACTCCAAGGGCTTACATATTTACAAAAAGCACATAAATGGATTGATCCTTTTGTAATAAACATCCATTAATAAATAAAATACTGTAATTTATTGCAAAAGCAATGTTACGATATAGAATTAGTGAGAGAAGATGCAGCAGACAGAAACAAGAGACAATGCGCATGTTTTCAATGGCAATGTACAGAAATATCACAGCCGCCATAAAAGAAATTTGAAATGTATATCATGTCTTTCATGTTGTGAAACAAATGTACGGCCAACAGTCCTATCCAAAGTTACATTAACTCTATCGTACTTCGCAAATTCCATGCTAACTTTACCATACGCTATTCTGGGCACCGACATAATAGTGTCTGTATGTCAATAATGCTGCGTATGAGGCCTGAGATAGATTTAAATCACTGTTATCAGTGAAGACCGTATAAATGACATCTGATATATAAAGTATTTCAAAATACACATTTTCAAAGTTCTAATCCCAGTCTAAGAACATGATAAAAATGCACATGCAGGCAGACCCTCATAATTATTGTTCCTTTCTTACAAAAGGAAAGAGGTATAGAGAAATCTATCTGAACTGCACAATTCTTGCTTTTTAAACTCCTAAATGCTAAAACAAACTAAGTTTAATCAAGTGTTTTTAATAAAGATATGGACATGTTTTGATTTGAATATAAGCAAACTGTATAAAAAGGAAATGACAAACTCTTATATTGGAATACAGCACAGTGCATGCAGAATATGTCTGGCATTCTCATAGCCATCCAGATTCGCACACCACCTGGCAACTACAACTCCAGTGTGTGTAAACACAGACGCAGGAGAGACACACAAACTCCAGGGCTGTGAGATGATAATGCGGTCATTATTCGTTCCTTAACCCCTTAAAGCGGCACTGTCATGCCGAACTTACCTTTCCTCAATCTCTTCCTCTCCTCCCCCTCTCTCGGGATCTGTTATTCTTTTCTTCCTGTCTTCTTTAGTTTTCTTTAAAATCATAAGACAAAGTAGGGACTCTGTCTTATGGAGGATTCCTCCGCTTGACCAGCTCTGACCAGCGGAGGAGCAAAGTGTGCTTCATTTCCGCTGGTCAGAGCAATTTTCCCATGATCCCTAGCTTTCCTCCCAGTTCCCACAATGCTTCCTGTCAGTATTGCCGAAAGTCCTGTCACTTAGACAGAAAGCCGGCAAAACTGCCGAATTGCATCCTAACAGAATGAGAAGAGTTTCTCCATTGGTGTTAGGATGCAATTCGGTACTTTGTTCGTATCGGAATTTCATTCTAATGAATGAAACTCCGATCCTATTCATTGCTGTGGCTGCATCTTGCAGCCGCTTAGTAGATAACTCCCTAATTCCCACGGTATTAGGGAGCTATCTACTAAAAGGCTGAAAGACCTGAATTGGTCTTGAAGCCAAATGTACTAATAATAAGTAAAGATTACTTAGTATTAGTAAATAATATGCCCCTACTCGCTATACCGCGAGTAGGGGCATGTCTAGTAAGCAGTGAGCAGCCGGTGGCTGCTCACTGTAAAAAAAAACAAAAAAACACCTAATAACCCCCCCCCCCCCTGCGCGGGGGTTAAAGATGGGGGGGACCTACTGTCCTCCCCCCTGGCCCCCACCCCTGCGCAGTGGGTGGGGGCCCTAATAAAATAATAAGGGGGGGGACCTACTGTCCTCCCCCCCTGGCCCCCACCCCTGCGCTGTGGGTGGGGGCCCTAATAAAATAATAAGGGGGGGGGGACCTACTGTCCTCCCCTCCTGGCGCCCACCCCTGCGCTGTGGGTGGGGGCCCTAATAAAATAATAAGGGGGGGGGACCTACTGTCCTCCCCCCCTGGCCCCCACCCCTGCGCTGTGGGTGGGGGCCCTAATAAAATAATAAGGGGGGGGACCTACTGTCCTCCCCCCCTGGCCCCCACCCCTACGCTGTGGGTGGGGGCCCTAATAAAATAATAAGGGGGGGGGACCTACTGTCCTCTCCCCCTGCGCTGTGGGTGGGGGCCCTAGTAAAATAATAAGGGGGGGGACCTACTGTCCTCCCCCCCTGGCCCCCACCCCTGCGCGGTGGGTGGGGGCCCTAGTAAAATAATAAGGGGGGGGACCTACTGTCCTCCCCCCCTGGCCCCCACCCCTGAGCGGTGGGTGGGGGCCCTAAATTAACCCCCCCCCATCAAGGTGACTAGGGGTCCCAAGCCCCTAGTCACCCCCCCCCCCCCACCCAAAACATTCTATCCCCTACCTACCCCCCTCACCGTAAAAATAGTGAGGGGGGAATAAAATAACTAACCTGTAAAAAAAAAAAATTAAACTTACCATTTGACGTCTTCTTTTTTCTAAATTCTTCTTTCTTCAGCCCCCAAAAAAGCCAAATAAAAATCCATCATACCCGTCGCACTTTAAAAAAAAAACAAAAAAAAAAAACGAGCGCAAAAAAAAATTAATCCATGTTCACCCATGGAGGGCACGCCGCGTACTGAGCTCCGCAGGGCGGATCAAGGCTTATATAGCCTTGCCCCGCCCTGCAATTAGGCTTAGAACACACTGATTGGTTGGTTTAAGCCAATCAGAGTGCTCTGTGTCATTTTACACAGCGTGGGAAAATTCAAAAGAACTTTCCCACGCTTGTAAAATGACAGATCACTGTGATTGGATGGTTTTCAAGCCATCCAATCACAGTGCTCTGTGTCATTTTACAAGCGTGGGAAAATTCCAAAGAACTTTCCCAAGCTTGTAAAATTACACAGAGCACTGTGATTGGATGGCATGAAAACCATCCTATCACAGTGCTCTGTGTCATTTTACAAGCGTGGGAAAGTTCTTTGGAATTTTCCCACGCTTGTAAAATGACACAGAGCACTCTGATTGGCTTAAACCAACCAATCAGTGTGTTCTAAGCCTAATTGCAGGGCGGGGCAAGGCTATATAAGCCTTGACCCGCCCTGCGGAGCTCAGTACGCGGCGTGCCCTCCATGGGTGAACATGGATTAATTTTTTTTTTGCGCTCTGTTTTTTTTTTTTTTTTTAAAGTGCGACGGGTATGATGGATTTTTATTTGGCCTTTTTGGGGGCTGAAGAAAGAAGAATTTAGAAAAAAAGAAGACGTCAAATGGTAAGTTTAATTATTTTTTTTACAGGTTAGTTATTTTATTCCCCCCTCACTATTTTTAGGGTGAGGGGGGTAGGTAGGGGTTAGAATGTTTTGGGGTGGGGGGGGGTGACTAGGGGCTTGGGACCCCTAGTCACCTTGATGGGGGGGGTTCATTTAGGGCCCCCACCCACCGCTCAGGGGTGGGGGCCAGGGGGGAGGACAGTAGGTCCCCCCCCTTATTATTTTATTAGGGCCCCCACCCACCGCGCAGGGGTGGGGGCCAGGGGGGAGGACAGTAGGTCCCCCCCCTATCTTTATTTAGGGCCCCCACCCACCGCGCAGGGGTGGGGGCCAGGGGGGAGGACAGTAGGTCCCCCCCCCTATCTTTATTTAGGGCCCCCACCCAGCGCTCAGTAGGTCCCCCCCCCTTATTATTTTATTAGGGCCCCCACCCACCGCGCAGGGGTGGGGGCCGGGGGGGGGAGGACAGTAGGTCCCCCCCCCTTATTGTTTTATTAGGGCCCCCACCCACCGTGCAGGGGTGGGGGCCGGGGGGGAGGACAGTAGGTCCCCCCCCTTATTGTTTTATTAGGGCCCCCACCCACCGCGCAGGGGTGGGGGCCGGGGGGGAGGACAGTAGGTCCCCCCCCTTATTGTTTTATTAGGGCCCCCACCCACCGCGCAGGGGTGGGGGCCGGGGGGGGAGGACAGTAGGTCCCCCCCCCTTATTATTTTATTAGTGCCCCCACCCACCGCGCAGGGGTGGGGGCCAGGACAGTAGGTCCCCCCCCCCTTATTACCATTTATGTTTTTACAGTGAGCAGCCACAGGCTGCTCACTGTTTAGTGGACATGCCCCTACTCGCGGTATAGCGAGTAGGGGCATTGGGGAGATTTTAATCTCCCTTGTGCTATTATGGGGGTCATATTGACCCCCATAGAGTGAGGGGGGGACCTGGGGGGCTTATGAAGTGGTGGGGAGCACAGCTCCCCACCGCTTCTGTCTTTACATATTACAAGGAGGGAGCTGCACGTCGGTAGCTCCCTCCTTGTAATAAACTGATCGAACAAACGAACACTGATACTCAGTGTTAGTTTGTTCGTCTGATTTTTTCTATTCATTCATTCGTCTGTCTGATGAATGAATGAATAGATGAAATTCCCGTTCGCATGTCCAGGTGTTTCACTGGGCATGTGCGGGAATCTCACAGTCTGTCTAGTGTCGTTAGATGACGTGTCCCACAGGGACTTCACCTACCCACACAAAGATGGCGGCGCCCTGAATAAAGATCGGGGCAGAAGATACAGATTTAAAAATAGGTAATCTGGGGGGCTTAGGGGCATTTGGGGGTGACTAGGGGGTCAATTGGATGTAGTGGAGGCGGGAGGGGGGTTAAAAAAAAAACGGGATTCGGCATGACAGTGCCGCTTTAAGGACACATGACATGTGTGACATGTCATGATTCCCTTTTATTCCAGAAGTTTGGTCCTTAAGGGGTTAAAGGGAGACTATAGTCGCCAGAACTACTACAGCTTATTGTATTTGTTCTGGTAAGTAGAATCATTCCCTTCAGGGTTTTTGCAGTAAACACTGTCTTTTCAGAGAAAAGCAGACTGGAATAAAGGTAAGATTTTACTATATTTATGGGGCAAGGCAGTGCCAGGGGGCTAGATAGTGGTTTTAACACTATAGGGTCAGGAATACATGTTTGTGTTCCTGACTCTAGTGTTCCATTAATGTTATCGGCAATGATGTTTATCTAGAATCTGGAAGTTACATGCATATACATGTACAGTGGAGTGGGTGTGCGCTGTATTACAAAGATGTCCTGAACGTGCTGTAGTACTAGGCAATGAAAGGAGATGTGAAAAGTCTAAAGTCAATGGAATGGGGACAGAAAAACCAACAGTGATTTGTTCTACCAGGACACGGAGGAGCCAGAAAACAGCAGACCTGAAACTTGACAGCCGCAATTCCAAGATTTCAAAGCAAGCCAGTCAGGTAGGTAGGAGCACAGGTCAGCAATGAGAATCCAGTAAGAGCAGATTGGTGACTAATAATGGCATAATGCATCTATCTATAATATTGTAGGTGTCTGGAATTTCAGTCTTACACCTACGTTAACGTGTGTAAGTTAGATGTTCTGCAGAATAAACTAGGTTGGTACCAACTTAACAAGTATCTGTAATCGTTGTGGCCCATACAAAACAATGACAAATAAAATACATAAAACGGTCATGTACAAGAGAACAACATTTCCTAGAGCAGTGATGGCAAACCGCAATACATGCCAACTTTTTTTTCCTTAAAGTGCCAACACGGCAATTAAACCTCAATACTGAGGTTTAAGTTTAGAAAAAAACAACTCGTACTGTTGTCCGAACTAATTCACAACTTTTGTTTTAAAAGAACACAACAGAGAGTTCAATGATACAAATTTTAAATAATGATATAAATAGATCAAATTAAGCTTATATTTATTAGTATCTCCAACAAATGCAATACATACACACACACACACACAATGCTGCTGAATACAGAGACTGCTGAATACACACACACACACACAATGCTGCTGAATACAGAGACTGCTGAATACACACACACACACAATGCTGCTGAATACAGAGACTGCTGAATACACACACACACACAATGCTGCTGAATACAGAGACTGCTGAATACACACACACACAATGCTGCTGAATACAGAGACTGCTGAATACACACACACACAATGCTGCTGAATACAGAGACTGCTGAATACACACACACACACACACACACACAATGCTGCTGAATACAGAGACTGCTGAATACACACACACACAATGCTGCTGAATACAGAGACTGCTGAATACACACACACACAATGCTGCTGAATATAGAGACTGCTGAATACACACACACACACACACACTGCTGCTGAATACAGAGACTGCTGAATACACACACTGCTGCTGAATACAGAGACTGCTGAATACACACACACACAATGCTGCTGAATACAGAGACTGCTGAATATACACACACAATGCTGCTGAATACAAAGACTGCTGAATATACACACACAATGCTGCTGAATACAGAGACTGCTGAATACACACACACACACACAATGCTGCTGAATACAGAGACTGCTGAATACACACACACAATGCTGCTGAATACAGAGACTGCTGAATACACACACACACACAATGCTGCTGAATACAGAGACTGCTGAATATACACACACACACACACACAATGCTGCTGAATACAGAGACTGCTAAATACACACACACACACACACACACACAATGCCGCTCAATACAGAGACTGCTGAATACACACACACAATGCCGCTCAATACAGAGACTGCTGAATACACACACACAATGCCGCTGAATACAGAGACTGCTGAACACACACACAATGCCGCCGAAGACGCGCGCACAGTCCGCCGAAGACCCGCGCCGCTGAATACACGCGCCCACACAGACTGCTGAATACGCCCACACAGACTGCTGAATACGCCCACACAGACTGCTGAATACGCCCACACAGACTGCTGAATACGCCCACACAGACTGCTGAATACGCCCACACAGACTGCTGAATACGCGCACATACTGCATTGAGGGGTGTAGTGTATGTGTTTGCGTGGGGTGCTGTGTGTGCTGTGTGTGTGAGGGGGGGTGGGTGTGTATGAGGGGGGGTGTGGGTGTGTATGAGGGGGGGTGTGGGTGTGTATGAGGGGGGGTGTGGGTGTGTATGAGGGGGGGTGTGGGTGTGTATGAGGGGGGGTGTGGGTGTGTATGAGGGGGGTGTGGGTGTGTATGAGGGGGGTGTGGGTGTGTATGAGGGGGGGTGTGGGTGTGTATGAGGGGGGGTGTGGGTGTGTATGAGGGGGGGTGTGGGTGTGTATGAGAGGGGGTGTGGGTGTGTATGAGGGGGGGTGTGGGTGTGTATGAGGGGGGGTGTGGGTGTGTATGAGGGGGGGTGTGGGTGTGTAGGAGGGGGGGTGTGGGTGTGTATGAGGGGGGGTGTGGGTGTGTATGAGGGGGGGTGTGGGTGTGTATGAGGGGGGTGTGGGTGTGTATGAGGGGGGGTGTGGGTGTGTATGAGGGGGGGTGTGGGTGTGTATGAGGGGGGGTGTGGGTGTGTATGGGGGGGTGTGGGTGTGTATATGGGGGGTGTGGGTGTGTATGGGGGGGTTGTGTATATGAGGGGGTGTGTGTATATGAGGGGTGCTGTGTGTGTGTGTGTGTGAGGGGTGCTGTGTGTGTGTGTGTGTGTGTGTGAGGGGTGCTGTATGTGTGTGTGTGTGTGTGTGTGAGGGGTGCTGTATGTGTGTGTGTGTGTGTGTGTGAGGGGTGCTGTATGTGTGTGTGTGTGTGTGTGCGAGGGGTGCTGTATGTGTGTGTGTGTGTGTGTGAGGGGTGCTGTATGTGTGTGTGTGTGTGTGTGCGAGGGGTGCTGTATGTGTGTGTGTGTGTGTGTGCGAGGGGTGCTGTATGTGTGTGTGTGTGTGCGAGGGGTGCTGTATGTGTGTGTGTGAGGGGTGCTGTATGTGTGTGTGTGTGAGGGGTGCTGTATGTGTGTGTGTGTGAGGGGTGCTGTATGTGTGTGTGTGTGTGTGAGGGGTGCTGTATGTGTGTGTGTGTGTGTGAGGGGTGCTGTATGTGTGTGTGTGTGTGTGAGGGGTGCTGTATGTGTGTGTGTGTGTGTGAGGGGTGCTGTATGTGTGTGTGTGCGTGTGTGAGGGGTGCTGTATGTGTGTGTGTGCGTGTGTGAGGGGTGCTGTATGTGTGTGTGTGCGTGTGTGAGGGGTGCTGTATGTGTGTGTGTGCGTGTGTGAGGGGTGCTGTATGTGTGTGTGTGTGTGTGTGAGGGGTGCTGTATGTGTGTGTGTGTGAGGGGTGCTGTGTGTGTGTGTGTGTGTGTGTGTGAGGGGTGCTGTGTGTGTGTGTGTGTGTGTGTGTGAGGGGTGCTGTATGTGTGTGTGTGTGTGTGTGTGAGGGGTGCTGTATGTGTGTGTGTGTGTGTGTGTGAGGGGTGCTGTATGTGTGTGTGTGTGTGTGTGAGGGGTGCTGTATGTGTGTGTGTGTGTGTGTGAGGGGTGCTGTATGTGTGTGTGTGTGTGTGTGAGGGGTGCTGTATGTGTGTGTGTGTGTGTGTGAGGGGTGCTGTATGTGTGTGTGTGTGTGTGTGAGGGGTGCTGTATGTGTGTGTGTGTGTGTGTGAGGGGTGCTGTATGTGTGTGTGTGTGTGTGAGGGGTGCTGTGTGTGTGTGTGTGTGAGGGGTGCTGTATGTGTGTGTGTGTGTGTGTGTGAGGGGTGCTGTATGTGTGTGTGTGTGTGTGTGAGGGGTGCTGTATGTGTGTGTGTGTGTGTGAGGGGTGCTGTATGTGTGTGTGTGAGGGGTGCTGTATGTGTGTGTGTGAGGGGTGCTGTATGTGTGTGTGTGAGGGGTGCTGTATGTGTGTGTGTGAGGGGTGCTGTATGTGTGTGTGTGAGGGGTGCTGTATGTGTGTGTGTGAGGGGTGCTGTATGTGTGTGTGTGAGGGGTGCTGTATGTGTGTGTGTGAGGGGTGCTGTATGTGTGTGTGTGAGGGGTGCTGTATGTGTGTGTGAGGGGTGCTGTATGTGTGTGTGTGAGGGGTGCTGTATGTGTGTGTGTGAGGGGTGCTGTATGTGTGTGTGTGAGGGGTGCTGTATGTGTGTGTGTGAGGGGTGCTGTATGTGTGTGTGTGAGGGGTGCTGTATGTGTGTGTGTGAGGGGTGCTGTATGTGTGTGTGTGAGGGGTGCTGTATGTGTGTGTGTGAGGGGTGCTGTATGTGTGTGTGTGAGGGGTGCTGTATGTGTGTGTGTGAGGGGTGCTGTATGTGTGTGTGTGAGGGGTGCTGTATGTGTGTGTGTGAGGGGTGCTGTATGTGTGTGTGTGAGGGGTGCTGTATGTGTGTGTGTGAGGGGTGCTGTATGTGTGTGTGTGAGGGGTGCTGTGTGTGTATTAGGGGTGCTGTGTGTGTATTAGGGGTGCTGTGTGTGTATTAGGGGTGCTGTGTGTGTATTAGGGGTGCTGTGTGTGTATTAGGGGTGCTGTGTGTGTGTGTATGAGGGGTGCCATGCTGTGTGAGAGAGGGGTGCTATGGGTAGGGGTGCTGAGCGGGGGTAAGGGTGCTGTGTGTTGTGGGGGTGCTCTGGGGGGGGTAGGGCTGCTGTGTGTGGGGGGGTAGGGCTTCTGGGTGTAGGGGAGGGGAGGGGAGGGATGCTGGGTGTAGGGGAGGGGAGGGGAGGGATGCTGGGTGTAGGGGAGGGGAGGGGAGGGGTGCTGGGTGTAGGGGAGGGGAGGGGAGGGATGCTGGGTGTAGGGGAGGGGAGGGATGCTGGGTGTAGGGGAGGGGAGGGATGCTGGGTGTAGGGGAGGGGAGGGATGCTGGGTGTAGGGGAGGGGAGGGATGCTGGGTGTAGGGGAGGGGAGGGATGCTGGGTGTAGGGGAGGGGAGGGATGCTGGGTGTAGGGGAGGGGAGGGATGCTGGGTGTAGGGGAGGGGAGGGGAGGGATGCTGGGTGTAGGGGAGGGGAGGGGAGGGATGCTGGGTGTAGGGGAGGGGAGGGGAGGGATGCTGGGTGTAGGGGAGGGGAGGGGAGGGATGCTGGGTGTAGGGGAGGGGAGGGGAGGGATGCTGGGTGTAGGGGAGGGGAGGGGAGGGATGCTGGGTGTAGGGGAGGGGAGGGGAGGGATGCTGGGTGTAGGGGAGGGGAGGGGAGGGATGCTGGGTGTAGGGGAGGGGAGGGGAGGGATGCTGGGTGTAGGGGAGGGGAGGGGAGGGATGCTGGGTGTAGGGGAGGGGAGGGGAGGGATGCTGGGTGTAGGGGAGGGGAGGGGAGGGATGCTGGGTGTAGGGGAGGGGAGGGGAGGGATGCTGGGTGTAGGGGAGGGGAGGGATGCTGGGTGTAGGGGAGGGGAGGGATGCTGGGTGTAGGGGAGGGGAGGGATGCTGGGTGTAGGGGAGGGGAGGGATGCTGGGTGTAGGGGAGGGGAGGGATGCTGGGTGTGGGGGAGGGGATGCTGTGGGGGGGTGGGGGTACTGTGTGTGGGTGGTAGGGGTGCTGTGTGGGGGGGTAGGGGAACACTGCGTGTGGTGGTAGGGGTGCTGTGGGGGGTAGGGGTACTCTGTGGGGGGGTAGGGGTGTTGTGGGGGGGTAGGGTTACTCTGTGGGGGGGGTAGGGGGCTGGGGTAAAGGTGTTTAAAAAAAGAAAAAAAAAAAAGAAAAAAGTATACTAAATCAGTATCCCCCTCTCTCTCCTTCTTACCTTTAATGAAGGGAGGGACACAGCCATCCCTGGGTGGTCCGGTGGTGGCAAGCACTTATTCCGTGTCGGGAAGCAAGAGGGAGGGATCTGTGAAGCAGCTCCCCTGTCATCCCGCACGATGCTGTGTGGAGCGTTGCCATGGTAACGCGCGGCAACACTCCACACAGCTTGCTCGCGAAAGGACAGGGGAGCTGCTTCACAGATCCCTCCCCCTGCCTCCCGACACGGAAGCAGAGTAGGCACCTGCCGTTTCGGGCAGGCAGGTGCCTACTCTGCATTGATGGCAAACCTATGGCCGCGTGCCCACAGAAAGGGCCCGGCGTGCCACCTGTGGCACGCGTGCCATAGGTTCGCCATCGCTGCCCTAGAGTAACTTCCACAATAACTTGCCAAGCGAGGGGCTGGACCTTGGGCGTTCAAAACCTGAAACAGAACCAGTCGACGGTGCCAAGGACATGCTGATACCATAACCACAAGAGTGGGCTATAGTGCCCCTTTAATATGCCATCTTCTTGGAAAATAACAGTATCTCTGAATACAAGCAAGCTTAATATTAAACTGCAAACGAGAGAAAATCTTAAATAAGTTTGCTGCCAAGATTACCTATTTTCACTGAAATGGCTATATTTTAAGAAAAAGGGAAAATTAAAATTGTTGAGGCCTCTCAAATGTATCTGATGCTTGATTGTATTTATTTTTTTATATTGCTCTGACTATATGGGCAAGTGCTGTATTCTCCCACTCTGTGAAACCAGTAGCAATAACAGGTTATTTAAAAACAGTTAAGATGTTTTTATTCTTTATATTCTGATTAATGTAAACATTTTTTTTTATATACAAAAACACGGGAGCTCACACATCAGATTAACGGTGGCAGGCTGTCCTTAGGAGCCCCTAACACTGTATTTGCAGGACCTAAATGCACAGGACCAGTTGGACCCTTCACTAGCACAGGTGTATCTGTCAGCAGCATTATTTGAGCCCAAACTGCAAATCAATGTATGGAATGTATTAAGGCTAAAATCTACTGTCATCTCAAATATACAAGAAGAGGGGGAGAAAAAATAAATAAAGAAGAATCAAGAGGCTAAAGATATGTTTGATAATCATGCCAAGATTTATTATTTCTTGTTGCGTAGGCAATACTTTAGATAGAACTTGGAGCAATCACTAAGACAAGGGCAGCACTTCTGAAAATATTCTTCAGCCTTTTATGTGTGTGTGTGTGTGGGGGGGGGGGGGGTGTTAAACATATGCCCCTTTAATTTAAGACTGTCCTCTTGTTGTTGTAGTTTTTCTTTTAAATATAGTCTCCTCCTTTACGGTGTTTATTTCATTTATGTATGTAAATGTTTCTATCATATCCCCCCGTATTGTCTTTCCTCTAAGCTATACATGTTAAGTTTTATCCTGCAATCCATGCAATCCATGAACCAGTTTAGTAGACCTTATCTGAACACTCTCTAAAGTATCAATATCCTTCTGGAGATCTGCTCTCCAGTACTGCGTACAATACTCCGAAGTCTCATCAGTGTTCTGTACAATGGCATGAGCACTTCCCTTTTTCTACTGCCAATACCTCTCTCTATACAACCAAGCATTCTCCCAGCATTTCCTGCTGCTCTATTACATTGTCTGCCTACCTTTAAGTCATCAGAAATAATCACCCCTAAATCCCTTTCCTCAGATGTTGAGGTTAGGACTCTATCAAATATTCTGTACTCTGCCCTTGTTTAAAATTAAGGGACTTTGGAGAACTATAATTAGTGATATATTTTAGCCAGGTCTAGTAATATGGCAACATGAGCCCACGCATGGCTTTGTTGTAAATGGCTGCGTAAAAGTATTGCCCAAAAAAAAAAAAAAAAAAAAACTATTGCCAATTGTATTCACAGGCACATACATAAACTGCCAAAAAAGCCAAACTAGGATACAACCCTTACTAAAATCATAATATGCAATAAACACAGTAGGGATCGACCGATTATCGGTCGATATTCTGTACTTTCTGAAATATCGTATCGGCCAATACCGATATTGCCGATAATGTAGACCAGGACCGCCATCCCACTTACTTACCTTCCCAGCAGCTCCCTTCAGCCCCTTGTGTAAATCTTGCGAATCCCGCGGCCGTCAGAGTGTTGCCACGGGTTACCATGGCAACGTTCCGCGCAGTACGCAGGCCGCGAGAGTTAGACAGGGGACCTGAAGGGAGCTGCTGGGAAGGTAAGTAAGCACTTGCTGGGTCCCCTCTGCAGAGTCCATGCCACATCCTCCCTCCCTGTGCTGCTAACAAGCAGGGAGGGGGAACTAAAACATTAAACAGAAAACAAATTTAAAAAAAAAAAAAGTTTACAAAATAAAAATGCCCCCTCCCCATTTTACACACTTAACATACCTACACAAACACACTCTGCATTCATTACACACTGCACATACACACACACTCTGTGCAGTGTGTGTATATAATGAATTCAGAGTGTGTGTGTGTGTGTGTGTGTGTGTGTGTGTGTGTGTGTGTGTGTGTGTGTGTGTGTGTGTGTGCAGTGTGTATATAATGAATGCAAACACACACTACGCATTCATTATACACACACACACACTGCACACACTCATTGCACAAACACACTTATATACACAGTAGACAAACACTCACAGCACGAACACACACACTCTGAATTCACTATACACACTGCATCCACTACACAAACACTGCATTCACTAACCAAATAGTCTCACTGCATCCACTACACGTACATATATTCTTGAAAACTAAAAAAAAAAAAAAAAAAAAACTTACACTGACATGTATATTTTTTTTATTATATTTACCTTAATAAAAAAAAAATTGTAAATGTACAGAATATCAGTAAGTTATCGGCTATCGGCCTGAAAGTTCACAGATTATCGGTATCGGCTCTAAAAATCAATATCGGTCGATCCCAGTAAGCATGCAAAGGAGACACACATTGAATCAGACAGATTTTACATCATCATTTCCAAACAGATGATAAATAGAAAGTCAGTGAGGAATTTTACAAAATCAGTGTTGTATAATGGGGCTATGTAGCTAAATCCCACCACAGCTGAGAAATTGTTCATTATCAATATAGTTAGATTGTGTAAATTAAATCTCCAAGAAGTCAAAATACAGCAAATGTAACATTATTCCTTTACCATCTAACAATAGGGAGTATATTCAGTTGTCAGGCCAGCAAACTGGCATAGCCACGGACGCAGGTATAATAAGTATATTCAACAAAATACAAGCACATTTGCATGTGAGCATCCCATACGTTGTAAAAGCTAGTCCATATGTGTAGAGTATAAGAAAGCAAGAGGTATACGAATGTATGGGGCAGTGCCCACCAGTATTTGTTACAAGAAGGAAAAGCAAAAGTAAAAATCTATTGAAATGGTAAGGACTAATGATGTGTGTGTGTTAAGGAAAAACATGTCTTTCATGATTATGTATACCTGTTATGTATTACATGTATATAGTTTGTATATTGTATTTTTTGTAATATTGTATCCTATTGTAACAATGCAATGTTTTGTGGACCCAGGACATACTTTAAAACCAGAGAAATCTCAATGCATCCACCCTGGTAAAAATATTTTATAAATAAAAAATTATTCAGTTTTATCTCTCTTTTTATTGGTGTCTGGGGATAGTGCTAAGGGGCTGAGCAACTAATCAGGTTACAATTCAGGTAACACCTCCGAGATAGAAAAAATATAAAAATAAAAATCTATTTTATGGGTATAGACCCATGACAGGCTTTGCATGGTGGCATTAGATCCTGGACACTACAACAGACAGGCTTGTGTATTGTCCTATTTTCTAGCACTATCATTGGGTCACAGCTATAGGTGGTGGAGTTAGACCTCTTTAAAGTGGTTTGTTGTTTCCCAAATCTGTATAGCTATAGGTTTACGGTGCAGAATAGGACATTAAACTCATTGGATCATGGGTTAGTACATGGGTTTAAGTAGGGAGATCCCAACAAGTCACTGGGCACCTAACCATCTTTTATTTACATTCTTCAAAGTTTATTGAAATAACACATTACATATATACTGTCACGGTTCGCACCATGCCAAGTAATCGTCATCTCTAAGACTTGGATTGCTTCACACCTGCTTGTAGTTCCTAGTTAAGTAGCTAAATAGCTACCTTTATAAGCCATGCCTTGCCTCATCGTTTTGTTCCGGTCTTGGAAACTGCTTAGTTCATCTGACTCCTGCCTTGAAACGGTTTATCGCATTTCCCTGATTTCCACCTGCCCTGACCATTGGAACGGTACCCGACTACTAAATCTATTGGATTTCCCTTGTCTGTTCTGCGTATCTAGGCGTACTTTTCCTGCAAAACACCAGTGCATGGTTTCACAACCTTGGATTTTAATTTTCCTAGAGTCTCCTCGGTTTGTGTTAAACTGCAAGGGTGTGCCTTAACTCTGCACTTCGGACTCCCACCTCCAGGTAAGATCCATACACATACAGACATACATATGCACGCAATATCAGACATAACTGTAAGTGAAAACAGGCACTAGAAAAATTATTAACATTGTAACCTAGGTCAGACATGGTAAATATAAATGGCATCAGTTAAGTCTCAAAAGAGGGACAAGTCGGCCATATCCAAATTGACAGTGTTTGGTGTGGTGGAATGGCTACTCAGTGTTCTAGACTTTTGGTTTGATGGGAGTCAAGGGAGGGTGTACAGAGGAGCTTCAAAAAAGCCAGCTTCCAACAAAGTACAAAGTTAGCTCATTCCAATATATACATTGGAGATGGACTGTTTTGTATATTTGGATGAGTCAGGTAGCCCCAATCCCCCGTGCTGTTTAGGCTGAACCAGCAGGTCATATTTTAATTGTGCTTCTCGGCGATGAATATATTTATTTTCTAAGAAAAGCTTGCAAGTTTGGACAAAGGTTTGTTAGATGTGGACCAGGAGTGTCTGGAGTAGATATAGGAAGTGCGGTACAATGTTCATCTTTAGAACACTAATCTTCTCAAACTAGGTGATATGTGGGAGCTTTACTTTCTGAAGAAGCGGAGGGCAATTGAATTTTTATGTGTGTGAGGTAGACAGGAATGATAATGCCAAGGTATTTAATTGCGTCAAGGCAGCACTGAAATTGGAAGCAGTCGAAGAAAAGAGGCAAGGGAAGTATTACATATGATGTTGAGAATTTCTGACTTCGAAAAACTAATTTTCAGGTTCAAAAGCAGGCAGAAAATTAAATTCTTTCGTAATGGCAGGGAGGAGGCAGGAATGGAAACCAAAAAAGCAGGTTGCCTGCATATGCAGTTACATTGCTGTCACCCAAAGTCCCAAGAATCCCAGTTATGTTCAAGTTGCTTCGGATAGGTTCCAGACTGCTTTTGATAGGTTCCAGACTCAGAACGAATAATAATGGCAACAGAGGACAGCCTTTATCTTGTGCCGCCTTTCTTGATGGCAAAGGGTTGTGATAACACACTATTGACGCAAACTTGAGCAGTGTGAGTCGGGAGCATAATGCAGCTATTCAAGCAAGCATGTTGGAACTGAATCCTAGAGGTTTCAGGATTATGAATAAAAATATAAAAATAAATAAGGACCAATCCACCCTGACAGACGCCTTTTCTGCGTCTGTTGAAATAAGAAGGGAGGGGGAGGTTTGCTTCTGGATCGTAGTTACCCAATTAATGACTGTTGTGGTATTATCAAGGGTTTCCCTACCTTGAACAAAGTCGGATGGATCAATTCTGGGAGGAGTGGTTGTAGGCAAAGTGCTAAAGTTTTAGCAAATAATTTGAGATCAGCGTTCAGCAGTGAGATCGGCCTTTAGCTTGGCCATAAAGAGGAGTCTTCACCCACGTTCAGTAGAACAATTACATGTGCTGCTAGTGCACATGGGTTTAGAGAGTGTCCCTCCTGAACGGTGTTAAGCATGCAATTAAGTGAGGGGTCGGTAGATCAAAGAAGATCTTAACTGTGAATCCATCGGTTTCCACTGTGAACCTGAGCTTTTACCAGGTTTTAGGAGTTTGAGTTCCAGTGAGAATTGGGCTCTTCCAATTTACATATAGTGTTTGCATCAAGAGTTCTAATGAGTTTGTCAATGACATATGCAGTGTTGTGTTTTAGAGGTGGAGAATGTTTGTCAATCGTATAGAGATGCATAATATTGTCGGACGACCTCAGCAATAGCAGAGGGTGTCAAAATGTTGACTTCTTTTAATATAAGATTTCTGTCTGTGGTCCTCCAGTGTACCCGCTAATAGGGACAAGAGAGAGTTAAGCTTAGAATGCAGGAAGACCAGTTGAATGTGGGTGTCGCCAAAGAAAGTTTTTGTTAATATAAAAAAAAAAAAAATTATTAGAGTAAATGATATCCCTTAGTGGGGATGATGGAGGGGATTTCGGTCAAAAAGGCTCTATTGTGCCCTGTCTATGCATATGGGGGTATCTAGTGGGTGGTCTTAGATGTGGTTGAAAAGTGAGACAAGTGAGACACAAAAGGTCTTCGGGGCCAGTGGACTCACCAAATCCCTGTATTCTAATGTTGTGTCTTCTGCCATGGTTATTTGGTCTTCAGTTTGGAACCTATGGTCCATGAGGCTGTGTGTGTGTTTATGGATTGGGGTGAGAGCTAGGCAGAGTGTTTTAGGGCCTGCCGTTTCTAGAGATTGAGGTCCAAATATCAGACAGTTCACTCCTAAAGATCTGTTTTCTCTCTTCAATTAGGGACTGAAAGTCATCTTTTTTTAGGTTAGGAAGCAAATAAGAAACGCCAATCTGAAGCCGGAATATCTCTGGTGTGAAAGATTGCAGATGAGCTTTTATCAGAAACCTTGATAAAAGCTCCTGTGGGAACTAAAATGTTGTAGTTTTTTCCAATAAAATCTGCCTTAACACCATCTGTATGTTTTCAGTACAACTTTCTTCATGATCATCAAGAAATAACCTAGTCTCTCTGGTCCTGCATGAGATCATTGTTCCAACAACCACTACACGGTATTAGTGGCACCATTATACAGTAGCTGACCTGAAGGGATTAGGAGAGAAAACATAAATGTTCAAGTAGCAATGGGGTCCATCAAACAAATCACAGAGGGAGAGAGAGGAGAAGTCGAGAGGATGGGGCAAAGAAAGAGTACAAATTTTGAAAACCTTTGGATAGGTACCATGAGTCACAGAGGTTAATTACTTCACTGAGATCAAATCAAAGAGGTTTGCTCTATTGAATACTCTATTTTTATTAGCTAAACTAAACTTGAAGCACTAGATGTTAGCATTGCTAATATGCAGTAATTCAGTAAAATACCAACAAAGATTCTGTAACTTAAGTTTAATTTTTGGAGGGGCGGGGCCTGACCTTGACAGGGAGCGGATGCGATTTCATCTCGCTCCGTACTATTCTCCCACTTAAGCTCGTTTTTTGGGGTGCCTCATCGAGCATTTGAGAGCAGACTACCTGCCTTTTCACTCACGATTGCCGCAACGACACAGGACATTTTTACACACGCCGAAGTCAAAGTGGCAAAAATGCAGACCTGGGGCCCACTACCCGCCCTGGGTCCTCCATTTTGTCGACCGTACTCTGATTGATTCTTGCTGGAGTTCCGTAACCAGGACTGTAATACCCCAGTACGGTTTGAAGTTTTCATCTTGCTTTACGTTCTTATAACTACTGTTACAATTTGTTTTACCCAGTTGCCAAAGTATTAAGCAGAAAATTCTGCACCTCCTCCTTGAAGGTTACACTGTGCGTGGCTCCCACGCCCTGGAGCGCTTCTTGAGATGGGTTTAGCCCTGTCACCTGGGCATATAGCTCCATCCTTATGGTCATCCCCCCACCCCCGACACCAGCTGATAGCCTGATAACATACCTAGTGATATTCATAATCGTGTATACTGCCCGACATGCCGGGTTTATCTTGTCCGTCCTACCCACTCTACATGCTTGTTTTAATATATTTGTCTGGTATGCCTATTGCAACACACAGGAGTGAGGGAGTCTGACTTTCGGTGAATTGCTCAAAACTGGATAAGGACAGGAGTTCACCAAAAACCTGTCTAAGAGAGTGCATCTTTATCTATAAAGTATAGTACTTGGTGTATACTTTACCTATTCTGCCTGTAGCAGATTTAAAGGTGTACACACCACACACACGCGCGGCACTTTTTCCTGAAATACTTGATTTTGTTTTAGTTTATTTTTGGCATTATCAATTTCAACATAATTTCATTGGCGATACAACACAACAGCCATTTTAGGTGAACCAGCTCCTGGAACATTTACACCAACTTAGGTTGTCATTCTCACTATAAAATAGTGGTTTGCTGGGGGGGCGGGGCCTGACCGCCGATCGGATCAGACGCACCTCGTCTGAGCTCCCGCGCCAGAACCGGAATATCGGTGCCAACAGCGATCCGAAACCAGCCACAGCCCTAACAAACGCACTCAAACACTCACCAGCTGAAGGTGAACACGGGGATACCCCTCAAGTGCCCGCTCGGTACCAAAGTAACCCGATTGAGGTCTGCGGCCTGGGAAGGCTTGAGCTGGAGTGAGACGGCCGCTCCCCCAGTTCTCCGATCGACGCTCTGCTGCCCCTCTCCCCCCCCTCTGGACCGGTGGGGGTGATCCCGGTTCCCATCCTGCTGACCTCCCTGATCCTCCGAAGAGCTGAGGCAGGGTCGCAAACCCCAGCGAGGACACCGGGGGTGCAATTAAAATGGCGGCTGCCACGAGTACTCCAGTGCCGGAAAGAGAGGCTAGCACTATACACCAACGCTTAGATGCTCTCTTCAATGCGTTCTGGAGAAAGCTGGAGAGCAGACGGATCATGCAACAAGCACCACTACCTACCAAGCCAAATCAATCGCCTCATACACTGCCTCACCGCTCCAGTGACAAAACCACTGCATCCAAGATACAGAGGGACAGAAAATGGAGGACCACAAAACCTGGCTCCCAGCACACACGGGCCACGCACCGGAAAACAACCAAGCTTCCCAGCATGCGAAAGACAGCACATACAGCCACAACCAGCCTGCCACAAACAGACAGGGCTGCAGCACGGCGCCTGCCTCACAAGGCTAGCCGGCCTCTGAAGCCACACAGAAGAAGCTGCCGCTCCTCCATAGCCGGGCTTCCACAGCGACTCCTGAATGCAGACCGTCACTTGGGAAAGCAGCAAGGCTCCACCATGAGACTCTCAGGGCTGGGAAGTGCAGAGCCCCCGCATGGCATTGGATGACCTCGAGGCTGAGTATAGGTACCATGGTACCCCAGCAATGCACCCCCGGTGCCCACACCCTGAGCCCAGTTTAACCCAATGCGCTACCATGCTCTAACCCTCAAATAGCCATAACGAGACTCAAAGCCTGATTTACCTTGGGGGCCTCCAGGGAAATATACTCATCTACCACAGTGCTATAGTCCACAAGCTAAAGTCATGAAGGACAATCAAACACTGGCACTGTTTTCATATTCACGCGTATGCCTCATGCTATATTATAAAAATGTGCATTGTTTTTTCTATACTATCCTGCCTATTACATAAAAATGTGAAGCTAACTAGAGAATATATTCAGCAAATTTTCTCCCAAGCGTGTCCTGATTGTGCAGCCATGTGCATCTAACATTTTACTTTCTTTTATTGTATACTGCAGTTGCAAGCGAGGCTTTAGATAACAACTTGTCTACTAGACAATCTCCCTCCTGCTGTCCATAGAAATGTGTAACACGCTTACTGTATCTAACTGCATAGTCTAAGCTATCATATCACACCTATTACTTATACCTAGTGCCGGCAGTACCCTCCCCAGCTATCCAACCTAGCTGCTTTATAAAGAACTGCTTACACTACACCAGAAGATCGGTTTGCCATGTTAACGCCAGTAAAGCGAAGTTGTTCATTGTATAACCTGTTTTGTGCCAGCAATTACTTTTACTTTTACTTTTGTGACTTATAGATCTTTATATGTCTGACATTAGCAGCGACAAAAATGTCACCCCAAGCGAGCTATACTACCTTAGTTAAAACCAAAATGTTTAAAGCGTGTTTTTGTTATAATTAGAAATGTACGAACTCTCATCCTCTCACTGCATAGGCAAAAAGTGAGATTTCACACTAATAACTCAATGGTTAGAATGCTCTTGTATGTACGTTCTCTGCGCGAGCTATGTTTTTCGTCTTTTGTCCCTCTCCTACCTATTTCTGCATGGCGCGTGCATTATGCCAACATCTTGAAACTAAACGTCAACCTAAACTATCGTAATTCTATAATAACTATAAAATGTGCCTGTATAACGTATGCCATGACTTGTAATACTCATGTTTACCTATTTTACTGGATGTCGCTGTTGTGGCGCATACCGGCTACCTGTTTATTCTGTGCACACCCAAAATAAAGAATTAAAAAAAAAAAAAAAAAAAATAGTTGTTTGCTTAACAACATGCTTATGCGATTGTCACTGTGATCTTGTCTTGTTATGCACCATTCAATATATGTGTTTTACTCTTGTAATTGTATTCTAAATAAAACATTGACGAGAAAAATGTATAATAAAAATAGATTGTCAAAAAAAAAAAAAGTTTAATTTATGTAACAGAGTCAATCAGTGTTCTTTTATAAGTTGTCAAGCAAACTTTATAGAGATACAGTTAAAAACGGCTGTCTTAAATCAACATATATATCCTTCCATATGACAATGGTAGAGCGTTCTTGTCAGGAAACAATTTGGTTGACATGCTTGGTCTAAAATGTATGATACCTCTGAGTTTACCCTCATAGCCGTACAGATGGGAAACATTAGGCTTGCCATTGGAAACAGTCTGCGCTCCACAAACAGATCAAATTACAAAAAAAACATGTGTTTTTGTTAAAAAGAATTAAATCAGAGTATGAGGGCACAAATTAAGCATATTTGACAAATGTGGAAATCAAATATGTGAGCTCATACATACTAATAGATCATTTGCTTTAAAACTTGGAAGAATGCAATTATAGTCTTGTACAAAGTTAAATTAAGTGGTGCTTGAAATAAAAAAAAAAAAAAAAAACACACCAATAACTTTATTTAGAATGCAGCGCTAGGAAGCCCCCAGCAACGCAAAGTGCAATCATAAGACTTAATTTGCAGCTCAGAGACAATGTGTGAATGTTAGAAATTCTCAGCTAACATGATTACAATCCTAGATAGCCAGGACATTTGAACAGGGGCAACTAAACCTCTTGTATCTACCATTTACGTTCTCATTTACTTGCGGAATTATGTTAGTGCTATAAATGATGATGATGATGATAACAATTACAGCCTTGAGATATAGGTATAAGCACACACATATCCCACAATGCAACTTACCAACTCTACATGCAAAGCAGCAAAGGTGGATCACAGATTTGGGATACCACAGTCTGGTATCCCAAATCGGGGCTAACAACCAAAACACCGATTGACATGTGGAAGGTGGGTCTGAACAACTTGGGGGGAAAAGAGCAGATATCAACAAGTACTGGTAAGAAGATAAAATGAACTGAATATGTGAAGTAGATGATAAATGCAATAATTTCTTCTCATCATCACAGTAAAAATTACTGTAAATGTCACACACTCTCTTAACATAATACCAGTAATGTGAGATGAACCACATCTATAAAGAAAAAAAAAAATTAACAGTGAGATGAAAAGTATTTGCTTTCCTTGGGGGAGGAGTAAATCTTCTACATTTTTATTTCCAAAATCAACAGTAAAAATTATTAATCTATACGATTACAGTTTTTATAAAGAGAGGACAAAGATGGAACTACTGCACATGTACATGGGATAACAAACATATTGCATTAAATCCATCCCTTTGAATTCCATTCACAGTTCAAGCTGTTATCCACACATTTTAATATAACATTGAATTAGATAAAATACCAGCAATATATCTATATTTAGTCCAAGATAGCCACCGCAGAAGATGCGAGTGTTTCATTTTACCCCACAATCCTTAGCTTTCAATATGGGAGCAACACCATGACAATGTTTTACCTCTTCAAACGAGAAAATAATCTGCTCTGTACGCATGCTTGCTTATTGAAGAGCACAACGTATAGATAATATGTTATGTTATATAAGGCAACATAAAAAGGGGACATTTCTGCACAGAGGGTACAAATCAGTTCTAAAATAACAACAATGGCAGATGTTTCTGCCTACTTCCATTTTGTTTACAGACCACCATTAAGAAAACAGTTACTGGAAGCATCACATACAACATATATACGCTGCATATTCACCCGCTTAATGAGCTACAGGAATACGCTACATTGGTGATTGCATTTCTAAAATTCAGAGTCAAAGTAGGGATTCCACATGGGAAAACAATTTAGGGATTACAATAACATACACAGATTGAGAAAGATGAAAATAAAAGTACATTATTCTTTAGTCATTGAGTTCAATAATAAACATTCCTAATAAAAAAAATGACTGAATAATGTCTGTTCATTGCGCTTGGAAAATATACGTTTCTTAATATGGTAAGAGACACTATTCTTAGTGTCTTTTGGATGGATGCAATTTTGTCACCCTGCAAATGCATTGAGTAATATGCAGGTCACTGCAGAAAGAGACATACACTACGCTCTCTGCTGTTAGAGACCCTTGGTAATTTCCCACCAACCAGGGGTCACTAACTAGGTGCCATTTAATTATTTAAAATAAAATTGCTCACTGTTGTAGCAATGTAGGTTCTTTACTTGTAAACCCTAAAGCGGTCTGGCAAAGACTTGCAGTGATCCAGTCAAAACTGATCATAAACTAGACACCAGGAATAAAAAACAGTATGCATTTGCAAAGATGCCTGATCATTTTATAGATTTATGCTGGTTTGTTTGTTTTTTTTTTTTTTTTTTAGTATAAATTCTTTTATTTAATTTCTTACACACATACATTTAGCACTATGACTACATAAGTCCAATACTGTTTTAACATAATTAGCACATTTAACACATTTACATAATACAAAATACAAAATACAAACACAATACAGTGTTATCTGCCGGGTCAGGCATTGAGAGGGGATATATCATTGACTCATAGCTCTAATTCTTTCTGAGCTCAGGTAAATCCTAATATGCTTTATGGCCGATTTTCAATTTTGTTGAGCCACCCTTGCCATAGGTCTCTCCTTTTGGGGGCATTCAAATATGGGATGCTCAGATCTCTCTCCATCATTGTCTGAAGACGGATTTGGTCCTTAATCGTATCCCAATTGATCGTTTGGTTTGATTTCCAATTCCGTGCTAAGACAATTTTGAATGCAATATAGCAGTGAATAACAAAGCATCTGATACTATAGACCATCTTTGGCCAGTGCATGTGTAGCAAGACTATCTCAGGTTTCATTTCTAACTCTATTCCGGTTATCTCTTTTATGAATCTTAGCATTCTCTTTATAGAGCTCTGGATTTTTGAACAACTCCACCAGATATGGATAAATGAGCCTGCTTCTTTATCGCATCTCCAACATTTAGAAGATACCCCTGGGTACATCTGGGACAGCTTACTGGGGACTAGATACCATCTATAGATGACCTTATAGTAAGATTCTAATAGATTTAAGCAGAAAAAGCCTTCGATAGGCTAAACTGGAAGTTTTTAGAACTAACCCTAGAAGCCTATGGAATAGATGACTGGATGATAAGAGGAATTATGGCCCTATATAAAAACCCTTCTACTAGGATAGTAGGCCCTAATGTATGTTCAGATTGGGTATCAGTTAATAATGGAGTCAGACAAGGATGCCCGCTCTCACCTCTATTATACATCCTCTCAATAGAACCCTTAGCGGAAAATATTAGAAACAATGTAGATATAAAGGGATACAAAATAGGAGAAAAAGAACTAAAAATTAGTATTTATGCGGATGACATCCTTCTGACAATCACTGACCCAGTTAGATCTTTGAAACATCTGATGGGAGAAGTTAGACGGTATAGCCAACTAGCAAATTATAAACTTAACAATGAAAAAACAGTCGTGATGAGCATTGAATTAGATAAAAAGTCAAGAGAGGAAATTAGTAATCTCTACGCATTTACATGGGCACCTCAGAAGTTTGACTGCTTAGGAATAACCATTACGAAAAATATAGAGAGAATGATGGAAGAAAATTTCTTAAGCTTGCTAAAAAGTACAAACTTACTACTCAAAGATTGGAGAAGTGCGCAGATTACCTGGTGGGGTCGTATTAATGTCATCAACTCCTATATTATCCCTAAGTGGAACTATTTATTTCAAATGATTCCACTCAGGGTTCCAGATAGTTGGTTGACATTATTGCAGAATAATCTAGAGAACTTTATTAATAAAGGTAAGAAAAATAGAATAAACAGGAAAATCCTATCACTAAAAACCAAGGACGGTGGATTAAATTTTCCCAATATAAGAGTTATATACTGGGCAAACGTGATTACACATATGTACAGGTCCCAGACGGTGACGGCTAGGAAAGAAAGTTGGTTTTGTATGGAAATGGAAGATTTAGGTCTAAAAAGTTCAGAGGGCATATTATGGAATACAAAACCTTTAGGTAAAATGGAGATCGATATCAAAAATAATATTATATGGGCTCAAATGGTGCCAGTCTGGGAGGAAATCAAAATGAAAATGTCTCTAAAACATGCGATTTTGGATACAGCAAATCTGAGAACAATAGAAGCCAATATGAGGGACATCTCTCTAGATAGCTGGCGAACCCAGGGAATATATAAAGTCTCGCAGATATTAGGTGCAGCTAACATATTGCCTTTTGATATTATTGTACAGAAATTCCATCTGTCCCAGCGAGAAGTATTTACGTACCTGAGACTTAAATATTTCCTGCAGAAACACCTTAGCAAAGATCTTGGAAAAGCGTATATGATGATAAAAAATATTTTCTCAAACCAGAATGTACCAAAAGTCCTAGCTAAAGCAATAGTAGCTATAAGAAACATGAATGAAGTGGTTAGCTTCCCTCAGAAAACTAAATGGGAGAGTGATCTGAAATGTCCGTTAGATCAGGATGAGTGGTGTAAAGCCATAAATATTACTCGTCGACAGGTCCAATGGTTTGTTTGTTTTGACACTTTTGCTTCCATCAATGAACTGATTTTTAGTAATGTAATTTTTCATGTCATGATTGTAGCTCTGTACCCAAGAACATAACATTTTACAAAGTTCATACTAATTTTAACTTCAAGATTTTAACCTTCTTTGCTTAAACACAAACTGTCACAGTTCTAACCGTGCCATCCAGATGGCCAGGCGTGGCCGTTCCACAAGTGCCAAACAGGGGATTTGAACCTGGATCCTCCGCCTGCTATACTGTCCTGGGCCTGCTATACTGCCTCTGAGCTACAGCAGATTTGGTTCTTTTGAATAAAATATATCCTTGTTATTCCTGGCATTGTCTGCAGCACTAGGGGATTGGACTTCATCTGTGGCTGATACATGTGCTTCACTTGAGGCATATTGCTAATCAATCGGGTATTTAAACACTGCCTTGCCCTTGGAACTTTGTCAGTTCTTTGATTCTGGTGATTGTGTGTTGTTCCTGTTTTGACTCCTGAACTAGTTCTCCAAATCGACCCCGGCTCCTGACCTTGGCTTCTATCCTCGTTTATCCTGACCTCTGGCATCCCCTGCCTTTGGCTTATCCTCGACTATCCTCCTGCTTGTGTCCTTGTCTGTACCGCGAATTGGAGCATCTTTCCTGCACCGTTCCTGTGCACAGATTCACAGTCCTGGTGGTTTCTTACCTGATCACCTTGGACTGTGTTTATCTGCAAGTGTGAACATACATCTCTGCCTACCGGACTCCCACCTCAGGTAAGACCCTGACACAAACCTTGGAAGCGCTGTTTCAGTAACATCACTTTATGAATCATAGGAGCTGAGGAGATGTTGAACACCATGAAATACTGCTCCCAGGAAAACACAGAATTTCACTGTTCTTTCCTATGAGAAGCATTTAATTGGATGTGTTGGGTGCTCATTGCACATGCACAGCACATCCTCCATGCTCCTCTAAGATGAGCATTAGATTGGACAACAAGCCAACTTTGTCACAGGAGGCAGATAGGGCAGCAGTGCCAAGGGAGTCTCAGTGCTGTAAAAATTGTAAGTAAAATGCTTTTTAGATTTATTTAAAGGGACACTTCAGTCACCCAAACAACTTTTGCTTAACCCCTTAAGGACCAAACTTCTGGAATAAAATGGAATCATGACGTGTCACACACGTCATGTGTCCTTAAGGGGTTAATGAAGCAATTTGTGTATAGATCACGCCACTGAAATTTCACTGCTTGCTTTTCTTGTATTCCTGTTAATGCAGCCCTAGCCACACCTCTCCTAGCTGTGACTGACACAGCCTGCATGAAAGCAAAATGGTTTAATTTTCAAGCACATGTTATTAACGTTAAAGGTTTTTCTCTCCAGCTTTGTAAATTGAACTTTAATTACATACAGGAGGCTTCAGCATGGTCTAGCAAGCTAGTAACAGAGCAGGAGATGAGAAATTGTAAATTAAACAGACCTGCAATAAAGGATGTGTAAAGATTAGATGACTCTTTACATGGAGTGTTTAGGAAGTCTGTGTAAGTCACATGCAGGGAGGTATGGCTAGGGCTGCAGAAACAAAGGGATTTAACTCCTAAATGGCAGAGAACCTGCAGGAGCACAATCTATTCACCAAAACGGTTTCATTAAGCTAAAATTGTTTGGGTGACTATAGTGTCCCTTTAAATTATTTTTCATAACTTTTATAGCATTTACGGGGGAAGGGAGGACTAATTCTAATGTCGGACGGGGCACTACAGTCTTAGGAATACAGTTCTTATGCAAAAGTGCTCTTTTAAAATACTAGTTTAATGTTACACACTATTTAATACTACTGATAGCACCCAGTGCAAATCCAAAGATATTTAAATTGAACAAAAAAGGCCTGCTTTTGAAACTAGTCATGGTGGGATAGGCATGCGTTTGTAGTATAAATGTCTCTACTGCTGAATACTCTCCTGATTAACTCTGTTAGTATGTTCAGTGATGACTTGGCATTCATATTTTAATAGAAATCTTTTTCCTTTCACGCTACAGTCCAACACATAAGAAAACCAAAAGCTGCAATTAATTTACAAAGCTACATAAAGCCTTTAATCACTGTGTTTTATAATTCATATATGCTTTCTATTTTCCAGCATGTTTTTTTTTTGTTTTTTTTTTATTGTTTAGAGTTCTGCATAACTTGTTATATTTCTGTAACACTTGAAATCAAAGATTGTAACATTTTGGCTGGTCTATGATGTCTATGGCAGTATCAGAAACACAATCAGAGTGGAAAGGAACACTGCTGATTACAGCCTGCGAGGACTTTTGTTATCGGTTTCAGATCGGCGGGTAAAAAAAAATGCTATTAAACTCATGCATTAATCCAAGAACATTCTTGGTAATGGAATGTCTATGCTTCACCGGGTGAATTAAGCAGTTATACAAACACGTACTCAGGTTAATTCTGCACAGGACACCCAGATTTTACATTAATTTCAGAGAACACCGAACATATAACAAATGTAACAATACGGCTTTATTTTTGGGACACACAAGTCAAATTTAAATAAACTTTATTTGAACTGTGTTTTGTTAACAAATACTCAATCTTTATAGTTTGCTAGCTTAAACCAATATTTATTTATTATATTAAAGGGCTATCCTCTTTTAATGCTCCTTAAAGGTGATAAAGGGGAAAGAATGTCTTTTTATCAGTCAAAGCCTCCAGCGGATATGATTAAAGAATATAAAATTATATCATGCTCCACCACTCAAAACTTGATGTGTGTCTTACTTTTAAAACAAAGTGACCGAGCAACGTTTTAACCACTGGTGGAGTCTTCGCCAAGTAGTACAATTATTATAATAGTTTAATTGATTAGCATCTTTTGGCAAGCATACAAGTAAGTAAAACTTCTAAAATGGCACAGGAAGACATTCAAATGCAAATTTAAGTTCGGCCTACAAAGTAAAAAAGTATTAAAAACAATATCACGTTAGAAGAGTGTGTGACATGTTAATTTGTATTCTGCCTTTCAGAAGACAATCTGTGCTGTCCTACAGTTTTATTTAGGACATCATAACAGTAATAAATAACATAATAAGAGGAATTTAGCTACTTATTATGCGTTGAATTTAATCTTTAAACGGGACAATTCCGACCTGGCAAAAGACCATACATTTTATTATTATATCAAATAAACACTAACTGGTAGACCACTTTTGCAAACTGTTTCATAGATCAGTCATCAATTAAACTATCCTACAAATAATAGAATGGTAAAACATATACTTTATTTTGTTCCAACACAAATAGGAGCTTTATTCTCAAAAACCATCGAGCAGCAATTTTTTCCCAGACTGAAATTAGTTGTAAATTACTTTAAAATAAACATTTTTTTCCTGATAATTCTAATTAGAATGTAAAATATTAAGTTAATTTGAAACAGGATTACTAAAATAAAATGTGTTTTGTCAATTTCATGCATGCACTATTTGTATTCAGTAAAAGGATAAATATCCTCAAAAAGGAACATGCTATTTTTTTTTACCATATATGCATCTAGACATTTATTAATATTGTCAAATTTACAAACTCTCTGCAGACCCCGAAAGAACAACTCATGTTTCGACTTTCTCAAAATAAATTAATTAATATATATATATATATATATATATATATAAAATGGGGTACATTGACGTTGTGGCAGGCATATGCAGTGTATGATCATATAATGTAACTACCCCCCATGAAGTTTGCCTAGATTAGGTGTTTAAAAAAAATAAAATCTGTCAGCATTGTAATGGCTGCTTAGTGGATAAGTGAGTACACTGGATCTTGTGTAATATATATATATATATATATATATATATATATATATATATATATATATATATATTAGATAGATATAATATATAAAATGTATGATTACATTTGGTCTTTGAATATTGTAAAACGATTATTAAAAAAGCCATCCCTAAAAAGTACAAACACGTTTAAAAGGGCCACTTGGTGCTACATAAAAAGCAATGTTGTAGGCCCACAACTGGAAAAGAAAAGAACACAATATTTTAAAAACGATGCTTATTGTAATACAATGTTATCTACTAAACATTTAACTAGTCTAAGTATTTGTCAATCCCAGTTGGTCCGAATCCTCTAAATCCCTCAATTTTATTTAAAAAAAATAAATGTATCAACACGCACACATTTTCATAAAGATAGTTTTTAAACATCCCAGCTAGTAGATGCTGTGGTGTTCTTCCGAAAGAAAAAAAAAAATAATTAAAAAAAATGTATCAGAGAGAGCATGCAATGAAAATCTGAAAAGGGAATTACGAATGTTATGCCAAAATAGCTGAATAAGAAAATCCCTCTCTAGTCCACAGTTTAACAGTATTAACAATGACATATCTCTGAGGATTGTGTGTAAAATTGCCAATTAACTGTTTACAGAGTCATACTTCTATAATGCAATAAATGGACACAGATTTTCTCATGCGTTGTATTAGAAATGAGGGAAAAAAAACTGGGTCATGTAACAAATATGTTTCCATAAAGATACCATTAAAACATAAAAAAAACAATATTGCTGCAGCTCGTATGTCAGATATTACTATAAAAGCAATAAAGGTTTAGTCCTGTGCTTTAATAGAATGGTAGCGGCAGAATTTCAGCTTAAAAGAAAATGGCTAGCAGCTGCCACTTCTATGTTTATGACTCGGCAGTTTTGATCCCACAAACCAGCCCCTGTGAAACATCCATGAAATGATCTTAATAATAAACACGATTGGCCAGCTGAGAAGGAAAAATAAAACACAAGAGAAACTTTTGGAGATGTAGATTATGTGTGGGGGAGGGCAGGAATTTTACCTCCATGATTTTTAATCCGTATACAGCTTACTAACTATATGAAGCCTTTGCTTCTGCCCACAAATCTTTCCGAGTCGGTCCTAAATTTATGTTTTCATCACTTTATGTCCACAAGGTGCCTGCTTGAAATGTTAAAACAACTGGAGATTTTATCTGAAGCGAGATTCAATGGCTCAGTGTTCTACTAGAACATGAGGATACGCAACAGTAGAATATATATCTAGAGGTCGAATGCCTACCAGGAGATCAAATTGTTTATTCAGCAATTATACATTGAAAATAGTGATATTACAACTAGTGATGGAGATAGATACATAGTATGCATGATATTTTAATAAAGATTTTACATTTAGGTTTTTAGGAATTCAGTAATTGTTACATTCACCAGCATTCACAAGTTCTTCGTGGTCTTGATTATTTCAGAATTTAGTTTGACATCTCTCATCTCATGTTAAGTAAGGATGGTGTCAACAATACAATCCACACTCCCTGACATTCAGAATACAAAATGAACCCTATCACAAAATCAGAGATGGACAGTTTCTGAAAAGCTCTGAAAACTGGCTATAGCGATTGTATACAATTATTCAAGTCTTGTTTCTTATTCATTATTTTTATGAGGAGTAAAATAAATGTATCCTTTAAAATGCCACCCCTCTACAGGAATCAGCTGCCCCTCATTTCAAAGTAGTTAACATCAGCAGTAAATTTAATTCAGAAACAAGTTATCTACCTATAACAATTCAGATATAATTTTAATAAATGCCCAAGTTTTTTTTTTTTTAAAACAAATATACTCTTATATTACCTTTAAAAAAAATACATTTTTAAATAAAAAAAAAAAAAAAGAATTATCTGGAAATTGCCCCTTTGAAAAAAGTGATCTATAAGTTGTTACACTTTTTACATGCGATACATTTTCTCTACTTGTATATTTAAACTGACATTACAATCCGAATCAGGGCACACATTGCATTGTAGAAGGAGAACCAATAATGGAGATTTATGAAAGTGTTGCAGACAGTTTTGAGCATTTTTTAGCATTTCTTTGGTGCAATTTATTAAATCTGTCAAGTCCCGTCCCCCCTTTGTTTCAACTGTTGCTCTAGAACTGACATTTTTGAATGTACTGAATTTTCCAGACACAATGTATTGACCAAACTTTCCATCAGAAAACGGTTCTCTTTCACCTCTTTTTTTCTGTCCCTTTAAATTGCCTTTTGTGAAATCGCTAATTCTCAAAAAAAAAAACTAGAAAAAGCTCTTTAGAGTATATCATGTCATTCGACAAATATAAGATGCGATTGCTGGTATGTGAACTACTGCAACATAGCAAGCATTAAAGAAAATCGCTTATGTTGGCTTGTATAAATACATGACAATTATTAATCTACAGCAATTTGGTATTCTAATGGCACAAAGGATGGAAAGTTTGAAGTATGGAAGCAAACCAAATTAGAAGAAATTACATGTCCACTGCAATGCTACTACAGAAACCCCAGCATGCATAAAGAATATAAGCCAGTCTCGCCAATTGCGCATTTTTTTCCCCCAATCGCTTTATTTTGAAACATTTGATACAATTGAAAATATTGTGCTCATGATTAAAAATAAAGGAGATAGATACTACTACATCCTATTTTTTTTTTTTTTTTTTATGATTTTCATCAGTTTAGTATCTGTAGTGTCCACGCTGATTAGGAATATTGCTATAGCATTTACCTAGAACTCCTTCTGACACCATGAATTCAGTGATTACAAGTGGTCAGTCAGGAAAGATAGTTGTAGAAGAGTAAGCATACAAAATAGTATGTATGTATGTATAGTAATGGATTTTCTGGAATAGAAATCAGTTACAATATTGCACCTCAATAACTTACCTACAAAAATAACTTTATTTTGTTTATTACAAAACAAATTCTTTAAACATAGATTGTAAAAAAAAAAAAAAAAAAAAAAAAAAAAAAAAAAAACCCAAAAGGTCTCTATACCATTTCAGAAAATGAGCCCTTCCGATACATTGCAACAAAACAAAAATGAAGGTGAAAAGAAATTTCTGTAGGGCGTACCAATGAGTTAGTAGATTGGTTACAAAAGAGAAAGAAAAAAGGTCTGGTAAAAAGGGGAAAACCAGAGCAACTATTAGAGCTACTAATAACTTATGGTACAGAATTGCACGAGTTTGAAAAAATAAAAAAAATAATGCAGAATCACAGCTGGTTTTAGCATCTATATGGAAAGTAATGTAGGGTGGTCCAGAGTTGTCAAGAATTTCTACTAGAACAAGAGGGAATTATTTTACATTTCATTATGCAAGGCTTGACATTAAATTAGATGGCAATAATCTTTATTAGATCTTAAATGACAAAATAGTTCTACAAAATTGATCAACTAGGGAAATCTATCTGCATCACTGCCACAAAAAGATAATTGGTGAAGGGGGCGGCAGTTAAGACAGCTGCACTCCCATTCAAAATCGAGGATGGGCCTCCCTCAGTTGAGCAACGACTATCACCAGCTGCACCAGGCCCGTAAGTCAGCTTGGACAAGCTTTTTAACTGCTTCTGGGCGAAATTGGAAGCATGGACGGGGATAGCACCGGCTCGGGGTGAGGAGGAAGCACAAAGAAGAGATGGGCACGGGGCACATGTTACCCCTTCGTGCGCAAGCATCCAACAAGCCACTGTACCTCATAAGCACGGCCCACCTAGGCCAAGGGCCGCCCGGGGAACTCAACCGCCGCATAGACCATGAAGACAGACGACCCCTTGCCGCAAGCGGCGCCAAACACCCAGGAGATGCTGCCATATCTCCTCAAGGAAGGACTTGGACTTTGTCGCAAGCCCCCCTGAGCCTGTGGTGTCATAATGCGGGTCCATAACAAGGCATAGGGCTGGAAGGTAACCACACAATGCCCTTGCCCAGCAATATCTCAGGAATACACTCACGTGTTTCCAAGTCTCGGCGTGGGCTGAGCGTAAATACCTGGGGTCTGGGACTGACAGCACTTTGCCTACCATTGAGACATCCTGTCTTACCACTGAAATGCCTGTCTGCTGCACAGTTTACCAATGCCTATGATTATTAGAGCTTACCTAACAGTTCTCTAAAGTCTGAACATGGGGAGACACAGTGGTTATTTTATCTTGTTTACCTAGTGTGGGGTACCACATACACAACACTACTACAATAACGCTTAGCCAGACAATCAAAGCACAGTGTCACATGATGCTTGATTTACCCAGAGATTCCTTACAACTATTACTTACTCATGTGTACTGGCTACTGCTGACCAGTAAGCTTCGCTTAAACGTTACCACAGTACTTAATGCATGACCTAACTAGTTACTTTCATTGTGATTTTCACTTGTATACTTCACTTGTTTAAACCTTCACGTTTCTTTAAAAAAAAAAGAAAAGTAATGTCCACTAATGCTTGTCTGACTTTCAATGCACTGTGCAAAAATAAAATAAAAAGATATTTGGTATGAGAAATGTGATACCCCTACAAAAATATGATTACACACTGTATTTTACAATACTATGTTAAACTTGTGAAGAAACAGGGGAGTATTATATTTTGTAACTCTGAAAACATTACTCTGTCCTTCCTAAAACTACCGGTATTTGTTCCTATTGTGTCGAGTGCGCGTGTTGCACTATATACTCACCTCAAATAAAATATTTTGTTAATTTACATGCATTTCTCCATTACATTGAATTCACTGCAAGCCTAGTTTAACTTCAAATCAAAACATTTGCAGAAAGCAGAATGCGGAAAAAATAATGAATTTTTAAAAAAAGGAGTTAAAAAAAAAAGGAAATAAATTACAAAACTGAAATGTGCCATCCAATAAAATATAAATTTAACACTAAATTATCTAAGCTGATTACCCAGTCGTGTACTGACCATGGTGCTGATTACTAGTTGATTTCCCTTGTGATAAAATAATGTTCTGCTTTTCATTGCAATAGCAAAACACAAAACTAAGCTGCAATATTAGATGTAAGGAAAATGTTAAATGAAGAAATCTATGTAGATTTAAATTATTTCATTGGGTTTTCTACTCCATAGAATTAAAATACCAATGTATGCCTATGTCCTCCAATCAAACATGCATGGATTTTGAAAAGAGACGCTGCTCTAATTAGATCATACATAGGAAATTAAAATAAAATTGTAATGATACACTAGTTTTCTCATAAATTTAGGATTACCCATCTACTTTGCAATGAACATAGCGGTATTTTAAATGTTAGATAAAAACCTGCCTGTTAGATAACAGTAAGCATTGTACTGTGTGGAAGAACAAATATTGAGTAAATTTATGAACTTGTTAAGATAGGTATCCAATGATGCTCAGCCACAGGAATACACAGTTACCCATCAGTGGTAAACACTTTTGAAGTGACTTGTGGCACGAATACATTTGGTGACCCTGACTAGTAATGCACTGCAGTAAACACCTGATGTCCCTGAACAGACATGCATAGCAACAGATAACCCAGGGATTACTGACCAGCAAAACATTGCAGCAGAGACCTAGGGAGCCCTGCCCCAGGGAACCCCCACACAGCCCCTGCAACCAGGGAACCCCCACACAGCCCCTGCAACCAGGGAACCCCCACACAGCCCCTGCAACCAGGGAACCCCCACACAGCCCCTGCAACCAGGGAACCCCCACACAGCCCCTGCAACCAGGGAACCCCCACACAGCCCCTGCAACCAGGGAACCCCCACACAGCCCCTGCAACCAGGGAACCCCCACACAGCCCCTGCAACCAGGGAACCCCCACACAGCCCCTGCAACCAGGGAACCCCCACACAGCCCCTGCAACCAGGGAACCCCCACACAGCCCCTGCAACCAGGGAACCCCCACACAGCCCCTGCAACCAGGGAACCCCCACACAGCCCCTGCAACCAGGGAACCCCCACACAGCCCCTGCAACCAGGGAACCCCCACACAGCCCCTGCAACCAGGGAACCCCCACACAGCCCCTGCAACCAGGGAACCCCCACACAGCCCCTGCAACCAGGGAACCCCCACACAGCCCCTGCAACCAGGGAACCCCCACACAGCCCCTGCAACCAGGGAACCCCCACACAGCCCCTGCAACCAGGGAACCCCCACACAGCCCCTGCAACCAGGGAACCCCCACACAGCCCCTGCAACCAGGGAACCCCCACACAGCCCCTGCAACCAGGGAACCCCCACACAGCCCCTGCAACCAGGGAACCCCCACACAGCCCCTGCAACCAGGGAACCCCCACACAGCCCCTGCAACCAGGGAACCCCCACACAGCCCCTGCAACCAGGGAACCCCCACACAGCCCCTGCAACCAGGGAACCCCCACACAGCCCCTGCAACCAGGGAACCCCCACACAGCCCCTGCAACCAGGGAACCCCCACACAGCCCCTGCAACCAGGGAACCCCCACACAGCCCCTGCAACCAGGGAACCCCCACACAGCCCCTGCAACCAGGGAACCCCCACACAGCCCCTGCAACCAGGGAACCCCCACACAGCCCCTGCAACCAGGGAACCCCCACACAGCCCCTGCAACCAGGGAACCCCCACACAGCCCCTGCAACCAGGGAACCCCCACACAGCCCCTGCAACCAGGGAACCCCCACACAGCCCCTGCAACCAGGGAACCCCCACACAGCCCCTGCAACCAGGGAACCCCCACACAGCCCCTGCAACCAGGGAACCCCCACACAGCCCCTGCAACCAGGGAACCCCCACACAGCCCCTGCAACCAGGGAACCCCCACACAGCCCCTGCAACCAGGGAACCCCCACACAGCCCCTGCAACCAGGGAACCCCCACACAGCCCCTGCAACCAGGGAACCCCCACACAGCCCCTGCAACCAGGGAACCCCCACACAGCCCCTGCAACCAGGGAACCCCCACACAGCCCCTGCAACCAGGGAACCCCCACACAGCCCCTGCAACCAGGGAACCCCCACACAGCCCCTGCAACCAGGGAACCCCCACACAGCCCCTGCAACCAGGGAACCCCCACACAGCCCCTGCAACCAGGGAACCCCCACACAGCCCCTGCAACCAGGGAACCCCCACACAGCCCCTGCAACCAGGGAACCCCCACACAGCCCCTGCAACCAGGGAACCCCCACACAGCCCCTGCAACCAGGGAACCCCCACACAGCCCCTGCAACCAGGGAACCCCCACACAGCCCCTGCAACCAGGGAACCCCCAGACAGCCCCTGCAACCAGGGAACCCCCAGACAGCCCCTGCAACCAGGGAACCCCCAGACAGCCCCTGCAACCAGGGAACCCCCAGACAGCCCCTGCAACCAGGGAACCCCCAGACAGCCCCTGCCCCAGGGAACCCCCAGACAGCCACTGATACCGCTGGTGTCTAGTTAATGTGACAGGGCCCGCAGTCCGGGATGATGAAGCATTGCAGGTTGCTATTTCCAGCACTCTGATAGTAACCTACCTGTGCGCACACTCTCGGCAGTAACAGGTCTCGGTTCTGCGGCCATCCCAGCAGCATTCCCCCGGTATACACAGCCCCCGCCCCGGCTAGGGCTGTCCCAGCGAGCCGAGCTGCCCCGAGCCATGTCCGGTTCCCGGAAGCTCCCACGGGAACGATTCTACGGAAAATAACAGAGTAAACCGCTCTCCAGGCCGCCATCTTCCCGGAAATGTCAGCTGTCACTAGGCAGCTCGCTCTCGCGAGAGCAGAGCAGCAGTAAAACTGGCTGACGTCACGCGATGTGGTCACGTGATCTACCTGCGTTCCTGGTGAGTGGCTGGTCCCAGGGCTGGGACTTTTACTTTCGGTGCTGCAGGTGGCATGGTCACGTGACTCACATCTACCTTCATTGGAGACTTTCTATCTGTAACAACACACTGCATGGACCTTCTCACACCATCTGTAATAATAATAACACACTGTATGGACCTTCTCACACCATCTATAATAATAATAACACACTGTATGGACCATCTCACACCATCTGTAATAATAACACACTGCATGGACCTTCTCACACCATCTGTAATAATAATAACAACACACTGTATGGACCTTCTCACACCATCTATAATAATAATAACACTGTATGGACCATCTCACACCATCTATAATAATAACACACTGCATGGACCTTCTCACACCATCTGTAATAATAATAACAACACACTGTATGGATCTTCTCACACCATCTATAATAATAATAACACACTGCATGGACCTTCTCACACCATCTATAATAATAATAACACACTGCATGGACCTTCTCACACCATCTATAATAATAATAACACACTGCATGGACCTTCTCATACCATCTATAATAATAATAACACACTGCATGGACCTTCTCACACCATCTATAATAATAATAACACACTGCATGGACCTTCTCACACCATCTATAATAATAATAACACACTGCATGGACCTTCTCACACCATCTATAATAATAACACACTGTATGGACCATCTCACACCATCTGTAATAATAACACACTGTATGGACCTTCTCACACCATCTGTAATAATAACACACTGTATGGACCTTCTCACACCATCTGTAATAATAACACTGTATGGACCATCTCACACCATCTATAATAATAATAACACACTGCATGGACCTTCTCACACCATCTATAATAATAATAATAACACACTGTATGGACCATCTCACACCATCTATAATAATAATAACACACTGTATGGACCATCTAACACCATCTGTAATAATAATAACACACTGTATGGACCATCTCACACCATCTGTGATAATAACACACTGTATGGACCATCTCACACCATCTGTAATAATAATAACACACTGTATGGACCATCTCACACCATCTATAATAATAATAACACACTGTATGGACCATCTAACACCATCTGTAATAATAATAACACACTGTATGGACCTTCTCACACCATCTGTAATAATAACACACTGTATGGACCATCTCACACCATCTGTAATAATAATAACACACTGTATGGACCATCTCACACCATCTATAATAATAACACACTGTATGGACCTTCTCACACCATCTGTAATAATATCACACTGTATGGACCTTCTCACACCGTCTGTAATAATAATAACACACTGTATGAACCATCTCACACCATCTGTAATAATAATAACACACTGTATGGACCATCTCACACCATCTGTAATAATAACACTGTATGGACCATCTCACACCATCTGTAATAATAACACACTGTATGGACTTTCTCACACCATCTATAATAATAATAACACACTGCATGGACCTTCTCACACCCTCTATAATAATAATAACACACTGTATGGACCATCTCACACCATCTATAATAATAATAATAACACACTGTATGGACCATCTCACACCATCTATAATAATAATAACACACTGTATGGACCATCTCACACCATCTGTAATAATAATAACACACTGTATGGACCTTCTCACACCATCTGTAATAATAACACACTGTATGGACCTTCTCACACCATCTATAATAATAATAACACACTGTATGGACCTTCTCACACCATCTATAATAATAACACACTGCATGGACCGTCTCACACCATCTATAATAATAATAACACACTGCATGTACCTTCTCACATCATCTATAATAATAATAACACACTGTATGGACCATCTCACACCATTTATAATAATAACAACACACTGTATGGACCATCTCACACCATCTGTAATAATAACACTGTATGGACCATCTCACACCATCTGTAATAATAATAACACACTGTATGGACCTTCTCACACCATCTATAATAATAATAACACACTGTATGGACCTTCTCACACCATCTATAATAATAACACACTGCATGGACCGTCTCACACCATCTATAATAATAATAACACACTGCATGTACCTTCTCACACCATCTATAATAATAATAACACACTGTATGGACCTTCTCACACCATCTGTAATAATAACACACTGTATGGACCATCTCACACCATCTATAATAATAACACACTGTATGGACCTTCTCACACCATCTGTAATAATATCACACTGTATGGACCTTCTCACACCGTCTGTAATAATAATAACACACTGTATGAACCATCTCACACCATCTGTAATAATAATAACACACTGTATGGACCATCTCACACCATCTGTGATAATAACACACTGTATGGACCATCTCACACCATCTGTAATAATAACACTGTATGGACCATCTCACACCATCTGTAATAATAACACACTGTATGGACCTTCTCACACCATCTATAATAATAATAACACACTGCATGGACCTTTTCACACCATCTATAATAATAATAACACACTGTATGGACCATCTCACACCATCAATAATAATAATAATAACACACTGTATGGACCATCTCACACCATCTGTAATAATAACACTGTATGGACCATCTCACACCATCTATAATAATAATAACACACTGTATGGACCATCTCACACCATCTGTAATAATAATAACACACTGTATGGACCTTCTCACACCATCTGTAATAATAACACACTGTATGGACCTTCTCACACCATCTATAATAATAATAACACACTGTATGGACCTTCTCACACCATCTATAATAATAACACACTGCATGGACCGTCTCACACCATCTATAATAATAATAACACACTGCATGTACCTTCTCACACCATCTATAATAATAATAACACACTGTATGGACCATCTCACACCATCTATAATAATAACAACACACTGTATGGACCATCTCACACCATCTGTAATAATAACACTGTATGGACCATCTCACACCATCTGTAATAATAATAACACACTGTATGGACCATCTCACACCATCTATAATAATAATAACACACTGTATGGACCATCTCACACCATCTGTAATAATAACACTGTATGGACCATCTCACACCATCTATAATAATCTCACACAATCTGTAATAATAATAACACTGTATGGACCATCTCACACCATCTGTAATAATAACACACTGTATGGACCTTCTCACACCATCTATAATATTAATAACACACTGTATGGACCTTCTCACACCATCTATAATAATAACACACTGCATGGACCTTCTCACACCATCTATAATAATGATAACACACTGTATGGACCTTCTCACACCATCTATAATAATAACACACTGCATGGACCTTCTCACACCATCTATAATAATAATAACACACTGTATGGACCTTCTCACACCATCTATAATAATAACAACACTGTATGGACCATCTCACACCATCTGTAATAATAACACTGTATGGACCTTCTCACACCATCTGTAATAATAACACACTGTATGGACCATCTCACACCATCTGTAATAATAACACACTGTATGGACCTTCTCACACCATTTGTAATAATAACACACTGTATGGACCATCTCACACCATCTGTAATAATAACACACTGTATGGACCTTCTCACACCATCTGTAATAATAATAACAACACACTGTATGGGCCTTCTCACACCATCTATAATAATAATAACACACTGCATGGACCTTTTCACACCATCTATAATAATAATAACACACTGTATGGACCATCTCACACCATCAATAATAATAATAATAGCACACTGTATGGACCATCTCACACCATCTGTAATAATAACACTGTATGGACCATCTCACACCATCTATAATAATAATAACACACTGTATGGACCATCTCACACCATCTGTAATAATAATAACACACTGTATGGACCTTCTCACACCATCTATAATAATAATAACACACTGTATGGACCTTCTCACACCATCTATAATAATAACACACTGCATGGACCGTCTCACACCATCTATAATAATAATAACACACTGCATGTACCTTCTCACACCATCTATAATAATAATAACACACTGTATGGACCATCTCACACCATCTATAATAATAACAACACACTGTATGGACCATCTCACACTATCTGTAATAATAACACTGTATGGACCATCTCACACCATCTGTAATAATAATAACACACTGTATGGACCATCTCACACCATCTATAATAATAATAACACACTGTATGGACCATCTCACACCATCTGTAATAATAACACTGTATGGACCATCTCACACCATCTATAATAATCTCACACAATCTGTAATAATAATAACACTGTATGGACCATCTCACACCATCTGTAATAATAACACACTGTATGGACCTTCTCACACCATCTATAATATTAATAACACACTGTATGGACCTTCTCACACCATCTATAATAATAACACACTGCATGGACCTTCTCACACCATCTATAATAATAATAACACACTGTATGGACCTTCTCACACCATCTATAATAATAACACACTGCATGGACCTTCTCACACCATCTATAATAATAATAACACACTGTATGGACCTTCTCACACCATCTATAATAATAACAACACTGTATGGACCATCTCACACCATCTGTAATAATAACACTGTATGGACCTTCTCACACCATCTGTAATAATAACACACTGTATGGACCATCTCACACCATCTGTAATAATAACACACTGTATGGACCTTCTCACACCATTTGTAATAATAACACACTGTATGGACCATCTCACACCATCTGTAATAATAACACACTGTATGGACCTTCTCACACCATCTGTAATAATAATAACAACACACTGTATGGACCTTCTCACACCATCTATAATAATAATAACACACTGCATGGACCTTCTCACACCATCTATAATAATAATAACACACTGCATGGACCTTCTCACACCATCTATAATAATAATAACACACTGCATGGACCTTCTCACACCATCTATAATAATAACACACTGTATGGACCATCTCACACCATCTGTAATAATAACACACTGTATGGACCTTCTCACACCATCTGTAATAATAACACACTGTATGGACCTTCTCACACCATCTGTAATAATAACACTGTATGGACCATCTCACACCATCTATAATAATAATAACACACTGCATGGACCTTCTCACACCATCTATAATAATAATAACACACTGCATGGACCTTCTCACACCATCTATAATAATAACACACTGTATGGACCTTCTCACACCATCTGTAATAATATCATACTGTATGGACATTCTCACACCATCTGTAATAACACACTGTGTGTGAGCCTTCTCACACCATCTGTATTAACAACACACTGTATGGACCTTCTTACACCATCTATAGTAGCACACTGTATGAACCTTCTCACACCGTCTCTATTAACTATAAATTATATGGACCTTCTTAAACCATCTGTAATAACACAGTGTATAGTATGTACCTTCTCACACCATCTGTATTAACACACTGAATGGACCTTGCCATATCATCTGTATTAACAATATGCTACATGGACCTTCTCGTAGCATCTGTAAAAACAACACACTTCATGGACCTTCTCACACCATCTGTAATAACACACTGTATGGACCTTCTCACATGCATAAACAATATACTATATGGAACTTTTTGCACCATCTGCGTATAGAATACACACATTATATTGACCTTCTTACACCATCTGCTTAAACAATACACTGTATGGATCATCTGCATAATCAATACACTACATGGAACTTGAAAGACACTATGAACATGAAAAAAGAGACTTATGTGAATTATAAGGGTTTTAAAGTAAGCTATCGTTATTTAGAACAAACACGATTATATAAAAAAAAAAGCTTATAGAATGCTTGGGAATACTAATACATATTTACTACTAAAAAGTGATTCGACAAAACAATATCTGCAGGAACAAAGGGTTCTACTTAATAATACCTACAGGATAGAAGCCATTTATTAATCATTAAGTCTAAAATCCATGAGAGTAGGGGGTGTAGGGCTTAGCCCACTGGTTGGTGCTTTAAGTGTTCCTTAAATTCTCAAAAATTCTGTGCTTAGTCACTATCCTTGTTTGTAATTAAAAGTACATTAGAACAAATTAGATGGGCTCTAAACTAGCTTTACTATAATGCAGACCTCCCATAAGCAGAGTAAATAATTTTAATGGGTGATAATTTTTGCAGACACATAATTTAGTCATCTTATTGCTTTGAATGTGCTAGAACTATCTGGCATATTATGCAAATAAGATAAGAAATAGTTAATTTTACTTGGTTATTGAGTTGTGCAAAAATTAGACAAGCGACATTTGACTTTAAATATGCACAATGGTTCCCCATATATTATGTTAAATAGTGATTTCAGCTGCGCTAGTGCTTAACATTTTTGTGGGCAGACTAGATGGGCCAAATGGTTCTTATCTGCCGTCACATTCTATGTTTCTATGTAACATGAGTATTACGAAAACAAAAACATCATACATTTATAGCTATAAGGAGAGACGCCCAGGTCAATGACTTTAACTTTCTCACAGCAGTTTCTTTCGATTCGTATAATGTGTCGATATACATCAGGATGCACTATAGTCACTAAAACAACTTTAGCTTAATGTATCAGTGTTGGTATATAGATCATCACCCTACAGTCTCACTACTTAAATTACCACTATAGGCACCCAGACATCTTCCGCTCAATGAAGTGGTCTGGGTGCCAGGTTCCCCTAGTTTTAACCCTGCAGCTAAAAACATAGCAGTTTCAGAGAAACTGCTATGTTTACATTGAGGGTTAATCTAGTCTCTAGTGGCTGTCTCTGACAGCCACTAGAGGCCGCTTCCGTGATCCTCAATGCGAAAATCGCATTGAACTCAAGCTGGACGTCCATAGGAAAGCATTGAGTAATGCTTTCCTATGGGCTGTTTGAATGCGCGCGCGGCTCTGGACGCGCATGCGCATTCAGAGCTGACGTCGGCAGGGGGAGGAGAGGTCACCAGCGCCGAGGGAGCCCGACGCTGGACTAAGGTATGTGGCTGAAGGGTTTTTAACCCCTTCAGCGCCGAGGGAGGGGGGAACCTAAAAACCCTATAGTGCCAGGAAAGCAAAATTGTTTTCCTGGCACTATAGTGTTGCATTAATTCTCCACCATTTAGGAATTAAATCACTTTGTTTATACAGCTCTAGTCACACCTCCCTACATGGGACATACTGAGCCTTCATAAACACTTCATGTAAAGAGTCATCTAATGTTTACACTTCCTTTATTGCAAATTCTGTTTAGTTTAAAATTTCTTATCTCCTGTTCTGTTAAAAGCTTGCTAGATCCTGCAGAAGCCTTCTGTATGTAATTAAAGTTCAATTTACAGAGCAGGAGATAAAAATTGTTAAAGTAAGTTACATAGCATTAAAATGGCTAGGGCTGCATAAACAGAAACAAAAGTGATTTAGCACCTAAATAACAGTGAATTGAGCATTGATACTTAAGAGGCATGATCTATACACGAAAATAGCTTCATTAAGCTTAATTTGTTTTGGTGACTATAGTGTCCCTTGAATTCTGAAATTCTGCAGGATTATTATGTATGCAGCATTTATCCGATCCTTGTATTATTCTCTAAAGACACATATAAACAATACAAGAGCGTGCATCTGTAAAGATCGATTTGTCTCTATTATTATTAGTATTAGCATATATGTAGCGCCAACGTATTCCGCAGCCCTTTACGATATTGTGAAGTGGGGAATGTAACAATAAATGACAAAATTCTAATATGTTACAGTAACAATAGGTTGATAAGGACCCTGCTTGAAATTTAATTGCTGCACGTTTATTCACTAGACTGGAAATCAATTAACCTGGTTACACCCCATTGGCTTTTAAGCGGACAACAGGTCCTGCTACTTCCTGGTTTCGTTAGATCATTGGACCTTAACTCAAGCGGCAGCAATTGCTCAAAGCACCTGCCTTGCAAAGGCTTCTCATTGAGCTGCATTGGAATGTCTGTGATTGGACAGCTACAGAAAGTCTGGGCAGGGTTAGGAGGGGAGGACTTGCAAAGACTGCAGACAACTGCAGGTTTTGCAAGCTGTTTTTAGATATACCCACAATAAAAAAAATACATAATTAAATACATGCAAGTTTTCATTGGGGGTATATCTGCTAAACAGTAATTTTCATTCATTTTGTATTTGGGTAGTGGAGTGTCCTTTTAACCATGGAGACTATGACTGGAAGGCAAGATAAAGACAGCACAGAAGGAAGTTAGTAAGCTGGATCAACTTAACAGAGGTGGAAAGATCAAAGATAGATCCTGGCTGCTGCGGAAGTACAAGGATATGCAGGGCCGTTTGAAGGAATTTGGGGGCCCCGAGCAAAACGGACATGGAGGCCCCCCCAAACTCCAACCCCCCCCACCCCCCACATGCACGCTCAAGGTCTGGGCCCCCCGGCGCCCCCCCCTCCCTCCCTCCCCCTCCTGAGTCCGCCCACAGGGATGCAGTGTCTGCAGGGCCGGTGCAAGGATTTTTGCCGCCCTAGGCAAAAGTAAAGTTTGCCGCCCCCCATGTGACATCACAGTGCCCCACCCATATGATCTGCCATGTTAACTAACACAGTGCTGCAGTGCCGCCGTGTTTACAATAAAAGGCCTGCAGGGACAGGCTATAGACACCAGAACCACTACATTAAGCTACAGTGGTTCTGGGGACTATAGTGTCCCTTTAATGTGAGGTAAATTAGAGATTAGTGCCACGAATAATATACTAGATTGCCTACTTACAACCAGATGAGGATGATGATGGGCTTCAGCTGCCGTCTGGCTCCACTGGTCTGGTGTAGAACAGGCTCTCTGGAGGCGGTTTGTAACTGTGGTCACAAAAATCAATGTTCTGGGAGAACGGGAAGCAGCTCCATTTTTTGAGGGCCATTTACACAGTTTAAGGTCTGGGTCCCAGGGTCCACCTTCATGTTCCACCAATGAGTTTGTTCACAGGGTTGTGTGGGGGGGGAGGGGGGGATGTCCTGATGTGTGTAAGGAATGCATTGTGTGAATCTGTGTTTGTATGTGTAAGGGCTGCAAGGTGAGTTTGTGTATGTATGGGATGCAGTGTGTGTGTCTGTAAGGCAGTGTTTCCCAGCCCAGTCCTCAAGGCACACCTACCAGTCCAGGATTTAAGGATTACCCAGTTTTGTCTAAGGTGTTTTTAGAAAAAAAAGAAAAAACACCTTAGACACAACTGGGTCACCCCTAAATCCTGGACTGGTAGGTGTGCCTTGAGGACTGGGTTGGGAAACACTGCTGTAAGGGATGCACTGAGTGTGTGGAAGGGGTGCATTGTGTGTTGCTGTGTGTAAGGGATGCATTGCTTGTGTATGTGTGTAATGCATTGTGTGTTTTTCTGTGTGCAAGGGGTGCATTGTGTGTGTGATGGATGTCAATCTCTCCCCCTACCCCCGTCAATTACCTTCTTCTCCCCCCCTCTCATTGCCTTTCCCCCCCCCCTCCAATTTCCTTCTTCTCCCCCTCCCTCTCATTTCCTTCCTCCCCCTCCAATTTTCTTCCTCCCCCTCCAATTTCTTTCCTCTCCCCCCTCCAATTTCCTTCCTCCCTCCCCCCCTCAAGTTTCCTTCCTCCCTCCCCCTCAAATTTCCTTCCTCTCCCCCTCCCTCAAATTTCCTTCCTCTCCCCCTCCCTCAAATTTCCTTCCTCTCCCCCCCAAATTTCCTCCCTCCCTCTCCCCCCCACTCCCTCAAGTTTCCTCCCTCCCTCTCCCCCTCACTCCCTCAAATTTCCTCCCTCCCTCTCCCCCCCCACTCCCTCTCATTTCCTTCCTCTCCCTCCAATTTCTTTCCTCTCCCCCCCTCCAATTTCCTTCCTCCCTCCCCCCCTCAAGTTTCCTTCCTCCCTCCCCCCTCAAATTTCCTTCCTCTCCCCCTCCCTCAAATTTCCTTCCTCTCCCCCCCAAATTTCCTCCCTCCCTCTCCCCCCCCACTCCCTCAAATTTCCTCCCTCCCTCTCCCCCCCACCCACTCGAATTTTCTCCCTCCCCCACTCAAATTTTCTCCCTCCCCCCACTCAAATTTTCTCCCTCCCCCCACTCAAATTTTCTCCCTCCCCCCCACTCAAATTTTCTCCCTCCCCCCACTCAAAATTTCTCCCTCTCCCCCTCCCTCAAATTTCCTTCCTCTCCCCCCCAAATTTCCTCCCTCCCTCTCCCCCCCACTCCCTCAAATTTCCTCCCTCCCTCTCCCCCCCACTCCCTCAAATTTCCTCCCTCTCTCTCCCCCCACTCCCTCAAATTTCCTCCCTCCCTCTCCCCCCCACCCACTCAAATTTTCTCCCTCCCCCACTCAAAATTTTCTCCCTCCCCCCCTCAAATGTCCTCCCTCCCTCTCCCCCCAAATGTCCTCCCTCCCTCCTCTCCCCCACCCCCACTCACTGAAATGTCCTCCCTGAGTCCCTGACACCCGGCGGGCGCGCGAGGGAGCACTCTCCCTGGCTGAGTGCTTCCTCTTCAGCTCCCTCGCGCGCCGCGTACTGATGCCGGAGCCGGAAGATGACGTCATCTTCCGGCTCCGGCATCAGTACGGTGCGCGAGGGAGCTGAAGAGGAAGCACTCAGAGGAGAGTGCTCCCTCGCGCGCCCGCCGGGTGTCAGCAGGGCCAGCCTCTGGGGGGCCCTGAGGTGACCGGCTGCTGGGCCCCCCAGGAGAAGAGGCTGGCCCAGTGGGTACATACCGGGCCCCCGCGACCCGGTATGTACCCACTGAATGTGGGGCCCGGACGACCTGCCGGCTCTGCTTGGGGCCCCAGGCCAGCTCGGGGCCCCAAGCAGTTGCTTGTTTTGCCTGTTGGCTAGCGACGGGCCTGAGGATATGCCCATACCAAAGGCACTGGAAACAGCTAAGCAAAGACTGACAGCACTGGCAACCAGTCTGAGCAGATACACCAGAGAACCTGAGGCTAAGAGAATCAATGCCCTCTTTAATAAAGAACTATCCAAGGTGTATGCACAGCTACAGGGTAACCACCACATCTCTTTGCAAGACCCACCCAGAGCTGAGACTGAACAGTACTGGAAGAATATATGGGAGCAAGAAGCATCTCATAACACCGAGGTCCAGTGCTACTAGACCAGAAAGCAGACCACTGCATGCTGCCAGAACAGGAACCAGTCATCATCACAGTCAAATATATCCAACAGAGAGCAGCACATATGAAGAGCTGGTCAGCCCCAGGACCTGACATGATCCACAACTACTGGGTAAAGAAGTTAACAGCGCTGCATGAACACCAAGCAGCACAAATGAACCAGCTACTAGCAACAGGCTCCCACCCTGACTAGCTAACACAAGGCAGAACAATACTGGTCATGAAGGACCTTCACAAGGGAACAGCACCATCCAACTACCGACCAATAACGTGCCTCCCCACAACATGGAAACTCCTGTGAGGCATCATAGCCTCCAAGATCCAAGGGCATATGAGTCAATATATGAGCAATACTCAGAAGGGGATTGGAAACAACACAGGAGGATCAAAACACCAACTACTGGTAGACCAAGCAGTCACAAGGGATTCTAAGACCAGGCAGACCGATCTGTGCACGGCCTGGATTGACTACAAGAAAGCCTATGACACAATGCCACACACATGGATACTGGAATGCTTGGCTCTCTACAAGGTCAGCAAGACAATAAGAGCCTTCATCAAGAACTCGATGGGCAAGTGGAAAACAACTCTATAAGCCAATTCCAGGACAAGTGAACATTAAATGTGGCATATACCAAGGTGAATACAAATACAAAGAAAACAACTCCCAGCACTCCTGGGCGGCAGCAACGACCACAGTACACATCAGCCTCAATACATACAGCAAAAACCAAAGAAAAAAAGATACCTGCGCTCTCTCATAAATCCCTATGTATATTTAAACAAATGGAGGTCATTTAGTTACACCCTATTTACCAAGGTGCGCTATCCCCAATGCTGTTCTGCATAGGCCTCAACCCCCTTAGCCAGATCATCAAGAAGAGTGGATATGGATAGAGATTCAAGAGTGGAGCTGCCATCAGCCACCTACTCTACATGGACGACATCAAGCTGTATGCCAAGAATAAGCGAGACATTGACTCACTGATCCACCTAACTAGGATATACAGCAAGGACATCGGAATGTCGTTCGAACGAGAGAAATGCGGGCGGATGATAGCAAAAAGAGGGAAGATGATCAGGACAGAAGGAGTTGAAGTTTCAAAAGGCCAAATAGAAGATGTAGAGAACAGCTACAAGTACTTGGGGGTACCACAAACGAATGGCAACCATGAGAAAGAGGCAAGGAGGATAGCAACATCCAATTAGCTCCAAAGAGTCAGACAGGTCCTTAAGTCCCAGTTCAATGGCAAGAACATCAACACCAAGTCATCAACACATATGCCCTACTGGTCATCAGGTACACAGCTTAAATAATAACCTGGTAAAGAGAAGAACTGGTCACCATGGGTGTCAAGACCAGGAAACTACTCACTATGAATGGAGGATTCCACCCCAAATCCAGCACCCAGACACTGTCGGAAGGAAGGAGGTCGGGGCCTAATGAGTGTAAAGGTCACAGTCCTGGATGAAACATAGTGTATCCACAAGTACATCACAAAGATGGCTCCCAAAGATGAACTGCTAAGGGACTAAGGGAATGCCTGAGACTTCCACAGATCAAGGATACAGAAAAAGAGGAGGTTCCTTGCCAAGACAAACCTCTCATCCTACCAGTGATTGGAAAAGGCAGGACTGAAAGACAGCACTAAGGCACTAATCCTAGAAGCACAGGAGCAGGCACTCAGCACCAGATCAATAGAAGCTGGAGTCTACCACACCAGGTAAGACCCAAGGTGCATACTGTGCAAAGAGGCCTCTAAGACAGTCCAGCACCTAGTAGCCAAATGCAAGATGTTAGCCGAAACAGCATACATGGAGAGACACAACCAAATTGCTGGAATTGTGTACCAAAACATCTGCACAGAATATGGATTGGACCTGGCTAAGTTCAGATGGGAGATACCACAAAGGGTAGTTGAGAATGACAGGGCTAAGATCCTGTGGGACTTCAAGATCCAGACAGACAAGCAAGTGCTGGCAAACCAACCAGACATCGTGGTGGTAGACAGGGAACGAAAGACTGCAGTTGTGGTGGATGTGGCAATACCCAGTGACTAACAAAAAAAAGGAATTAGGCGCTCACTAAATAAACTAAAGGTGGGCAGCAGTGAACCGAGCAGGAATTCCCAATACCTACTCACAATAGTACAAACAAAACAAGATAGAAGTGCTAAACCGCGCCCAAACAGTGCAAATAGTAATTAAAATATATACATACAGATAATCCTATAATTAGGAATGTATGAAACCTTCAATAAAAAAAGTACAGAACAATAATAGTGCAATATGTCAGACGAAACAAGAGTTTATAGAAACGTATAAAAGACTCACTCACACTTTGCAGAGCTACTCAGAGCTCTGCCGTATAGCGCCTAGACGGTACAATCCCCGTCTCAGGATATCAAGTGATGGTGTGGTACGGTGTCCAATCCTCCACAGTAATATATGGAAAAAATAGAAATAGGATCCAATAGTATAGTATGTCTATCAAACAATTTGTAAATAAAGGAAAAGTATCCTACTTACAGATTTCAGAGCAAATATCTTGCTCTAGTGCAGGGGTAGGCAACCTTTTAGAAGCACTGTGCCGATATAGGATTGTGATGTCCCGTAGAGTGCCGATCCTATTTTTTTTTTTTATTCTTTATTTTTGTTGTGCACATATATATCACAGGCAGGTAAGAGGTGCCCCAAAAGCAGTCCTCCAACATATCCCACGCTCAACATGCGGGGCACAAGATGAACAGGCACATTTTATAATATAATATTAACCAGTAGAGACAGTCGCTTGTGTAGGTAGCTAGGTAGTTAATTCAAGTTAAATCATTGCGGTGACTATGCTTTTGATATCTAAACGTTAGTTACATCGCTTTAGTGCTATTAGTGAACAATTCCGTTACACAACGTATTTTGTATGAGTAGAGTAACGCATTATGAGTAGGCATTAAGCGTGCATCGATTAGCAGTAGGATACAGTTAGGTATTATGCTTTAAATTACTAAAAAATGCTAGCACATAAGATATATCATGAAGGAAAAGAAAGAAAAATAAAAGAAAAAAAATAAAACTACGCTTATTAACTAGTATTTAAACAAACTAGTGCCATTATCCTTGTCATGGGACTGCTACATGCAATGAGAGTGTAAGAGTGACACTAAGAGAAAAGTTTGAGTGACCAAAGGAATATGAAACTCGGCTAAATAGTGAGTTTGGGTGTCTGATCAGGCTAGGCATGCTAAGATTAGTGTCGCTCAGGCTTACAGCGGGAGGTGCTGGTTGGTGAAAGCATGCGTCGTCTAATGTGTGGTATGTGTGGTACATCATGGTTGGGTGTAATAAAAATCAGAGGCATTAACAAAGAGGAAAACATAAGTTGGTGCTTAATTAGATTAGGAGCTTATCATATATTATGCTGTGTTAAGTCTGCTGTTCAGGTTAAGTGGTTAGTAAAGTTCCATATGTGTTGCAGACAGTGTGCTGAGTTCGGATGTGTGTGTAGCAGCCTGGCGGCGGGCACGGAGTGCGGGCCTATCAGCCTATTCCTCTTGTCGGGTAGGGTCCTTCTCTGTCATCCACAGCATCCCCGCCAGGATCCCACCCTCCGGGCCAAGTGTTCAGGCTGGTATGCAGGGGGGTCCGCAAACAGGAGGATTGTTCCGTATCAGAGTCCTGAGTGTGCCTGTCGCAGGTCTTGTGCCAGCCCCGGCTAGAGTAACAGGCCACTCGGGCCGGAGGGCTACGTTGGGGCCCAATGTGCTTGGCTGGACGATTTTGGCGTGATCTGCAATTCACTAGAGGGCCATTGTGATGAGGTGTAGGCTTAGATTGCTTCTTGTGCCTGTTCCCCCATGGCGTTTTTCCTGAGTCTCTTGGTGAGTATTTGGGTAGATGGTGGTGCTGACCGGCCAGGTGGTCTCGTGGTGTTGCGCTGCGACTTGCATGCTTGGTGATAGGCCTCTGAGCTTTAGGTGTATTTCTCAGGGTGCTATAAGGAGTGGTAGGCTGAGGTTGGTCCAGTGAGTGAGACCAGGTTAGGCTCCGAGTGGCTCCCTGCTGGCTGTGTTGCCTCTGCTTTCCATCCAGCCTCTTTGTGACTTGCTTAAGGTCTGTCTGGCTTAACTTCTTGTCAGTCCGTATGTTGCTTTGGGTTGGTTTTGTCATGGCACAATGTACCTCTTTCTGTAGGGTTAGTTCTCAGCCCAGAATGCATTAAAGGCTTTGACGATGCCGTCCTCCCCGGGTAGCCCTCGTTTTGGGGGTTTGGAGTGAGATGGGCCTTGGTTCGGCGGCCATCTTGGCTTCCTCCGTGTGGAAGTGTAACTCTTCAGGGCCCCTCCGGCTAGGACGGGGTGAGTATTTCTGCTCCTTATGGTGGACCAGGATAACCCCCGCTGGTCCATGGGGGGGGGAGCAATTACGGGCTCCACGGTCGACCGGAGTGCAAGGAGAGCGGCCGTCTCCCCCTGCCCTGGACTCCCGTAGGCCGCATGGTTGCGTCATCGTGGAGTTGCTGACCGTCAGCGGATTTTACCGCACGCACTGTGTCCCCGAGCTGTTTGCGAGTGCCCAGTAGGTGAGTGGGGTTGTACACAGTTAGTTTTGTCTGGGTAGTCAGGCGATTTCCCGGTCCTGGGCCCAGAGCTCAGGTAGCATGCGACCGTCCGCTCCGGCAGTCGGGCTCCGCGATCCTATTTTTTTTAAATTGAGGTGTGTATGCTGCCATATTCTGCTTGTGTTATTTTGACTGTAATTGCTTTGTATCGTTGTATTTGTGCGTATATGAGCTATTATATTGTATGTGTTCGTTAGTAGTTTATGGTATCGTGTATGATACCTCTGAATGTGGGCTGTGTATGAGGGCTGCTTGTGGAATTGTGTGTGGATATGTCACATTGTGTGTTTGGTAGTGTGTGGGGGCTGTTTGGGGTATTGTATGTGAGAGGCTGCATGTGGGGTTGTGTGCATGTATGTGGATTGTTAGTGGTGTTGCGTTTGTGGGCATTGTGTGTTGTGTGTGTGTGTGTGGGCTGTTCATATTATTTGTATGAGGGGAGGGTTATTCTGCATTTCTGTGTATATCTAGCAGTGTGGGTGGGTTCCCTGGGTTCCAGTGGGGACCAGGCTGGCCAGGTACAGGTTAAGGACAGGAGCTGGGATAGCTGTCGATGGCTGCTCTACTACAGTGTGGATTCCCATTCACAAGTGCTTCCTCTACGTGCTGCAGTGCATAAATTGAGGATTGTCCTTCACCACCTCTTCGTATTAGCAGATATCTGAAGTTTTACTGGGACTCCTGATAGGCCAGAGTGTGTTTGGCTCTAGCAGCCTTGAGTGCCGTGCAAAGACACCTCGAGTGCCGTGCTTGGCACTAGTGCCGTATGTTGCCTACCCCTGCTCTAGTGTATACAGCATATGGTGGTATAATCCAGTGACTATAATATCAGGAAGAAGGAACACGAGAAGGTGGACAAATACCAAGACTGAAAGAAGAACTAGAAAGGATGTGGAAAGTGATGGTAGTAGTAATCCCAGTTGTGATAGGAGCACTTGGGGCTGTGACTCCCAAGTTTGGGGGGTGGCTTCAACAGATTCCAGGTGGGACATCTGAGATCGCTGTCCAGAAGAGTGCAGTTCCAGGAACAGCTAAGATACTGTGCAGAACCCTCAAACTCCCAGGCCTCTGATAGAGGACCTGAGAATGAGGAATAAACATACCACCCAGGAGGGGTGAGAAAATAAATGTATACATATATATATATATATATATATATATATGTAACTATCTATATATATATATATATACACAGTGGCGGCTCTAGACTTTATGAGGCCTTGGGCGAAACTCAAACAAGAGGCCCCCCACTAACACTCATAGTAAAAAAACATATAGGGGTTGCATCGTGTGTATAATGAGCTGTTGTTATAATGTATGACAGGCTTGCAGCTCTGGATACAGAGAGCTAGTCTCTGTATTCACCGTTGGGGTGAGTGTGGCACGGTTGAAGGAGAAAGTATGACAGGGCAATGGGGAGGTGAGAGTGACAGGATGAGGGAGGGTTATGTGACCGGGTGAGTGTGGCATGTCTAGGCAGGATGAGTGACAGGATAGGAGAAGTTAATGTGATAGGGTGAAGGGGGATAAGTTTGACAGGGTTATGGGTTATGTGTTGCACAGCTGGAGGAGGGAGTGTGACAAGACAAGGGAAAGTGAGTTGGACAGGATTATGTGACAGGGTGAGAGTGGCATGGTTGGGCACGAGAGAAAGGGTTAATGTGAAAAAGGATGAGTGTGACAGGATGAGAGACGATGAGTGTGATAGGATTAGGGGGATTAATGTGATAGGGTGAGTGTAGAAGAGCAAGGGCTGGTAATTGTGGTATGGATGGAGGGGGTGAGAGTGACAAGATTAGGAGAGGTTAATGTGAGCAAGGCTGGGTGAAGGGGGCATGACAGCATGTGGGGGTGACAGTGTGGGGGTGGCTGTATGTGTGTGGAATTGTGACGGTGGGTAGGTGAGAGTGTGGGAGGCAGTGTTGGAAAGGGTGACAGTGTGTGCAGGGGCAGTGTGTGGGAGGCGTGACTGTATGTATTGGTGACATAGTGTTGGGGGCTGACAATATGGTGTGTGAAAGGGTAACAGGGTGAGAGAGCAGTGTGGAGGAATGTGACAGTTTTGGGGGAAGGGTGTGAGTGGGTGACAGTGAGGGGGCAGGGTGTGTTACAGTGTGGGACACAGTGTAGTGAGTGCAGGGTGTGTGACCTTGTGGGTGTCAGAGTGTGTGGGGGAGCAGGGTGTGTGACAGTGGGGGGCATTTTGTGGGAGAAACTGGGTGGGGGCAGAGTGTATGGGAGACAGTGTGGGGAACAGTGTCTATGGTGGTCAGTGTGGTCATCAGTGTGGGGGGCAGCGTCTGTGGTGGTCAGTGTGTGTGGGGGGCAGGGCATGTGGCTGGCAGGGCAACGTGGGTGCAGTGTATGTGGTGGGCAGGGTATGTGGGTGGGCAGTGGGGGTGGGAGGGTAGTGTGGGTGGGCAGTGTATGTAGGTGGGCAGTGAGGGTGGGACTGGGAGGGTAGTGTTGGGGCAGTGTGGGTGGGCAGTGTTGGGGCAGTGTATGTAGGTGGGAGGGCAGTGTATGTAGGTGGGAGGGCAGTGTTTGGGACAGTGAGGGTGGGCAGTGTTTGGGACAGTGAGGGTGGGCAGTGTTTGGGACAGTGAGGGTGGGCAGTGTTGGGGACAGTGAGGGTGGGTGGGCAGTGTTGGGGACAGTGAGGGTGGGTAGTGTTGGGGACAGTGAGGGTGGGCAGTGTTGGGGACAGTGAGGGTGGGTGGGCAGTGTTGGGGACAGTGAGGGTGGGTGGGCAGTGTTGGGGACAGTGAGGGTGGGCAGTGTTGGGGACAGTGAGGGTGGGCAGTGTTGGTGGGTGGGCAGTGTTGGGGCAGTAAGGGTGGGTGGGCAGTGTTGGGGACAGTGAGGGTGGGTGGGCAGTGTTGGGACAGTGAGGGTGGGCAGTGTTGGGGCAGTGAGGGTGGGCAGTGAGGGTGGGTGGGCAGTGTTGGGGCAGTGAGGGTGGGCAGTGTTGGGACAGTGAGGGTGGTCAGTGTTGGGGCAGTGAGGGTGGGTTGGCAGTGTTGGGTCAGTGAGCATGGGCAGTGTTGGGACAGTGAGGGTGGGTGGGCAGTGTTGGGGCAATGAGGGTGGGCAGTGTTGGGGACAGTGAGGGTGGGCAGTGTTGGGGACAGTGAGGGTGGGCAGTGTTGGGGACAGTGAGGGTGGGCAGTGTTGGGGACAGTGAGGGTGGGCAGTGTATTTGGGACAGTGAGGGTGGGCAGTGTATTTGGGACAGTGAGGGTGGGCAGTGTTGGGGCAGTGAGGGTGGATGGGGAGTATTGGGGCAGTGAGGGTCGGTGGGTAGTGTTGGGGACAGTGTGTGTGGAGGCTGTGACAAGCCTCCACACACTAAAATACCTTGTTTTGTAATAAAATTCCCTGGTGGTCCAGTGGCAGCAGTCCCTGGTGGTCCGGTGGGATGGCTATTCTGTCTGCAGCTCCGCGAGAGCTGCAGACCTCGTTCTCGCGAGCACCTGTCAGAGCATTGCCGTGGTAACCCGCGGCAATGCTCTGTGTGCTCGCGAGAACCTTATTATGTGATCTGCAGCTCTGCACTCGGCGGAGCTGCAGATCAGAGGCTGGCTCTCCCTGTGGACAGACCATGTGGAGGGGCCACCCGGCGGAATACTGGGCAAGCCGCCGGGCCCCCTCTCACTGTCGAGTCCTCGGTCACTGACCGAGGACCCGACAGTGCAGTCTGCCCTAAGGCGATTTAGGCGGCCGCGAGGCCCCAGCAAGCGCGAGGCCTTAGGCGGCCGCCTAAATCGCCTAATTAGAGAGCCGCCTCTGTATATACACACACACACACATTCTAATGTAGAGTCTCAAGAGCACAACAGTACCCCTCAAGTATAGGTTTTATGGTGATTTGGAAAGTTACAGGGTAAAACATAAGATTTGCCATTTTCTATTTTTGTAAATTGCTATTTGCCAGATTGGCTATGTTGCCTTTGAGACGGTATGGCAGCCCAGAAATGATAATGAACCCTAATATTAACACAAAACAGTATTTTGTAATAGCCACTGGCCAAATGTAGCATTTATATTTGTTTGTGTGTGAAAAATGCAAAAAAAGAATATGAACGCTAACTTTGGTCAGTGTTTGTGACTAAGTGGCTACTAGAAAAAACTGGACATACCCTATTTGCAATACCTTGGGTTGTCTACATTTGCAAATGGTTTGCCATTATGGGGGTAATTCTTATTCCTGGGCTACAATGCGGTCTCAAAGGCAACATTACCAATTTGGCAAATTTCAATAAAAATGAAATGAAATGAAATGGGCAAGCCTTATATATGACCCTGTAACTTTCAAAAACACTATAAATCTAGTACATGGGGGGTACTATTATACTCAGGAGACTTCGCTGAGCACAAATATTAGTGTTTCAAAACAGTAAAACGTAAGTAATTATATCACCAGTGAAAGTGCCGTTTGTGTGTGAAAAATGCTAATAACTTTACTTTCACTGACAATATCATCGCTGTGATATGTTTTATGGTTTTGAAACACTAATATTTGTGTTCAGTGGAGTCTCCCGAGTAAGACAGTAACCCCCCCATATACAGGTTTTAGGGTGTCTTGGAAAGAGACAGGGTCAATATAGGGCTTGCCCATTTCCGTTTGCCAGATTGGTTTGATGGGTCTATGGTGCCTTTTGAGACCATATGGTAGCCCAGGAATGTGAATTAACCCCATCATGGCATACCATTTTCAAATGTAGACAACTCAGTGTATTCAAAATGGGGTATGTCCAGTTTTTTCTAGTAGCCACTTAATCACAAACACTGGCCAAAATTAGCATTCATATTTGTTTTTTTGCATTTTTCACACACAAACAAATATAAATGCTAACTTTGGCCAGTGTTTGTGACGAAGTGGCTACTACAAAAGACTGTACATTCCCCATTTTGAATACCCTGGGCTGTCTACTTTTTTCAAATGGTATGTCATGGTGGGTTTATTTTCATTTCTGGGCTGCCATACCGTCTCAAACTAATTTGGCAAATTTCAATGACAAAAATAGAAATTTGGAAAATCTTATGTTTGACCCTCTAACTTTCAAAATCACCATAAAACCTATACCTGAGGGGTACTGTTGTACTCGTGAGACATTACTCTACACAAATATAAGTGTTTTAGAGCAGTAAAATCTATTATACTGATAATATCATAGGTGAAATGGAGGTATATGTGTAACAAATGCAAAAAAACTAATATAAACGCTAATTTTGGCCAGGGATTGTGACTAAGTGGCTTCTGAAACAGTGGACATACCCCATTTTGAATACCATGGGTTGTCTACCTTAAAAAAAATATATGGTTTGATGGAAGTAAATTACACTGGCCGGCTTCAAAAATGTCCCAAATAGGACATGGGTGCATGATGACCAGCTGTGAAAATTCCAAGTTGGAAAACTGGTATGCGCACCCTCCAAATAAGGTATTTTAGCCCCCAGAGAACCCAACACCTATACATGGGGGGGTATCACTGTATCAAATGTTGCTGAACACATATTAGGGGTGTTCTCTAGCAGTAACCCTTAAAGGGACACTATAGTCACCTGAACAACTTTAGCTTAATGAAGCAGTTTTGGTGTATAGAACATGCCCCTGCAGCCTCACTGCTCAATCCTCTGCCATTTAGGAGTTAAATCCCTTTGTTTATGAACTCTAGTCACACCTCCCTGCATGTGACTTGCACAGCCTTCCATAAACACTTCCTGTAAAGAGAGCCCCCTATTTAGGCTTTCTTTATTGCAAGTTCTGTTTAATTAAGATTATCCCCTGCTATGTTAATAGCTTGCTAAACCCTGCAAGAGCCTCCTGTATGTGATTAAAGTTCAATTTAGAGATTGAGATACAATTATGTAAGGTAAATTACATCTGTTTGAAACTAGTTTTTTTTATGCAGGCTCTGTCAATCATAGCCAGGGGAGGTGTGGCTAGGGCTGCATAAACAGAAACAAAGTGATTTAACTCCTAAATGACAGTGAATTGAGCAGTGAAATTGCAGGGGAATGATCTATACACTAAAACTGCTTTATTTAGCTAAAGTAATTTAGGTGACTATAGTGTTCCTTTAAAGTACTCATTTTTTCTTTTTCATCATATTTTATAAAACAATTTATAGCAAGTTATATGATATGATGACAATAATACTATATTAACAAAGACCATTTAATGGCGAGAAAAACTGTATATAATATGTGTGGGTACAGTATATGAATAAGAGGAAAATTACAGCTTTTGTACTTATTCTGCGTTTATGCATTTAAAAGCATGCTTGAGCACTTCAACAGTGTTCAGCACTTGAGTAGCACACATTAGCACACATTAGCACGAGTGCTTAGCTTAAGGATGGATACAGAATTAATATATATTTATTTAAAGGGTTTATGCGGGAACCATGACCATTTCAACCATCACTTTGAAGTGGTCATGGTGCCTGGAGTCTGTATGTGCAGCGTTTTGCTATGAAATTCTATACATATGGAGTTTAACCTCTCTGCTCCAGGAGGTGTAACTCCACCTCCGGCAGCATAATTGGAATGTTATCACCTGACCAGGAACTAGAGTTCCAGGCTGGCTAATGTCAAATCTGTGCAATTTTCATTCAACAGAATATCAGTCATTATCTGAGAGTGGTCAGCTGATGCTCTTAGCCAATGAATGGTGATGGTTGCAGCTTCTGCTGATCTGCAGAAGCTAGAAGCTCATCACCATACCACCATGGAGCCTCAGAGACCGTCTGGGACCCAGGTAAGGGGGAAACTGTTTAGTGACGGGGGAACAGGGATTACTGGGGTACCAGGCCAGGGTACTCCTGGAATCACAACCTTTGGGTATAAACACAGCACTTGGTCAATTGTCATGTTAGCAGATTAGCCATAGGTGTATTCCCTAAAGTGTGAATTGCCATAAATTAAAAATGAATTTCAAATTATTGAACAAAATAGCAAAACTAGAAAGACAAATTCTCCATGTTGACCGTGTATTTTCAGTTCAGTTATTTGTGCCTGAAAGGTAAAATTATCTTTGAATTCACTTTAAATTAAATCCCCCAATGGTTCAAACTTTTGTGAATAACCTTGCTTGTAAGACAATGCATAATTCAGGCCACAATATCCACACTGTAAACGGAGATGCACAGTTTATCCATTTATTATTTAGCTGTTCTGACATAACATTTACAGTTGCCAACCCTCCAGAACACTTCGTTTAGTGAACAAACCAAAGTTAAAACCAGTCTGCAACCGAATTTTAATCTTAAAAATTTCAGCGCTAGCCATTGCTTACTTAACAAAATATCACGAAATTGGTATCGAAGTAAATATTATCTGCCGTAACTGAATTCCAGATAATTTTGTTGTGAAGATAAGTCGGGTTTGTATTATTTGCTAATACATTAAATATAATCTTTGCGCTCATGGGGCTATTCTTGGCTAGTAATGTTTATGTGCTTCCAATCTAAACATAAACCTTATTAGCATTAATGCTTAGCAGAGAATTCTTCTCAAGACGGAGAAGTTTAATCCACACCCATGTTTTAATTCTGGAAATATATCTGCATTCTCCCCACCCATATGCTGGTATGTTGGTATACCCATACCATGCTGGTATGTCCGCACACTGCATATATTGGAAGTGTGCTGGGGAACCACACCTAAATCCGGGTTTAAAATAAGGGAGAAATAATGTGAACCCTTTGCTTCTGACGCTTTTCATGAATCAGGATCTAAAGTTTCCTAGTCACTCTCTCCAGATATAATTGCAAGTGGGAGTCAAGAATGTTGAGTGTAGCAAGACTTTAAAAGTAAAATCTTATAATTAGTTCTATGTACTATAAAATTAATGGTTACTTGTGCACGATGATATGCCATGTGTTTTATGAGGACTGTTTGCAAGTAATGGTAATGGTAAGTTGGAAACACAGATATTGAACACAAACACATTGATAATTTATTTTTACTAATTGTTTCTTGACAAAGTCTAAAATGGTTAAAACTTCCTACAAGGGCTTCTGTGTTGGGATGACATTCTGCAAAACCATCCAGGACTCGGAGGTACAAACCTCATTTGGTACCTCTGTTTGCCAATATAGAATGTTTTTTACTAGTGTCCTTTGGAACAACCTGCCTATCCCCATCAGACTCTCCCATAGTCTTCAATCATTCAAGAAGTCCCTCAAAACCAATCTCCTCTGAAAAACGTATGTTCTCCCAGAGTAACTTTCATTTTTACAAACCTATCTCTTGCTCTCTTTTAATTGCCATGCTCCACTCTCACCTTCCAGTTCTCATACTTACCCTTGTCGTTACGCTATCCCCCTTGATGCCCTTCCTATTGTGTTTTCAAAACCCCACCTCCTGTAGATTATAAGCTTGTTTGAGCATGATCTTCATCAACCTATTGTTCCTGTAAAATGTTGTACTTGTCTCATTCACTGTTAAATTTCCCCTTTTATAATATTGTAAAGCACTGTGGAATATGTTGGCACTATATAAATGTCAAAAATAATAATGATTGTCCTTCTTTTAGCTTTTAAGTGCATTCATTGTGTTTCTCTATACCCAGACCAAGGATAGGCAATATTCAGCAGTCCAGATGTTGTGGACTACATTTCCCAAAATGTATTGTCTATTCATCTTGTTATATATTTTATATATGTATGATGGAAAATTACCTAAGGACCTAATTGCACTTTGAGATGTTATCAGGCTCAACTTTAGAATGGTAATTCTATCGGTATTGGAAGGAATCCCCTCTAAAGAAACCGGAAGAAGCACTACTGGTTGTAGTGTATTTTATGCCCCGATAACGTAAACGTAGCGGGAGGAGGAGGGCTGTTCAGTAATTAAAGGGTCTGCAGCATGGCGCCTAGCCCCTTCTTCCCTTAAATAGCCGGGGGAACTCTGTCACATGACTGGCCTCCCCTGTAAATAGCCAAGCACTGCACTTGGTCAGTGGTTGGTAGTTCTTGTCCTTGCTTCCAGTCTCCTGGCATTTTGCTTCCTGTGTTCCTAATCCTGGTCCTTGTCCGTGTTCCTTGATCCTGGTCTGAGTTCCTTGATACTGGTCCGCAGGGCCGGCGCTACCTGTTAGGCGCTGCCAGGAGCGCCGGCCCCCATCATGCTGCAGCACTTCCTTTTAGTCCGGCCGGGTACAGGAAACAAAAGCTCCCCGTACCCGTGGACCATACAGAGCTCGGCCACGCTACAACAGAGGTGGGGGGGGGGGGGAAGGGGAGGAGAAGAAGAAATTGGTAGGGGAGGGGGGAGAAAGAAATTGGTAGGGGAGGGGGGGAGAAATAAATTGGTAGGGGAGGGGGGAGAAAGAAATTGGTAGGGGAGGGGGGAGAAGGAAATTGGTAGGGGAGGGGGGAGAAGGAAATTGGTAGGGGAGGGGGGAGAAGGAAATTGGTAGGGGAGGGGGGAGAAGGAAATTGGTAGGGGAGAGGGGAGAAAGAAATTGGTAGGGGTGGGGGAAGAAGGAGATTGGTAGGGGACGGGGGGACAAGAAATTGGTAGGGGAGGGGGAGAAGAAGAAATTGACAGGGGGAGAAGAAGAAATTGACAGGTTGTAAGTAGGCAATTTAGTATATTATTCGTGGCACTAATCTCTAATTTACCTCACATTAAAGAAACACTATAATCCCCAGAACCACTGCAGCTTAATGTAGTGGTTCTGGTGTCTATAGCCTGTCCTGCAGGCCTTTTTAATGTAAATACTGATCATATGGGTGGGGCATTGTGATGTCACATGGGGGGCGGCAAACTTTACTTTTGCCTAGGGCGCCAAAAATCCTCGCACCGGCCCTGCTGGTCCGTGTTAATGATCTTGGTCTGTGTTCTTGATCTTGGCCCGTGTTGCTGAATTCCCGGTAATACTGCTTGGCTTCTGACCTCTGGCTTGACCCTGACCTTGCATCTTGTCTCTGACCCTTGGCTTCTGACGTCCTGCTACCTATTTGTGGATCTCCTGGTTTCTGACCTTTGGCTTGACCCTTGACTTTGCTTCCAGCCCTGACCATTGGACCACCTGACACCGCTTCCTGCCTGCTCCTTTTTGGCTTCTCCGCTTCCTCTGTAAAAAGAGGCACCTGTGCTTTCAAAGATCTCCCAGGTTCCCGTATCACTCTCAGGCACCTGGGAGGGTTGTGTTTGCAAGGAGTTTGTCACGAGGTATAACCCCAACGTGCCGAGTTTAGGATAGCAAAGAAGTGACAAAGGAAATAAACATATTACTGGGCCTTAGAGTGGCCGGACTTAATGTTAGACAAAGAGTAAAGTGTAAAAGGTAACAGAGAGACAACGAAAACTAGAACTAGCCAGAGTCAGGTACACGGTAAACAGTCAGACAAGCAAACAAGACAGGCAAGGGTTAAAGTCAGGAACAAAGCCAATGTCAATATCAGAATATATTACAAAAAACCTAGAGAACGCACTAAAGGGTAAACACACAATAGGGCCAGGTAAGTGTAACTACTATTGGGTTTTATTTGATTGGTCTACGTCATTCCTCCGACCCCAAAACATGTGTGATTGGGGGTGCCAGATGCCGTTGGCCAATGGGAGCCGACCGAGAAGTTTTGCTCCAATTTCCCCTTTAAGAACGTGATTGTGATGCGAGCAGCGCCATACAGCATACTGTATGGACCGCGCTCCTGATCATAACGTTCAGTGTGAGGCTCGAGCAGAGGACCCCAGGCCGGCACAAGGAACAGGTAAGTACCGTAACAGGGTTGCTGTTCCACTGCGACTGAAATTCCACTCCAAACAAACCAAAGTATTCAGCCATGTAATATGAAAAATAGAGACGTTTATTGCAAAAGATACAAGAAACATTGTACATAGGACAATGACGTCTCAGTCCCCACACAGTTCTCCCAGCTGTCTCATTGTATTTACCTGAATCTCATTGACGTCTGAAACCTTTTCCCTTTCAAAGGTGATTTTAGTTTTGGGAAAAGCCAGAAGTCGCAGGGCGCCAAATCTTTCAACAGGGGCGTGGCCTGGACGCCGACGGAGATGGCCGCATAGCAGAGGAGCTCCGTCCCGCTAAGAACCTAAATTGAAAACGCACGCCAGAATAACCTACCGATGGGCCGAAACAAGAAATCGGACACACACCCGACGGACACAAGACACCAACAGGCACAGAACGCCGGTACACTGGACGGGTACCTGAGAACACCGGCCAGGCAAACACGCGCGGTAACGGGCGCCAAGATGGCCGACGGCCGTCCCACAACACAGGTACCTGAACCGCAAGAACCCTCCCTAGCAGACATCAGGGCAGATATTAGGGCACTCACCACAGCCATGGTCACAAAATCAGACCTCCAAGCCCTGTCAGCCAACCTGCATGAGGCCATTAGATCAGAGGTGGCCACGCTGCAGAGAGACCTCACAGCCCAAGATGGCCGCATACAGGCCTTAGAGAACACACAACATGTGGCTGCAGCTAGAAGGGAGGCCACGGATACTGCCATTGCCAGACAGGGAGCCCTACTACTGCAGATAAGAAGGCAGACTGAAGACCTTGACAATAGGGGGCGCAGATCCAACATAAGGATCCGCAATGTGCCTGAAGCCCCTGGGGAGGAAGATGTCAGTGCTATGCTGACAGACCTGTTCAGGGAAATCCTGGGCCCTGACGCACCACAACACTTCGACTTTGACAGGGCGCATAGGGCCCTGAGACCCCGCACTGCTGAAAATCCACCAAGAGATGTCATATGCTGTCTGCATGAATACAAGATAAAAGAAATTATCATGAACAAAGCTAGAACCAAACAAACATGGAGATTTAGAGGAGCAGATGTGTCACTTTTTCAAGACCTGTCACCCCTCACGCTCGAAGCCAGAAGAGCCCTGAGACCGGTAACACAGCTACTGAGGAGTCGGAATATACCATATAAATGGGGCTTCCCCTTTTGCCTGACCGCCAAGCAGGGCAATGACTGGAAAACCCTACGTTGGCCAGAAGAAGTACCCGCCTTCCTACAGACCATGGGTCTCCCACGCACTGAAGTGACAGACTGGGTCCTGGGACCATCAGAGCAGGTGAACCGCCAAATGGCACCCAGAGCAAACAGACGCCGCAGGGAAGATTCGCCGCAAGGACACCAGGCACACAGACCTCCACAGCCAGAACATCATCAAGCACGTCCCGCAGCAGACTAAACCGCAGAGACGGACAGGAGTCTGATCTATTGACTCCAATCAGCAGAGGTACACGTTCTCCAGACGCAAGACTCACAGATAAGTACCACACACGCTTTGACCTATAGACACTCGACGACAGAGACAATGACATATGACTCAAAAAGATGCAAAAAGAGAGAAAAAAAAAAAAAAACGACAAAAAAAACCCAAAAAACCCAAAAAACCCACGAAAGATGACAAATTGAAAGGTCAACGTACCAATGCTAGGGGAGAGGGGAGGGAAGAAGTAGGGTGGGGGAAGAGGGGAGGGAGGGAGAATGTAACATGGAATGTATTTGAATGTCATGCTTAATATTTGCACCATTTGCTGAAATGTATACACAAACTAATGCAAATTCTTACAGTGTAAGCACACTGGGCTGCCACCCAACTCCGACACACCTATGAAGCTTGACCGACCAACCGTGAGCAATAGCTGTCACCCCGCGCCTAACACGCCTGTAGCCCATGGATGAGCTTTCCCGTCACTCAGGACAGCTCAGCATGCACCGAAGGAAACCCCCACACATATAAGTGCCGCCTCCCATGCGATCCGGATCCCATGCCTATCATAGGTAACCCACATAACACGCGCTCCACAAGCGGCGACGAAATGACACGGAGGGTGGCGACACCTCACTAACGACCTCCTTGTCAGGATCGGGACAGGGATCCAACACGCAGAGTACAAACAGTAGCCAGATACGTATACCGGACCTTAGAATGGCCGGACTAACGTAAGTAGTACAGTATAGAATGGTCAAAGACAAGCCGAGGTCGAGGGTAACAGAAGACAGGTAAGCGAGAGACAAGCCGAATCAAGGGTAACAGAGATAAGCAGAGTAAGGTAAACAAGCCGGGTCAAAACCAAAAGGGATAATAGAATACACAAGCACTGAGTGACTAGAACAAGCTAGAACCACGACAGGGCAATGAGCTAATGAAAGAAGCTCTGTTAAATACCCTGTTCAGAGCAGTAACCACGCCTCCGAGGCGTCCTGATTGGTCCTGCAGCAATTGAGTGACAGGTCGTTCCGGAGGAGTGTCCTGATGACAACTTCCTGCCTAGATGCTGTAAAAGGCAGTCACTCCCTCGCGGCCGGCCTTGCATGACCGGATAGACCGTGGGGAAGGGAGCCATCAGGCCGTCTGGATGGAGGAACAGCTAAGTCTCTACCTCTTTCGGAGGTAGAGACCACAGGTACCCTGACAGTACCCCCCCTCTCAGATACGCCCACCGGGCGGAATACACCAGGGCGAGAAGGGAATCTAGAGTGAAACGCCCTGCGGAGACGGGGAGCATGCACCTCCTCCTGAGGTACCCAACTTCTCTCCTCAGGACCATAACCCTTCCAATCGACCAGATATTGCAGTTTCCCCCGGGAGATTCGAGAATCAACGATGGAATTGACCTCATACTCCTCCTGACCCTCCACCTGAACTGAGCGGGGAGGGGCGATCGTGGAGGAGAACCTGTTACATATTAATGGTTTTAGCAAGGAAACATGAAATGAATTAGGAATGCGTAAGGCATTAGGCAACGCTAAACGATACGCAACTGGGTTAATTTGAGACAGTACCCTGTAAGGTCCAATATATCGAGGAGCAAACTTCATAGACGGCACTTTTAACCGAATGTTTCTAGTACTTAACCATACTCTATCGCCTGGAACAAACACCGGTGCTGCCCTTCTACGTTTGTCAGCGTGTCTTTTAACCAGCGTAGAATTGTGCAGAAGGATTTGTCGAGTTTGATCCCACAACTTTCTTAAATTGGCAACATGAACATCCACCGACGGTATCCCTTGAGAAGAAGACTCCGAAGGAAGGATGGAAGGATGAAAGCCATAATTCAAGAAAAAAGGGCTAGAATGCGTAGAATCACAAATGAGATTGTTATGTGCAAACTCCGCCCAAGGAATCAAACCGACCCAATCGTCCTGGTGTTCTGAAACGAAACAACGTAAATATTGTTCAACTTTTTGGTTAGTGCGTTCAGCAGCTCCATTGGACTGAGGATGATAGGCAGAGGAGAAATTCAATTTGATGCCTAGTTGGGAGCAGAATGATCTCCAAAAACGGGAAACAAATTGGGAGCCTCTGTCAGAGACAATTTGGGAAGGTATCCCATGCAAACGGAAAATCTCCCTGGCGAATATCTCCGCTAATTCGGGCGAAGATGGGAGTTTAGGTAAGGGAATGAAGTGAGCCATTTTAGTAAATCTGTCTACCACAGTGAGGATGACAGTCTGCTTTTTAGAAATAGGCAAATCAACAATGAAGTCCATTGCCAGGCAGGACCAAGGCTTTTCAGGAACCTCTAAAGGGTGCAGAAATCCGCATGGAAGCGAATGGGGTAGCTTGGTCTTGGTACAAACTTCACATGCCCCGATGAATTCTTTAATATCCTTGCGTAAGTCAGGCCACCAAAAATCTTTAGAGACCAGCGCATAAGTCTTGCGGATGCCAGGATGCCCAGCCACCTTGCTGTTATGGAGACAGCGTAGCACCTCCAGTTGGAGAGCGGCAGGAACGAAGTGTCGATCCCCAGGAGTCTGTTTGGGTGCCAAATGCTGAAACTTCATGATCTCAGAAAGCAATGGAGAGTGAATCCTGAGATTCGTGTTCGCGATGATATTCCCCTTAGGAACTATGGAGGACAGAAGTGGTTCAGTTATAGTGGATGGTTCATATTGACGAGACAAAGCATCGGCTTTAGAGTTCTTAGAACCAGGTCTATACGTAAGAACATAATTAAAGTGAGTGAGGAACAAAGCCCAGCGAGCCTGCCTGGCGGACAAGCGCTTAGCCTCCCCAATATAAGACAAGTTCTTATGATCCGTTAGAATAGTAACAGGGTGTAGTGTCCCTTCCAGTAAATGTCTCCACTCCTTTAAAGCCTTAATGACCGCTAACAGTTCCCTCTCCCCGATGTCATATCTGCTCTCAGGCCCAGATTTTTTTTTAGAGAAGAAACCACAAGGGTGTAACGGTTTATCCACCCCTAACCTTTGAGACAGAACAGCCCCAACTCCTGTCTCAGAAGCATCGACCTCGAGCAAGAAAGGCAGAGTCGTATCAGGATGAACTAGAATGGGAGCTGAGGCAAAAAGTTCCTTGAGAGTCTTAAAAGCCACAAGAGCTTCCTCAGACCAGAACTTAGTATCAGCCCCTTGTTTGGTCATATTGGTAATAGGCGCAATGATAGAGGAGTAACCCTTAATGAAGCGCCTATAGTAGTTGGAAAAACCAATAAACCTTTGGATAGCCTTGAGTCCTTTGGGCAAAGGCCAGTCTAAAATAGATTGGAGTTTACCAGGATCCATTTTAAAACCTTCCCCAGAAATCACGTACCCAAAGAAAGTCTACCTGAGACTGATCAAAACTGCACTTCTCCAATTTGCAGTATAGACCATGTTGCAGAAGTTTGTGTAACACCTTTCTGACCTGTCTATGGTGAGTCTCAATCTCCTTAGAGTGTATTAGTATGTCGTCCAGGTAAACAATAACACAATCATGCTGAAACTCCCTAAGTACCTCATTAATCAAATCTTGAAATACTGCAGGAGCATTGCATAGTCCAAATGGCATAACAGTGTATTCGTAATGGCCATACCGGGTATTGAATGCCGTCATCCACTCGTGACCTTGCTGGATTCTCACCAAATTGTAAGCCCCTCTGAGATCTAACTTGGTGAAGATTTTAGAGCCCTTAAGACGATCAAATAACTCGGTAATCAATGGGATAGGATAGGCATTTCTGACAGTTATTTTATTCAAGCCTCGGTGATCGATACACGGTCTCAGCGTGCCATCCTTCTTCTTAATGAAAAAGAACCCCGCCCCGGCCGGAGAAGAGGACCTCCTGATGAATCCCTTTTCTAAATTCTCCTGAATATACTCCTCTAGAACCGAGTTTTCCTGAACAGACAAAGGATATACATGGCCCCTCGGAGGCATAGTCCCGGGTAGAAGCTTAATTTTACAGTCAAATGACCTGTGTGGCGGCAAAGAATCGGCATTCTTCTTGTCAAACACTGCCCTTAAGTCTAGGTAAAGGTCTGGTATTTGTCTTTCTGTGGCCTGAGTAGGGTTCTCCTGTATGTTAATATTAGCTAATGGAGAAACCTTGCCCAAACACCGATCCTGGCAGCCCTGGCCCCACGAGAGTATCTCCCCTAACTCCCAATCGATAATAGGGTTATGTTCTTTCAACCATGGGTACCCCAGAACTATGGGAACGGAAGGAGACGAAATGAGCAGAAGGGATAAATTCTCCACGTGTAGGATACCAACATTTAAATCAATGGGTATGGTCTCACGAAAGATAACAGGGTCTAGAAGTGGTCTACCATCTATGGCCTCAACGGCCAAGGGTGTCTCCCTTAGCTGGGATGGGAAATTGTTTTTACTAGCAAAGGCTTGGTCCATAAAATTCTCAGCAGCACCGGAATCTATCAAAGCCATAGCCCTTACTACTTCCCTCCCGCAAGTTAAGGAAACTGGTAGCAGAAGCCTGTGATCTTTATAATTAGGAGTAGAGGACAAAATAGAAACACCCAAGGCCTGTCCTCTAGAGAGACTTAGGTGCGAGCGTTTCCCGGGCGGTTAGAACAGTTCGAGAGTAAATGACCCTTAGCTCCACAATACATACACAAACCCTCTCTTCTCCTGTACTGTTTTTCCTCCTCAGAGAGGCGGGTATACCCTATCTGCATAGGTTCAGGAAGCAAAGATACCGTGGAGTCAGGACTTGGAAAAGCGGGGGCTAACCTAAAAGAAGGTCTCTGGTTCCTCTCTCGAGTGTTCTGTCTCTCTCTTAAACGTTCATCTATACGAGAGATGAACGAAATTAAATCCTCTAAATTCTCAGGGAGTTCTCTGGTAGCAACCTCATCAAGGATTACTTCAGATAAGCCATTCAAAAATACATCCATATACGCCTGCTCATTCCACTTGACTTCTGACGCCAGAGACCTGAACTCTAGTGCATAATCCACCAGTGTTTGGTTCTCCTGTCTCAGACGCAACAGTAATCTGGCTGCATTAACCTTTCTACCTGGAGGGTCAAATGTTCTTCTAAAAGCAGCTACAAAGGCGTTATAGTTATAAACTAATGGGTTATCGTTCTCCCATAATGGGTTGGCCCATCTCAGAGCTTTCTCAATAAGTAGGGTGATAATAAATCCTACCTTTGCCCTATCTGTAGGATAAGAGTGAGGTTGCAATTCAAAGTGAATACTAATTTGGTTTAAGAAACCACGACACTTCTCAGGAGACCCACCATAGCGTACTGTGGGGGAAATGCGAGAAGAAGCACCCACTGTGGCTACCTCTAGACCTGAACCGACAGGAGAAACAGGGGTATTACGTATCTCCTCTGGTGGGTTATTGGCACGAGATAATAGAGCCTGTAGCGCAAGCGCCATCTGATCCATTCTGTGATCCATGGCTTCAAACCTAGGATCAGGAGAAGCCAGCTGACTGTTTGTACTTGCAGGATCCATTGGCCCTGTCGTAATGTCAGGATCGGGACAGGGATCCAACACGCAGAGTACAAACAGTAGCCAGATACGTATACCGGACCTTAGAATGGCCGGACTAACGTAAGTAGTACAGTATAGAATGGTCAAAGACAAGCCGAGGTCGAGGGTAACAGAAGACAGGTAAGCGAGAGACAAGCCGAATCAAGGGTAACAGAGATAAGCAGAGTAAGGTAAACAAGCCGGGTCAAAACCAAAAGGGATAATAGAATACACAAGCACTAAGTGACTAGAACAAGCTAGAACCACGACAGGGCAATGAGCTAATGAAAGAAGCTCTGTTAAATACCCTGTTCAGAGCAGTAACCACGCCTCCGAGGCGTCCTGATTGGTCCTGCAGCAATTGAGTGACAGGTCGTTCCGGAGGAGTGTCCTGATGACAACTTCCTGCCTAGATGCTGTAAAAGGCAGTCACTCCCTCGCGGCCGGCCTTGCATGACCGGATAGACCGTGGGGAAGGGAGCCATCAGGCCGTCTGGATGGAGGAACAGCTAAGTCTCTACCTCTTTCGGAGGTAGAGACCACAGGTACCCTGACACTCCTCTGACGACAGAGACAGACCTCCACACACACTGGACGTAACAGACGACGACCCCACCCACTAGGTTATACTTCAGATATTATAACAAGACAACATTAGTGCATCTAACAAGCTACCAATATAGCGGGACCGCAGACTGGCGGAACACAAATAGTTCAACACACATCACAACAAGTGATATAACGGGAGTGATACGTCCCGAAAGGCACAGGCCACCACCCGACTCACAATCCGTGTAGACTCTCCACTGGGGGACCACTGCCGCAGCCTAGCCGGGAATCTGACCGGCGGTACGGCACTGCCTATCCACCCAGACACACGGAGCCATCTTATCGGGGGGCACCACCCTGCCCCCCATACATCGACCACACGAAACACGTAATTTAGAACAATCAGCGGATTAACAACATACACGGCTGCTGACACACCTTACAACCCTGACATAATCTCAACACTCACACACACACCCATACACAGCTCCTGAACCGGTAGCTCCCCTTCCCCTGCTTGGTCAGTACCCCTTTCCTCCCCGCCCCAAACAGCCACGCTCGGAGGAGCGCCCGTGCCCGCCTGCCCGACGGGGAACCAGTAACCCTTGGGGAGGTAGAACACACCCCGCCGGCCGGGTGGAAGCCCGGGGCCCCGACAACATGGCGTACACACCAGCACCCTTAGTGATTCGAACACAAAACTGCAGGGGACTCAACACCCCGGAGAAACGGTCACACCTTCTACGCAACCTGAAGCAACAACACGTAGCAGTTGCCCTTCTACAGGAAACACACCTCAGGCCGGAAACAAACAAACTGCTAAGGGACAACTGTTACCAAAAAAACTTTTATAGCAACCATCCGACCTCACGAAAGGCGGGGACGGCGATTTTAGTGGCATCCCACTTACAATTCACGCTCACGGACAAGATGGTGGACTTGGGGGGACGGTTCCTCTTCATTAAAGGAGAGATAGCAAGTAAAATGTACACATTCGCTACGGTGTATGCCCCAAACAGCGGACAGGCCAGCTTCCTCAGAAGAACACTGACGCGTCTCTCCCGTTTCACGGAGGGGACCCTACTATTTGGAGGAGATCTCAACGTACCCTTGGACCCACGAAGAGACACCTCCACAGGAAGTAGCAGCGTCCCAGACACAGCACTTAAAATAATCCGCAAGGCTCTTCGAGACATGAGACTGGTAGACACCTGGAGAGCGCTGAGACCGGAAGACAGGGACTACACCTATTACTCCGCACTACACCACAGATACACCAGGATCGACTATGTATTCGTGCAACAAGAAGGGCTCACGCACATGCAGAGGGCGGAAATCCTTAGCACGACTTGGTCGGATCACAGCGCGGTACAGGTACACATGAGATCACCTCTGTTCCGACCTGCAAGAACCACGTGGAAGCTAAACGACTCCCTGCTGATAGATTCGGCTATACAAACGCAGATAGCTGACCACCTCACGCATTACTTTGCTGAGAATGCCACAGATGGAGTATCGGACATGACGGTGTGGGAAGCTCATAAAAGCGTCATCAGGGGTCACCTTATAAGAATTGCCACCCGAAGAAAGAAGGAAGCTAGCCACCAGATCGTAGCCCTCTCACAGAAAATTAGCGAACTAGAAATCACGCACAAACGCGACCAACAGGAACACACCTACGGGGAATTACTATCCGCCAGGCGACAACTGGCTGACCTCCTTGAATATAGACATGCCAGAACAATACAACGCTCCCGAGCATTTTTCTACAGGCATGCAAATAAAGAGGGCAGACTCCTTGCACGGATGCTGAGAGACACTCAACGTAGGGCACAAGTCCACACCATCCGAACGGCACAGGTTCCCGACGAAAATCGCAGATGAATTTGAGAGATTCTACAAGACGCTATACAATGTACATGATGGGAACGAAGGGCACTCCCCGAACAGGAGGCGGGCAGCCGCAACTGAATATCTTACTAACTTACAACTACCAACCATTGCGCCGGCTGCCGCAGAGGAATTGGACGCACCTATCACCGAAGAAGAGGTACGAAGCGCACTAAAAACAGCAAAATCGGGCAAAGCCCCAGGACCAGACGGCTTCCCGGTAGAATACCTCAAGAAATTTGGACACATACTACTTCCGTACCTGACAAAGGCACTCAATGGCATAAGAGAAGGACACACCTTTCACAAGGAGGCACTGGCAGCTATCATCACAGTGATCCCCAAACCCGGAAAAAACACAGAACTTGTAGGCAACTATCGTCCCATATCGCTCCTCAACGCGGACAAAAAACTTTTCTCTAAGATCTTGGCATTGAGACTGCAAACCCAGATGTCACGATTAGTACACCCAGACCAGACTGGCTTCATACCAGGGAGAGAGGCAAGAGACTGCACTCTGAGATTGTTCGGCATCCAACATCTAGCCAGACGCAAGACATCGCAACTGCTGCTCCTCTCCACAGATGCGGAGAAAGCCTTCGACCGGGTGGACTGGGTCTTTATGCTGGAAACGCTACGCGCCACAGGCATGGGCATGGGTATGCTCTCCTGGATCTCCGCGCTCTATAGCAGTCCGACCGCCAGAGTCAGGGTGAATGGAGCACTTACGGGCGGATTCGACATAAAAAACGGCACGAGGCAGGGATGCCCGCTCTCGCCCCTGATATTCGCCCTCACGCTGGAACCCCTACTGGAAAACATCAGATGTAACGAGAGGATAACGGGACTAAGGCATAACACACAGGAACATAAAGTAGCCGCATACGCGGATGACATGATGTTCTTCCTCGACCATCCACTAGACTCATTACCACCACTTATGGAAGAATTCGACACCTATGGTCGGTTGTCTGGACTGAAACTCAACCTGGCCAAATGCGAACTCCTCAACGTCACGGTTCCGGATAAAGACTGCGAACAGCTGAGGCGACAGTTCCCGTTCCACTGGTGCAAGGACAGAATGCGATACCTAGGACTCTGGATAACGCACACATCCAAAGACATATACACTCAAAACCACGCACCGCTCCTAACGCACATCGCGGAGGACCTCAGACGATGGAATTACCCGCACATATCTTGGATTGGCCGAATAGCGGTCTTAAAGATGAACATCCTGCCACGGATATTGTATATCCTACACACGACACCGCAAACCATTCCCCACGCATTCTTTAAGACACTCAAGACAGCATTCATACAATATGTATGGAAGGGGGAAAGGGCCAGAATTAGCTATGACAAACTATGCCTTCCAAGGAGCTGGGGCGGGCTAGCCCTGCCCGACATCAACAGATACCATCAGGCAACTGTCCTACAAAGACTTAAAGAACTCCATGTCGACACACCACACAAACGATGGGTCCAGCTGTGGAGGGACACAGCAGGCAAAAACCTGCATAACTTGATCTGGAACGCCGACGGAGACGCCCGAACGCTCCTCGGGGACGACTCACCACTCCGACACACCCTGAAACACTGGTCTGCAATGAGGAAAGAACAGCAGATCTCTCCTAAGCCCAGCCCCCTGATACCCATCACAAACAACCCAAACCTGGGGGACAGTCTCCCACCAACAGCCCGGCCGGCCGAAGACCGGGAAGGATATATACCGATCCACACAGTCTTGAACAATACGGGAATACGACCGCTGAGGGAAATTGAGGGAACAGAAACGCCCACACTAATGCATCAATTTCACCACCTCCAACTGCAGCACTATTATCAAAACCTGCCCCGAAGGAACAAGATACACAGAGAACTAACATGGTACGAGAAGTTATGCACGCAAACACCTGATTCGGACGGCCGAGTGTCCGCTCTGTACCAGAACCTGCAGACGTCCCACCGCACTGATAACAATTTATACAAAAGACAATGGGAGGACTGGTCGGAGGAGACCTTCACGGACGAACAATGGGGACAAATATTAACCCTACAACACAAAAGCGCTTCCAGCACCCAATACCAGGAGGTGAATTATAAGCTCCTGTCACACTGGTATCGCACTCCATCCCAGATCGCCCGATACAGCCCGACAATGCCAAACACCTGCTGGAGATGCGGGGAGGACCCCGGCACCCTAAAACACATCTGGTGGGATTGTAGGAAAATAAAACCCTACTGGGAGAGCGTACGAAATGAGATAAAACGAATACTGGATGAACCCACAGACTGGACGATGGCAACCGCACTCCTACATCACACAGAAAGTCCAATCCCCGTCTACCGGAGGTCGATACTGAGGCATCTACTAAACGCGGCCAAATCCCTGATCCCTCTACACTGGAAACAGGAACACCCACCCACGATAGAAGAATGGAAAACACGGGTGGAGGACATCAAGAGAGCAGAGGCAAAGATAGCAGAATCCCAAGGGAAACATGACAAACACGTGGAAAGGTGGACGCCGTGGATCTTGCACGGCACGTAATGTAGGAAAACAATGAGAGGCACTGAGACGGGAGACGGGGCGGTCGTCGGAGGGGGGGCGGACACGGGCGCACTGAGGAGGAAGGCAGACAACCCCACCTTCCCGTCCTTCCCCGCACCCACCCCCATACCGTAGCACCCACCAACCCCCCAATACCACCACGGGGCGCTCACGACCGTACTGAGAGCCGATGACATACAGAGCCCGCCTAGCGGATCTGTGGGAGGTATTGGACTACCAGAAATTAGAAACTAGAAAATAGGACTTCAACCCCCTACACACTGGAGGGGACAGAGAAACACACATGGGGACGCAACAAGACTAGTCAGGAGCTAACACCCCACGCAGAAGGAGAGAGAGGGTCACACGACACAAACACAAACGCTAACGAACACAACCGAATCACCCTGAGGTGACACAACCACAACAGCCACACACTGAAACAAGACAACACACACACAGGAAAGGCAACCACAGCTCACGTCCACAAGACGAACGACAGGAATATCGGCTGCCTGAATTTGTACACTGACTGCCTGAATCTGTACACACCGAACCACTATCAACAACCCTAGACCAGCGCATGGCGACTCAGAACACGACAGCGCACAGCATAGTAAGATAGGAAACCCGCGAATCTAAGCCCACACTGCAGATCCCACAGACGCAGGCGCAGACACCACAAATGGAGCCGAACGGTTTCCGACACAAACTCATGGCATATATATAATTGGCGTATATTCATAAAGGCCATGCGCTTTCATGGCGGATTACATGATTTGTGTATGCAGGAAATAGGACCGGAGAGTCCATTACACAATGGCCTAACTTAAACTAACACTGAACCGCGAGCAGCCATGCCAACCAGTAATTATTCTCATATGTTTTGTAACCCGACAATTGTACGTGTCATATGGGACCTGCGAGTCCAAAGAGTTGTTATATTGCAATTGAAAGAACACAGAGAAAACGTTCAATAAAATTCATATTTACAAAAATAAAAAAAATAAAAAAAAATTATAAAAAAAAAATAAAAAATCTTTCAACAGATTCTCAATCATCGTGAAAGCATTTGTGCCACACTTTTATTTGCGCTGCACTCATTGTATAGTACCCGAAAGCCTTCTGAATCATCCGAATAGTTTACGCAGAGGAATGTTCAAGCTTAACGCAAAATTTGATGCAGATTTGTTACTCTACTCACTCACAGCCACGGGTAAATAAACATTAACCATGGAGAAACTAGGGCCAATAAAAACTAGAATGGAAAATAGTCTGAAGAGTCAAATCAGGAAACCAGAATATAGACTTGCCAAATGGTGAGACATGTCAAACCAGAACACTTAATTCATAAGGAACTGAATAGCTGACCAATAACCACACAAGCTACGCTAATAACACTATATTATGGAATAAACAAACAGAGGAAGCAGACAACAGTATAGTCAAAAAAAAATCTTTTAATTCACAGGATGTGATTTCCTTTCTGAGTATCTTTGTGGACCCTAATTCTAATTACTTGTTTGATACTCACAAAATATGGTATGTTACAGACAGATACTAACCAATGGACTACAGAGCCAACACAAGGGACTAGATCCCTGAAAATTCCATTCGTAGTGATGACATCACTCCAGTATTCTGCAAAAGTTGCAGGTAAGCTTCCGCACAATGAGAGACAGGGACACGAAAGTCACTGTTGGAATAAATAGAACAAGATGTCAATGTCTGTTATTGAGAACAATGCTTGACCCTGATGTCCATTCCTAGACCCCTGATGTCCATTCCTAGAATAAGCAGTGGATCAGATACGGTGAAAACGAGTGCACACATTGCAGGGATTCCAGGACTGTAAAAACCAGATAACAATCAAACCTGACACTTCACTTGTCCCTCTACAGTACAAAGGACTGACAATCAAAATTACTTAACAGCTATCTTTCATGATAATTTCCCTTTGAAATGTCTGGTAACTATGTCTTTTTCACTTGCAAAAATATAGCAAACCATACATACATACCATACATTTCAGTTATTATATTTTTGTTTCAAGTATTTAATATAATTTTTTTTTTAAATACAATTGGCATATTTCTTTGAACTATTGGTTTGAATGTGGATACAATATACCCTATCTGCCCATAAAAGATAAGGTAGTTATTCTTTCCTTTATGTGTGCTGTGTCTGTAGGTGTGAATAACCTTCGGATAATGCTTAGAATGCCTTTATCTGATGATCACTGTGTGATTGAACGAGACCTATGATCTGAATTGAGCTGCGGAATGCCATCAGGACAGGCAGTATCTAAGCAAGATGAATCTGTGTTTTTTTAGTATAGGGGGGGACTTGTAAATGCAAAGTGGTTTATAGGTTTTGGGGAATCAAACACTGTGACCTCATAAGATAATCATGTCTGCAGCTTTATTTACAGTATTAGCGTGATATGCAGTATACATATATTTCCAAAACATTTATTTTTTCAAGATAATGTTATTTCTTAAAGTATAATGATTATATGTGTCTGGGTCAGTAAAGACTGATACTAAATAGAGGAATACTGTAACATTCAATTCAACAAAGAATAAAAATAAGAAATTACATTTAGAGTTCCTCTACTCGGGTTAATGCCCCCATAAAACAAAATGTATTTTACTAACCTTTTGGCCAGCATCCGTGTCCTTTGAGCAGCCACTCCTCTTAGGAGAACATCCCTTTGGGTGATCTCTGGTCCATCCAATGCGTCTCGTTGAGTAGTACTGGGGACCTATTGGGCATTCAAGGTAGTTCCTGCGCTCAGACAATCTGATGCTATATAATTTGTATATAATATAATTTTACAAAGTATTAAATATTAAATCCCCTTAATTATTGCTGCTATGTGTTTAATTTGATTATGACTTTGTTTATTCTCTTTACTTTTATTTTCCTTAAAGAGACACTATAGTCACTAGAACAACTACAGCTTATTGTATTTGTTCTGGTGAGTATAATCATTCATTTCAGGCTTTTTGCATAAAACACTGTCTTTTCAGAGAAAAAGCAGTATTTACTTTAAAGCCTAGGGACATCTCCAGTGGCCACTCTTCAGATGAATACTAGAGGTGCTTCCTGGGTCAGTGCTGCACAGGGTGCAGCACTGCCATTCAGTCAGTCTGCATGGAGACACTGAACTTTCCTCATAGAGATGCATTGATTCAATGCATCTTTATGAGGACATGCTGATTGGTCAGGTTGGCGTTTGGCTCAGTCTTCCCTCTCCTCAGGCCCACCTCCTTGACTGTGATCATCAGAATTGACAATCTCAGCCAATCAAATGCTTTCCTATGGGAAATCATTTTGATTGTCTGAGATCATCACTTCTGATGATGTCAGCCAAGGAGGCAGATCAGGGACAGAGGCAGCACCAGCAGACTGTAATAAAGTTAAGATTTCACTATATTTAGCAGGGCAATGGAGGCCAGGGAGACTAGATGGTGTTTTTAACACTATGTTATTTAGGAAAAAGTACAAATAATATTTTGGACTTTCTTATACAAAAATCCAACATGCATATACCACCCTCATTCGTTTAGTAATCAAATGTATTCCCAACTGGAGAGTTTTTTTTTTTTACAAGAAAAAGATGACATGGTTTGGCAGTAAATGGGGACAAAGAGATCCATCAGTTAATTTCCATGATGCCAATCTAATAACCCACATGGCGCGATATTTTTAAGTCAGGCATTTTTTTTTTTTTTATAAAATATACTTTTTTTGTGATAATCTTGCAAAGGTATTGCTTCCTTTATTTGTAATTGGAATTTGGAATTGTGCTTACAAACCCATTTGTTTATTTCAATAGTTAGCGTAACACTCCACTCTGGACTTGGTCCTCTTTATTTCAGTACAAAAGATCCTCACCTTTAAAGTTCCATATTTCAATGGTTGTCAGTTTATTTCACTGGACTCTGCTCAGTCTAAACCAACCAATCATAGCTTTCTCATTGCTTTCAGTGGGAGTTGTGCATATACCATAAACTGTTGCCCACCTGTAGCTTATGGGATATGTAGTTCAGAACTTAGCATCAGTTACAATTATCAGTGAATGTAAATGAAACTGCTGATGATTGCCGATAGCTGCTAAACATATATTTTTTTTACAAATATAAAATAAATTAGGAATAATATCTAACGGAGGATGTTCCTATGGATTGTCCAGAAGTAACAGCATAGGTCACTGGTTCTCAAATGTGGCTAATTTGTTTGCCCGAAAAATGCTTTTAAGTGCTCTGCAAATTATTGCCAGAGGTCACATGGAAATAAAAATCATCTTGGAACTATTGATCAGTGTCTGTCTCTGTATGTGTGTGTGTTTTGTTTATTGATTTATGAAATAGTTCTACACTTTCGACATCTGTAAGTAGAATAACATATCAGAAATCATATCAGAAATATGTTTGGTATTCCATGATAAAAGAGCAATAAAAGGTTTTATACCAAACCTTCTCTGTAAGAGAGACAATAAGAACACGACTTAGCAAACCTGATTCGTGAGGAACGTTATCTACAGACAAAGCCCTTCTGGACTTGAGCAAGTGATAGAAGAAACGGCCATAAAATAACACGTTATTCTATAGGCTACCCTCCCAAACACAATGTATAAACCATGTGACAAAAATTATTTATTAACAGAATTTTTCAGGAAGGTTGGAGTCTGGCGATAACAGAACAAGTCTCTGGAAATATTGAATAAAAGATTCAAATTGAAAAATCTGCTACTTATTCCTTGCAATGCATTGGAATAGGCCCTTATAATTATCCATCCATCTATGCACTGAGCCAGTGTTTAGCTCTGTTCGTTAAAAAATTACCAATAGTGCATTATCTCCCATTGATTCATGGAGAAAAATGCCATTTGGAAAGTGAAGATATTGAGTATTTAGACTTACACTGTAGAGTGCTTTGGAAATACCTTCTTGGAACCCTTGAAGAAAAGGAAAAGTGTTGCCAAACAGAGGCCACTTTACTGAGGTCAGTGGCGGAACTAATGTAGAGTGGGCCCTGGTGCAAAAAAGGTTTTGGCCCCTCTCTAGCGCAAGGCTGGCCAAAAGGTATCTGTCATACAACTCCCACAACAATTTGCCAGCTGGGGATCTAACATTTGCTTATACTTGCAGTGCTGTATTTGTAAGCATTGCATGTTTTTGTAAGGAGTATGTGTGTTTGCGTGTGTGGGGTTGGCTACTTGTGGGGTTGCTAGTTACTGGGGATGCTGCTTGTGGGGTTGTTTGTGTGTATGTGGGGAGAGCGGCTTGTAGAGTTGCGTGCATGGGGGAGATGCTGCTTGTGTGGTTGCAGGTTGTGTGCAGATGGGACTGTTTGTGGTGTAGTATGTGTGTAGGCATGTGAAATATGGGCTATTTGTGGATAAGGGCTGTAGTGTGTTTTAAGGGGGATAGTGGCTGTAGTGTATTTTTTAGAACGATTGGGATTTTCTGTGTTTGTTGTTTAGGATAGTGAATTTAGAGGGGCTATAGTGTGTGTTTTTGGGAAGAAAACTGGGTCTACAGAGTGTGTGTGGGAATTGAGGCTATTTTGTGTGTACAGGGAAATTACGGTTGGGGGATCAGGTCTGTAGTGTATGTGTGCAGGGAAAAGGGGCGGTAGTGCATTTTTGGGCCCTCCCCCCCCCAATTTAAATCTTCCCCTCCCCTTCCTTTTAAGGCCGCACTTTGACTGACAGACGCTCACTCACTGACAGACGCTCACTCACTGACAGACGCACACTCACTGACAGACGCACACACTCACTGACAGACGCATACACTCATTGACACACTCTCATATACAATGACAAACAATGACATACACACACACTATTACTTGGACACACACTGACAGACGCACACACTCACTGACCGACACATACACACTCACTGACCGACAAACACACACACTTACACTCATATATACTCACCCTTACAGACACACACATTCACTTACAGACACACACACATACACACTTACAGACACACACACAAACACACACACACACACTTACAGACACACACACATACACACTCACAGACACACACACACAGACATTTCCATCAACACTCACAAACTAATATTTTTAAAATTTTATTTTAAATCCACCCAGCCTCAGGCAGGCAGGGGTCGGACGGGCTGAGGAGGTGGCGAGGGAGCTTTTATCCTGCTCAGCTCCCTCGCGTGCCTCTTAGTGATGTTGGGAGCCGGAGTGACATCATATTCCGGCTCCCGGCTTCATTAAGCGGCGCGGAGGTAGCTGAGCAGGAAGAGCTCAGGTAAGTATGCTCCCTGGCTGCCCGCCGCCAGCCTTGGGGGGACTCAAAAGTGGCCAGCTCTTGAGCTCCCCAGGACACGAGGCAAGCATGGGCTTTTTTTTGCCGCCCCCTGCAAAGTTCTGCCCAAGGAAGATGCCTTGTTTGCCTCGCGGGCATGTCCCTGGATACAAGGACAGTAGGGTGGGGACAGATACTGTGGTGGGGGCACGTGTGCTGTTGTGGTGGGGGGGGGGGGGGGCTATTGGCTTTGAAGGATATCGATATTGTTCTCATGGAGTTGTTCATTTGCAGGAATGCAGAAATGTAACAGATCTCCCTGTTCCTGGAGATAATTTTGCTTTGACTAGATCAGTATACGAACCTAACCAAACAGATTTCCCCTTTTGGTTCGTATACCAAATAAAGTACTGAACCCCTGCACCACCCAGAACAGTCGTGTGCCGCTAGTTAACCCACTTGACCTCACAAACACCTACACAAACCGCATCGTCGAATGTATGGAACTATTATCAGACACTCAATGGCCCGAACACTGCTGAGACTTCCACTCATTCCTATTCATCTGAAGAAAGCGGTGTTCGGTGAAAACAAATTCCCAAACGAGGGGCACACGACTAGTTTTCCCACAAACTACTACTTACTATTTTGTTGTGTTTGAAGCTCTCGAAAGAGACCGACCGCACAACCTGAATCTAGTGAACTATTTTGGGCAGGAGCCTCGCGTGCAGTCAGTCAGAAAAAAGACTTCCATGAAAATCCTGAACCCCTGAACCGATCTGGGTGATCTGGGTGATTTTTGGATATGTTTTGGATAGCTCTTATAAGAGCTGTACAGCTATATTGGATCTATTGCCTCTTGGAGATCGACTAGGGCGGTCTTTGAAAAGGTATTTTGGCCTATAATAGTTAATATAGATTTATGGAATGTTACCACAAAACAATCAGATTGCTCTGACAGGAATTTCAATGCATGGGAAAGCTCTTATAAAGGCTTTCTATGCCACGCTCCTACAAAGCTCACTTGGATTATTTTATTTGTGCCACATTTCTTTTCTTTTTTTTCTCTCTGTTTTTTTCTGGTTTGGGTCTTTTAAAAAAAATTTATAGTAGCATCAGGTTATTGTGGATTTTTATTTGGCCGTTTGTCATTTGAAGGTAAGTATGATAAAAAAAAAAAAAAACACATGGAGAGACACAATTGTAATACATAGCTAGGTGCAAACCATATAAACACTCCCTTAAATGTTTGAATATTCAAATATCTGTATAATATAGAATGCACACTATGACAACTTCAAGCAGTCAATATAATCGGACTTTATTATGTACAAAAAGTACTATAGTGAAAAATAAGACAAAAAATAAACACAATAACAGAAGCAAATGCAATACAATAATACACTGGTACAATACCAAGAATTCTTACAAGCCACAAGACAGAAACACGGGTCACCAAACCCCCCAACGTTTCGGCACCAACTGGCTGCCTTTATCAATGGCCTTTAGTTTTATTGATCCCCCTCACTGTTACTATGGGGGTTTATGAAGTTGCAGAGATTTGAAAGGTGGTGCATATTTGTCAAATTGGAATAATCAATAGTGGAATGTTCCTGCTGGTTATTCAGCTGACCTCCATTGTTATTACCGCAGTTTTCTGATCATTACACTTTGATAAATCTTCCCTAAAGAAAGGATTTATATCATTAAGAGTTCCGGTAGCAAACAAACTTGATGATATCATCAGATGTTCTGGTAAATACTCTGTGATACTATGAAGTCTAGTAGCAGACACTCTGTGATAAACAGTCTGGCATGACATCATCAGAGCTTCGGTAGTAGATACAGTGTAGGATTCATGACCACTTTGCTGGTGAACTTAAAGGGACACTATAGTCACAGCTTAATGTAGTAATTCTGGTGTCTAGAGCCTGTCTCTGCAGACTTTTTAATGTAAATGCTGCCTTTTCAGAGAAAATGCTGCCTAATTACACCTCTAGGTGCAGTCACTCAGACGGCCACTGGAGGAACTTCCGGGATCAGTACACCCTCTGCATGGAGACGCTGAAAGTTCCCCATAGAGATGCATTGATTCAATGCATCTCTATGAGTAGATGCTGATTGATGCCGCGTGGTGCTTTGCCATGCATGCGCAATAGCCTCCCAATGCTTTCATATGGGAAAGCATTGGATTGGCTGAGATCATCAAGTCTGATAATCGCAGCCATGGAGGTTGTGCCAGGCGGGGTCAGCACAGCATGGGAGAAAAGTGAATAAAGTCACCTTTTTACTGAGATTGGAGGGGGAACGGTCACCTAAACAGTCACTCCAGGACTATGGTGTCAGGAGCACGTTTGTATTCCTGACATTATAGTGTTACTGTGAATAGTTTCACCCATGATAGTGACTGACAAGAACAACAATATACCATTAATACTGAAAACAGAAACTGTAGAAACCGGGCTTCGTTAAAAAATTGTAAAATATACACCATTAATAATTGTGTTATTCTTTTGTCTGCCATCCACACTTTTCCCCTCCTTTTTTTTTTCTTCATTTATTTCTGCCCTCCTACTCTACCTTCCTACACTTCTCCTCCGGGCTCATCTTCCTCACCTTTTCATGTAATAATTTTCACATTCGTTTTGCTTCTGCCGTTATGAGCCGTTATTTTCTGCGCAATTTCACTTGTTTATTTTCAACTTCCATGCCTTTTCTATTTTTCTTCTTTCCCTTTCTTCAGCGCGCAATGGCTACTGCCAGTTGTTTTTGTTACTTGCCCACTCAACAAGAGATTGATATTGCTTCTTCTCGTAGTGGACTGTACATTCCTCATTGTTACTAAACTAATACGGTATATCTATGTATTGTATGGACAGTCCTTCACTTTTATTTATCTGACTCAATTGTTTCATGCCTGTAACTCTCTCTTTATTAAAACACTTCGGTGAAAAAAAATATAAAGATTCAGATAAATTGTTTATTATACCGGCAGTTCTCTCTTGTTTAAAATGAACCCTGTACAATATACAATAATAAACATACAGATATTTCCCAAACATTGGCGTACAAACCCCAGATCATCCTAGCAGAAAGATAGTCAAGGATAACTTTGAAGATGAACTGATGGTTAAGAATTTTAAAGCTAAAGTGTATATATAAAAGGCATGTAGCTACCAAGTTATTGAATTCATGGACAGACTTAAAAGAGTTGGCATCACAATACAGATTAATTTTCCCAAACAGGAGTGCTGGGGATTTCCACTCTACAATGGTTGATCTCTAAGAGATTAATACGTTTTTAGACTTAAAAAAACAACAACTTGTTTTAGTATAAGCAGTGGAGCCATTTCAAGCTAAAGTAAAGCAGGATAGTTTAACGTCTATTCTTTAAAAGACAGAGACAGGAGAATTGGGTGATATGAGGTGTGCTTGGCTTTCTAGTCTGTTCAGGGAGCAAAATATTCATCTATTTATATGAATTTAAATATTTAGGCCCAACATGTTAACTCTTTCAGTGCTTAAGTAGTGTGGGATACAGTTATTCATGTACTAGCATTTAACTTCAGTGCGTGGATTTTAAGAAATTATGTGCCTACATTTTTCCAACTCTTTAAAGGCTTTAGAGCACGCATGTGCAATTTTTTATTCTGTCTGCTAGTGTGTATCACTGTTATATAATTCCCAGATTTTACTATTAACATGACGTAAAGTCATGATTTTATTAAAGACACGGAGGCGAGTATTATGCATAACGCTTTCTTTATTTCCTCAGCAGCAAAGATAGAGGAATATAAATATTATCAAACTGAAAGAAAAAACTGTATAGGTACACAGGAAACCAATAACATAACAGAGGAAGTGACCAGGGGCGGACTGACCACTCGGGCACATCGGTCATGGACCGAGGGCACGAGGCAGTCAGGGGCCCGGCCGCACAGCCATGCTCCAGCTGGAGAGATCAGAGACTGGAACGGCAAAATGTAATTTTTTTTTGTTCATTAATAGGTTGCTGGGGACCCTGATAGAGCTCGGGGCCCCAGCAAACTACCGCTCTGCACATTACCCCCCTCCTTCCTCCCACTGAATGAGACCTGGCAGCATTACCAGCTCTCTCTGCCAGGTCTCCTGCTTCCTATCCCATGAGGCTCTGTGTGATGGGAGAGGCGGGGCCAGGAAGTGACATCAGTTCCGGTTTACTCCTCACACAGAGCCCTCACAGCCACCAGGTGAAGGAGCAGCAGCCTGGGAGAGAGCAGACAGAGCAAAGAGAAAGGTAGGCACTACTCACCCCCCCTCTCACTAGTCACCCCTACCTCTGTCACTAGTCACCCCCCTCTCTATCACTAGTCACCCCCTACCTCTGTCACTAGTCACCCCCCTCTCTATCACTAGTCACCCCCTACCTCTGTCACTAGTCACCTCCCTCTATCACTAGTCACCCCTCTCTGTCACTAGTCACCCCCTCTCTGTCACTAGTCACCCCCCTCTATCACTAATCACCCCCCTCTATCACTAATCACCCCCCTCTGTCACTAGTCACCCCCTCCCTCTATCACTAGTCACCCCCCCTCTGTCACTAGTCACCCCCTTCCTCTGTCACTAGTCACCCCCTCCCTCTGTCACTAGTCACCCCCTCCCTCTGTCACTAGTCACCCCCTCCCTCTGTCACTAGTCACCCCCCTCTGTCACTAGTCACCCCATCTCTCCCTCACTGTCACTAGTCACCCCCCACTCACTAGTCACCCCATCTCTCCCTCACTGTCACTAGTCACCCCCACCCTCTGTCACTAGTCACCCCCACCCTCTGTCACTAGTCACCTCCCTCTGTCACTAGTCACCCCCTCACTAGTCACCACCCCTCTGTCACTAGTCACCCCCTCCCTCTGTCACTAGTCACCCCCCTCTATCACTAGTCACCCCCTCTGTCACTAGTCACCCCCCTCTGTCACTATTCACCCCCTCCCTCTGTCACTAGTCACCCCCTCCCTCTGTCACTAGTCACCCCCTCCCTCTGTCACTAGTCACCCCCTCCCTCTGTCACTAGTCACCCCATCTCTCCCTCACTGTCACTAGTCACCCCCCTCTGTCACTAGTCACCCCATCTCTCTGTCACTAGTCACCCCCCTCTGTCACTAGTCACCCCCTCTGTCATTAGTCACCCCCACCCTCTGTCACTAGTCACCCCCCTCTGTCACTAGTCACCCCCCTCTGTCACTAGTCACCCCCTCACTAGTCACCCCCCTCTGTCACTAGTCACCCCCTCCCTCTGTCACTAGTCACCCCCTCTATCACTAGTCACCCCCCTCTGTCACTAGTCACCCCCTCTGTCACTATTCACCTCCTCCCTCTGTCACTATTCACCCCTCCCTCTGTCACTAGTTACCCCGTCCCTCTGTCACTAGTCACCCCCCCTCTGTCTCTAGTCACCCTCCCTCTGTCACTAGTCATCCCATCTCTCCCTCACTGTCACTAGTCAACCCCCTCTGTCACTAGTCACCCCATCTCTCCCTCACTGTCACTAGTCACCCCCCTCTGTCATTAGTCACCCCCACCCTCTGTCACTAGTCACCCCCACTATCACTAGTCACCCCCTCTGTCACTAGTCACCCCCTCACTAGTCACCCCCCTGTCACTCGTCACCCCCTCCCTCTGTCACTAGTCACCCCCCTCTATTACTAGTCACCCCCCTCTATCACTAGTCACCCCCCTCTGTCACTAGTCACCCCCCTCTGTCACTATTCACCTCCTCCCTCTGTCACTAGTCACCTCCCTCTGTCACTAGTCACCCCCTCACTAGTCACCACCCCTCTGTCACTAGTCACCCCATCTCTCCCTCACTGTCACTAGTCACCCCCACCCTCTGTCACTAGTCACCCCCACCCTCTGTCACTAGTCACCTCCCTCTGTCACTAGTCACCCCCTCACTAGTCACCACCCCTCTGTCACTAGTCACCCCCTCCCTCTGTCACTAGTCACCCCCTCCCTCTGTCACTAGTCACCCCCTCCCTCTGTCACTAGTCACCCCCCTCCCTCTGTCACTAGTCACCCCCCACTCTGTCACTAGTCACCCCACCTCTGTCACTAGTCACCCCCCTCTGTCACTAGTCACCCCCCTCTGTCACTAGTCACCCCCCTCTGTCACTAGTCACCCCCTCCCTCTGTCACTAGTCACCCCCTCCCTCTGTCACTAGTCACCCCATCCCTCTGTCACTAGTCACCCCCTCCCTCTGTCACTAGTCACCCCCTCCCTCTGTCACTAGTCACCCCCTCCCTCACTCTGTCACTAGTCACCCCCTCCCTCACTCTGTCACCAGTCATCTTCTCAATCTGTCACTAGTCACCCCCTCCCTCACTCTGTCACCAGTCATCTCCTCAATCTGTCACTAGTCATCCCTTCCCTCCCACACTCTGCCACTAGTCACGCCTTCCCTCCCTCTGTCACTAGTCACTTCCTCCTCTCCCTCTATCACTAGTCACCCCCCCTCACTGTGTCTACCCCTCACACTGCCACCACTCACCCCCTCCCTCCCTCACTCTGCCACCAGGTACCCCCACACTCTTCCACCTGTCACCACCTCCCACACTCTTCCACCTGTCACCCTCTCCCTCACACACTCTGTCACCTGTCACATATGCATTCACACTGACCCTATATACAAAAAAGCACATGTAGTCATCCAGACATGCACAAGTGCATTCACACAGACTCAAATACAAACATGCATTGATACACAGGTCTTCACAATATACACATCCAAAGGAATGCCGTATTAAATGAGTTATATTTAAAGGGACACTATAGTCACCCAGACCACTTCAGCTCAATGAAGTGGTCTGGGTGCCAGGTCCCTCAGGTTTTAACCCTTCAGATGTAAACATAGCAGTTTCACAGAAACTGCTATGATTACTTAGCAGGGTTAATCCAACCTCTAGTGGCTGTCTTCCTGACAGCCGCTAGAGGCACATCTGTGACGCTGGATGCAAAATTCTCATCCAACGTGCAGAACGTCTATAGGAAATCATTGAGAAATGCTTTCCTATGGACTGTTTGAATGCGCCCGCGGCACTTGCCGTGCATGCGCATTCTGCTCTACTCGGGAGCTGACGTCGGCGGGGGAGGAGAGGTCACCAGCGCCGAGGGAGCACGGTGCTGGATAAAGGTAAGTTGCTGAAGGGGTTTTAACCCCTTCAGCACCACGGGAGGGGGACCCTAAAGCTGGGGGCACCCTTAGGGCACTATAGTGTTAGGACAACCACTTTGTTTTCCTGACACTATAGTGATCCTTTAACATTTATTTAATGCACATATATTTGGCCTTAAAAGGGCCTGGGATATAATTTTGCCCTGGGGCCCCAAAGGCTCTCAGTCCGCCCCTGGAAGTGACTATATAAGGCCTGTGTCTCCCACAATCCCCATCTTTCTTGTGAAAACCGAAGACCAGCTAAGACGAACGATATCCCACTTGGCCAGAACAGGAAACGGAAGCACTCCAATAACTTCAAGCTAAAAGAGAGAGAGAAATATGGTAATAACCAAACTCAAACTGTGTGCTTACCAGTCAAAACTGTCGGTCATTCATAGAACAGAACTGAAATGTGAAAATACAAAATATGATTAGTATCAAGCTAACATAAGCAGCATACGCAAGTAACCACAAAAAATGGACCAATATGCAACATACCTGAATAGTCCAAAACGCATCTCACCTGCAGATCCCACACCAGGAGGGTGGGAGGGAATAATACTTGCCTCCGTGTCTTTAATAAAATCATGACTTTACGTCATGTTACTAGTAAAATCTGGGAATTTTATTAAAGACACGGAGGCTCATATTATGCAAGTTCAAATCTGTGCTACCACCTGAGATGCGATGTGCTCAATTGGTCTGAAATAGAAGTCCCTGAAGGTCGACTCCCGAGACCAGTCCGCTGCGCGCATGATGTCCTCTAAACGGCAACCGGCTGTAGATGCCTTTGAGGCCATAGCACCCCGTATAGAATGAGGCGTAAAGATAGAGGTGTCTATACCCGCCAGAGATAAAAGCCAACGCACCAGAGTCGGTGTCGAAACAGGCCGATGAGGTGCTCTAAAAGAAATGAAGAGAGGACGCCGATCAGAGGAACGAAACGGCTGTGTAGCATCCAGGTAAGCCTTCAGACAATCCACTGGACAGAGTGCTGGGCATCCCGAGAATCTGGGATACATGAAGGATTTGGATGCCGACTTAGTCCTCCTAGATATGTTGAAAGCAACACCTTCAGGAGTAAACACAAAGGCACCCCAGTCAAGGGCCCTGACATCGGAGACCCTCTTACAAGAGACCAAACAAAGTAGCATAACCAGCTTGGAGGACAACTGCTTGAGAGACAATTCTCGGTTAGGGTACCAAGCCGACAGGAACTGCAACTTAACGTTGACGTCCCAAAAGGCCGAAAAACGCGACCGAGGCGGACGGGCGAGGCAAATACCCTTAAGAAGGCGACATACAAAAGGATGCCTGCCGACGGGTAAACCGTCCAAACCGCCATGCCCGGCAGAGATAGCCGAGCGGAAAAGATTGATCGTTCTGTACACCTTGCCCGAATCGAACAGGAACGTGAGGAACTCCAGGATCAAATGGAGAGGGGCAGATACGGGATCCATTGCCCGTTCCATGCACCAACCAGACCAAGACTTCCATGCAGCATTGTAAGCTGATCGTGTGCCCGGAGCCCAGGCGTTATCGAGGAGCAAGAGAGTTGTCTGTGGAACGTCTGGGACAACCCAGCGTCCCCTGAAAGGAACCACGCTACCAGGGGAAACTGAAGTCGCAACACCAGTTCGTGCAAGTTCCCATCCGGATCCAGAAGGAGGTCCTGGAAGTTCGGTAACAGACGTGGGAAGTCTATTGACAACTCCATCAGTCGAGGGAACCATGGTCGGGATCTCCACAGAGTGGTGATCAGAGCCAGACAACAATCGTGATGAACCAGTTTCGAGATTGTGCGAGCAATCATGTTGAATGGAGGAAAGGCATACAAAGGCATACCGGGTCCGGTCTCCAACTGTAGAACTTCGGTAATTGAGTGTTCAGGCGAGAGGCGAACAGGTCCATCTCGAATCGTCCCCACAAATCGGCCAGGCTTCAGAAGACCGAGGCGTGCAAGTGCCAGTCTACCGAGTCTCTTAAATGTCTGGAATTCCAATCCGCTCCCGAATTGTCCAGACCCGGAATATGTTCCGCCGTCACCGAAACGTTGTGGAAAAGGCAGAACTGCCAAAAATCTTTTGCCAAGAGAGCCAACATCCTGGATTTGGTTCCACCCAGGTGATTTATGTAGCGGACTGCCGATAAGTTGTCCAACGAGAACACAACAGTTCGCCTGCCCAGGGGTAAGGCTGCGAATCGCAAAAGCCCCCGCCAGGAGTTCTAGGCAGTTGATTTGCAACGACTTCTCCGTGTCGGACCATCTGCCTCCTGTGGAAATGTCGCCACAACGAGCACCCCAGCTGTGCAAGCTGGCATCGGATTCTATGACCACGTCCGGAATGGAACCAAAAATTGCCCTTCCATTCCAGGCTTCCATGTGCGCCAGCCACCACACCAGCTTGTCCCTGGATTCCTCGTCCAAACCTATCGTGACTCGTATGAGTGACCCGAACGGAGGTGCGACCCCTTGAGCCGCTGGAGGGCCCGGTAATGCAATGGGCCCGGGAATATCGCCTGAATGGAGGACGCCAACAGTCCGATGATCCTCACCAACTGCGATACTGACAAGTCTGAAGCTCGAAGAGCTTGTCGAAGTTCCTTCTGGATGGCCTTCATCTTGGACTCTGGCAAGTACAGAAATTGCTGTATGGAATCCACCTGGAATCCTAAAAACTCGATCGACTGGGTGGGGGTCAGGACCGACTTGTCCCAGTTGATCAGAAAACCTAGGTTTTGCAAAAGGTTGACCGTCCAGTCCAAATGCAGTCTCAGGCATTCCACCGATTGGGACTTGATCAAGATGTCATCCAGATAAATAATCAGGCGAACCCCCCGGGTACGGAGGTACACCACCACCGGCTTCATTATCTTGGTGAGACACCAAGGGGCCGAGGAGAGATCGAACGGCAGGCAGGAAAAACGCCAACGCCGTCCGTGCCAGGTGAAGTGAAGGTAGTCCCTGAACTCCACCACGATGGGAACCGTGAAGTACGCGTCATTCAGGTCTAACTTGGCCATCCAATCTGACTGACGCAGAAGATCCCTGAGATTGCTCGTAAATCCTGGGGCGGCGAACGGCAATTCTTCGATGGCGCCCTTCGAGAACATCTCCTCGACTTCCGTGGAGACCATCGCGTCCTGCTCCGGTGGGAGAGATAATTCCCTGGGGGTAGAAAATTGGACAGGCAGGGAAACAAATTCTAGGCGATAACCCTTTACGCATTGCAGAACCCAAGCGTCGGAGGTTATATCTGCCCACCTTAGGTAAGATAAAGCCAGCCTCCCCGCTACCCGAACTTGAGCGAGAGGGGAAGAAAGGGTACTCACCGTAAGGGTGTCTGCCCGAAGCACCTCCACGGGGGTATCTGGAGCCCCACGATCTCCCTCTTGCTGGAAAGAAGGGAGCCGTTCTCAGATCTTGGAATCCTCGGGAGGGGAGAAAGGAACCTCTGGTGGCACGGAATGAGCCTCGGAAACCACGGCCGGGTGGACGGTTCCTGCTACGCCCGGCCCCTCCGTATACCTAGGGCGCGAACACGCGCTTCATGTTCGCCTGCGCCTTGTCAATTGCCGTAAAGGTCGAGACATAAGATCCCATGTCCTTCACGAAAGATGTGCCGAACAACATCCCCTCATCAGCCAAATCAGGCTCCGCCACGGTCATAGCGGCCAATTTAGGGTCTATCTTTAGGAGAATCGCTTTGCGTCTCTCGGAAGACATAGCCGTATTAGCGTTTCCTAGAAGGCAGATAGCCCGCTGGACCCACCCAGTATCCGTTTAGCCACATATTGGGCGATATGGTCCGGAGGGACCCATTCAGCAGACCGCGGGGTGACGGAGGTCGTCCGGGTCGAACAGGGGGTTACCCTGTGGGTCAAAAAGCGCTTTACTATCCCCAGCGGGGCCTTGCACCTTCCCTCGGACCCAGAAGGGGTGACACCCGTAGGGGGTAGATCCTCGCCTGACTTGCCCTCAACAAAGGAGTTGTACTCTATAATATCGGAATCATCTTCCACACTCCGGTCGGTATCCGACCCATTATCCAGGGCTCTAGCCTGTTTCCATAATCAAGCCTTTTTAGCCCGGCCAGGGGCTCTTGTGCGCGTGGGAGGCGCGCTATCTGCGACCGCCAGAGGCGTGTCAGTCATGGCAGGTAAAACCTGCATCGAGGAGTGGGAGCCGATATGTCGAGACTTCGCCTTCGCCTTATGGGCACCCGGCAAAGTCTGGTCAGGGGACCCCACACCCAGGGGGGCAGGGGTAGCCATGGAAGGCAAAATCATAGAGTGTAGTGACTGGGAAAAGGAAGATGAAACAGCCCCCATTGCTGAGGCAATAGCCTTTTGAAGGGAGGAAGCCATAGTGGCCTCTAATAAGGCTTGGAATTCCTGAGAGGCCATAGCACTCTCAGGGTTATCAACTTGAAAATCCCCAGAGGGATCAGTAGGCCCATCCTCCCTATCCTGCATAATGGCAGTAGTCACTAGAGAAAAAAGGGGCACTAAGTGGAACTATAAAAAGGAGCACTAAATAAAAGGGTTGAGTAACCCACAGCAAGAAAATCAACAAAAATAGGACCTGATCGTTGGTGTAGCAGGGGGACCCGGAGGAAACAGTGACCGACCGCAAGACAGAATATTGAGCGATGCGAGGGACCGCCCAAAATGGGCGCCGCACGTGGCAGAGTGCGCTCGCGGACAGGCTCCCGGCGGGGGAAGGGGCGCGTGCACCTACCCGCGCGGGCAGCCCGTGAGAGGGAAACGAGCACACCCAGCCGCGGTCGCGAGGGGAAAGGACCGCCGCGGCAGAGGGTAGCGCTGGGAACCGCGCGGCACAAACAGGGTCGGGAGGGAGGGGAAAAGAGCCTGCAGTCGCAGGCAAAGCCCCAGGGAAACACCCAAGCACACCAACGATGTAGGGTACAAAGTAAAACACCAAGCAAAATAATAAGTACAACAAGTAATAACAGTAATAAGTAAAATAAGCAAAATAACAATAAGTACAAGAAAATATCACAATTAAATTGCAGTGAGTAAGAGAGCTCAAACAAGATACTTAGCTGTCTGAGGAAGCAGCAAAGAAAGAGGGGGATTGTGGGAGACACAGGCATTATATAGCCACTTCCTCTGTTATGTTATTGGTTGCCTGTGTACCTATACAGTTTTTTTCTTTCAGTTTGATAATATTTATATTCCTCTATCTTTGCTGCTGAGGAAATAAAGAAAGAGTTATGCATAATATGAGCCTCCGTGTCTTTAATAAAATAATACATTCTATTCTGTAAGGGCTATTTCCATGTAGCTTTCACTGTCTAAAAACAAAGTACCCAAACATATTCAATATTGTACATGAAAATATTGAAACATAGAATATGAAACATAGAATACACCAAACATAAAATACACTCAGAGACATTGCTAGGAGCAAAACACACTCAATATATTGATACAAAAATAGTCACAAGAGATTAAGATCCTCCAATGAATTAATCCTTAAGACTTTTTTTTTAAATATTTCATTTAAAAACAGATAGTAGAGCAAAATTGTAGTCATACAAACATCAGCGTATATATATTGCGATCCAGATAAAATGTCTGTGTTTAACAATAACAAAGAAAGGGGCGTCACCAGCCTTGATCTGGAGGCTGGGGTGGCAGGGAAAGATGAGATTTACATAAGTGTTCCTTAAGGGAGCTTTCAACTTCTTCTGGATGGTCTTTTTCTGCTCCTAGCATGCACGAGAGTACAGCATTGAGGTCGATAGAGGATCCCTCGAGACTGCTGGATCTTTCATAGATACAGCTAACATCTCTGCAGCCGTCAGTGGCCTGCATCAGCCCGGGGATTTTGTATCAGTTTATCTTTATTAGGTGTTTGGTTTTGTTTGCTGCAAACCTACCTACACGGTTATCTACTTGGTTTGAAGGGATACATGGGGTAATTTTTTCGTTCAGTTGTAGAGTTATGATCTCATAGTTTGAATACTGAATTCAGCATTCACTCTCAAAGTCTGTTCTTACTAAAGGGCAATAAATTTAATCTGATAAGAATTGCCTTTAATTTGTAGAATCTTACTTTCTTCTGTTCCGGAGAGTTTATTTTGTCTGGAATATAACAACTGAAGGCTCTTTTTGTCAATCTTTGTTTTATTGAGGCATATGTTAAATGGGATACAGAATAGAATGAGGGGGATGCACATTTTCATACAGATTGGGGTCACGCTAACATAATGCAACCTCTCCTGTGAGTATCTGCCTCTTTTTATATTTTTGTAACGTTCTATAATATCACTACTAAGTTCAGCATACATTTAGTAAATAGTTAAACACGTGTGAGTCAACATGTGGGTTGTAACAGGGACAGCAATGCTTGTTTTACATAAGTGTGGCATTACCGTATCACGTCAGTCCACCGTTTGGATATACTATATGTGGCTATCATTCGTGTTAGCTTGGTGGACTAGCTATGTGTAGAATAAGGCTGGTCGCTCCTAAGGTTACCGGAATGTGGCTCGTGTGTAGTGTGCCATACTAAAGAGTGGCATAATAGCGTAGAGTATGATACGGTAGAGTGGAGCGTTACTGTGGTATCTGGAAAACAAAAGTGTAACATTGTGCTGTTTAAATTTCTTGCAGGCTGAGCTTAAAGAAAAAAAAAAAACAACTAATAGGCTAGACTAGCATGTTTATAACAACATCGGCTGAGTAGGAATATGTAAGCTAACAGAGCTAGACAGAAGCATGTTTGTGATATTAAGTGAAGACACGCTGAAAGCAAAGCAAAAATCAAACAAGCAAATACCACCAATGGGCCGCAACTTGGATTAGTCCTTAAGGTAATGGGTGGGGGGGAGGACGACTGTAGAGTAACAGGGAGCCAAGACTGGGCCCAAAGTCCCGTGTTCATCCGATGCCTTTAGCTCGCTGGTCAGGCTGGGGTAGGTGTTCTGAGTCCGCTATGTTGGTCCCTTCGGTTAGGGGAGCCCCCCCTGTGGCAGTAGGTTGCGGGCATGTGGTGGCCGCCTGCCGGCCCCAGGCCTTTGCGAAGGCCTGCACCTTCAATCCACCAACTCGGTAGCTCTGTGAGGCCGGGTTGATCCTCAGTCGGGCGCCGTGAAGAGCTTGGATGTTTCGCCTCCGCCTGCGGTGGCCTGCTCTCCGGCGGTGTGGTCGGTGCCTGGGAGGGTTGCTCCGATTGGTCTTCGGCCCGGGAAGGCTTTTGGGACGGCCATTGCCAGTTGCCGTTTTATTATACAGGGGGTTCTGGGTGGTCGTGTGTTTCATGTTAGTCCCTGTACTCAGTCCCCTTTGGGGGTGGTCTGAGAGGTATTCTCGCTTGGTCGCCCTCGTTGGTGGGCTATGAATATGTGGGTTGGGGATGCGGGGGGAGCTAATGCCCTGTGGGGTCCCCCTCTCCCTCTCACCCGCTTGTAGTTGTGTGCTCTTCTGCTCCCCAGTAGCTGTCCTCATACGTTCCTCCAGCTTCTCCCAGAATCGGGTGAAGAGTTTGTCAATGCGCTGTAGTATGTCATCCTGTGCGGTGCTTTCATCAGGCCTGGATTGTTGCATGTTATTGACGGTGAGTGTGTCCGCCATGTTGTGAGTGCTCTCTGGGCGGCAAACAACCATAGGCTTAGCTGTCAGCCGGCTGTGCGGTAGGCGAGGTTTGCTGATGTAGACCGAGATAACCCCCGTCGGTCCAAAGGGGGGGGGGGGTAAGTGTTCCCTGAGGTGTCCAGCCGCGGCTAGTGTGTCCGGGGAGCGGCCGTCTCCCCGGGCCTCTTCCACGTGTAGGCCGCGAACCTCGTTTCAGCAGCGATGTGGTCGGGAAAGGCACCGTCCGATGCAGCAGCCTCTCCCGGTTTATGTGGGATAGGTTGCGGTACTCGATTGTCGCTTTTTGGGGCTGGATCACCCCGGATTGTGTCCCCAGGCGCCGGAGCACCAGTCGGGCACGTCTGGTCTGCTAAGCGGTTAGGCTCCGCCCCTCAACTGAAGGCTCTTTTAATATATCCCAGATACAAAGAGGCTTCCCTTTGATCATAAAATGTGTTATTTCAGCCTCTTTATGTTTTATTTTATTGGGTAGTATATACAGGGCTTAAAAATGTATGTCCCATATTACTGGCAAGGCCTTAAAAAGTTACTCACCACTGCAAGCCTGAAGTGTCCATGGGACATCTGTATAATTCACATTTATGTACCGGTACATTACATACTGGGGTCTGTGTTATGGTTTTGTCCGTTCATATATATTTTCAGTAGTTTGTATAATTAAAATAATATTGATCTACAATAATGTATCATAGTATATCGTGGAACAAGATCGAATAGCCGTGTTTTTACGTCCTGCTGTGTTTACAGAAGTCTCTTTCGTAGGCCTTGAGTTAATATTGTTGGATACTTTTTCCAAATTATATAATATTGGATAAACTCTTAATTATTTTATTTTTTTATCTTGTATTTTATAATAAGACATACAAAACAAATCAAATAAGGCAGATGGTACAGAAAGAAGAAAGGGTCAATTTATAGGCGTTCACGCAGTGCGGACACGCAGGGCCACCTTAAATCGTGCAAAAACATAAAAGCAAAACCCCATTTAATGTACACAATACATTCAACCACACAATAAAACACAAAGCAGTGTAGTATGGAATGGATTGGCACTAGTTAAAATGCATCTACCGTATCCCCAGTGTCTACAATCATTCACAAGACACTAATATTGAAAATATCGACAAAACACCAAGCATAGGGAGTACAATAACTACTACATTATGGGCAAATCACCTTAATAATATAGTACTATAGGATTTTCAAATACGGAATACTTGACTTCACCCTTGCATATCACATGATGCGCACACATCAGAATATCCTGACAAAAAAAAGAAATGTCAAGTCCCGATGATATTAGACAAAAAGCGCCATTACACGGACGTAATGACCTTGAAGCCATAGGTCACACAATTTCGAAAGATGCAGTGGAGTGGAAAGAGAGCGAACTTCGCTTTCCTGTTGGGTGTTCTTATAAAGCGATGTCCTGTCCCCACTGGTTGGCTCCTCAACCACTTCACCTGTATTTTTAAGGTCAAAAGCACAATGGATGCCAGAGGCCTACTGTTTAAGATGGGCAACAACCCGGAGAGTGCCCTTCCATGGGCCTAGATACAGATGGCTGCCTGAGTGGATGTGCTAACCCTCGTGTTTGATCGGTTGTGCTCCAAATCCTGGGAAAGTATCTCTAACCTTGAAGTTTATACTTTATCTGTGGGTCCGGTCATTACAGTCCAGACCAAGTCTCTTGAAAGTTGGGGCCCGACAAAGAACACAACGCTCTTCTTATGCACCACACTGGTGGTGGAGTGAAAGAACGCAGGGGTCCACAGCCGGCACAACCTTACCGTAAACCTACCATTGTATCCTGATGCCGTGTGTTCGACGCTCCAGAGGGAGCCGAATCTATATATATAATCCACGTTGTCTGAAGATTCCCGCTCAGCAAGACCTGAAGCATGCATTAAGAGGCCTAGTTACCGTTGACCGCAGATTCTCCATGGCTAAGCTTGTTTTACTGGTTTATTCTGTTATAATTGAACTTACTCTTCTTACTATTATTAACCTCTCTGTCTGTTCTTGCATGCTGTGATGTGTCTGTGCAACCCTGTGGTTAATTACCTCTTTTTACTGACCATCTCTCATTTTATTATTTTTCATGAAACTGTGCCAATACCTTCTATGCCATGCTTATATTATATGCTACTGCTGCCGTGGTACTGCACACTGGTTCTGTGATCACCTGCACAACAAAATGAATAATGACAAAAATTTAAGGAATAAACTATATTTTACCGTGTTCTAAAACTAGTGTGTATTACTTTCTGTGCAGCTATATAACAGTTATTTTGATTTATTTGTGCATGCAATGAACTGTCTATCATATAGCGGACACTTGAATTTAGTTATTCTTCCTGTTATAAAACCATTCCAGCCTTCTGTTCCTTAGAAATGCCTACTGTCATCAGTGAAATGAATGTTCTGTTTGCAAAAATGTCAATACATTATGAAAGTAGATGTTTTCTCAGTGACGGAGTGCACGGATGATAAAAATCTGTGAAACTAACCTTATTCTAGTAACAATAACAGAAAAGCATGCTCGTGTTGACAGCTCTGTAACTTTATCTAGTATTTATAATATATATCGCTCTGGTCCGATACTTGTGTTCTAGTGATGACATGTTCTGTTTCCGTTTGATGATTTAAAAAAAAAAAAAGCAATTTACTTCTGTCCTATTGACTTTGAGAGCCTTCTTGGCTTCCCATCCCTCATGTTTAGAATTAACCCTGCATAAAGTCTAGTCGTATAGCACTTATCTCTCTACTTCCATTAATCACAAACTCAAAAAACACAATTTGCAGTGAGACCAAACACTTGTAACCTTGTTTGTTGTTTTGAAAAATTACACGTTGTGAATTTAAATTTTACATTTCTCACCAAATATTTTCACACTAGTAGAAAATGAGCACACGTCTGATAACAGATGGTAAAAGACGCTTTTTGGCTTTTAGATCTTTTTCTATGTCAGAACGAAGATTAGGGCAAACTAACATGTAGCTAACCATCTCTCCCTAATTTAAACTCCCGTAACATGAAGCCCGAAGACCATTGTTGTGCCAGGCATTAAGCTCAAGACCTGCTGAGAGTCTTTACAGTTGTTATACAGTAGCAAGAGATCTTATAGATGACCTATAACCTCTATGCACTGTTTTAACAAATCATTAATGTTGTTAATATATGATTTTCCTAGAGAATTAACTGTAAAGGCTCTGCTTAGATCATATCAAACTCTGTATAGTAATTGATCTGGAAGAATAAAACTAATTAATGTGAATTTCTCATAATTTTAAAATATTACATCTTTGATGCAGTGGTTATAGTGCTTAACATGTTCCTTTAATAGAGCAGTTTTGGTGTTTAGTTAATGCCATTGCAGTCTCTCTGCAATTTAGGAGTTAAATCACTTTGTTCATGTTACCCTAGCCACACTTCCCCAGGATGTGGCCCATACAGCTCCCTAAATAGTCCTGAAAAGGAGGTCTAAACATTAAACTTCCCCTATTGCACAGAATGTTTTTTTCTCCTGTATGTGATTAAAGTTCAATTAGTAGAGCATGAGATAAGAACTTCTAAAGTAAACACGCTGTGCTGTAAGACTGATTTGCTAATGAAACTCTTTTTAATGTTGGCTGTGTTACAGTCACAGGTAGGGAAGGTGAGGCTAGGGCTGCATAAACAAAGTAATTTAACTCCTAAATGGCAGAGAATTAAGCAGCGATACTGCGGGGGCATTATGTATACACCAAAACTGCTTTACTTATCTGAAGTTGTTTTGATGTTTAGTGTATCTCTTTAATGAGACTGTAAGTACCAAATCCACTATATCTTAATGTGGTGCTCTTGGGTCATAGTTGCTGTCCTGTAGCCAGGATGTGGTTTGGGTCTATTTCTGAGACATCAGTTTAAGATCATCAAGAGCAGTATTGTGGTCAGTTCATGGGAGATGGGATAATGGGATCTATGTAGGACGGTAAATACTTATTGTAAAGTGAGATCTAATGTTTACACTTCCTTTATTGTACTTTCAGTTTAATTTATATTGTCCTATTTCCTGCAGTATTAGTAGCCTTCTAGCCCCCTCAGGAGCCTCCTGTGTTTGATTAATGTTCAATTTCTAAAGCAAGTTAACATCTGATTGAAAATGAAACCATTTTTTTTTTTCATGGAGGCTGTGTCAGTGCCAGACAGGGGAGGTGTGGCTAAGGCTGCATAAACAGAAACAAAATTGATTTAACTCCTTAATAGCAGAGACTTATTGAACAGTGAGAATTCAGAGGCATGATCTATACACTAAGACTGCTTCATGCTTCAATCACGTCCAGAGTGCTCAGGACCTCAGATTGGGCCGAAGGCTGACCTTCCAACGGGACAGTGATCCTAAGCACACAGCCAAGAAAACAAAAAAGTAATTTAGGGACAACTTTGTAAATGTCTTTGAGTGTCCCAGCAAGAGCCCAAAATATTTTAAGATCAACATGAGGCAGTGAGATTTGTCTGTAAGAATAAAGGAACTTTAAACCACAGCCCAACTTCAATATATTCATCATAAGGTATTGATTATAATATTCCAGGGGATCTGACTTTTGAGGTTATTGTTATATAGTTTGACCAGGAGGATTAACAATTTCTAATATGCAGGTCCAAACCCATCAGGATTTCCCCACAAAAAGCAAGTAGATAGTATTACACACTTCTTGTCCATTAAAGGACCACTATAGGCACCCAGACCACTGTGAAGTGATCTGGGTGCCAGGTCCATCTAGGTTTAAACCTGCCTGCTGTAAACATAGCAGTTTCAGAGAATATGTTTACCTATGGGTTAATCCAACCTCTAGTGGCTGTCTCATTGACAGCCGCTAGAGGCGCTTCCGCGTTTCTCATTGTGATTTTCACAGTGAGAAGACGCCAGCGTCCATAGGAAAGCATTGAGAATGCTTTCCTATGGACTGGCTGAATGCTCTGCGCATTCAGCCGATGACGACCGAAGGAGGAGGAGGGTCCCCAGCGCTGAGTGAGCTCGGCGCTGGAGAAAGGTGAGTGCTTAACCCCTTCCTCCCCCGTCAGCCCGGCGGCCCTGAGGGTGGGGGCACCTTCAGGGCACTATAGTGCCAGGAAAACGAGTTTGTTTTCCTGGCACTATAGTGGTCCTTTAATTCTGACTTTCCCTTTTCAGAATGAAATCATTATATTTGAGGCTCGCAACCAACAGATTCTGCCATACAAAAAAAAAAAAAAAATTAAGTAATCCTGGAATAATCAAAAGATCACTGTATGATCCGTAACTGTGAGTATTTCATTTTCTGATAAAGACCATCAATACCCCAAATAATTTAACTGATATATGTAGGGTTATTTGGTAGAATGATATATTATATTACCAGCTGAGTAATATGTTGGGATTCTCTGGGAATTCAGCAGTATAGAATAATAGAGAGCAAGTCACATTGTTTAAAAGAAGTCTTGGAAGGACGACAAAATATTGTTCATGAGAAAGCTGATGAAATATAAAGTATTTATCATGAAATGGCTAAACTGGCCCGACTTTAGATTTATAAAATACCTTGGCAGTGAATTTATGAAATGATTTTGTCACGTTTGAATATGATGACAAAGAAATAATACATTAAACATGCCAAATTCTTGAAATGTGGAATTCAATACACATTTTATTTCCTTTGTTTATTATCCTTTGTTTGTTTATTCTGTAACAAATCTGAATATACTGCAGAAAAACAATTTTTATCCTCGTGATGCATTTTTTCTCTCAAGACGAGTCTAACTGTCTAAGATTGCTGTATTTTAAGTATAAGCTTTTTTTGTTTTGGTAATAGTTTTGTGATGATACATAATATGTATTTATCATAAAACGATGACAACTATGAGGTTTATCAAAGTTTGCTTCCAAAAGCATCTGGAAGATGGTTCCAACTAGGGGTTGACTATTTCATTTAGAAGCCATCTCTAAAACATGTTTTGCTGGATAAACATTGAAAAATCTGTTTTTCAGTATAAAAAATGTAATTTAATTCACTGAATATAACTCTGGGGGAAAATGTTTGGGTAAATACATTTTAACCCACTCTCCAAAGTACTCCACAGTAATATTTTCCATTTTCAATGTCTGTCTTGGCATTTCTATCAGTATTGCCTTTACTCTCCAAGATTTTAATTAATCTTGGCTGATCTACTCACTCAAGTCATAAAGAGTATACAAGCACCATGTTGATGACCTATCTTGTTACTTTAATGTTCTTTGATATTTATTTTCCTGTACTTAATAATTGGATTATTTTCCAAATGTCTTCAGGGTTTTTTCTTTTTTTTTGTAAATCTTTTTTTATTGAGGTATTAACATGACATAGAGAGTGCGCAGTAAATAAGCAGTGGGAAACACGCAGGTTTCAGGCATTTGAAGTAATATGTCATAACACGAGATATGCAAATCTCAGCGGTATTATCAATAAGGAGATACGCAGGTCTCCTGGTAGGTAAACATAATATTCGTGCTTAATGGATAAAGTAGGCACTTAAATAGGTGTAATGAGGAGATCTCTTGGAGCACCAAACAAAGGACACCTGTAGGGTTTCCCAAGGCACATCAATACGTTAAGGACAAGTGTGGCTAGCGTCGGGAGAAGCTTTTTTCAACTAGGCATGGGACACGGGAAGGATACGTAAGTATGGGACTCTAGAGTCTTTGGCGGAGTGCCAGGGCAGAAATAAAAAAGGTAGTCTATGTATCTTTATCGAGTCAGGCGCACCAATCTGTAACTATGGCGTCTATCAGTCATGTGGACCCGTGGGTGTCGGGGTCACCATGGGTGCCTTTCACAGTCTGCTACGGGGTGCCCGGGATGACACCTATTCTCTTCAGTGTGTGGATTGTGGCCCGGTCGCCCTCTCGGGACAAAGTGGTCGGAGAAGTTGCCCCTGCTAAGACTTCGCGTTCCCAGGGGCCTTTCCTTCATGTACAAAGACGTAAGTGGTCATGGGTTGAATCGTCGTCCCCGTCGGCAGAGCCTGCGGGGCGCGAGCGTCTCAGGTGTAGGTCACTTGTAGTTGTCATGGGTAGGTTAAGTGTTTGGAGTGAGAGATTATGTTGTAACTGTAGTGTGTGTGTCAGTGTTGTCAGGGGGGGAGTGTGAAGCGACGTGGTGCCTCATCGTGGGCAGGGAACCAAAGTCGACCATCACCACGGCATTTGTCGTGAAGATGCGAGATGGTAAATGTATTTCGCAATTGCTATGGTGCAGGCGGTCGTCTGCGCCACATAATGGCCGAGGGCAGAGGCATCAGTGGAATGGAGCCTATAATTTGGAAGGACGATATCTCCCCGATCCCGGTTTCCAACCCCGGGACCCCTAGGCCTAACAGTCGAGCCGCAGCAGAGTTAGAGAGAGAAGAGGAGAAATTAAAGGTGGGAGGAAGGGAGGGAGGAGGGTAAAGAAGGTTGGTCTGCATCAAGGGGGACCCACTGCCGCCGTCCCCCCACTGGGGTGGCCGCGAGCACCCCTCGCTAGTCTATAGCGGGTGATGTATGTGAACCATGGGAGCCACATCTCCAGATGTTTCGTTGTGCGGCCGGTCAGGGAGGCATGGATGTCTTCCGCTCCGTGTATGTCTTCCACCCTGTTGATCCATTCATTCTTCGTCGGTGTATCACTCGTTTTCCAATGTGCCGGTATGTTGGCTTTGGCGGCGTTCAGCAGATGGCGTAGTATGGACCTCTTGTAAGTTCGGACGGGTTGGGTCGAGATGTGCAACAAGGCGAGCTCAACACTCCACTCCGGGATGTCACCCAGGATGTCGGTAATGGCATTTTTTATCATCGCCCAGTATGGGGCTATGTCTCTGCACTCCCACCAAATGTGAATCAATGTACCTCGTTCTGCCTGGCATCTCCAACACAACGGTGTGATTGATGGGAATATCCTGTGTAGCAGGGTCGGGGTCCTATACCATAATGAGAGCAATTTGTAGTTGACCTCCTGGTAGTATGAGCTCATGGAGCTTTTCTGCTGCCAGAGTAGAGCCGTATCCCACTGTGCTGGAGTCAGAGTTTTCCCGAGTTGTGTTTCCCACTGTCGGCGGAAGGTGGGCGACTGGGTCCCGTCCCCGGCGATTAAGTGCTGATATAGTGCCGAGATTGTATGGTCCAGTTGGCTGCCCCGGTCGCATAGGTCTTCAAACCAGGTAAGTTCCCGATGCAAGCGTTCTTTATGCGGTATTGAGTTGTAATAATGTTGTAGTTGTAGGTATCTGAGAACATCTAGGGGTGTCCTAGGGGCAGTTCCCAACAGCGATGTCGAGTCGCGTAGTCTGCCCTCTGTAAGGACCCGGTAGAAGGGGATGTATGCCCTGTCGCTGACGGTGGGCCATGCCCTCGAGGACAGACCTCCTGCTAGGGTCGTGTTATGTGTGATAGGAATCATGGGGCTGGGAGTAGGCGATACGTGACTTTGGTTTCTCAGTGATCTCCAGCCCATTAGTGTTTGTTGTATCGATCCGTTTGCAATTCCTCCACCCATCCGCCCCTTTGCGGTTCCCCATATCTCCATTTCGAGGGAGGGTCCGAGTAATCCTTTGTCAAGTGTACCCCATTGTTTTGACGTGGTATCTGTGTGCCAGTCCAGTATTCGCTGCATTATCGTGGCTTGGTGATATTTCTTAATGTCCGGGAGTGCTAGTCCTCCACGGTGCCTTGGTCGGCAAAGGATGTCGTGTCGAATTCTAGAGCGACCACCTCGCCAAACAAATTTAATTATCGCCGTCTTCAGAGAGGAGAAAAAGGCATTTGGTATGGCTAGTGGGATGGTCTGCATGAGGTATAAGATTCGTGGAAGGACATTCATTTTGATGATCGCCACTCTGCCGTGCCATGTAATGTGGGGGTACGACCACTTATCCAAGTTGGTCGCAATTGCCTTCAAAAGGGGTGTGAAGTTAAATCGGTAAGTGTCCTCGGGGTCTGTGGCCACCCAGATCCCGAGGTACTTCATCTTACCGTGACACCACCGGAAGGGGAATTGCGAGTCAAGAGAGATGTAGTCGTCCGTGGGGGTTGTGATATTTAGGACTTCGCATTTTGAAAGGTTGAGCTTAAAACCCGAAATGCGTCCAAATTTGTCGAATTCTGAGAGGAGGCACGGTAGCGTCGTTCTTGGGTTCTGCACGAAAAACAGAAGATCGTCGGCGTACGCTGCTACTTTATGGTGTGTGTCTCGCCAGTTATACCCCTGGATATCAGGGTTTGAGCGAATTGCCTGGAGTAGTGGTTCGAGGGACATCGCGAACAGGATCGGCGAAAGAGGGCAGCCCTGACGGGTGCCATTGCTGATCGGGAAATCAGCAGTCGTTGACCCATTGACTCTTACCGTCGCGTGCGGTTTACTATATAGAGCTGATATCCAGGTGAGGAACCTCTGCCCGCATCCCATCTTCTGTAGAGTTGCTTGCATGTAAGTCCAATCAACTCTATCAAACGCCTTTTCGGCATCGGTTGATAAGAGTAGTAGACGAGTCTTCGTTATTCTGGCGTGTTGTTGGATGGAGAACACCCGCAGTGTACTATCCCTGGCCTCGCGTCCCGGGATGAAGCCCGTTTGGTCCGCGTGGATCAGGTCCGGCAAAAGGCGGTTGAGTCTGCTCGCCATAACCTTGGTAAACAGCTTAGCGTCCACGTTCAACAAGGATATGGGGCGGTAACTTCCGCAAAGCAGCGGGTCTTTACCCGGCTTAGGCAGGACCGTGATGGTCGCTGCCAGGGACTCCGCGCCCAGGCGCCCACCCTCGCCCACCGCGTTAAGCGCTTTAGTTAGCCATGGTAGTAAAAGAGTGGAGAAGCTCTTATAGTAGCCAGTTGAGAAGCCATCGGGGCCAGGGGCCTTGCCCGATTTTGTAACTTTGAGGGCCGCTGCCAGCTCCTCCAGACTGATCGGGGCGTCGAGTGCGAGCGCTGAGTCCTGATCGATCGTGTTGGAGACCGTGTTGGTCAAGTAGGCCATTATGCGGGACTTGTGACTGTCGGCTCCAGTCCCCTGAGGGGGTGGAGGCAAATTGTAGAGGTTCTTGTAAAAAGTCCGGAATTCGTTAGCTATCTTCTGTGGAAAGGAGGTTATCTCATTCGGAGCTAGTTGCAGCTTTCTTATCTGCCTGCGGGGTGCCGGGCCCTTCAATAGCCTGGCTAAATATTTTCCCCCTTTGTTGGCATGGGCGTAGTAAAATCCTTTTGTACGCTGCAGTGTGCGGAAGTGTTTACGGGTGATGAGGTCCCTACGTTTTCTCCGGTGTTCCATGAGCTCCCCGTAGACCTCGTTCAACTGCGATCTCTTATGTTGACATTCCAGGGTTGTTATCTTCTGGTGCAGGTCGAGCATCTCCGACATATTTGCCTTACGTTTTTGTGAGGCAATGCGGATGAGCACTCCTCGGATGGTACTCTTGTGGGCCTCCCATATGGATATTGGGGAGATGTCAGGTGTGTCATTTTCCCTGAAGTATTGTTCTAGCTCCTGATTTATTTGGTCTTTTGTGGTGGGATCCAGTAACAATGCCTCGTTGAGCCGCCAGGACCAGGATGAAGGGCGGAATAGAGGGGATTCCAACTCTATCCAGACCGATCCGTGGTCCGACCAAGTGGCAGGGTCTATGTTAGCTCTAAGTAAGCGGGTGAGTCCCTCTTGTACGATGAATATATAATCAATGCGGGAGTATCGGTTGTGGAGGACGGAGTAGTAGGTGTAATCCCTCGCCGTTGGGTTGAGTGCTCGCCAGCAGTCGACCAGTCTCAGATCTTCCAAGGATCTGCGGATGGAACGTATACTAGTCTGTGGGATGCAGCTGTGTCCCGAGGAGGAGTCCATTATCGGGTCCAGGGGTACGTTGAAGTCTCCTCCAACTATTAGTATACCGTCTGTGAAGTCTTCCAGGATGTGCAGTGCATTTAGAACGAAGGGGGCTTGCCGTCGGTTAGGGGCGTAGATATTGGCCAAGGTGTATATCTTATCGGCGATGACCCCCTTGAGAAAGAGGTATCGACCTTGGGAGTCCTGCGCCCTTTCGAGTTCCTTAAAATCTAGTTCGGCTGCCAGGAGGATAGCCGTGCCAGCTTTGTGGGACGTTGGGTGGTTGGAGAAAAAGTTAGTTGGGTAGTGTCTATTCCGTAGTGTGGGTGCCGAGTTCTCTCGGAAGTGGGTTTCCTGGATCATGGCCACCATAATGCGTTTTCTCTTCAGTTCCCTGAGGAGTTGAGACCGTCGCTCAGGTATGTTGAGGCCTCTGCAGTTCTGTGTGAGGACCCTCATGGGCGTCTTTTGGTAGGCCATTCCTGCGAAGTGTTGTTAGTATGTCTCACAGTCTCAGCGATACACGGATATTCCGCGGTCCCGCGGAGCGGCCGTCAGAGGGGGGGGGGAGGGGGCGAAGTCAGTTGTGATTTCAATGTGTCAGCTTGTCGGGGGGGGTCTGGCATCCCTCCCAGGGTTACTGTTTGGTGCGACTGACTCTGGGTTGGGGTTTTACGTAGGTCCTTGTGTGGGTGAGTGCCATTACCAAGCAAATAAAGAAATTACATAACAATATCAAGTAAAACACAATCAAGCAGTTTATCAGAGGCAACCTACTGTTGCCGAAACCCAGCTGCCATACCATAATGTCTGCCTATGGGGGGGGGGAGTGGAGAGGGGGAGGGGAGTCACAATTCCAGGCACCAGCACTAACCCAGGGCCTCCCGCTGGTGAGGGTGTGTTGTTCAGCCCGGGGGGGGGTTGTCGGTTGGTGGGACTGAGTCAGGGCTGGAGCCTTGTATAGGCGGACGGGGGTGGGAATGTTAGTACCATGTAGACACATAAAATATTCAATAACAGGGTTGAAAACGGGATTGAGCAGTGTGTCAAGAACAACCTTAGGCAGTGGAGGACCGTCCCCCCTGCAGTAACGTCTGTGCACCTGTCCATCAGGTCCTTGCGGGCACCCGAGGTTCGTGTGGGGGGGGGGGGGTGAGGGGAGGAGGGGAGGAGGGGGGGGGGCAGGGAGGCAGGGGAGGGGGGGGGGGGAGTCTGAAGTTTGCTATTTGGCTGGACCGGCTCAGGGTTGGAGCTTTGTGGGAGCACCAGGGGGAGGAGGTACTAGAATAATGCAGGGTAACCAAACGTATAACAACATCATGCAAGACAGAATCGAGCTAAATATTACCAGTAACCGAAACCCATCTCCCATCCCATAATGCCTGTCCGTGCAGCAGGCCCTCTCAGTCACCTGGGTCTCGGGTGTCGGGGTGTGTAGAGGAGGCTTCTTACTGTTTAATTTACTAGGCTATACAAGATCATACTTAAGCTGCATCACGTAACTCACCCCCGACTTTCCTATTCATGCTGGGGGCAAAGACATAATCAAGGCAGTTCCCCCCGACCCCTTGTGAGCCCCCCTCCATCCCCCGCGCACTTACATATACGTAGGTAAAGCTCTCCTAGACATAACAGGGAATGGGAGACACAACCACTGGGGATTACCGAGGGTGAGAGGCTCTGCATTATTACGTTAAGTTCCCACCCCCACTCCCCCAGTACATACCCATATGGTTCAAAGACACAGCCAGTGTTACACGTTACTGCCTCCCCCAGGTGTGCACCCCACCCCCGCCCCCCGCACATCGGCACATGCATGAACAACCATAATAAAATAACAGCAGAAATATAGTTACTGTGCCCCGATGGAGCCAAGGGGTGCGTTGTAGTGTTGCAGCGGCAAGTGATGCGACCGAAGCCCATGTTCTCACCCTGTGGTCCCCACCTCCCCAAACAAAGGTACCCCATCCCCTGCATCAATGCCGTTTAACCTGGGAGTCCGGTGGCAACTGGACTAGGCCAGGAGACGTTACTCGGTAAGGCTGGAACTTTCAGGGAAAAAGCTAAAAAGGGGAAAGTTCAGAGAACCCCGGAATCAGTCCCCTGAGTCCCCCCACGAGCCCCCCCAAAAGAAGTCCCGTCAAACCTGTGGGTAGCCATTACCCCAGCCGGGGCCAAACACATGGTAGGTCCGGGATCAGCAAACCAGCGAAGGGTCGTCAACCTGGATAGGAGGCCGTGATGGAACGTCCATGTTAGCGGGGGTGTATTCACTCCTCCGGGGATGTCGGGTTTCTATGCCGTCTTACAGGTTGAGCCGATGGAGAGCGGGCGTCTCTCCGTCTCGGTGCCCGTTGCGATCTCGTGGCAGGGGCCGTCTGGCCTAAGATCCAATTGGGAACAGGTGGCGGTGGAAGGCCTAGTTCCTCCATGAACCGCGGGACGTCCTCAGGCCAGCGGATGGAGATCCAACCATTGCCGTTTCTGGCCATCAGGGCGAATGGGAACCCCCATTTGTAGGGGATAGCTCGTTCCCGCAGAGCTGCTGTCACAGGGCGTAGAGCTCTCCGTGCCTCCAATGTAATAGGGGACAGATCATTGTACAGGGCAATTTGCGCGCCTCGGAAGGGCCACGTCGGTTGTTCCCTGGCCTTCCTCATGATGGCGTCTTTAACGGGGAAGGAGTGGAGGCAACAGATGATGTCCCTAGGGCCCTCTTCCTGTGATCTGGGCCGTGCAGCTCTATGCGCTCTCTCGAACTCTATGTGTTCCGGGGAAGTCGGTTGCAGTATTGCCTGGAAGAGTTCGGTGAGTATGCTAACTACGTTTTCGGCCGGACCCTCGGCTTCAGGGATTCCCCGGACACGAATATTGCACCTCCGACCTCTGTTGTCTAGGTCTTCGAGGTGTCTCCTCATAGATAATAGCATCGATCCCTGGCGGGCAATTGCGGTGTCGGCAGATGTCTGGCGTGCCGAGAGGGTTTCAGCCGCTTCCTCAACACGTGCGATGCGGCCCGCGTGGGTAGTGACTTCAGACTGGATCCCCACTATTTCTGCCCTGAGGGTGTCCTGTATGACAGTGGTAAGGGACAGCAGGTCGTCTTTTGTGGCCATGGAGGCCGTGAGGCTCATCCGCTTCTCCTCAATCCTCTCTAGGGCTGTGCCCTCCGTCGCCGGAGGGGTAGCCGGCGCCATCTTGGGGCTTCCCACGTCCCCGCTAGCGCCCGGTTGTGGGTGCAGGAATCCGTCCAGGGGACCTTGCTGGAGGTTCCTGGGGGTCTGGGGTTGCTCCGATTTCTTGTTGCGACCCATTTAGCAGGTGAAAATGCTATGTTATACGGCTATATCGGGTCCGGTGGAGCGGAGCTCTTCCTTTATGCGGCCATCTTGGTCGGCACCGTAACCACGCCCCCCCAGGGTTTTTTCATTACCAGAGGCTCAGTTCAGCAGTTCAGATGTTGAAATCTTACCAGTCCAATTGAACACTGATCTTAACAGGTTTGGCTTATAGAGCAGCGTTTCCCAATAGGTGTTCCACGGAAGCCTAGGACAAAACTTAAATTCCGCTGCAATTTGCCCATTTATTAGGGCTGCCTTAGGGTATTCCTGAACAGGGGCCCGTTCAGGCACCACATCTAAGAGGGCAACCAGGCCCCTGTAGTATCGGATGCTGGGAGGAAGTGACAACCTGTCACTTCCATCTTCACAGAGTGTGTCGTGCAGGACGAAGAGAGGCAGGAGGGGGAGAGAGCTGCTAGCAACCTCACACACCAGCAGGAAGCAGCACTCCAAGCAAGTCACCCTCCTGTAGAAAAAAAATTAAGCTAGTAGGAGGGTGACTGCAAATATAAACATTATGACCTGTGTGTATGTGTATCTGTGTGTCAAGGTGTGTATGTGCCACTGTGTGTATCTGAGTGTGTGTCAAGGTGTGTATGAGTCTTGAGTATCTGTGTGTCAGTGTGTTTATCTGTGTGTCAAGGTGTGTGTATGTGTCACAGGGTGTATTTGTGTGTATGTGCCAGTGTGTATCTATGTGTCCGAGTATCTGTCAGTATGTGTACCTGTGTGCCAGTGTATGTATGTGTATGTGCCAGTATGTGTATCTGTGTGTCAGTGTATGTATTTGCCTGTGTCTTTCTGCCATTGTGTATTTGTGTGTCAGTGTATCTGTCACTGTGTGTATATGAGTGTATGTGTGTACATCTGTGTCTATGTGCCAATGTGTGTATCTGTGTGTGTGTATGTGTGTATGTGATATCATCAGGAGAGGCCGGCCGACTCCACTGGCTGTAGGCTCCAGATTCTGGCCCACCCCTCCCTGGCCCAAGCTAAGTCTCATGGAGGGGGGGGACACACTTTAGTTTTTGTTTCCCCCTCCTCAGCTCTGTCCCCTTACTCAGCCCCTGCCCCTGTCCCTCTTCCCCAGCCCCTGTCCCTTTTCCTCAGTCCTGTCCCCCTTACTCAGCCCCTGTCCCTTTTCCCCAGTCCTGTCCCCCTTCCTCAGCCCCTGTCCCTCTTCCTCAGCCCTGTCCCCTTAATCAATCCCTGACCCCCCTCCTCAGCCCCTGTCCCTCTTCCTCAGCCCCTGTCCCCCTCCTCAGCCCCTGTCCCTCTTCCTCAGCCCCTGCCCCCCTCCCTAGCCCCTGTCCCCCTTCTTCAGCCCCTATCCCCCTTCCTCAGCCCCATCCCCTTTCTCAGCACCAGTCACCTCAGTCAGCTCCTGACCCTCTTCCCCAGCACCTGTCCCCCTCCTCTGCCCTGTCTCCTTACTATGCTCTGTTTCCTTATTCAGCCCCTGCCCCCCTTACTCAGTCCTGTCCCTCTTTCTCAGCCCCTTTCCCTCTTCCCAAGCCCTGTCCTCTTACTCAGCCCCTGCCCCCTTACTCAACCCCTGCACCCATACTTAGCCCTTGAACCCCTCCCTTAGCCCTTGACCCCCTCCCTCAACCCTTGACCCCCTCCCTCAGCCCATGTCCCCCTTCCTTAGCCCCTGTCTCCTTCCTCTGCCACTGTATCCTTACACAGCCCCTGTTCCCTCCCTGAGCCCCTGTCCCCCTTCCTCAGCCCTGTCCCCCTTCCTCAATCCTGTCCCTCTTCCTCAGCCCTGTTCCCTTACTCGGCCCCTGTCCCCTTACTCAGCCCTTGATGCCCTCCCTCAGCCCCTGCCCCCCTTCCTCAGCCCCTGTCCCCACCTTAGTCCTGTCTCCCTCCTCAGCCCCTTTACCCCTCCTCAGCCCCTGTCCCCCTCACTTAGCCCCTGTCCCTCTTCCCTAGCTCCTGTCCCCTCCTTGGCCCATGTCCCCCTTTCTCTGCCCCTGGTCCCCTTCCTCTGCCCCGACCCCCTTTCTCTGCCACTGTACCTCCTTCCTCTGCCCCCCTCCTCTGCCACAGTTCCCTCTGCCCATGTACCCCTATCAGCCCCTGCCCCTTCCTCAGCCCCATGCCCCCTCACCACAGTCCCTGTCCCCCAATTGCAACCCATATCACCCACACCACAGCCCCTTTCCCAAATTAAAGCCGTCAACCTACTTCAGCCCCTATCCCCCCACTACATTTCCTAACCCCCTAATTACAGCCCATAACTCCACTACAGCCCCTAGCCTCCTACTACATCCACTATCTTTTCAATAACAGCCACTACAACCCACTACCAATGCCATTCCTGAGATTAGGATTATTCTGGATCTGCCCCTGCTCTGTATGTCTGTATCTGTATGACTATAAGCCTGTGTATGTGTGTCTGTATGACAGTGTCTGAATGTCTCTGTGTGTGTCTGTATGTGTGGTTTGTATGACATTGTACCTGTATGTGTAGATTGTATGGCTGTGTGCCTGTATTTGTTTGACTGTGTGCCTGCATTTCTCTGTGACTGAGTACCTGTATGGCTGTGTGTTGCTATTTATCCAAGACTACATCGCATGGAAAAAGACACAAAATGTGCTGAGGGGAGAGAGCAACAGAAAGGGGCTGGGAGGGAAGAAAGAGACACGCAAAAAGAATGGGGGGACACACACAAAGGGGCTGGGGAAAGATACACAAGGGGGATATAAGAGACACACAAGAGGATATAAGACATAGTAAAGGGGGGATAAAATACACTAAAGAGGGTAAGAAAATCAAAAGAGGGGTTAAATACAAGACACACAGGTGAAGATGCATTTTTTGTTTTGGGGACGGGAGGGAAGGGGGGCAAAATGCATATTTTCCTGTTTAGCCAAAAATCCTTGCACCGGCCCTGGTGCCAGTGTGTGTATCTGTGTGTCAGTGTGTGTATGTGCCAGTGTGTATCTGTGTGTGTATGTGCATCTGTGTGTCAAGGTGTGTATCTGTGTGTGTGTTTGTGCCAGTGTGTATATGTGCCAGTGTGCAGGGACGTTTTAGCCGCGAGGCAAACAAAGCATTTGCCTTGGGCAGCATTTTCCAGGGGGTGGCAAAAAAAGCCGCCCCCAAATGCCCAGAGCAAATGCCGTGTTAGCCTTGTGGCTAACAGTCCAGGCGGGCAGGCGGGTGGGTGGCGCTGGCGAGGGAGCACTGCCGCCCGCAGAGTGATGCTGGGAGCCGGACTATGACGTCATATTCTGGCTCACGGCATCACTCTGCGGCGCGGGAGGGAGCTGAGCAGAGCGCTCAGGGGAAAGTGTTCCCTCGCTGCCCGCCCGACCGCCCAGCAGCCACTGGACCCCAGAGAGAGGGAGAACCCTCCCCAGCATTCCCAAAGGTAAGGAGACTGGGGGGGTTAAATAAAAAAAAGTGTGTGCGTGTCTGTTAGTGTGTGTGTCTGTTAGTGTGTGTGTCTGTTAGTGTGTGTCTGACTGTGTGTGTCTGACTGTGTGTGTCTGTTAGTGTGTGTGTCTGACTGTGTGTGTGTGTGTGTGTGTCTGTTAGTGTGTGTGTCTGACTGTGTGTGTGTCTGTTAGAGTGTGTGTGTCTGTGTGTGTCTGTTAGTGTGTGTGTCTGTTAGTGTGTGTGTGTGTGTGTCTGTTAGTGAGTGAGTGTCTGTTAGTGTGTGTGTGTGTCTGTTAGTGAGTGTGTGTCTGTTAGTGTGTGTGTCTGTTAGTGTGTGTGTGTGTGTCTGTTAGTGAGTGAGTGTGTGTCTGTTAGTGTGTGTGTGTGTGTCTGTTAGTGTGTGTGTGTCTGTGTGTGTCTGTTAGTGTGTCTGTTAGTGTGTGTTTGTCTGTTAGTGAGTGTGTTTGTCTGTTGGTGAGTGTGTGTGTCTATGAGTGTGTATGTGTGTGTGTCTGTTAGTGTGTGTATATCTGTTAGTGTGTGTGTGTGTGTCTTATAGAGTGAGCGTGTGTTTCTGTTAGCTAGTGTATGCGTATCTGTCAGTGAATGTGTGTGTGTAATTAGAAGGCGGGGCAGGGGGGAAGGGTTGGGTGGGGGTGTCGCGCGGAGGTGGGGAGGAGAGGGCCTGAGTTTTGTCCTTCCTAGGGCAGCACAAAACCAGGATACACCACTGCCAGTGTGTGTATCTGTGTGTATATGCCAGTGTGTGTATCTATGTGTCAAGGCGTGTGTATGGGCACAATAAACTGATAGAAACAGCTAGAAAATCAAAAAGTGATAAGCAATAAAAAAGTAAATCTGCACAGCAAAACATCCAAATAGGAGCCAGAACAGAAAGGGAACACGGTCTGTTCCAATTTCCACTTCTCTTTAGCAAACATGTGGATAAGGTGAGAAATCAGAATTTCTTTGTCACAAAATAGGCACAGCTGTGCTTCAAAGCCAACATTCTTCAATCTGTTATTTAATTGGCAAGTTTGAAATGTTTCCGGAAGATAGCTGTAAACATCCTAACCAACCAGTCTTCAACTTCCTATTTTTGTTTACGTTTTCTAAAGACGGAAAAACCTTTTTCTTGGCAACAAGAGGAAGAAATGGCAATGCCTGTGGAACATGTAAAAGATATATTGCTAGACTCCCAAAGTTTAGATAAAATCAAATACAATGAGGGAGATTTGTGAAAGTGTAATGCTCAGAGAAATAGTTTGAACTCTTTATTAAATCATTTAGATTTTTCCTGATAAAGTGTTCGGTTTCACGTCTCATTTTTTTATGCCACTCTAAATTTGGTGGTCTTCTGAAATGGATATTTCTTTTGGAATTTACTATTAGGAAAATGGTGGAATGTCACCTGTATGTGGCTGCAGCATGTTGTCTAGAATGCATAATTTCCGTGCCCATACTGGCACCTTGCTTTTTTTTTTTTTTTAGCATTTCTGACATTGTACACTGCAACTTGTAGGGTTCCTACCATAAGTCAAAATAATGACACAGAGTGCCCTGCACCATACCTACAACAACATACCCGCACATTTTGTACGCACACAAGTGACGCATAGTGCCAACAGGTGTAAATCCTCCAGTCCTTCTCATGCGCTTAGTCTTTTTATGGTCCTAATAGTGTGTTAAACTTTCTGATATTTGACTCAGCTTTCCTTGACCATCCTGGTCTCTGGCATCCTTGACCCTGCTTTGTATCTTGCTTACTTGATCTCTGGCTTATCTATGACTTTGTTAGATAACTCTGTTATCATTCGTTCCACTGTACTTTTTTAAAGAAATTTATGATAACTATTGCTCCAATGCTTTTATAGCCTCTACAGCACCAGCGGTTTACCAGGGAATGCACTGTGCCTCCTCCCTGGCTACAGGTAAGAAGCAGGGAGAGGGGAATAAGCCCTAAAAATGAGAAATAAAAGCTGCTCACCCTTCACAAAACTCAGTCCTATCCTACCCTACCCCACAAACTCTTTCTCACACACACACACACACACACACACACACTGCATCCACTATACACTGCATTCACTATACACCCACACTTACTCCCTGACACAGACACACAGTGCATCCCCTATACAAACACAGGATCTCCTACACACACTAGATTCTCTATACCCTACATTCCATAAACCCACAGTTTACATCCTCTACAAAACCACAGCACATCCCCTGTGAGCCCACATAGTGGACGGCCCTGTGGGGGAACTCATGGGCGGGCCTTGTGGGCAGACTCTGGGGTGGCTCCTTGGGGCCCAGGCCACGAGCTGTGTAAGGGTCCCAAAACTTTCTGATGGCAGCCCTAGGTGTGGCAGTGGCCCCTCGCAGTCAGCGCCCTGTGCAATTGCTCAAGTCACACACTTCTAAGTGCTCTAGCAATCTTATTCCTGTCAGGACTATACAAGTACCTTCTAGATACACTTTTATGCAGCATGATTTTTGGGTAATTTATATTTTCGAGTCAGATAAAAGTCCCCTATATTCTAAAATAAAGCAACTTTCATTTGCATATTAAACAAAGGCTCATTAAACGTGGTTTTATAAATCTTAGTGAAATGCCATTGTGTAACTGTATCTATATCTATTCCTGCATATTGTTTTATTAAGATTAGGATCTGAAATACATTTCTAGTACATGGTTTGCCTTCTACAGACCTCTAAAAAAAATACTGATTTGGCAAGTTTTGCAACGCTGTTATATTGTTCAAAAATGTCTGTATACCATCCCAATACATTATTTATTCTGCATTGTTTTTGATTTTTAATTCCACCTCCTGTTGGTAATTCCCAGAATTCTTCACACGGTTTCTTGCACCAGTGTCTAATTGGGTAATTTTCCTGTTCATCCATACACAAATGGAGACATGACCTTTAACCTTAATAAAAGAAAAAAAAGAAAAACAACAAACAATAAAAAAACACACATAACGAAAAACGAAAATTTGTATTTGCATATTTGATTGCATTGAGAGATTTTCAGGCTTCTAGTTGTAATTAACAGTTAAATATCAGAGAAGGCGAGCGCCAAGGATGCCAACCGATTCACCCTTCTCCAACCCCTCATGGGAGGAAAAATAAATATTAAAATTGGAGATAGCTAGCACACAGTCCACATCCTGCCCTTCAGTGTGGCTGACAAGAGGGTGGTCTTAAGGTGCTGGGGAGAGTTACGTTTATCTCAAATCTCTCTCAATTGGTTTATTACAGGACCGAGGGCAGTATACAGAGACTGATAGTAAGGTAACCAACACACTGAATTGGTTAGTTGATTAAAGTGCCCCATTAAAATATTTTCTATTGCACACCGGTATTTTTTTTTCTGTGGCATTTTTTTTACCGATTGATGGAACCTGGTATTAGAACATTTCACATTCCTGCACACCGTATTTTACAATAAACCCCCTTTTCACTTTATTTGTGTTTTGTGCTGACTTAGATTCTGCCTTCTGCAGAAGCCTGCTACCATGACACAGGGGAGTATTACTATAAAGGGAATCCTCAGGGATTCGATACACCAATTTGGAAGCACCAGTGCACCAGAACAGCTGAGCAGGAAGTTCAGGATCTAGAAGGTATATGTAGCTTGTCTCAGCAGGCCGCAGGTGTCTGTGCTTGGCAATTACGACCCAGAGGTGTGTCTCTCAAGGATGCAGCCAGGAAGGAACAGCATTTCTGAATGTAACAGTTTCCAGAACACACTGCATCGTCAATCCATCTTATGTAGAGACAGGTTATTTGCCTCCTTGTTCGGGGGACTTGCCATTTTCCTGACCAGTAGCCTTAAAATCACCTACACAATTTTAAGCTTTAAAGCTGTTGATCCTAGTTTTATAAATCCTGGAAAATTTGCTTTCTTACATCTGCTTTCTGCCATTGAATCCTTAACTTCTGTCACGATACCTGTCTCTTCTTGCACCATGAGATTGCAGAGTGATCTTTATTCTTTGTTCCGATGAACACCATCTCATCCCTAGCTCTCATCCCTAGCTTCTGGATGCCTCATCATTTATGACTTGGAACCCTTCCATTGGTCTCCTCTTAAAACGTCAGTCTATGTGGCATCATTTTATGATATGTACACACTTGGACATTTTGGCCCTCCGTAACCAACCACAGCCCAGTATAGGGTATATATACTTCCTGGTTGTCCTTGTTTTATTACCCTGTCATTGTTCTTATTACCCGAGAAGGCATTTATATTGTTTATTGTAACTTCTGTGTTCTGACCTCGGCTTGTTTGACTGTTCTTGTTCTCTGTTATCTTGACCTTGGCTTGACTATCGATTCTGTGTATCTCTGTTATCTCGGCATGTCTCTCATTTACTCTGTCTGCTTGCAGACATCTCATTTATCTGTCTTAGGCACTAGCCAGCCTACTCTAAGGACTGGTACGCGTTCCTTTACTGTTTCCTTCAGGTTTGCGTGTTATGGTATCCCCATTCCTGACACCTACACAATATATGCAGAATGGTTCAATGATTTTAAGGACAGGGCTAGACACATCACGTGTGTGTGGGTGGTCATTGGGATTGGATGCACAAATGGATACAAGACCAATGTCCAACAAATCCAATGTTAAATAGATCTGAGCTTTAGAGGACACACAGAGATAATGAATTGATTGGTGGAGGCCTTTTATACATGTGATTCTAGACTACAGGTTGTTTTTTTATAGGTAAAAATCTAAATTACCTGAATTATGCAGCTGCCCTTGCTCTGTAGAGTGTTTATTCAAACCACAGCTGTATTCTTTTTGACACTACACATTTGTTATATCCGTCTTCAATAAAAACAATAATAAAAATCTAAATCTACCATCCATCTTAGATCCAGCATTGGGGAAGCATTAATCCTACCAAAATATTTTAGACATAAGTATTCTGTGCTGGGCACCTCATTTGGTCACCATATCAGGGTTCATGGTCAACTCAAAATAAACAAAAAAAGACATAAAAATCAAAAAGGTTAGTCCGAAATCTCAATAAATGTAATCAAGGTTATCGTATTACTGCCCACATCTTGGGGAAAATACAAATTCTGTATACGGTACATTAAAACACTATGCATGGCACAGTGTGTGACACATTGGAGATTGTGTCACTAAGCAACTGGATTAACAAACAAAGCTGATACAGGGAAGGAGGGATTGAGTCAAAGCTAGTAATTAGAATAGACATGTTAAAAGGAGTTATTTAATGTTTCCTTCCATCAATGAATACATTTAGCAAGCAATAACCGTGTTAAAGTCCTATTTGTCTAGAGAATGAAGTCAGCTCCCCTGTAAGTTACCATATGAATACAACCTAAAAGCCCATTTAAAGCCCTGTGCTGTAGGATGATCAGACCCTGATTATCAATGGATTCTTAAAGGATCGCACCATAAACACTTCAATGTGCTGTAGTGTTTGTAGTGCCCTGGTGCTCCCCAATTTAAGTAGTCAAACCATTTTAGAATGGTTTGACTTCTTAGCTATTGTCTGTCTGGTTGGTGCTGCTCTAGGACTCAGTTACAGCCATTAGAAAGCTGCAGGCTCTATATCTACGCTCGGCGGCACAGGGCTTTGGTCATTGGGTGAGAGCAATCAGCTAATACTCTCAGCCAATGAGCTAGGGCCTGCACTGCAGGGCTTAGCTCAGAAATGCTAATGGGAATTCCTAAACGAGAGCTTCCAACTCCAGCAATGGTGAGAAGACATATGGGGCACGCCAGGGCACTTCTTGCATTATAACCACTACAGTGTGCTGAAAGTGGTTATGGTGCTTGGAATGTTTATTTAAGCAACACTTTCTCAGGACTCACATTTATTAAAACTTCCACAACAAAAACATAAATAATTAAAACATATAGCAGGCAAAGTTTATAAGCCATTATAGGCGTTGTATAGAGGGTATCACAAAGCCTCAGGAGGACTTGGAGAGAGGTACACTGTAGTAAGAGGCTTTGCAGATAAACTGTAATTTACTGTTTGCAAATTTTGAAGCAAACTGTAATCCATGCAAAAACACCACAGTGCCTAGGAAGCTGTTCTATGAGAGGAACCAAGGGGGCAGTGAATCAGTGGATGAATTGGTCACACAATAACAGCTACTGGCTAAATACTGTGCTTTTCATGACGCTAGAGATATGATAAAAGACAGGATACTAATGGGCAGCCAGTATAAAAATGTTCAGGAAAAGTTACTACAGGAAGAGAATTTAACCTTTGAAAAAGCTGTCAGAATTGCAAGAGCATATGATATGTCAAGAAAGGACTCGGAGGCACTGGTGGGCCACAACAGATAAGTGCAACTGAAAAGCAATCTAACCGTCACAAAACAGAACAAAGGGATGTCTGGAGATGGAATAAAAGAGAAAATAGTTAGAGACACAGGAACAACCTGTGGATTTTGTGGTAACATGCATAGCAGAGATACAATAGGCCCTGCAGGAGGCCAAACATGCAATACATGCAAAAAGGACACTTTGCCAGAATGTATAATAGAGGAACAAGCTCACAGCTCACAGCTCACAATGAAGTCACAGCCACGACCAGTATATAGTATAGACGAAATGGACAATTCAGATGATGACAACGGCAGCTCCCAGATATACCTTACCTCTGTGCAGGACACACAGCACTCTGCAGATGAGGCAGTGGTCACATTGGAAGTAGGGGCTTCTCAAATACCTGTCAAGTTTAAAATTGATACAGGAGCACAGGTAAATTGTATACCAGGCCCCATATATCGCAAATTCCTCTGTAATGAATGACAACTGGAAACACAAAGACTACCAAAGCTGATGGGGTATGGAGGAGAGGTCCTCGATGTTATTGGACGGTGTCATACAAAGTGTGCTTATAAAGGATCTGAAATTAGCTTGCAGTTGTTTGTATTAGAAACTCGGGCCCCTGCAGTGCTTGGTCTGCAGACAAGCCAGGAGATTGGACTTATCAAAATTATAATGACTGTCAATAGCAATGGAAACAGTTTTCAGTGATGTATTCAGAGGACTCGGGTGTCTTCATGGAGTATGCAAAATTCACATCAAAAAAGGGTCTGCCCTGTTATACATGCTCCGTGGAAAATACCTCTAGCTCTTCAAAAGAGGGTGAATCAAGAACTCTCAAAGATGGAGGAGCTAAGAGTGATCAAAAGAGTCTCAAAACCATCTGAATGGGTTAGCCCCACGGTGGTGGAAAAGAAACACACAGGAGCAGTCAGAATATGCATCGACCCATGTGACTTAAACAAGGTAATCATGAGAGAACATTACAGATTACCCACTCTAGAGGATTTAGCTAGACATGTGCATTCGTTTTCGTACAAATTCAAACGAAACGGAAATTTCACTGGTGCACATGTCTAGATACAGCACATAAACTTGTTGGGGCATCAGTGTTCAACATGCTAGATGCACAATCTGGGTATTGGCAACTGCGTCTAGACGAGACTAGCAGTCGCCTCACCACATTTAACTCCCCTGTTGGACGATGACGCTTTTAAAGAGTTCCTTTTGAGTTAGCATCTGCGCAAGAAATACTCCAAAAAAAATTCACATGAGCTCATTTTGGGTCTACGGGTTGTGGAAGTTATAATTGATCATTTGTTGGTCTATGGCAAAGACCGTGTCGAGCACAACCAAAACCTAATTGCACTTCTTGAGCGATGTTGTGAGAAAAACTTGAAACTAAACCCAAACAAACTTCAGATTGGAGTTGAGGAGGTGAACTACTTTAGGCACATCATCAGTAAAGAAGGATTGAAACCTGATCCCAACAAAAGACAAGCCATTACCAAAATGCAAGCACCAACCACCAGATAAGAGCTAGAAACAGCACTGGGTATTTTCAACCATCTGTCAACGTTCTCACAGGGCTTAGCACAGCAAACAGCACCCCTACGAGCCTTGCTTCAGAAAAATGCATGCTGGTCTTGGGATACGAATATGCAGAAAGCGTTTGAGGAAATAAAAGCAACAATCAGTAAACAGCCTGGACCAATTTTAATAAAATTTTGATGTGAATTGTGACACTGTCCTTCAAGTAGATGCATTTCAAGCTGGGTTGGGTGCAGTACTGATACAAAGAGGTCACCCAGTAGCCTATGCCTCACGGGCGCTCACAACATCCCAATCCAACTATGCCCAAATTGAAAAGGAAATGCTAGCCATTGTAAATGGGTGTGAAAAGTTTCATCAATACATCATCTACGGGCGTCCACGATGGCAGACACACTATCCAGGGTGTTACCAGCTGGACATGAAGCACAAAAGGAACTAGATCTGGAGGAACAAGTTCACACAGTCTTAGTCAATGTACCGGTATCGGATGTCAGACTGGAAAAAATAAGACAGGAAACAATGCAGGACAAACAACTAGAAAAATTGGGTCAAGTCATGTGCAATGGCTGGCCTAAGAAACGCAAGAAGCTGCCACCAGAGCTACAGGCATTCTTGCCCGTGAGAGATGAGTTGTCGGCATTAGATTTATGGCTGAAAGGATACTCATACCAAAAGTCAACAGAAGCTGGTTTTGGAACAAATTCACCAAGGCTATTGAGGCCTTGCTCTATGCAAACGAAGGGCACGTGAATTGGTCTACTGGCCTAACATTGACTCTGATATTGAAAGATTTGTGGAAGTTTGTGATACATACGGGGAATTTTAAAGGCAGAACACAAAAGAACCGTTCATCCCTTGGAGTATACCTTCTCATGCATGGCAAAGGTTAGCCACAGACATTTTTTATAATGAAGAGAAAACTACCTGATCATTGTTGACTATTACAGCAAATATATTGAAATCGTACAGCAACAAGATCTGAAATCGTCCACTATCATATTGGCTTTCAAATCAATACTTGCCAGACATGGTGTGTGTGAGGAACGTGTCTAAGACAATGGTCCACAATATTCAAGTGATGAGTTTCAATCCTTCATGAGGGAATGGGGCATGAAGCATAAGCCTGTCAATCCATATCTACCACAGGCTCACGGGCTGGCTGAAAAATATGTTGGCATCACCAAATCCATTCTATTGAAGGCACAATCATCTGGGCAAAATGTTCATTTGGGTCTACTAAACAATTGTGCAACTCCACTAGAAGGATTAGGTTCTCCTGCACACCACAATGCCCATTTCTCCAGAGAAGCTTCAGCCACAGAGTTTTACACATGAGCTTGTTGCAGCTCAACAAGGCAAAAACATTTCAAAACAAAAGCGATACTACGGCAAATCAGCCAAATCGCTTGCACCGCTTACCTTAGGATAGGCTGTGATACACAGGATCAATGGGAAGAAATGGGAACCCCCAAGGTCATATGTAATTGAGAATCCTCGGGGTCAGAAACTCAGATAGAACAGATGGCATCTACCCCCTGACTTTGCAAGTTCTGCCACACACAATTCAAATGATGATGAAATTCACAGCACACCCGTCATAGAAAGCAAACCTGACTCGCATACTGCTTGCAACACTGAACCAAATGATACGGAGGACACTATGGGGTTTCCAGGTGCAAGTAATGCAACTCCCACTGTAGAGGAGTCGTCGAATGCTCATAGTGACTTAAGGGACACCTACTCCAGTTATGGTCATAAACGGAAACCCAAAATATTGAAAGATCTTGTTTCAATGTAACTGTGTTCATGTTTGAGGGGGAAGATGTAATGATATGCCATTTTGTTTGTGACATATCTAATGTTAATTGTTTAACTGCACTAAAAATAAAGAGATCCTGGTTAAACTCCTAAAGCTTCTCTCAGTATTGTGACAATATAACACACCTACATACCACCTACATACCATCCCTGTGTCCTGATCTTTCAAAAGTGACAAACTAATCATCAAGGAAATGGATCCTTGCCCTTATACAGCCATAACCCATCAACCAATTTCAGTTATTTCTCTTTAAAATCAATAAGCAAACAAAAGAAAAACAACAAACCACACACCTGTGCAATAGAACCACTTGTGGTTTGTCATTCACTTGACATGCAATAAATGTACTTGTGTAATTATTTCTTATTTACTCTTTTTAAGATAATGAAAAATGATAAGTGGCCCAGTTGCTTATGGACATGCTTCTCAGACATGCGTTATCTTTATTCTGCTTTGAGGGGGTTTTATTACTAAATAGCTTTTTGCATAAGCAGATACCTCACACAAAACACATATTACCGTAAATGTAGTTTGTTGCAAAGTTTCTATAGCCACATGAGAACATTTTAGGAATAATATTATTATTATTAAATTTAATTACTGCATTGGGTGATTGTTAAGTATCTCACAAATCAAATGTTAGAACAAAATAAGACAATGTACTCATGTTCCTTGTTTTATCAGTAGGGGTGCTATTGAGCCATCTAATAGAAACAGACTCCGCTTGGAAATAGGATTCAACTTTATTAGATGAAACCACAATATTATTTAAAGTTCAATCACTTAGAACTTTGAAAACAGCACAGCAGTGGAATATCAGGTCAGGTTTATGAACTCATGTGAATATGAGCCATTGAATACGGACAAGCTTTACAACAAATTCACAAATGTACAAAATATTTTGTAAGTAATTTTTTAAAATTGTGATATTTTTGTGTGCGCTTTTTGCATATCTATCACCATATTTATTGCAAAAATTCAATATTTTTCCTTCCTTGTTCATAAAAGATTATATATTTATTTTGTAAAACAAAATATATATATATCTTTTTTTTTTATTTGAAATTATATTAAAAGTAATTTGTTGGACTACATCGCCTGCTTTCTCATCCAATAAGCACTGGAATGCTTAATTTAATAGAAACACATTTATTTATTTTTTGCTGCACTTTAGTTATGCTTAGAACAGGGATAGGCAACCTTTGGCACTACAGATGTTGTGAACTACATCTCCCTTGATGCTTTGTCAGCATTATGGCTGTAAAGGTTATGGTTATATATTGGTTACTAAAGTTAGGGATTGAGAATAGTTTATAATAACTTCAAAATGCATCCTTTAAGACCAGAACAGGACTTTAAATGCCAGATTTGCTGCCTTGATTGCTGCACGTGATTGGTCAATTAGCAACTTTCCTTCCCTTATCTGATTGGTCAAGATCTGGAAAAATATTCTATTCTTCTGATCGTCTTAGCAAAATGCACAGAAGTATAATTAACTAGTGTCCCATAACTGATTTCGACAATGACCCTGGGAGGAAATTCCTCATAGAGATCCATGATAGTGATAGCTGCAGTAACATAACTTGCCATAATTTAATTCAACATTTATATTCCAGTAAGCTCACACTTCAAGAACCAAAATATCTTGTATTGTGCCCCATACCCATATTTATAACAGCATTTAGAATTTAGTGAGAGCAACAGAAATGTACTCTCCTTCATTTCTAGGATGGACTGTAAAGTGTAGGAAGGGGATGGTTTGCCCAGAAGTTTAAAGATGTTGACTCAAGACATCTATGAGCTCATCAATCAATGAAGAGCTGATTCAGACATGCCATTAATGATGTTAAATGCTTTCCTTCTGGAGAAGATGAAGCAGGAGACAAGATACTGTATTGTTATCAGGCTGAACAGAAATGTGGATACTGCAAAAATGAAGGTTATTAATGAGATTTAAAATCAGGAGGAACAATAGTAAAACAGGCTAATCTATGACCCTGAGAACTGTTCCCGCAAATCGGCCAATTCAACCAAAGTTTAGAACTGCCTCTCGTGGATTTAATGTCTGTTGGTAACTTTGATAAAGATGATCATTTGATGTCTGGACAGCACCTGCTTCTCTTTGTATCATTAATTAGCTTCATACAATCTGAGGAATCAGCATCAATTCATGACTGAGGTTGATATAAAAGAAACATGCCATACCATTGGAGTCGTCTTTTTGTACTATTCTTTTATATCGACACCAATCCTGAGTTAATGCTGATTCCTCTGATTTTATGAAGAAAGAAAACCTCCAATAGAATCCTTGAGGTTATCCAGCTAGCTGCACCTCCAAATTTGGACTTATTGATTTTACTTTGCATATTTTCCATATTAGTTGCTCACTAGCCCTCCATTTTTATTATGGATAAATTGGCTCTGTTTTTTTAATATATCTATACTGTAACTTAGTCGCTACCTGTCCCTTTTTTGTTTTTTATTCTTGCATTCCTGTCCGGCTGACCTACCTAACATTTGGGAGAACCCATCCCTTTCTAAGAGAGGCTGTCCCCTTTGGGCACCTCCTCCCCCCCCCCCCCCCCCCCTCTCCCAGTAGAGGCACGATTTACAGGATGCCGTAGTTCGGAGGTGATCCCTGACATGCATATATAAAACCATATCAACACACATACTTTTTTTTTCCAATAGAATGTGCAAGCCAACGTGGGTGGGTGTATGTCAATTTTGTTATATCACACAGGAATGTGTCAAGTGTGCATCTGTTTACAAATGTATACATTCTATATGCATTTGTGTAGAATTTGAATTTTCAGAAGTGAATTTATGGTGAATTTCATATTTAAAGCCAAAGTAGCTGAGCTGAAGGCAAGTTGACGAGGTTTTCCAATTTGGGTATTTTGTCCTTAAATTTGGAATTCCAAACATTTCTCACTTTATAACCCTGTGTATGTCTAGGTTGCCAATAGCTGCACAGGCAATCATGAGTATTTTAGTGTGAATGTACAGTACTCTGCAAAAGTCTTGAGCCACCATTATATTTGTTGTTTTAGCAATGGTCTAAATGATACCACTTTTTCAGAAGGAGAACAGGGTAGAAAGGCTAAGGTTGGCAAAGATTGGAATATATACCCTTCCACCAGTGTTGTCTCCAGGATTCATACATAAGGGGCCAGGAACAAAAGTAGGGGGGCAGTTATAAAATGAATATATGTATATAGATATACAAACACTCACACACATGCATACACAGGGCTCGGCAAATTCCAGACGCTAGGCATTTGTCAGCCCTTTGCTAAGCCGCACAGAAAAAAAGTAAAAGCTGGGGGGCGGAGCCTGGCACCCAGGCTGACCGGCTGTGCTACACTTCAGCTCCTGCTACTTATTGTACCTCGAGGAGGTAAACCCCAAAAAACACAGCACAGTCAGTCGCACACCAGAGACAAGAAATCATGTCGGGGATACCCGGGAGAATAGCCCAACACCACACTCAAGATTCTACCACAACGGGAACCCGACAAGAAACCATGAGGCCTACCGGAGATCGAGCGCTGGGGAGACGGTCGCTTCCCGCGCTGACTGACCTGGTCGGGCATACCTCGGGGGCATCACCTCCTTTCCCCCCCCCCTGGACCGATGGGGGTCATCTCGGTCCATAACAAGCAACTGGAGAAGCCGCTACAGGCTGAGCCTACAACATGGGGCAACACAGCAACGAGGCAGGCGAACACGAGGCGCAACTAAAATGGCGACAGTAAGCACACCAGGCGAGATACCTGAACGCCACACAGCCATGCCAGACTACGAAGTCAAACTCACCGCTATCTTCGACGCCTTCTGGGCACGGCTGGAGCACCGGGCATGGCTGAATAAACAGAGCACATGCCGGAGCAAAGAGCAATTTAAGCAACACAGCTGCCAACGCATTCCTCCTAAACGGCACAGGGCCCCAAGATGGCGCCGCAGGAGGAAAGATCCTCTGCCTGCAGGCAAACTCATAGGAGGAAATCAAGCACCGGAGCACAGCCACAGAGTGCTGGGGACCCCTCGTGCTCCCAAGAGCTCTCCCAACTCTTCTTCCGAGCAGGGAGCCCACCAGAGGGTTACTCCTCACCGCCACCCATACGCCCAGGGGAACAACCGGAATCCGGCGAAACCTTGGGCTCACGACCCTGAAGATGGGGTCAATGGACTTGTGGCAAGGGCCCCCTCTAAGGCCTCGGGCCGAAGACACAGGACACTCAAGCGAAAAGGAACTGGGAGGTGCACCAGGGGAACCACGACTCAGAGGGCCAAGCACCCGGCGGGTCAAAACATACACCCTAGAGAAACAGGCCCAAACCGTAATAGAGCGACGGACCAAGGAGGCAGCCCCCCACAACCAAGTGGACTAGACCCCGCATACTACAGTATGATTCCTCCATGTGGGGTTGGCTGAATAAATGCATGGACGCTTGCTGCACTCGCTGCTTTGGACTGCTCCAAGTAGCCAAGAGAGACACACTGTCATACCCGGAGGGTTTTACCCATAAGGTTTCTTTCACATGCACCGTAATGTTTTCTGCAGTTAATACTGGTATAGCTAATTGAATGGCGGGGCCGACAATAGTCTGTGGTTAATCTTCATTAGAGACCCATAACCAGCCACAACTTGCATTGTTCAACTTACATACTTTTTATTGCTAATGGCACCTATCTGGCAGTCTGGTTTATTCGACTTAATTACAACGCCTCTACAGGTATTATTGACGGAAGGCACCATCGGACAGCCTTACATAGATCCCAATAAAACACCACCCAGTCCCCTCAGGCCAGCCTTAGCATGTATAGTGCTACATATATTGACCCGATTAGCTGGTTTAGCATGTATGACACTCTTGGAGAAAAGCTTAGTCTTCACTGTGGACATATTTGCTGTCTTGAGTACATAGATTAACAACGATCTAGCATATGCCACTAGACAGACCTTTTCTTAGATTGACAGGCTAGTCACCATGCCCTAGCTGATCTACGAATGCCGCCTACCAGATAGATGTATACTACAATGCCAGCTTGCCTTAGCAATTCAATTGTACTTTTTATGTTTTATTATCAATACTATGTGCCTTTAGGTAACCGAGATGCACCGGTTCAGCCTGTCTAACATTTAAACTCTACTTAAGCAATAGCCTAGTGTTGCATATTCCCTAAGTCTGTATAACTCTATGATTCATGGCTTGTACTTTAAACCTATAGATTAGCAACAAATACTATTATACGTGTTATTAATTTTCTGGAAAGCTTGCTTAATATAAAATGAGGCTGCCATTCGTAGGAGATGTACTAATGTGTTAACGTGATCCCATCCTGTACAAATACCATGCATCCCCTCTTCTTTATTCTGTACCCCATTGAACTCATGCTTCAATAAAATAAAGATTGACAAAAAAAAGTAAAAGCTGGGCTGCCGCGGGGAGCATGGAGGCAGCGCGCAAGGGAGCAGTAACCTTCCTGCAGAAAGCAGGGGAGCAGAAAGAAACTGCAGGAAGACTGGGAGGAGACACACTGGACGCCAGGGAAAGATCCGCTCAGCTCTTCGAAAGGCTGGGTGGATTTAAATTAAAATAAAAATTGCAATTTGTGAGTGTGTGAGAAAATGTGTGCGTGTGTGTGTATGTGTCTAAGTGTGTGTGTGTCTCAGTCAGTGTGTGTCTCAGTCAGAGAGTGTGTGCCTGTCACTGTATGTCTGTCAGTGTCTGTCTCAGTCACAGATTGGGGTCGGAGCTTGCGTATGGGGAGGCGATCATTCGATCATTATTTTACTTTAATAATTGCTTAAAAAAAAAAAAAAAATCCCCAATTTAGGTCCGTGCTGGTTGAGAAGGCTGCCTATCCATCAGGTACAGGGGAGGTCACGAGATGAGAGGTATCTCTCTAGGAACTCGAGCACTTACACAAACTGACCCATACAAACCCACAGACTGACCCATACACACCCAGAGACTGACCCATACACACACACACAGACTTACCCATACACACCCAGAGACTGACCCATACACACACACAGACTGGCCCTCCACACAAACTGACTCATACACATACACAGAATGCCCCACACACACAGACTGACCCATACAAACCCACAGACTGACCCCCCACACAGACTGACTCATACACATACACACACAGACTGCCCCCCCCCACACACACACAGACTGAACCTCCACACAGACTGACTCATATACATACACACACACAGACTGCCCCTCACACACAGACTGCTCCCCCCATACAGACTGCCCCCCCCACACAGACTGACCCATACAAACCCACAGACTGACCCCCCACACAGACTGACTCATACACATACACACACAGACTGCCCCCCCCCACACACACAGACTGAACCTCCACACAGACTGACTCATATACATACACACACACAGACTGCCCCTCACACACAGACTGCTCCCCCCCATACAGACTGCCCCCCCCCACACACAGACTGACCAATACACAGACTGACCCCATTCACACACACAGACTGACCCCACACAGACTGTAGTGTGTGAATGCATAGTGCAGTATGGGAATGCATAGTGTAGTGTGTGAATGCATAGTGCAGTATGGGAATGCATAGTGTAGTGTGTGAATGCATAGTGTAGTGTGTGAATGCATAGTGTAGTGTGTGAATGCATAGTGTAGTGTGTGAATGCATGATAAGTGCATTGTCTCTTTACATGCCCCTGCCTCCTTTACATGGTGGGAAAATTCCCTCCCAAACACCATTTACACACAATGCAATATGGAAATAGTTCTCTACCCAATGCCATTTGCATATGACTGAGCTAAGTCATCCCCTCCTCAGTTCCCGCATCCAGTTTTTGCCATATTCACCAAGGTTTCTGGGTCAACATACGTCATCTACATATTAAAAGGGGAATTAAGTGCTTCCCTGTAGTATGTAGATTCCCATATACTGCAAGCAGGAAATCAATTAATAAAAAAAGGAAGAATGTCAAACTATCAGCCTGAAATAAGATGGAAAATCAATTACTTAATTAAGGAGGAATCCTAAAATAATTATCTAGCTTAGTTAATTGCTTTCCCTCCTGCAGCACCTGTGATACATAGTAGAGGGCCACGGTTATATATTTATTATAATTATTACTGGTATTTATAAATCACCAATATATTCCGCAGCATTACAAATTAGGAAAATAATCAGTACAGTATAGATAATCCAGTACAAAGCAACAGAGGGCCCTTCCATAATCTGGCATTTACAGACATTCTATTATTCATACTTAGCTAGAGAGCCCATGAGCTTACAATCTAATGTATGCATTGACAGACATTGTGGAGACATTACTATATAGGTGTCTATCTAAGAGTATATATGGCATGATAAAATGTACCCTAAAAAAATAAATTATATATCTTACGGCCACATTTTGGCAGCGATCCCTAAGTTATTCCTGGTGGGTGGGAGTGTGTGTTGTGGGAGGGGGTGGGGGGGCATGAAGCAGCCCCCTTCATAATGCCTGGCTGTCATGGTTATGTCCAGAGCACTGGGCAACACTCTGGGGCGATACTCTGCTATCCATCTGTAGGCACTGCAGGAACTGTCAGTATAGGAATTTATTTAAGAAGGACCATCTGTGTATGTTCTGGATGATCGACCCTTTACAAATAAGTTCATATGGTGACAGTTAAGCCCCTGATGCTGCGTGCTGACGGGTCACAAGCCGTAACGTAGAGCATCATGCAGGCATTTTTGCATGGTGCTCTTTCAGATCCATTCATGCATTGTCTTAGCTATTGTAACCCTTCGAGAAGACGTGATGGTTTATCTTGCAAGTCTTATCAGTAACTGGTGTGCTGTTTGTTGGATGCAGCTAACGTGCTTTAACCTGCCAAGTTCTCTGGAGAACACCCGTAACTAGAACATAGTTTTATGGCACATAAAATGTAAGTGAGCAATAATAAATCATAAAACAATATAAATAATTCCAGAATTCTCAGGTAGTATGTTAAAAAAAAACAGCAGAATCTCAAATATGAGATGCAAGTTTCACTACTGTTCTATCTGCATTCAATTATTGGGTTCAATATGTTAAATATCATCATGGCTGTAGTATACTGTAGGAATGTACTCCATCTTAGCCGTACTTACAGTAGAGGCGTGCTCCCCACATGCATCAATGAGTTTTGGTCGCCCCTGATCCGGTTCACCAGTTGTCCTTTCTTTTTGGTAGGTACTAACCACTGCAAATCGGGAACACCCACAATACATGCAATTTTGGAGATGCTCTGACCCACTGGTCTAGCCATCACTATTTGGCCCTAGTCAAAATCCCTCCGATCTTTTCGCTTGCCCATTTTTCCTTCGTCCAACACATAAAATTAAAGAACTGACTTGCTGCCTGATATATCCCACCCCTTTGACAGGTGCCATTGTAATTATATAATCAACGTTGTTCACTTCACCTGTCAGTGGTTTTAATATTTTGGCTGATCAGTGTATGTCTGCACTCCAAGTCTCTCTCTCATTGTTCCCCTAATTCCTAAGTCTCCTAACTCACTTGACTTTTAGTGAGAGGGAGGCTGGCAGCTTTGAACAGAGTGCCCCAAACAGAGTGCTCCAAATGTCCCATTCGTTCACTGAGATTGTGAGTAAGGAGTTAAATGTTGTCAATATCAGCCCAATGCCTCAAATACTCCTGTAAAATATTAACCCCTTCATAGTCATTGCACACAGTCCTAAAGGTCTATTAATTGTGTATTAATAATCGCAGTATCATCCCTATAGGGCGCCTTCCTTAAAATAAGAACTGCATTGCTTTATCGCTGAACTATTCAGTGGCCACCGGGGACTCCATGGTGCCATCTCTCATTGTGTCATAAAAGTGAGGAGGGGAAGTGAATTTACTAACCACCACATACCTCCTTCACTTTACATTTTTCAGCTGGATACAGTAAGCAAACATTTCTAAATTGCTCTTGTCCTAAAGGCACAAAATAACTCTAGTGGTTAAGGGTTAAAGATGGACATTACAGGTAGAATGGAGGTCGGCCACTCCAACAAAAGAAATATCTCTGTGGTACATGGCAACTACTGATGGCTACTATGACTTATCAATATAGAAAAGGGGTTCCCAACCCAGTCCTCAAGTACCCCCTACCAGTCCAGGATTTAGGGATCACCCTGTTGTGTCTAAAGTGTTTTTTCACCCTTTTTCCCAAACCACCTTTAACACAACTGGGTAATCCCTAAATTCTGTACTGTTTTGGGGGGTACTTGAGGACTGGGTTGGGAACCATTTATATAGAAGAATAGGAAAACCAGCTCATATTTCTACTTTTTTTGTCCCATCATTACATCAAACAACTAGACAACGGTTTGACCAACAATCTCGTCGTTATGGGATTGAGAAAGACCAGACTGCTGGTCAACATGTAAGATGGAAATACGTGAGTGATTTGCTTTAATGGAAAACCTCTACTAATTCACTGACATCAAGACTCTGTTAGGCTGCTAATTCTAAATAAGCAGAATGATATATGTTGGCACGGATCAAGCTGCCATGTGGCATAGAAGGTCACTGGTGTTTACGGGGTTAAACTATACAGCTGAGCATCCTATAACCTGCATAAGCCTTAAATTTGGCTAATACAATACACTTTCTAGCATGCACAGAAGGTAGATTAAATTCATTTGAAAAAAATTTTTTGACCCAATACATTTACCAGAATTAACCAAATAAAAAGAAAAGATATGGTAAAATGGGATAACAAAACAACGTGATTAAATAAAAACAAAAATACTGATAACTGCATTAAAATAAAGCATTTAAATGCCCGTTTCTTTTTAGTTGAATATTTTATTACATTAATCTTTTGCATATTGGTTTCGTGTTGGTAAACTCTGGTCGGAATCTTTCTGTTGCCAGCAGATAGATTAGATTTTGAGTGGCATTTTAAGTCCTCTAGTTGCTCACTGACCTCCCAGAGTTGACACTTTTGTGCCCTGTGTTGTCTGCCAATGAAAAGTTAAGTAAACACTTGGACAAATGATGCCTACCGCAGGTTTAACCCCTTCACAACTAAAAATAACGATCACAGTGCTATCCCAGACCATGTTATGTATGCTTCACCTCAATCGACTCTTCCTTAGCATCTGCTAATCTGTCACATTTCGCAATATTTTCTTCCCAGACCCAGCAGTACCTCATTCCACTGCAATGTTTATCTAGGGAAAAATACATTCATATACTTATGGGCTACGTAGAATAGAAGGGTTAATAAAATATCCGGGCCAAAAAAAATATGCTTACTAAAGACTGAACTTTTTATATGTTTTAGATATTTTTTGTCTGTTAGGTTATTTGGAACACATCTAAATTTAAAAATATCTTAAATATTCATTTTCCCAAATTGCCCAAGTCATCCCTTATTGAACATCAAACATTTCTCTCTCATAATAAAACCTTTATTAAAACTACTTCCAACTTGGCCTTACTAAACCTTTAAGAAATCATCTTCTTTTTCATAAATCCTTTTTTTATTTTTTATTACCCGATAACCAGTAAAGCAAATAAAAACATGTGAGCAAAACATTTTTTGAGATCTGAGTGGAGACAAACAGTGGTGCAAACTATTATTTATTTTTTTTTTGCCCATTCTTAGTGTCCTCATCTTCTCCTTATAAATTGGTCTGAAAGCAAATCATGACATAGGACATAAATGTAAGTTATTATAACACAAGCTACCTTTTAGGCAGTTTATTTTTTCTTGACATTTCAGTAATTATTTTTCTAACTCTGTAACAGTATCAGTCATACTATTGAAAATGTGTACCATCGCCGTCTTGTTATCTAGCTGTCTGGTTCTTTCACCAAGATCATCAATGCCTTTTAAGTCATCAGCCATAACTTTGAATTGTATCACCACCAATCCTTCAGACATAGTTTTCAATAGCTAACCCAATAGCATATTCTTTTACCTTTCAGATATACGGCTGTGATCTTGGCTGTGTTCTGACGAACCTCTACATTTATTCTGTTGCGATCCTGCCATAAAAACTATTTTTTTTTTGTTTCAATTAGACATTCTGTTGGGTGAGTGCATTTTCCAAATCCAAAGTTTTTTGGGAGCCACTAGAGTCACTTTATATATTCCCCAGACAGAGCTCCTTCTTATGCATCCATCTTAATTGCTAAAAAATAACATGCCTTTATATGTTTTTTATTATACTATACTATCTCTTAAAGGATCACTATAGGGTCAGGAACACAAACATGTATTCCTGACCCTATAGTGTTAACACCACCATCTAGCCCCACTGGGCCCCTCATGCCTCCATAAATATAGCAAAATCTTACTGTATTCAAGCCTAAAGCTATAGATCTGCATGCTGTTTGCCTCAGAAAAACAAGCTGTCTGCTGACATCATCAGAAGTGGTGGCCTGATCCAATCACAATGCTTCCCCATAGGATTGGCTGAGACTGACAAAGTGGCAGATCAGGGGCAGAGCCAGCCTGGTTCAAACACAGCCCTGGCCAATCAGCATCTCCTCATAGAGATGAATGGAATAAATGAATCTCTATGAGGAAAGTTCAGTGTCTGCATGCAGAGGGAGGAGATACTGAGTGTTTGGATGCATTTTAGGCAGCCATGACCCAGGAAGGATCTCCAACAGCCATCTGAGGAGTAGCCAGTGAAGTTATCACTAGGCTGTAATGTAAACACAGCAAAAAGCCTGAAGGTAATGATTCTACTCACCAGAACAAATTCAATAAGCTGTAGTTGTTCTGGTGACTATAGTGTCCCTTTAAAAGTAATATACTGTACTATGTCCTTATGTTAACTCCTAAACATAGACAGTTATTCCAAGTTGTTTATTCCTGCAAACGTGTTTACAGGAATAAGCAAATTATGAAATAAAGAGATAAGAAGATACATATAATAGGTAACTGAGTGGCATTTGAGGGACACTACTGAAGTACTACTGAAGCAATGTATTATGGTGCTGTCTTTAAATTAGATACTTAAAGTCACAATGTATAATATATATGTGTCAGGTTGCAGCAACAACCAAGCATGGGGTACTTAAATAAACATCTGTCCTAAGATAGCAAAAAGACATGATGATGATTTTAAACAGTCCTTATAGTGGCTGGGCTTAAAATAAAGATATGGCAAGGAGAATGATCAACGAACAGGCGGAGGTCAGCGGCTACAGAAATCACAAAATCAATGCCAAGTCAAGAGAAGCCAGAGGACAGAAAGGTCAAGACAAAGCCAGGCCAAATGGCAACGGCTCAGTAAATAATGAGAGCACGCTATTGGGTGTACAAGAAAAAAGGTGCACTGAAATCAGGCATGAGTTAGGTTAATAGAGCCAGTGTCATTAGTGTAGCGACTTGCCAGAAAAGCCAAATGTTGGGAGCACAGAAAACAGGATAAACCAGCCAAGGTCCAACCACAAATCAGAAGTTTAAAGGAATGTGCTATTGGGTTAGTAAGAACCACAACAATGCACCTAGCTGAACTGATCTGAATACCCAAAGGTGAATGCCTATTGGTTTGTGTCATTCCTATACAATTCAGCAAAAGGTACGTGAGTGACGTGGACCAGGCATCATGTCACAATTGACGCTAGAATGTTCAGTAATCAGTATTTAAATTCCGAGTTGCGTTAATAATGACACAGGGAAGATGAAACTCTTTATGATCTGTATGAACACTTTGAGAGGTGTCGACTGATGCAACCCTAAAGCAGCACAAGTATTTGTACGGTTATAGTGTGATGCGTCAAAACCGACGATACTCTGAATGGAAATAGCTCTGACATGTGTGACAGTATCCCAGGAATAAAATCTTATATAATGGATCGGATCATAGAAGTAGGCCTTCCCCACTTTACCAAAAAAACTTCTTGCTTTAAGCAACATGCACAAACACACACCGTGTGACTGTGTAATGCAATGCATTTTATTGTTTGAACTTCCGTGAAATGTTTTTGCAGCTTGTTATCTAGTGATATGAAAGGCTAATTTCTCATTAGTTCAGTGTATTCTGGAATGTGTCAATATATCACAAAGGGGTGCAGTGTATGCAGTTATTCCCTGGCAAACAGAGTGGTTGTTAACTCAACATCATGATATACACATTCTAAGAAGCTGATAATCTAAACATGTCATTGCGTATGTAATTGTGTAGCACTGTGCTCTCACAAACACTTCTGTGAATAATAATATATGATGCAGAGATTTTATTAATAAGCACATCGAGTATTTTCTGTTTATTATATAAAGAATGCATTGGATTCTTCATTATATTTGGCAATTTATGTTATACAATACACAGAAAAAATAATAGTTAAAGCAACACTATAGGGTCAGGAACACAAACATGTATTCCTGACCCCAGAGTGCTAAACCCACCATTTAGGTGGCTTGCCCCCCCTTAGCCCCCTTAAAATTTAATAAAACTCACCTTATTTTCTCCGACACCCTTTGGTGACATCATCAGAATTGCCGATTTTTAGCCAACCCAATGCTTTCCCATAGGGAAAGCATTGGATTGGCTAAAATCAGCAAGGGGACGGGGCCAAACACAGTTTTGGCCAATCAGCACCTCCTCATAGAGATATATTGAATCAATGCATCTCTATGAGGAAAATTCAGCGTCCCCATGCAGAGCGTGGAGACGCTGAACGGCATTGCTGCCTACTGTGCAGCCCTGAGCCAGGAAGCACCTCCAGTGGCCATCTGAGGAGTGGCCACTTGGAGGTGTCCCTAGGGGCAATGTAAACACTGCCTTTTCTCTGAAAAGGCAGTGTTTGCATGAAAATGCCTGAAGGCAATGATTATACTCACCAGAACAACTACATTGAGCTGTAGTTGTTCTGGTGACTACAGTGTCCCTTTAAATATAGGTGTATCTCATCTATTAGAAGAAACCTCATTAATACAAATAACCAAAACAGTGATTAGCTGTCTGTTACTCAATATGTAGAAACATATAGATGTGGTCAGTAGGTTTAGTTATACTTTGACTAAACACCACAAGATATGTGATCTATGCGTCTTCATTTTACAGTCATGGCTTTCACACTTCCCAGATCTCTGTCTAGTGTACAGGTATATGAGGATTTGTCAATAGACACTGTTTTCACTGTTGTGCAATTTGGCACAGTGACATTATCTGTGTCACCATACTGGCCATCGTTAAATCAACATCTATTTCTAACCCTCCCTTAGCCCTAATCCTCGTTTACTCTAACTATTCACTATTTACCAGAATTCCCTCGCAGCCCTAACACTAGTCCTAACTTGCCCTAGCAGCACACTGGTTAGTAGATTTGTCCCAGTTTGAGCCAATCACAGTAATGGCATGCATTATGTAGCACGGTGATCAATCAGCCTGGGGGCCAGTCAGGGAGACACAGCAATCGGATGCCTCTGACAGCTTAGGGGGCCTACTTCAGACTTCCTCACTTGATTTTTAAGCTGTCAAAATCAAAGGTACATTTGTGGTCAAGAAGTGCCAAGGTGACTCTGACATACTTTGAACATCAGTAGTCACAGAAGAGTTAACCATTCTTTACATAGTTACATAGCTGAAAAGAGACTTGCGTCCATCAAGTTAAGCCTTCCTCACATATGTTTTTTGCTGTTGATCCAAAAGAAGGTAAAAAAACCCAGTTTGAAGCACTTCCAATTTTGCAACAAGCTAGGAAAAAAAATTCCTTCTTGACCCCAGAATGGCAGTCAGATTTATCCTTGGATCAAGCAGTTATTACCCTACATTGAAAGATTATATCCTTGAATATTCTGTTTTTGCACGTATGCATCCAGTAGCTGTTTGAACATCTGTATGGACTCTGATAAAACCACTTTAATTTGAATTCTCACCTTGTTAAAATGTAACGTCTGCCTGGATCCATTTCACTGCTTATTTTTAAGTCTCATTATGCCGACGTGTATACAATATAAGGCTGGTATCAAAATATTTCCAGGGCGGCTCCTTATGACAGCATACGAGGCCAAAAAGTGTGCAGGAACTGTATGAAGCTATATGGTGCGCGGAATATATTTTGTGGTATATGTGTAGAATAAAAAGGAATTCGGAATAGTTCCAGCAACTTGTTACAGTGAAGAATTTGCGGTGTTCAGAAAGTAAACGAGAGTTCAGACAAGTATCATGTCGATGATTGTAATCTGGCACCACTGCGCATATAGGTATACGAAACAGTGTTAGTTTTCCTCATTTTAAAACAAAGTTAAACGGATTTACAAGAATGGGAGTTTTATATGAAAACCGATATGATGATTTATGAAATGCGAAATGTTACCGAGCCCTTTTTGTCCAATTCCTTAATTACTCCATTTGTGTGAAATAACAATTAAACTCGTGCACATATGTGACTTCGTATTGTCAGGATTGGAAGCCACAGTTTAACCCCTTAAGGACACATGACACGTGTGACATGTCATGATTCCCTTTTATTCCAGAAGTTTGGTCCTTAAGTGGTTAATAAGACTACAGCCTCAATTTAACAAGATTTACGAATGGTTCAATACCGTTAAAAAAAAACTTTCAAATAGATTTAGAAACTAGTCTGGTTACAAACACGTGTCTGTTATTCCACCCATTGTACTGCGCTGCGGAATTTGTTGGTGCTTTATAAATAATAATAATAATATACAGAAGTCACCATTGAAGTTTACAGGAATTTTTGTGGATGAAACATTTGGAAAGTTTTTTTTTCCCAACAGTATTAAATCATTTGGAAAGCTTATTAAAAACGAGGACAGTGTGTTCAGAGACCATCATTTTTTTTCTTTGAAAACAACACAAGCTAACTCAAACTCATGCAAAAGTAACAAACACAGCCTAAAAAGGCAAACCGTCTTAGGATGAGGCAATGACCCTTGTGCAGACCTATGTTTGTCATTTGTAAACTTTGACACAAAATGTCAACTAGTTTGCCTCCATTCAGTTGCTAAAGCATGTTCCATTCATTTTTAAACTCAATGTATTTAAAGGGACACTGTAGTCACTATAACCATTTCATCTCTTTAAATTGGTTATAGTACCTGGAGTGCCCTGGTACTGTCCCTCCATTCAGTGTTGCACCATGTTCGTGCAGTATGCCACAAAATAAGAGTCCCAGGCCACCGACAGTCCGGCCCCTTCTGTATGCGTAGCTAAGGCAGAGATTACACACTTCCTTGTTGTCATACTGTCACGGTAGTTTACCCCAACTCGCAAGATTTAGCCCAACAATTGACAATATAGAGCATAGATATGTCTTACCGGACCTTAGAATGTCCGGACTCGACGTAGAGGAGAGAAATACAGAGTCAGGAACGATCCGAGGTCAAGGGTACAAAGAGACAGTAAAAACAAGAACTAGCCAAGGTCTGGTACACAGTAATCAGTAAGCCGGCAAACAAGACAAAACAGGGATAAAGAGATAAACACAAAGTCAAATACAAAGCCAAGGTCAAGTATGAGAAATCACAACTGAACACAACAAGCGCTAAAGGGAACTGAAATAGAAACCACGATAGGGCAGGGAGATAAGGGAGAGGTAAGTATAAATACCCTACCGTAATTTGATTGGCCCCTGTCATCTCCACGCCCCCAAAATGTGAGTGTATGGGGAGTGTGGGACGACAGGGGCCAATGGGAGACCGTTTTAATTTTCGGCTCCCACGTCCCCTTTAAGAGTGTGCCGGAGACGCGCTTCGCGCTCATGGAGCAGTCAGTGCCTGCCGTCATTTGAGCCCCGAGCGAGCTGCGCACGGCGGGAACTAAGGACCTCGGCCGGCCCCCATATAAGGTAAGTACCGCTACACATACCCATTCATACCGTCAGTTGGAGCTCTGACAGGCAAAAAGCCGTCAGCTGACACTGTCAGCCAATCACAGCTGCCCATTGCTGCTCATGCTAATACTTCCTTAGTAGCCAAAGCAGCACAGAGGGGATGGACTGCCGGGGACGCTTGTTTAGCATTAAAACTTTAAAAACTGTAAAATGCTGAAAGAAATTATGATACCGGAGGACTCCAGACACTGTAACCAGTTTAATGAGATGAAGCAGATACAGTGCCTACAATGTCCCTTTAACTTTCTCTCACAACAATGTGGGTGGAGCTAGAATGCTTTTTTGAGCAGATATATTAAATGTACGCAGAGTGTGGAGACACACTGTGCAGCTCTGGACTAGGAAACACCTATAGTGGCCGTCTGTGTGCCTGCCAGTAAAGGTGTTACTAGGCAGCATTGTAAACACTGCCTTTTCTCTGAAACGGCAGTGTTTACAATATGAACACTACAGGGACATGCTATAGACACCAGAACCACTACATTAAGCTGTAGTGGTTCTGGTGACTGTAGTGTCCCTTTAAAACAAGATTGTCCTGTTTGGGATGACAAAAATAAAAAGTTAGCTTACTGTGACGTGCAGGCTTCCCTTCCTTCCAAAGCCTACTGCATTTTCTATGTGAAATAAGCAATGTGCCCCGTATAATTGTTATTATAACATGTAGCTAGACAGATCAAACTATGTCTCAACACTTACCTCGATTATCTGAGCCAAGTATTTTTGTCTGTTATACATCAGATTGGACAGTGTGTGGTCTCCATATTCCAACAAGGTGTATTTCATCTTCATGACCTGTCAGATTAAAGTGTTCAGATATCCCCACCACACACAAAGCGATGTGATCTGTATACACAATCATATCAGTTTCTTTTTGATCATATGTCCTGGAAGCACCTTAACAACTTTATCCATTAACCATTGTCTTGTAACCGATTTTTAGTTTGTGTATTTAAAGTGCACCTGTTATTTCAAAAAGTAAATGTGTTTTCTTTTAACGCCATGTAGTGTAAATTTGTTAATGTTTTGGGGAGCAAATTCACAATTTATTGTGAGACCATGAATAATGCACAGTGGGCATATAGTGCCCTGACGTATACACTAAGAAAATTTGTTTTGTTTTTTTCAACATAATATCTTGCTGCCTTAATAAATTCAAGCTTCTCTCTCCCCAGTCAAAAAAAATAAAAAAATAAAAGACTATTTTAGAAAACACACTGTAACATCTTAGAGAAATACATTGACTGTTTTGGACTGAAATTCCAATGTAGTCAAAAGATTTCATAAGACAAAATAGGCTACTTTGTACTATATATACTTCCCACACCTGACAAAACTTGCCAAAAGGTAGAGCTGCTGCCATCAGGGTTTGCCATTTGGGGAAAAAGGCGTTGTCTATGGAGGTTCATGTGTTCCTTCATAGACTTCAGTGTTGTACTCTCACAAATACGCACAGAATACAACACTGATATGAGGTGCCAGGAGCTGAAGAGGACTTAATGAAGATGGCAGTGGAGCGACTGCATGGACAGTTTCAGGTAAATGAAATTCACCTTCCCCTGTACCCGTGGGCCACTGCACTGTAAGTGGAGCAGTCACCATAGGAAGCCTTTGCAACATATGGAAAGATCTCACATGGTGACAATGTCACTTCAGCCCCTTAAGGCCAGAGGCAATTGTCCAACTTCTGAACCTTAAATTTAAACTAAAGATTTGTCCCACCATGATTTAAGTGGCCCCATACATATTCTACATTATCATTAAAAAACAAAAAAAATGGGAAAGAAATTATATATCTATTTTCACGTTTTTGCTTATAGTACTTTTTACACATCCATTGCAACTGATTAAAAAGAACTCCAAATAAATGTATATATTAATTCTGATTGTTAAATACCTAATATGTCTAGGATCTAAACTAATTTCTGCTAGATAATTCTAACCCAACACCAAACCCCAACTAAAACTATACTAACCATACTCCTTACCCAATGTTTACACTACCTCAAACCGTATGCTTACCCTAACCCTACAGATAACCATAACCCTAACCCTATCCTACTTTTACCCCTTAATCTAACCCTACCATAACCCTAACCCTATCCTACTTTTACCCCTTAATCTAACCCTATCATAACCCTAACCCTATCCTACTTTTACCCCTTAATCTAACCCTACCATAAGCCTAACCCTATCCTACTCTTACCCCTTAATCTAACCATAACCCTACCATAAACCTAAACCTAACCCCAACTCGAGCCTTAAGGTAACCATCTGGTGGATTTAACACTGCAATCTTTATATAGGCATGTAAATGCCTATATTAAGAACTTCTTGAAGTGCTGACTTTAAAAAGTCTGGAACCACTAAAAATGGCCCTTGCAGACTAATATGTGCCCCGGTTATCCATTAATACCTGGGATTAGTGGTGTGAGAAAGGATTAAACCCTTCTTACACCACAATCTTTATATAGGCATTTACAATGATCAGCAACAATATTAATACCATCTGCCTAATATCAGAACAGATCTGATGCATCAAGGCATAGACTCCACATGATCTCTGAATGTGTCCTGTGGTATCTGGCACCAAGACATGAGCAGCAGACCCATTAAGTCCTGCAAGTTGCGAGGTGGGGCATCCATAGAACATATTTGTTGTTCCAGCACATCCCACAGATGCTCAATCTGATTGTGATCTGATGCTCTGACCCTCTTGTCAAAGTCACTCATGTCTTTTCACTTGCCCATTTTCCTGCTTCCTGATATTTTGGGCAGCCAGTGAACTGACTGTCATTGTAATTATATAAAAAAATGTTATTCACATCACCAGCCAGTGGTTTTAATATTGTGGCTGATCAGTGTAAATGCCTATTTAAATAACTGCTTGCAGCGTAGACTTCTAGCACTGCAAGCATCTCATCAAACGGTCTGGGGCCACTAAAAATGGCCAAGTGTAATGAGAGGATCCCAGGTATCTATTGATAACTAGGGCTGTCTGGTATACGCAGAGATTTAACCGTGCTCACACCAAATCTGCAGGACGTTCTATGCCATCTTACAGGCATATAAACCCACTCTGTAGGACAGCATGGAATGTCCCAACATCATTAAGGGGTTTAGTGACTGCAGACATACAAGGTACATCTGAGCTACTTTGGCAGTTTGTTACTGCCGAAATGCATATTGGGTTGGAAGTTAAAAGTGCCTTTAAAAAGCAGGTCTGGCCGATCGCAGCAAGACATGGCTATTGCCAGACTCCTCACCTGAGTTTAGAGTTAGATAGAAATAGGGTTAGAGAAGGTTAGAAATGGCATCAAAGTATGGTGACACAGACATCAACAAAACGTTTCAATGGGAAGCAAGCAGAAGAGGTATGTCAAAATGAGGACATCTCCAGTCTGATCCTATAGGTACTAAAACAATGTGGCATACATTTAATAATGGGAGATTGCTGTATTCAGAGGTTGCAGCAGAATACACATCTGGGGTCTTTGAAGTAGTAGGAGACACAAGGTATGTGAAATTCACCATTAAAGTTAGTTCAATATATAAGTGAAATATAAAAAATATAAACATTTCTGCTAAATCCAGCAGAATTTAATTATGAAATAAAGTGAAAAGACTCAAAATTCTCCATATTATCCCAAGTCGCCGTCTTTTACAAATGCTATGCCATAATGGGGGTAAAGTGCTGATGAATGCTACTATTTTGTCCTAAAGGTTAATCAGATCCAAGTAAATCAGCCAGTGACAGTTTGAAAAGTGAAATAGACATACCTGCAATTTGAAACTATTTTGTCCCAAAAATGACACGGGCCCAGTAAATTTATCGGTGTAAACTGGAAATTTGAAAACTGATATTGGCACGTCTGTAATTTGACCATCTAACTTCTCAAAACTTGGCAAAAGTTTACATGAGGGTACGCTGTAATCAGGGGCAGTAGCAGAAAACAAAGGTGAGGTCGGTTTCACAATGTCTGTGCATTCGGAGGAGATCTAAGGCAATATCGTTACCAAGATTGTTAGGTCTAGTCACCAGTGGGGTACCTCAGGGATCTGTACTTGGACCAATTCTCTTTAAAAAAATTATTAGTGATATTGCAGAAGGTCTTGACGGTAAGGTATGTCTTTTTGCTTATGATACTATAATTTGCAACATGGTTGATGTTCAAGGCGGGATAAGCCAACTGGCAAATGATTTAGGTAAACTAGAAAAATGGTCAGAGTTGTGGCAACTGACATTTAATGTGGATAAGTGCAAGATAATGCATCTTGGAGGTAAAAACCCAAGGGCAGAGTACAGAATATTTGATAGAGTCCTAACCTCAACATCTGAGGAAAGGGATTTAGGGGTGATTATTTCTGATGACTTAAAGGTAGGCAGACAATGTAATAGAGCAGCAGGAAATGCTAGCAGAATGCTTGGTTGTATAGGGAGAGGTATTAGCAGTAGAAAGAGGGAAGTGCTCATGCCATTGTACAGAACACTGGTGAGACCTCACTTGGAGTATTGTACGCAGTACTGGAGACCGTATCTTCAGAAGGATATTGATATTTTGGAAAGACTTCAGATAAGGGCTACTAAACTGGTTCATGGATTACAGGATAAAACTTACTAGGAAAGGTTAAAGGATCTTAACATGTATAGCTTGGAGGAAAGACGAGACAGGGGGGATATGATAGAAACATTTAATTACATAAAGGGAATCAACACAGTAAAGGAGGAGGCTATATTTAAAAAAAGAAAAGCTGCCACAACAAGAGGACATTGTCTTAAATTAGAGGGGCAAAGGTTTAAAAATAATATCCGGAAGTATTACTTTACTGAGAGGGTAGTGGATGCATGGAATAGCCTTCCAGCTGAAGTGGTAGAGGTGAACACAGTGAAGGAGTTTAAGCATGCGTGGGATAGGCATAAGGCTATCCTAACTATAAGATAAGGCCAGGGAATAATTAAAGTATTTAGAAAATTGGGCAGACTAGATGGGCCGAATGGTTCTTATCTGCCGTCTGTCAGGATTACTAGTAGATGCAGCACGCAGAACTGTATCACACCTAGGACTAAAGATAACGTCTTAACGGGCCTTAGAATGGCCGGACTTAACGTACCAAAGAATAGTCAGAATACTTGCAGAGGTCAGGGACACAGAGCAGACACAATGTTGAGGGAAAGCTAAAAGTCAAGGATACCAGAATACAGCAAAGTCAAAATGAAGCCAAAGTCAGTAATCAGAAATAAATGCTGAGGAACACATTCTCGGATAACCTACTAAGGGAATCCATGACAGGGCAATGATAAGAAGTAAAAATGAGTTCAAATAAGCCTCCAATGGATCTGATTGGCTGTAACCGGCCTTTGACCCCAGAACGTGCGTGTGCGTCTTTTGCTTGACGTCACACGCATGTTGACGTTGTCATTGCCGTGGGCGGACCTGGGGTCAAAAAATGGCATGGATCCGCAGCGGCCGGCGGCCACCAACATGCTGCAGGAGTCAGAAATACTGGCACATAGCTGCTGAGCGGTACACGGTGAGGATGGATATGTTACACCATCACATTCTATGTTTCTATGTTTCTATAACGTTAATAGCAGTAACATAATGGGTTGATCACTCTAATCATCTAAACAAAGATCCTGCTTAAAAACCTCTGGCTCTCTGGCCAAAACAGTTTGATTTCACTAGACTACTTACAATGACAAGGGGGGTGCCATTGTCATTCCTTCCTTTAATGTTTTAACATACTCTCAGGATACAGCTACAAGTTAGTCTATTACGTTTTGATGGTAATGATCCCAGGGTGAAGTTGCTTTTTCTCCGATAGGAGAAGTGGTTTGTAGATCCACCTACTTCTCGCCTGGCTCTGCCACCAAGACAGAAGTATATTTGTCAAGAAATTGCCAGTGGATGCTTTAGTGCAGTTTCAGTGCTAACTGTAGCTATTCCAAATAAAATAAAAAATGACCGTGTATTATAAATAACCATTATATGACATGCAGCCGTGTAAAGTGCAAAAATCCTCCACATAAATGTAACTCATTTCAATATCTAGCAGTAAAAAAATATATATATATTCCCCAAAAAGGGCGCAATCAAATGTGTTCCTTATATTGCACGACTTATTGACACTTGATACATATATTTTTGCAGCTTCTCACACTCATTTTGTCAACTTGATTACTGGTAGAAACAAATCAAACTAATCTTAAATTAGCAGAACGTGTTTAAACAACAACTAAGCCTAATTACCAGGTCTGCATACATGTGTGCATTGAGTTGCTTTCATATGATGGGCTGCTTCGATATTTGTGAACAGGTGTATCTAATAAAATCTCCACTGAGTGTGTCAGTTCTCAAACCTTACTGTTCCTGCCGTCATTTTTGGATTCGTTATTAGTTGTAAACAAACCGAGTTAAGGTTCTGTTTAACAGAATGTGTACTTAGTCACTTGTGCATAAAGCGGCTATATTGCAAACAGTAATGTACGCTATAAACAAAAACAGTAGGGGGTTGGAGAGGCTATAAACAACACATGCATGACACGTTATTCAAAGGGAACAGAACATTCAATATGGAACAACTTGTAAATATTGAAAATAATGGATGCATCTGGTCTAAATTAAAGGATCCCATATGATGCATTAAATCTTTTGAATTTAGCGTAAAGTGAGCATAGAGTTATTTATCAAGCAAAGAAAATGCCATGTGGCTTGAACACAGCATTTTATTCCATAGCTATAGTTTAAATATGCCATATTAACTTTGTACGTGGAACAACTGCATTAAGGGTTTCTGATGTTAAACTGACAAAAACAAACACAATAACACACTGACTTTGCCTTTGATGAATCTTCATTTACTTTAATGATATGACTTTTATTTTTGAACTTTAGTAGGATCACTACAGGGAAAAGCTTAGGAGGGGGGACTCCTGGTCTGGTGACATTTTTTTCTGAAGTGTCCTGCCTTTGACTCAATTATAAAACACGAGAGAGACGTTGCAAAACATTGCCCCATTTAAGTCAAGGGAAACTGAGTCATTGGATGAGTGTAGTATTTTCTGTGCGCAGATTTAGGGTGGAAAGCGGGAACAAGCACTGCTGGACAGTAGGTACACATATCATTTCTTTATTCAGCTCCCATCCAATCAAAAAGCAATCACCGGACAACTGAAACTAAACCTAAAATGGCCGCTTACCATAGAGTTCCCCCGCAAACAGTTCCAGTGTGTCCTTCTAAAGTAACAGAATAACCCATTTCCCAAACTATATCCAAACTCCCTCCCCTTAAACATACAGCGTTACCTAACAACGCAGAAGCTATAAAAACCTGTGTCATCATAGCTAAATATACTTTATCCGATGACATAATCTTTCAGTCTCTCAGGAGGGCATTTTACCCTTCCAGTTTGTGATGTTTTGTGCCCAGCTTCTGCAGACTCTGTAGGGACCAAGTCTCCTTAGTCTCCATCTGAACCTGGCTCTTCAGTATGTGAGTCTGAATAGTGAGTGATTGTTGACTCTGCTCCTATTTCAGTTCCAGGTAACTGGCTCTGAGTGGTCTTTATCATATGTGTTATCCATCTTGAGATGACACCCGTTTCTCCTGAACTTACCGATGTTTCAATTACATATGATCTTGACTCAGGACCTACAGATGATATCTTTGTAGGCTGCGAACCTATTGATGTCTCCATACACACTAACCTTTTTGGAAGCCTGGTAGTGACTTAGACACCGTGATCATAATACACTTTCTGCCTGCTCTGTAATTCCTTCACTCTCCGTTGTGCGTTCTTTGGGATCAGGGTTTTTAATGCAGCAGCCACAGCAGGTTACTTGTTTCTTAATGTCTGATCCAAAAAAAGTTGTATTGGGGAATAGGTCATTCTACAGGGAGTGCAGAATTATTAGGCAAGTTGTATTTTTGAGGATTAATTTTATTATTGAACAACAACCATGTTCTCAATGAACCCAAAAAACTCATTAACCCCTTAAGGACACATGACGTGTGTGACACGTCATGATTCCCTTTTATTCCAGAAGTTTGGTCCTTAAGGGGTTAATATCAAAGCTGAATATTTTTGGAAGTAGTTTTTAGTTTGTTTTTAGTTATAGCTATTTTAGGGGGATATCTGTGTGTGCAGGTGACTATTACTGTGCATAATTATTAGGCAACTTAACAAAAAACAAATATATACCCATTTCAATTATTTATTTTTACCAGTAAAACCAATATAACATCTCAACATTCACAAATATACATTTCTGACATTCAAAAACATAACAAAAACAAATCAGTGACCAATATAGCCACCTTTCTTTGCAAGGACACTCAAAAGCCTGCCATCCATGGATTCTGTCAGTGTTTTGATCTGTTCACCATCAACATTGCGTGCAGCAGCAGCCACAGCCTCCCAGACACTGTTCAGAGAGGTGTACTGTTTTCCCTCCTTGTAAATCTCACATTTGATGATGGACCACAGGTTCTCAATGGGGTTCAGATCAGGTGAACAAGGAGGCCATGTCATTAGATTTTCTTCTTTTATACCCTTTCTTGCCAGCCACGCTGTGGAGTACTTGGACGCGTGTGATGGAGCATTGTCCTGCATGAAAATCATGTTTTTCTTGAAGGATGCAGACTTCTTCCTGTACCACTGCTTGAAGAAGGTGTCTTCCAGAAACTGGGAGTTGAGCTTGACTCCATCCTCAACCCAAAAAGGCCCCACAAGCTCATCTTTGATGATACCAGCCCAAACCAGTACTCCACCTCCACCTTGCTGGCATCTGAGTCGGACTGGAGCTCTCTGCCCTTTACCAATCCATCCATCTGGCCCATCAAGACTCACTCTCATTTCATCAGTCCATAAAACCTTAGAAAAATCAGTCTTGAGATATTTCTTGGCCCAGTCTTGACGTTTCAGCTTGTGTGTCTTGTTCAGTGGTGGTCGTCTTTCAGCCTTTCTTACCTTGGCCATGTCTCTTAGTATTGCACACCTTGTGCTTTTGGGCACTCCAGTGATGTTGCAGCTCTGAAATATGGCCAAACTGGTGGCAAGTGGCATCTTGGCAGCTGCACGCTTGACTTTTCTCAGTTCATGGGCAGTTATTTTGCGCCTTGGTTTCTCCACACGCTTCTTGCGACCCTGTTGACCATTTTGAATGAAACGCTTGATTGTTCGATGATCACGCTTCAGAAGCTTTGCAATTTTAAGAGTGCTGCATCCCTCTGCAAGATATCTCACTATTTTTGACTTTTCTGAGCCTGTCAAGTCCTTCTTTTGACCCATTTTGCCAAAGGAAAGGAGGTTGCCTAATAATTATGCACAACTGATATAGGGTGTTGATGTCATTAGACCACACCCCTTCTCATTACAGAGATGCACATCACCTAATATGCTTAATTGGTAGTAGGCTTTCGAGCCTATACAGCTTGGAGTAAGACAACATGCATAAAGAGGATGATGTGGTCAAAATACTCATTTGCCTAATAATTCTGCACACAGTGTAGTGATTGGAGGGTTGTGCAGTTCCAGAAGCCCTATATGAGGATTTACCCCGATTCCCAAGTCTTTTGGAAAAGGAGTTTAATAGTTTTTACAGTTCTTCCTGCCAGTCCATTTGATTGGAAGTAGCCTGGACTAGAATGTACAAAGTTTATACCCCATTTTGCAGCAAAGACCTTGTCCTCAGCATTGGAAAAGGGTACATGGTCACTGATGACTTCCGTTGGGATGCCATGTTTACCAACAGTTGCTCTTAGTTCAGGAGGGTATAAATAAAAGACAGTGTGAGCACTACTAGTATATGTAATCAAGGACAGTGATATAGATCCCAAAAATATATATATATATATATATTTTTTTCAATATATAGATTTTTATTGATTACAAGGGAGGTACGAAATAGAACATACATTGCACATTATACATACATATTACACACTAGAAAACGTACATAATACATCCAAGGTTGGTGGTAGTCGTTGCAATACCCTTCTTGCGTATTATCGGACAGCCGTTCATGTACAATGAATAAACGTTAAAGAAGACTTTTACTTTACACAATCTTTCAGTATGTACTGGGGGAGTCTAATTGCAATATTGCATAGATGTACACATACAAACATAACGCTAACCTGGTAATTGCTTAAATTGTATAAATAGTACAGAGCATCGGGTGGCGACACCGCATGATGCACCAACGCATTGAGTAGTGGGTAAAATGGACAATTTGTAAGCACTGCGTACATATACCGCTGTAGCGGGCAATAAATTCACAATGATTCTACCGGAGTGCGTCCATTTTTCACCACGGCAACGGTGCTCAGCACCATTTGTTGGGGACATTATGCTCCTCGGATTTAAGTATACACAGTAGATAACGTTTGGCCCACAGGAATTGGTTGTCCTTGAATTGTTATTCAATCGCTGTATACAACCTCGACAACTATGTGTCACCTGGGTTTGCTTGATGACAGGATACTATGGAGAGTGTGGAAGTGTTGATGCGTTGCCCAGTAGGTGCTCAAAATTTGGGATATGGTGTCATGCCAGTCTGCACCAACCCAGTGCCCTGCACCGTGTGGTCATACATCCTCCACACAATTGCAAGATAAATGCACAAAATTCAGACAATTACATATATGTTCCAAAACAAATTATATTACAATACAACATACGATGGGGAGGGAAGGAGAAGAGGGTATGGGGTTGTGATGATCAACTGATCCTGCATGAGAATCTGCAGTCTACCTAGGAACTCATAGGACTTCGAATTTATGAACTGCAATCTTAGCCACCATCTTAGTGGCCTGTGGTAGGTGGAGGTGCATGTACCCCTCCTAGGACTTGTGATATATCTAGGGTGCATGTGAATGTTGAGTAATGAGTCATTTTTACCCCATTGCGGAGTATGATTCCATGAGTGGCGCCCAATTTTGCCATCGGGTTAGGAAAGCCTGTGTGTTACCTCCTTTCGCCCATTCCCATTCATGATGGTATGTCAGGTCTACCTTGCGCATAACCTCCATTACTGAGGGGGAGGTGGTACTTTTCCAATGTGAAGCTATACTCGATTTTGCTGCAACCAGTATATTTAGCACAGCGTCCCTAGAAGGTAAATCGTTTAAGTTCGGAATGAGGTGGAGAAGATAAATTTCCGGGCGCAGTGGTAAGGTAGTCTTACAAAGCGCTTGAATGCTTTTCTGAATGAGTTGCCAAAAATTCGTCAGATTGAGACAATACCAGAATATGTGCTCCAAAGAGCCTAAGCTCGCCTCACAGCGCCAACAGGTAGGGGGGGATGATGGGTATATTTTGTGGATTCTGCTTGGCACTAGGTACCATCTCGCTATCATCTTAAAATAAGCCTCCCATGACGTGACACAATTCGAAGATTGTTTAGTATACCTGAGGGAGTGTTCCCAGTCCTCGAGAGATGGGGTTATTCCTAAAGAGGTTTCCCATTTTTGCATATACGGTGATTTGGAGGGTTCGTGATATTCCTGTAGTTTCATATAACATAAGGACAGAAATTTGCATGAGGGACGAGGTATCTTTGCAGAGTAAGTTGAATTTGTTCTGCAATATAGGAAAGGGAAGAATACCTTCTTTGTTGAATAGTTTATAGACATGAGTCACTCCCAGGGACACCCATTTGGACGGTGTAGAGATTAGGAGATATTGAAGAAAGGGCTGATATGGGAGCGAGATACAATGCTTCCAGTTTAGACCATAAAGCTATGCTCCAAGCGGCCCATGATTTCGTTAGGAAACAGGAAGTTGGAAGAGCGGATGGTAAGGTGAAAGTGAGGGACGCCCATAGGGTTCCTGATAGGGTGTGTGTGCCCCCACAGGCCGCTTCTAAGTCTACCCAAACCGGTTTATGCGAACCCATCATAAGACCCAAGCCTTGCGACAGTAGGGTCGCTTTGTAATAGAGGAGAATATTAGGAGCATTGAGGCCACCATTTTTGAATGGGCGCCATAAAGTGCGAAATGGGACTCTTGGAGGTTTTTTTCTCCAGATATGGGCGTTGATGACCCTTTGAAAGCGTTTAATGAGTGAAATCGGCAGTTCAATAGGTAGTGTTCTGAACAGATAGAGTATGTGCGGCAAAATCATCATCTTAATCATACTTATTCGGCCAAACCAAGATGTAAAAAGTTTGTCCCAAGACTCCATCTGTCCAGATATTTTGGATAATACTTCTATGTGATTGGCTTTTATGGTTTGGGGCCTCGAAAGTGTTAGTTTTATCCCCAGATAAGAAATTGCCGTTTTTTGCCATACAAAGGGGTACGTCTCTTCTAAATCCTTTATTAATTGCTTATTTATTTATTTATTTATTATTGCCATTTATATAGCGCCAACAGATTCCGTAGCGCTTTACAATATTATGAGAGGGGGATTTAACTATAAATAGGACAATTACAAATAAACTTACAGGAACAATAGGTTGAAGAGGACCCTGCTCAAACGAGCTTACATTCTATAGGAGGTGGGGTGTAAAACACATTAGGACAGGAATTTACAATCAAATAAGGTGGGCTGCCCTTTAGGAGAGGGCAAGAGACAGGTATGTGAGGTAAGGGTTAGTCTTGGAGGCCATAAGCTTTCCTAAAGAGATGGGTTTTAAGGCACTTCTTAAAAGATGCAAGACTAGGGGAGAGTCTGATGGCGGTAGGCAGGCTATTCCATAGGAAGGGAGCCGCCCGTGAGAAGTCCTGCAAGCGCGAGTTGGCCGTACGAGTGCGGACAACGGACAGGAGGTGGTCACGGGCAGAACGGAGAGACCGAGAAGGGACATACCTATGGATCTGTGAGGAGATATAAGAGGGGCTAGAGTTGTTCAGTGCTTTATAGGTGTGAGTTAGTACCTTGAATTGACTCCTATAGCATACAGGAAGCCAATGTAAGGACTGGCAGAGGGGTGAGGTGTGAGAGAAACGACTAGAGAGGAAAATCAATCTAGCAGCAGCATTCATTACGGACTGTAAGGGTGCAGTACGGCTATTGGGGAGACCAATCAGGAGAGGGTTACAATAATCCATGCGGGAAATTACTAGAGCATGGACAAGCTCCTTGGTAGTATCTGGTGCGAGAAAGGGGCGGATGCGGGCTATGTTTTTAAGATGGAATCTACAGGATTTGGCAACATGCTGGATGTGAGGCTCAAAGGTGAGACCAGAGTCAAGTATGACGCCAAGACAGCGCGCTTGCAAGGATGGACTGATGTTGGTACCACAAACTTGGAGGGAGAGCGAAAGAGGAGGATCAGTATTAGGAGGAGGAAAGACAAGGAGCTCAGTTTTTGAGAGATTGAGTTTCAGAAAGCGGGAGGACATCCAGTCAGAGATGGAAGAAAGGCAAGCAGTGACACGTTGCAGGACGGCAGGGGAGAGGTCCGGGGAGGAGAGATATAGCTGGGTGTCATCAGCATACAGGTGGTAGTGAAATCCAAAAGAGGTAATAAGTTTGCCAAGAGAGGCAGTATAAAGAGAAAATAGAAGGGGACCAAGGACGGAGCCTTGGGGAACTCCAACTGAGACAGGGCAAGGGGAGGAGGTATCATTAGAAAAGGAGACACTGAATGAGCGTTGGGAGAGATAAGAGGAAAACCATGAGAGGACAGAGTCACAGAGACCAAGCGATTGAAGAGTTTGAAGAAGGAGAGCATGATCAACGGTGTCAAAGGCCGCTGAGAGGTCAAGAAGAATTAGTATGGAGTAGTGGCCTTTGGATTTAGCTGCGATTAGGTCGTTAGTAACTTTGATAAGGGCAGTCTCTGTAGAGTGGAGAGGGCGGAAGCCAGATTGAAGAGGGTCAAGGAGAGAGTTGGAATTGAGGAAATGAGACACACGGGTAAAAACAAGTCTTTCCAGAAGCTTTGAGGAAAAAGGGAGCAGGGATATGGGACGGTAGTTAGAGGGGGTGGATGGGTCGAGGGATGGTTTTTTTAGTATAGGTACTACAGTGGCATGTTTAAGGTCAGCAGGGACGATGCCAGAGGAGAGCGAGCAGTTGAAGATGTGTGTTAGAGAAGGCATGAGACAAGTGGAGAGAGATCTAATAAGGTGAGATGGGACAGGATCGAGCGGGCAAGTGGTGGGGCGAGAGGAGCAAAGAAGAGCAGCCACCTCTTGGTCAGTAGCTGGGGAGAATGTCTGAAGGGTAGGAAAGGCATGATCTATGTGTGATTGAGAAACAGAAAGGCAAGGAGGGGAGAATTCTTTCCTTAGCTGTTCAATCTTGTCAGTGAAGTAACATGCGAAGTTATCAGCAGTAAGGTTAGTTTTGGGGGTGGCCACAGCAGGGCGAAGAAGAGAATTAAAGGTGTGAAAGAGACGCCTGGGGTTGCGGGAACATGAACTAATGAGAGTGGAAAAATAGGACTGTTTGGCAAGGGCAAGGGCTGCACTGTATGAACACAATATGAATCTATAATGGAGAAAGTCTGATTGTGTACGAGACTTCCTCCATGAGCGTTCAGCACAACGGGAGCATCTTTGCAGGTAGCGCGTTGATTTAGTATGCCATGGTTGGGGGCGGGTCCTCCTCGAGGTGCTTGTTTGGAGTGGCGCTGCAGTGTTCAAGGCAGATGTAAGAGTAGAGTTATATATGGAGATGGCCTGTGAAGGACAGGAGAGGGAAGGGATGGACAGCAGTTGTGAATCAATGTCAGCTGACAACTGTTGGAGATCAAGAGAATTAAGGTCCCTCCTGAGTTGAGGGGGGTTAGGCTGAGGTTTTTGGGTGAGGGGGTATGTGAGAGCAAATGATAAGAGGTGGTGATCAGAGAGTGGATATGGAGTGTTGCAGATATTAGATACTGTACATGCATAAGTGAAGATTAGGTCAAGGGTATTGCCAGCTACATGGGTGGGAGAATCTGCCCACTGCGATAGCCCGAGGGAGGAAGTCATGGAAAGTAGTTTGGTGGCTGCAGAGGTCAAAGGTGGGTTTATAGGAATATTGAAGTCCCCGAGAATTAGGGATGGAATGTTAGAAGAGAGGAAATAGGGTAGCCAGGCAGCAAAGTGGTCAAGGAAGAGAAGAGGGGAACCAGGGGGGCGGTAAATAACAGCAATGTTAGCAGAGAAGGGCTTGAAAAGGCGAATTGAGTGTATTTCAAATGATGGGAAAGAGAGAGAAGGGGGGGTGGGAAGAGGTTTAAAAGAGCAGTGAGGGGAGAGGAGAAAACCAACACCACCACCTTTACATTCAGAGTTTCTTGGGTTGTGGGTAAGTTGGAGACCACCGAAGGACAAAGATGCAGGGGTGGCAGTGTCAGAGGGGGAGAGCCAGGTTTCTGTTATGGCTAGTAAATCAATAGAACGAGAGATGAAGAAGTCATGGACAGCAGTGGATTTAGTTATATTGCAAACAGAGCGTGCGTTCCAGAGGGCAGTATTGAAGGAGGATTTAGAGGAACATGAGATGGGTATGAGATTAGTGTGGATCCTTGGGTTAGTATGTGCTGAGTTTGTTGCGAGGGGGCCGGGGTTAGGAGAGACATCACCAGCAGCTAGGAGCAGAAGGATAGAAAGGAAGTGAAGGTGGGAGTAGGATTTGAAAGTTTTGTAGGAGGGTATGTATGTAGAGGATTTGGGAGGAGTTGGTGGAGATAGGCTGGAAAGGTATGTGTAGAGTGCATGGGATGAATAGAGAGGGGAGGGGAGTAAGGTGGAAGTATTAAGTCGTATGGGGAGGATCTGGGTTTTATTGATATTGTTCCTGTAATAGGAGACATTTCCATATGTAGATAATGTGTTTACGAGACGAGGGATGGATTTGGATGGATTAGCTAAAAATAGAATAGCGTCATCGGCAAAGAGTGCTATCTTTTTTTCTCCAGCCGGAGTATGTAGACCAGGTAGTTGTGTATCAAGTTTTATTGTTCTAACTAGGGGTTCCAAACATAAAATAAAGATCAAGGGTGAGAATGGGCACCCTTGCCTTGTGCCATTGGTTATGTGAAAGCTTCTAGAGGTGAAGCCCTAGTTGAACACCCTAGCGGAGGGGGCGGAGTAGAGGGCCAAGATGCTGGTTATAAAGGAATTGGTGAAACCAAAGGCCGATAGAGTGCTGGACATATATTCCCAGTTTAGGCAATCAAAAGCCTTCTCCGCGTCTAATGCCACCAGTACGCCCGATTTGTCGTTCGTTTTGGCCCAATCTATTTGATCCATGCAATATCTGGTGTTATCCCCAACTTGTTTGCTGGGGACAAAACCAGCCTGTTCTTCCGAGACTAATTCGGTCAGCAGGGGTCGGAGTCTATTGGCAAGTAATTTGGCATACAATTTGACATCGGCGTTAAGTAATGAAATCGGCCTTAGGTTTCCACAAAGTGTTGGTGGTTTATTTGGTTTTGGCAATGTAATAATGTAAGCTTCTAACATTTCTTGTGGGAATTTACCCGTCATTCTAATCTTGTTAAATAGTTTTGCGAGATGTGGGACTAATCGTGAAGCCATTTTTATATAGTAGTAGTTTGAGAGGCCATCAGGCCCCCAAAAATATATTTTAATAAGAAGCACAAACAGAAAAGACTAACTCTAAAAGGTAATATAAAACACTGTATCTGTATCTCAGGGTAACAACCAAGATTGCAATGCCGTAAAAACAACTGCTATCCAGGTGTAACAGAAGAGTAAATGTATCAAATTACTTGCAGCCAAAAGGGTTATATCACCTAAATGGTGAAAAAGATACAGTGTATAAAACAAACTACAACCTAAAAACAGTGCGATATACAAAAACTACCACTATGACAATACAGCATCAACCAGAATATCAAAAAATGGATAGCAAAAAAACACATAGGTGCTTATCCATGGGGGACACCTCCCCAAGTCCAAAAGGATGCTATCGCCTGGAATGGTGCGGTATAGAAAGATTCCAGATGGTGAAGTTGTCAGCGAGCTCATCCCTTACCTCTGATCTGATCTCGAGCAGGCACTGAAGCCAGAGCAACCCTGGCGCAGTGGACGGTCAGATGTAGTGAGAACACGTAAGGATACAAGATGCAGGATGCCGGGGCATGGGAGAACACAAGGCTGAAATTGCATGGTGAACCGTGGACGGTAACTTAAAAAAAAGCCGCAGTTGCCTTAAAAGAGAAGCGTTAAGAATCTGGAGCAACTAAAAATCAAGACCAAAGACGTCTACACGTTTCATCTCCATCAGAGACTTTATCAAGACTGAGCTTCAGACTGAGCTTCAGTTCAGCAGGGTACTTGGAAAAATAGCCTACTATCACCAAATGATAAACCTTTCCACTCAAAAGTGTCTACTGTCAGTCTGCCAAGGCAGATGAGGAATTTTGTGTGAGAGTAACGGTTCCTTTTGATTAACTGGGAAGTGACTACCACAAATCTTGCAGCTCTCTACCACCTTTTGTATGGCCTTGGACATGCTGGGCCAGGACAGGATCACCCAAGCCCGTATTTTGGTTCTCTGTATCCCTTGATGGCACTTATGCAGACTCTCCTGAATTTTCTGGCAAGCATTCTAAAGAACCACAATCTTTACAACGAGCAATAGGAGACCATCCTCCATGCGCAGCAAGTGCTTAAAGGGATACTATAAGTGCCAGGAATTCAAAGCTGTATTCCTTGCACTATAGCTCCCTCTGCCTGCCCAGTGCCCCCCACCGACGTAAATAAAGTGTTAAAAAACCTTTATTTACTTACCTGATCCAGCATCGATGTCCCTTGACGAGCGAGCGCTAACGCGTGGCAAATGCTGCGCGTACATTTGCCCTCCCCATAGGAAAGCATTGAATCAATGCTTTCCTATGGGGAAATAGCTGATGCTGGATGTCCTCAGGCAGTGTGAGGACGTCCAGCATCAATTACTGGACCAAAGTTAGCAGCTAGGAAGCGTCTCCAGTGGCTGTCTGATAGCAGCCACTGCTATTTTAAAAATACTCTACATTACTGCTCTAAAGCTGTATCTGTACCACTCGAATGCAATCAGAGGTGATAAAATGTGTAAAACCCTAAAAACAAAGAAAGTTTTCAAGTAGAAAAAAAAACCTCTACTCTATTAGAATTATGTCTAAATGTTTTATTTTTATATATATAAACAGACTTATTTTAATTCTTTATTGAGTAAAGGTTTGGTATTTTTTCTAGGTGAGAGAGCATTTCTATTTCGCTATATTACCACAGATGGTGAATGCCACACATATATTGTACCATTTTTACTTCTTTCCTTTTACATCATATGCACTTTCCTCTGAATCTCTGACACACATGCGAGATATGACTATGATTGCACAATTGCATTTTTTCACAAGGTAAAATATTATATATAGAGTAACATGTAGTTGGTGGGGTTTATTACTCACTTCAAAGGAAGAACGAAAAGCTTATTACTGGCATTGCATCATGACATTTCTAATTCTACACTAGCCTGACGGTTCTACACCTTTTGACCTTGCTCAATGAAGAAAATCGACCCTATTGGATCTGTGTAGAACAACAACAACAAAAATATATATGATTTCAAATTTTAAATAAAATATTTACAAAAATGTCCACGAAATAGACTGCCACTGAAAGTGCATTGGTAATGAAGAGGTTAAATGCATCATTGCATTTCCCTGTCACCTTGACTTATCAGCTTTAAATCTGCCTACTTGATAAGGAGCAATTTACCTTGAAAGCTGAGATTTCCCAAGGCAAATAAATCAAGACTGTTCCTTGTGGACAGCACTAACCAGTCGAAGAAATATAATAGATGTCAACAACAGCAGGGGATCTCACAGAACAGACTGTCTAATCTGGGATAGAGTTTCCCATGAATGCCACTGGGAATCCACAACTACCAGGTTAAAGAGAAAGACTAGTTTAAACGTTTGATGGGGGGCTAGAGGGGTGTCATGATTGGGGACAGTTCTCCTAACCTTTGACCTTGGACAACCCTATTGCAAGGCACTAAACCGCATGTAGTTGGTCTTCTCCTTTCTGAATATTCTTTTTGAAAGCCAAAAGTTTACTGTAAGACGAGGGTTCTTTGCAAGATAAACTCTTGAAGTGCCAAAAGTGAGACAGTTATATTTTTATTAACACGTTTTGTTTTGTTTTGTGGTCTTACCTGAAGATTGCATGTGTCTTTTTTTTCCCCCTGGGATTGTAAATTTATCAACTGAAGTTCAAAACTGACACTTTAGACATACATATTAACTTTACCCCTTCTCTAGAAATCTCTTGTGTAAACGCAGCAGAGTATGTATGTCCCTCATATAACCCAACAAAAGCAAACACATTCTCACCAGCATCATAGACAGGTAAACATTCAGTTAAAGCTCACAGGTATGTTTGAAAGCCCTGCAGTATATAGTCCTGCTTTATAGTATTTAACCCGAGCTGCAACGATGTATATGACATAGGTATTTTTAAGGATGACTCTTTTAGAGTGCCACATGTTCTATGACAACTTGAAAATGAAAAATATAAAATGAGGATTAAGATTTATGTTAAAGATATTTTTGTTTTTTACCTTAATCATTTCAAATTCCCATTTCAATACTCTCTATGAGTGACATTATCATTAATTCATTATTGGTATTGACATAGCCCCAACTTATAATAGCAAATAAAATACAAACTATCAAATGTAAAAAAAACAAAAAAATGTAATGCCATCTAAAGTTACAATAATATATATAATATAGTATATTTGTTAGTGCTGAATAAATTGCAATAATAATGTAATGATGATGTTTCAATGCTCTCTGCAGGTTCCTAGTCCCCTGAACATAGCACAAGCGCATCTAATGGTGCCTGTTGGAGACAGTTTCCTGGTGTCCCCAAAAGTGGGACACTGTAGGAACTAAATTGGGAAGGCGGCACAAGCCTGATAACGCACAGCGTAACAGACAGTATGAAGAGATAGTCCTCTAATCTCCACACAGCACCAGAACATACATGTCCCTGGATGCCTGAGATTTATAAGAGTTATAAGAGCATTTGCTGTCAATTATTCCTGTTTCAGGCGAGGAACTTGGGAGACAGAAACAACATGATTCTCGGTCCTGAGTTCCTCGGGCCAGCATATCATTAAATACAGAACTCTGAATTAGGAAAATCTGATGCAAACACTAGCTCTCCCCAGGGTTGTAACTCCACCAATCTGAGGCAGACTGGGATATGTATGTTCCAGTGATGACTTAAAAAAAATGGGAATCCCAGCTTTAGCCCTAACCCCAATAGTTTCAAACCAAGTAATAATGAAGTGACTATTAAAGGGTTACTCCATGCACCATGACCACTTCAGTGATATGAAGTGGTCATGGTGTCTGGAGTCTGTTTGTCATCACCAGCCATAGAGGACAGTTAGCGCCCACCCGTTTGCCCTGTTACCAGGAAAACAAGACCAGGGTACTCCTGGCATCGTAACCACTACAGCGGGAAATATGGTAAAATAACACCAAGTCTAAATTCCAGTGATATCTATAAGTATCCTATCCTTTGGTGTCTTGTGGTTTATCACAATGTCTCCAGAATACCTAGATGACATTTATTTTATTGTTAAACGTTTCGCCATTGTATTTATATTTAAATATGCAAGTCATGTTTTCCAATTTGGTATTGCAGAATGATGTCAGTCTGTACAATATGGTATCTCAATCTCCCCGACACCTTGCCCGCCATAGGGGTAAGGTAATGGGAACAGAACAGAAGTAATGAGCGCAGTAAGGTCCAGGCAAGGAGCCATGACCGCAGCACGGACAGGAGAGAGAGAGCAATCTAGCTGCTGACAGTGGAACAAAGCATCAAAACAAATATATAAAAAATAAAATAACAACAATGTAATATAACAAATGCATTACGAATGTGTGGATTATATATCTACTGTGTGTAAATATTTCTACTGTATTAATTGTGCAATTTTGTTTATAAAGGTACAGCGCCAACATTGACATTAATAAAAAAAAAAATACTTTATCAAAACAGAGAAATAAAACACAGAAATCTCTTTCTCTTTTAAGGCGTTATCACATTTAAACCCAGATTACATTATCTACCTGTCCTCCTCCACGTTTCACATTGCAGCCTACATGTACTGATGTGATTTTTAGTCACAGCCCGATTGAGAACACTCTGGCAGACACTGACAAACCCGACACACTTTGCCAGACACTGACTAATGTCATAGCTAGCAAATACATCAGTGAAATAACCAGCAGCATAAATTCCTCAAATAGAATTAGATAGACAAAAAGATCATAAACGGCTGATCCACACAACGCATTCAACAATTTATAGGAACAGCCACGGATACCCTGATAATCTAGGTTGTGAAACACGTGGCGGTATATGAGTGCAACCTAACTTGCATCTGCTCCTTTTATGATTTGCTCATATGACCGGCTGTCTTGTGAACCATATAAAATTGCTGTATTGAGGCCAAATGATGGAATGTGTAGCAGACTGTATAGACGGTTAGTAAGATCAGTTTAGATGGCACATTTCCTATTCAGCACACAGGCGGTATGTCCTGGTGTGACAGTACCTGTCCGATCGCTATGCCATTCTGGCATGAATTCTGACAGCGAATTCCATTGGTGTTTCTTATGCAAACAGCTACATACCTGCATCCCCCGCACCATTTTGGTGTTGTTTGGGATACTACTCAGTCCAGATCTGAGCCTGTTTAGGACACCAAGACATCCTGCGTAATTTCCAACACACACGTAACTGCAGCAATCCTGCGATATTGCCTGCACATCTTTGTGTGTCACCGGAATGACGCAGGTCAATCACAAGAGGTTTAAGGCTATTTAAGCCTTGTTTATCAGGTAGTAGGGTGCTGCACTCAACTGTATTAGTACACCGGAGCTCTGTGGAGGTGGTCTGCTAGCCCCCAATGTATAGCCAGAAGTATAGAGTCACAGTCTTCACAGTGCAAGGTGAACACTCAAATATGCTTTTATTATAATCCAATGGACAAAACAAAAATGTGACATTTCAGCCATGAATCATACATGATTTTTGTTTTGTTCTTTGGATTTTTATAATAAATGTATATTTGAGTTTTCACCCTGCCCTGTGAATTTATTCTATTTTCTACCTTAGCTTGGTGGGACTTAGGTACGGCTTCGTGTTGGGTCTCGTGACACCTGGATGAAGTTCTGAATAATACTCTACAACCTACCGGCTGCATCATGGAAAGTACAAATGTAATTACTAATTGGCTGCTGCTGTCCACCCAGTTTATTTGGTGGTCACAGTCCCTTTAAAGCAAAAGTCCACATCTGGGCCACTGTAATAACAATAATTTGTATCTAAAAGGTGATGAGTATTTTTTTTTCTTATTAGATGTCATTTAAAGAAACACTTCAAGCACCATAACCACTAAAGTGCACTGTAGTTTATATGGTGCCAGGGGCCCAGTAGAGCCCCCTCAATGTAAGGATATGAATTCTTACCTGGGGTCTGTCTGTGATGCACGGCTTAGGTCACTGGCTCAGAGCAATGAGCAGACACTGCACTGCATGGCTAAGCTAAGGAGAGCTGATTTAGCTTACTTCTCGCTATTGAGAATAGACAGGGAGCAGCACCGGGCAGGTATCAGGTAAGAAATCACGCTATTCTAAAATGGTTTGACCACTAATATTAGGGGGTATTAGGGTACTTCAGGCAGCCTTCTGTAGTGATTATCAAGTGTGGAGTGTTCCTCTAACAGATGTACGGAGATCATTTTCCTGTGCTAAGATTATTGATAATTAAATTTATAACAGACAGCTAGCTACAAGGGAATATTTAGGCCGTCCGTAATATATTTCTATGAATAATATATGTTCCATATTTTTCCATATACAGTATCACCTTAAGTGTGCATATTTCTTTATTTAATCATACTTTAATTTATTAGAAAGGCTGTAGACCTATGCCCTGATTATAGTGAAGATTATCCACCATACTCACTGACTCATACTTCCTTACAGTAATGTGACGAAGGATCCATACAGCTCAAAGAATGAGCCTAAAGGGAGAAAAAATTCAACTAATCGTATAGTGACTAAGATTTAGCTTCATTCGTGTGACGAACGCCACCTGTGGTCATGTAAGGAATTGCTAGCTCTACGAAAAGATATGCTGTTACTGTGTCAGTTTCTTAAATTGCAATCACCTCTGCTTGATTGACAATTGACAATACCATCTTCTTCACTACCCTTCAAGACACTCATTAACTACTGAGTTCTTGCATATTTATGTGGCTCTCCCAACACCACTTACTTTCCTCATACGATTATTTTTATTTAATTAAAGAAATACACCTACCCCCATAACAACGCCACCTCAATTAAGTTATTATAGTGGCAATAGTGGCTGCTGTCTAACCTTCAGGGATTAAACTGTTTTTAAATGTTATAACCCATGAAATTGGTCCCACTGCACTAAACACCTGAGCCTCCTCTATTCCTTCCAGTGGCCAATGTCCATTCCAGGAAAGTTTGCTTTGTTGGCTAGTAATAAGCTAAAAGCTTCAACTGGCCTGATCAGGATGGACTAGTCCCATCACTAGTGGTCGCAGGCAGAGTGCCAACATCTTCATGAAAATTTGATCAATGTTAATTATGGGTATGTAGATATAGGCATTAAATTGGGTATTTACCAGGTTTTGGAAATAAAATGATAACTATCACCAAGGCTGCTGGTGGAAATTGATTACCGACCCCAATGTCTAAAATAATGTGTACCTAGGTTAGAGATTAGATGATTTATAATACCTGTATGTGAATCCACCTGCTTTTATGCCATGATACGTTTGTTGATGGAGAATTGTGTTTCCATGCATGAAGCCAAACTAGGGGGACTGTGGAAGTAAGATGTCGAATATCTCTAGTTGGGGACCCGGAGCATCTCAAAGGTTATAGAAACATTGATAGGTACTAAGAAATTACTGTGCTGTATCGGCTAAGAGATCATATTAATTTATAGAGGTCCACAAGAAGAGCTATGTATGTCTTGACTGAAGTTCAGCAGTTACTGGTAGTTTATCAATAGTGGTCTGGCATTATTTTTTGAGTTAAGAAACGATCTGATTAATTATTCCGTGTAAGACTGCTTTGTGGGCTTCCCAGATTCTAGGTGTCATTATATCTGGGCTGTTATTGCGTGCAGACATTGGTGAGAATAGCTTCTTTGAGCTTTGTTAACGTAGGATTATTGAGCATGGATTCATTGAGTTTCCACCTCCAGGTTTTGGGTGTGATGATAGAGATTTGTATGGTGAGTTAGATGTGGCATTGTCCAATCATGCAATTTGTCCAGTAGAGAATAAGATTCGTAAATGGAGGAATCCATGGGTTCAAACATTACTTTTAGAACAGTACTTGCTAGGGATAGAGTTGGAGGTAGATGGATTTGTTATCCTCTAACAGTCTATAAATTGAGGTTTATAAAACAGTCTACCTGCCTGTCTTTCTATGGATTAATTGCATAAGAATGATGGGGTAGTAACATTCAGGTGTGAATTTAGACAAAAATGACAGTCTCCTACAAAAAACTATTTACCTTAGTAGAACTTTTCACAGCTGGAGAACATTCATTGTGCAGGGCAAAACATTGCAAGTTATTTGAAATGCATATATTTACAAATGTAAAGGAGTCTTCTATCCCTTTAAGCATAATGAACCAACCTTGTCTTGTGGGTGAGGGCTGCATTCTCCCTGAAGTGTGTCTCTTGTATATTTACACACAACATCTCTGTGTTTTAAGCCCATTTGCATCATAGAAAACAGAAATTATATGAGCCATAAGTATTGGTTGTGGTGGTGTGTGTTGGAATGAACTGAAAAAGTGATACTAACAACAGAAAAAAAAAGAAAACTAAACAATAAATAATGAGAGACAGAGCTAATCTCTGCGATATAATAGTATAACAATCATCGTGAGGGCAGCATTCTTTGGCAGAGCGGGGCAAAGTAGTCAGTTGAAGAATGTAAATCTGTGACACCTAAGGCATATTAACTAAAACTATAAAATATATGCAAGTTAAAGCATAGCAATAGCATGCGTAGTATTTAAATATAGCACAAATAGTAATTTTAAAGTAATCAAAAAAGTAATAGTCGCCATTAGTTATTTGTTAAATAATAGCAGTTTTTGGTTAGTGCAGGCAGGGTATTCTGTGAAGAAAATAACTCCAATGAGTGTTCAGAATTCTAGGGAGCTGCCAATTGAGGAGACGCGTGACTCATAGATAATGCTAAGTATAGCAGTCATGGAAGACGACTAATTTACTTAGGAAAAGCATTCTTATAAGTAATGGTCAGTTTTAGTGTGGACATCAGGGGATCTATATAACTCTGACCCAATGCTGGACGACAGGCTCTATGCAGCTAATAAAGAGAGTATACCATCCAAATATCAAATAATATTGTGAAGTGTGGCTTGTAAGTCCTCTTTTAGGTTTTAGTGATCCGTGGATTCTGTCAAATTCATTACTACCTGAAAAAGCTCACTTACAGAAGGCATTGAAATATGGTTATAAAGATGAGGCATGTCCTCCTCCTCTGATTAAGGGTATCCCTTGATTGCTAGTTTATTGTGGTTCCTCTGTTGTTTAATCTTCAGAAGAACCATAGAAATATCCATATGAGAGGATGAAGAGCTCCCACGTGAACCCAGCATAGTAATTTGTGTATAGGCCAGATCATTGTCCTCCGCCTTGGCCTCCAGTTTAGCCACTTGGTCTTGATTTAATAGGCTTTCCAATGGATTCATTACGGATAGAAAAAACTTTCCAATTGATTTATCTACAAACGTTCCCATAGATTTTAATAGTGATTTAATAGCGCCATTTTTTATTCCAGGTCATCCGTGGAGAGATCTGATTAGTTATTAAAATATTTAGCGAGGAATGCTGATTCCAGTCCAGGATTGGTTTTCTGGCATGTAGTAAGTATTTGGCTGTAAGTATTTGGCTGTAAGTAAGTATTTGGCAACAGGAAAGTATTTTTCCTGTTGCCCATTGAATTTGTGATGTCCAGGTTATCATAGTAAAAAAAATGTTTTGAACTGGTGCATCAATCGTCCCTACCCAACATTTTAACAGGTGACTGGTTTTGGTGGAGAATACTACCTGTAGGACTGCAGTATGCCAATTATAAAGCTTTGATAAAGCAATTATAAAGCTTGGCGGATACAGAAATCTGGTTTAGAGCTGTCCTTTGTGGCTTGGTTTGGGCAATGTCCTTCAGTTCCAGTGAATAAACTTCTAGAATGCCATTGCTCTGTAGTACTAAGATTATTCTGAGCTTCAATTTTTGGGTTGCCCTTTTCCGGTTTCTTGTTGGCAGTGCCCCCGTATAAAAAGACCCACACAGACCCACCGATGACAGAGTAGCAGTAAATCTCTGGGGCAATATTACAACATCTAGCGAAACGCCATTCCTGAGATGGAAAGCGACTGTATTATTTCCACAAGATTTTGGAATGTCCGATGAGTAGTTGTCCACTTACATTTGGCCTTGTCATATAGTAGAAATACCCTCTATGTTCTTCATGTTCATCTATTCATTACAAAATATTTTTCTTTATTGCTAAGTAGATCTGGTACTTGAATCTCTTTTAATTTGTGATATTGTAACGAGCAGAAAGCAGGGTCTTAAAATCATATATTTCTTTGAAGCACTCTAGGCTGGTAGCTCGGAGAAGGCATCCATAGCTATAAAGCTGTATTAATTTTAACTGACCACTGAGCTTCATGTAGAAACTTGCTAGCCTTAGGTTCCACATTCGAATTACTCGTGAGATAAAATGATGTCAGATTCAGCAATATCACTGTACAATCAATATACCACCTAAGGAACAGGTACATAGTACCAACAGAGTAATGTTAACAAACATGGGTTTCTGGCCTGCTGTGGGAGTATAACTCACACAATGCTATGCCAGCCTTTTGTTTGCCATTTTATGTTCTGCACAACCTGCCTCGGTGATGTACGGTAATTCAAATCATAAACTTTATTGGCAGATATGAACCTGTTGCCCTACCCATTATCATATCTATATAGTAGCAGGTTTATTCTGGACTGTTATCATGTCAACCAGTCTATCTCTGTCATTCTCTGAATAACCCCCACCACCTCTGCAGCTAATCCATGCATCTATACAATTAGGGAGGAGACCCAAATATAATCCTACACTAGAGCCAAACATCCCTTAGTTCTGCCTCTGGCTGCAGTTTTGTTTTCTCTGCGAGTGAATGTCCCCTCTATAACCTAAATTCCTGTTCAGAGGTATTTACAATCCAGGAGTACAGGGTGACTCGGTTGTAAATAGATGACACAGGCAAAACATTTTGGTGGCAGTAAAGGCTTTTGCCATTCACAAGCTATACAAAGTATCAGGCAAAGTAAGCTATGCCAATGTGCAAACACTTTAGGGGCATATAAATAAATGGAATTACTGGACAACTCCAAAATCGACAAATTACTATTTTTGCGGGCTCTTCTGTGGAACATAAGTGGGCATCCAAAAGGAACTGTTCTGATTTCATCATAGCGAAGAAAAACATTGTGTGGTGGTAAATAGCCACTTCTTTTACGATAGAGTACCTGCAAGCCTTTACACAGTATGCAATAAAACACACAGCTAATCTTCTACAGTAAAGATATACACTTTGACCTCTTTGCCAGGTATTTCATAATTCAATATATCATAGAAGTGGCTGGCAGAATTATTTATTAGAGAGTTATACAGCATGCTCCCATTCTCTAAACAACAACAGTTCAAATTTCCAAAATTGGTGCCTTTCTCCACATCCTTTCCCCCAAATTGCATTAATAATGAATTGCATATTAAATAAATACTCTGAGCACAATAAGTGAATATGGTCTTTTATTCCCCTTGCATTAATACTCGTATCTGAAGAAATGTACTAGCTTTCTTGCCTCCACGACCTGGTGGTATCACAGGGGAAAGCTATACTTGCACCCTGGCTACACAAATACTAACTTTTACAAGCTCCCTCACTCACAACTGTAACAGCTATGCCTCACTTTCTGTTAGGAAAAACAATACATTCATTCATGCATTTTCATGAGTAAAACGATTAGTGGATACTGAACAACATCTCCATAATACATTTTAAAGAGGTCAATTTTGAGTTTTTTTCTTTTAGGTTTTCAGAAGGAAAACAGCTTTTTACATGTTGATAAATATACATAATGATTGCTGAGGGTCATTGTGACAGATCCCTCTGTCGGGCAATTACTTTTTGTTTATTCCCCTTCGTCTGTTTGTTCGTGCAATTCCTTGTCCGTACGGGCCCTGTGTTATATTCTCAGTTTTTAACAAAAGACTTTCTTTTTGCCGAAAGACTTGCCGAACGGCCGGCCACCCAGCAGGGAAGTGTGCTGCTTGTGAACCTCTTGGCCCCATTAGAACATTGAGGTTAACAGCAGACACTTCCCCTTGTTAACGGTCGGCTGGGTGGTCATCATTCGTATGACTGAACACGAGGCAGCGGCCATCTTGGACATACGAACGCTCAGCGGTGTTCGCCGACGATTCTATGGATCTAAAGCCGGTTACTATTTTCAGACGAACACAGCTGAAACCGCCGACCTCCCTGCTTCTATTTCATACGAACAACGAGACGTTCGGCACATTTTTCACACGAACAGAGTTCCCCTCAGATAGCTATCCCATGGAGCCCATTCGTATAACGAAAGGACTAGACGAAAGACTTGGGCTCCATGGCAATTGAACTGTGTGCATAGGATCTGAGCGCTATTCGGTACAAGTGTGCGCTCAGATCCCAGCTATCTGGGGATACGTTAAATGAGTGCATTCGGTTGGTACATTATAAAGTTATGCATTTTTATGTATTTTTGTCACTCTATATAAAATGGAGTTTAGCCTCTATCCTCTGAGATAATTGAGTTATTTCCCAATTATCTCCAGGATAGAGAGGAGGTTTACATTGCCAAAGGGGGAGTGTTTATAGCAAAACGGTTTCCATTGGCTACTGCATTATATTTGTCACAGTTTTCCACCAGGTCCCCTAGGGGAGTGTCCACCCGGTGGAAGACCTGCATAAATACCGGGCAGGTAGCCCAAATTAAACAGATTCCTGCTTGACCCTCAATACAGAGCCTCGTCTCGTATTTGGGGGGATTTATTCGTATGGGTTTCTCCCGCTCGGCTGTTTGGAGTGTGGATGATTCGGATGTTTCCCGTTCAGCTGTTTGGAGCGCTCAGTACCTGCCTTCACCTTCGGAAAGGGAACCTCCTTAACGGTTTTAACCCCTTCGCTACCCGGGGTGCCGTAACAGTCATCATTATACTACCCTTTATGATATATGTTTTATTTACATCATTAGTTAAGGGCCAGTACGGCATTTGGGCCTAGGGTCGATCTTAGTACTTGAGTGAAATCAACTATATATGTCCTTATAGTGCAAATACCACCTCAACCATGTTTTTGCAAGCAGCTACATGTTCCCTTTGCTGTTGGAATGGCTCTAATTGATTAATTAATTGATTTCCACTAGTATGTGAGTTATGCATACTGCAGGGGAGCACTCTTTCCATGTACATTATTTAAAGCATGAGGAAGTAGGGTTGACAGATCCATCACACCTATCTAGACACATATCATGTATACATCATGATGGGCAGCACATGAAAAGTGTTGTCTACCAGTATGTGTAACTCATATGCCGTTGGAGTAAAATTGATTGACTTATTTTTGGTAGTACTTTGGGGTTTAATTAATTGCTTCTGCTCCCACAGCACATGACTTCTATATACTCCAAGGCAGTGATTTGCAGTCCAACAACATTTATAACGAGTTATTTATGTCCAGGAAACCATGGTAAATTTTGCAATGCTTCATGGATCTCATAGAGGTCTGGGAAAAAAATGTCTGAAATGGTAACATAGTAGCCAACTAGTCTGTTTTTGCTGTGACAGTTCCATGTTCTGGCCTCATGTCCTGGCAAACATGGATCCCGAGACATGTTCCACATACCTTGGAACCTGTGGACCTGTTCCCCTGCGCAGCGGCTTTACTGGGAAGTTGTGATTAAAAATCACTTACTCCAAGTGCACAGAGAGTCACGCATGGAGCAAGAGAGAGGAGGCAGCTGGCCCAGGGCTGGGAATGAGCAGAAGAGGAGACAGTCACGGACTTGCGGTGGACAGCTTTGTTCTGGGGCCTGATTGACTGTAAAACTTAAAACATCGAGGAAACAGAGACTGACAACCACTACTTCACAATGCCCTGCATACTATCAAACACTGCAGTGTTGGGGTACCAAATGTCCCACCTCCAGCAGCAGAGAGTACAGCAAAGAACAGGCACAAGAAATGGAGCTGCCGACTGCACAAATAGCCAACATGCATCAGACCCTGTAAGGGTTCTGGGTGGGTGGTATGAGCTCAAATGTGTTTCTGCTATGTATATGTATCAGTAAGTAACTGTGAGTATATGTGTGTGTATGTATAACAGAGTGTGAGTCTATGTGTATATGTGTAACAGTATATGTGTGTATCTTGTCTGCTGTTTTTATAACCCCTCCCCTTCTAACCCCGCCCAGACATTCTGTGGCTGTCCAATCACAGACTTCCCAATGCAGCTCAATAAGAAGTCGTTGGAAGGCAGATGCTCTGGGCAATTATTGCCTCTTGAGTTTAGCTCCACTGAGCTGAACAAACCAGGAAGTAACAGGACTGGTTATGTGAATGAAAGCTGGGCGTGTAACAAGGTTAATATATAAAATTGCTAATTTCTATTGAAATCTGCACTTTGTGTAAGATAAGAAAAAGAGGACACAGTTTTCACACATAAAATAGTTTAGCAAGCTGAAGGGCTTTAGTAGACTGGAGTGTCCCTTTAAAACCCAAACTTTGAATACCTCACTTTGAATACCTGACGATTCTCACTTTAGTTAATAATGACACCACCCTGTAGACCACACCCAATATATTCCTCCTTATCGTGATACTCTCCAGGTAACATTCTGTATACTATCACACCTGGCTGTAGACTCACTATTCCAATTGTTAACCTAGGACAGTGTCACTGTGTTAAAGGAACAGTCATTATTTTAAATAATGTATTTTCATTTATTTCTAAGGTTCTGAGTGAAATCATATAAAGACAGGGTTATTCACTGAAGTGTGAATTGTTGTGACCTCTGTTGACTTCAAATTATAGGCCAACATGGCCAACTGAAAACATAACTTTTTTTTTTTTTTAAAACAATTTCGTTAGTGGGCCATTATTTGGAATCCACTTTGAATTACGGAAAATCACACTTTAGGGCTTAACCCTGTGTTTACCTGATTGTAGATGTCATTGGCCTAGGGTAGCCCAGCAGGTTTTCATGCCTTTGGCAAGGATAAGTTATCCTACAGGTAAAATTCAGAATTCAGTATTTATAGGAATGTATCATGAGTGCACTATTCTGGCTTTTCTGGGTGCTAAGTGACTGTGGGAGCAGGTCAATTATTTAGATGTGTTTCTAATTTAAGAAGACACATATTAAGCAACTTAGTAGAAATCGTGCAAACATTCCCACTTTGAATGAACACTCCAAGCACCACAACCACCGCAATATGCCTTGTCTCTGGGATCCAGATACATTGTCTGAATGTACTAAAATAGTTTGAATACTTACTGTATGATGTCCCAGGGCTATAGTGGTTATAGTCCTTGGAGTAATGCTTTAAAATAAAAATATATATACTACTCTAAATACTGTAGTGAAGCTATCAAGTGCAATGGTGTTACAAATCTAAAACCATATAGGCAAAGGGGACACTGAAATGTATTATTGTGGGATAAAAAAAAAAGATGGAAAAATAGTTAAGCTGGAGATTTTATTCAACTTGTTATTTTGTGATAACATTTGCAGTTCCTTTATTAATGATTCACATGGTTTAGTGAATAAAGTCATTACACATAAGATTGCAATGACAGTATTTTTCTATTTCAGCATAATATGTTACACTGATGTAGAAAAAAAGTAATTTTAGATAAATAGCAAATAATAAATTACCAGTACTCTAAAATATGGAATTATTGCATTTAGAAAAAAAAAAAATACAAAAAAATAAAAAAAAAATAAAAAAAAATTATATATATATATATATATATATATATATATATATATATATATATATATATATATATATACTGTGCAAAAACAGTTGCTCCTGTAGTTCCCTGTTAACTGATGCAGTGCTGGACTGCTTTGAGGAACACTTATCAATGCAACACATTATTACAGAATATAGGATATATAAGAGGAAATGAGGTCATCCTAAATACAGAATTAAAGTTTACACTTTTCAGATATTCACTGCATTGTAAATGTCCCCCCTTAGTAATTATCATGTAGAATGCATTAATTAAAACGTGTGATTTTCTCTGTATCCCACAGTAATCTCCTATTGTAACATGTGAGTTGGAACTATTTGCCTTCCTCCAGGAGAGGATATACTATTGTCTGAGAGGCTTGTGAGAAGTACAAAAGGTGTCTGCCAACTGTTCTTTAGATTGGGTTTGGTCAATTTACCATTACTCTGCAACAACTTTAACCCTTCAGTGCCTAGGCTAAATTGTAGCTGGGAGATTTTCAAGTAATATTGTCTAGGCTGCTGTATTAAGATGCACCATGCATGTGTAATATGGCATAAAGTCAACTCTTGGGCTTAATTAGTAATATAAAAAATTATTTAACCCCTTAAGGACACATGACATGTCATGATTCCCTTTTATTCCAGAAGTTTGGTCCTTAAGGGGTTAAAGAGACATGCATTTGATAAGCCAGTAAGTTAAAATATGCATACAGAGCTACACCCAGATATGTTCAAATCCATATGGCAGTAACGAATAAGCTTGGCAACCTATTTGTTAATAAAGTCAATTTCCCATGACGCTCAGCCAGCCAAATAGTATAGGCTACAGGATAAGAACCATTACAGTAGCAGACAATAATTATTTTCGATTATCCTTTAAAACGAAAATCCCCTGTACAGAAATCACTGCACTTATTTTGATCATGCTTCTTAGCAGCCTGTGGCACACGTCTTGAGGGCTGTCTCTCTGGCCGAGAATGATATGATTTGAAATACACCCCTAAAGCACTCGATAGAACACCAAATCGAATAGACATATAAAAAAATCATTATGGGGAAAAATAACACACATTATAAATATCTGATGGCTACTATATGGAATGCATGGGAAGATTAATGCAGGGGCAAAGTTCTAAAGGTGGAGCAGTTACTATGGAAACCATGGAATGTTGCTGCTGATTGTTCCACTTTTAGAACTTTGCACTAGAATTGTTTTTATTTTTCTACACCAAACTCTGCTCTGTCCAGATAGAAGGGGCTGTGAGATTTACACAAGTTGCTGGTCATTTTCTCCCTACTCAAGTTAATGGTGGATATTGAGGGGAGTCTCTCCTCCCCCGGCTGCAGTGCGATGTTGCTGAGCGGGGCTGTCCCGCATGGCCCGGCAGAGAGAGCGAGAGAGACATGAGGCTGCACTGGGTATCTGCATGCCTTGCCGCAGAGCAGTCAGCATGTGTGGCATTGCATGCAGCGTAGCCGGCGGGCTGTAGGACCCGGGAGGAGGCGGCTTTGGCAGGGAGCGAGGCTACCTTAAACCCAGCCCAATGCCTGCTGCTGCGCCACTCTGCGCGCTGGATGGAGAGCCTCAGTCAGCAGCAGCCGCAGCCTCAGAGCTGGAGAGCAAGACTTCCCAGGGAGCTAGCTGTGCACAGCACAAACACCTGTTCTCAGCCAGCCCACCTTCCAGCAACCATCACCACTGGATTACCTGCCCTGCACCTGAAAAGTTTCCCAGCATCCCCCCCTGCCCCCTGGCTGCCCCCCAGCCCTGTCATTTCATTCCCCCTCTTGCAGGATTCCATGCTGATCTATGCAGTCTGTTATAGGGAGTCAAAACAGCGCATGTGTTGGGGAATCAGGATCCATACATTCTGACGTAGTCTGTGCATCTTAAAACAAAATCCACACACCGCCTGGGTATTTAAGTTGCTATGAGCACTGGGAATCTTAAAGCAAATGGAGCAAGTACGGATTTTTGCCCTGCCTGCCATTGGATGGGCTGAAGACCTCATTGCCTGCTGAGATCTATCTAGGGGAGGGGGGTGGTAGGTGCCTTGATAAATATGTCCATGTGTGCGAGAAAAAGTGTTGCCTTCTTAGACTAACAGAGGTTTGACCTTGAGCTTGCAGCACTCCGAACAGAATATTTTAGTTTTTTTTTTTTTTTTTTTAAATATATTTTATTATTATTGATGCACTGAATGGATTGAAGAGAGGACATCCCCACCCCCTTTTTTTCCAAGGGGATACAATATCTATATATACGTTTGTGTTTTTTTTTTCCCTAAAGATCTGTTTTAATACCTGATCATTTCCCTGGGTCTAGCACCATCATCATTTTCCTCTGTTTACCGGGAAAGGCAGAGAGATTTGATGGCTCCCCTGGGTGAAGTTGGGAACTATTTTGGTGTGCAGGATGCAGTGTCTTTTGGGAATGTACCCGTATTGCCTGTGGATACCCCTGTGCTGTTAAGTGACCACCTGGGTCAGTCTGAAGTAGCAGGGCTGCCCAGGGGATCTGCAGTCACTGACTTGGAACACTTAAAGGGGATCCACAGAAGGAGACAGCTCTATTGCAGGACTGGCTTTCACTTAGAAATATTCCCCAATGGTACTATCCAAGGGACAAGACAAGACTACAACAGATTTGGTAGGTATCCTCATACCACTGCCATTCAGCATTGGGAATATAAAAGGTACATGTTGGCTACAAAAAGGGGGAATCTGTGATGACCAGGTTAAATGCAGGTATAGTATGAAGTGTGTTAAATCACTGGATTTGGGGCTCACTGCAGTAAGAAACATTGTTGCAAAGTTTTTATTCAATGTGTGGGATACTGACTGTCTGATTAGTTTTAAATGTAATTTTTTTTTTTTTTCATTTTTTTTTTTCATTTTTTTTTTTCTGTTGTTGCTATTTTGAGGGGTGTGCAACCTAGTATGTGCCAGGGATTCCTTCCTTAATACAGCAGTCTGTTCGCATTTTCCTTGCAGGCTGGGGTACTCCAGAAGCTATTATTGCTCATTTTGGGAATATTATCAGTTCTATTTTAGATAGGTGTGATGCAGAGTGATAATATAGTAGCACAAATGTGTGGCATTTGCTTTCCAAATTCCTGTGTGATTGCACTGAAGATCCAGGTCCCATCTGCTGCAAGGATGGATAAATGCATAGACCGAACTAATTTTAAAGGGCATGCCATTGGGGTTTTTCTGTCTATAGGGTGCTATTTGTGACTCAGCATTAAGAGCTGGAGACTGAAGGGCGCACAGCCCCCCTCCCTGATTAAACCATTTGTATGCCAAATTATTGAGCAATGTTCCCCCATCTAAATCTCTGAATCTTTGAGACTATTAAATGGTGATATGGGTCACTTTTAATAGTATTTAATTGTATAAGTTAAAATCTATTGCATATCTCAGCAAAAGTTAAACTTAATTGTGTTAAACCACATGACCAGATTTAATATATTTTTCTCTTTTATGATGGTTAAAAAAAAAAAAAATATATATATATATATATATATATATATATATATATATATATATATATATATATATATATATATTTAATTGCAAACTGATTATAACACTGAAGGCTAACACTTTTGGCGTGCCAGCTGCGGTGGAATGCAGTTCCCATAATGTCAGGCAGGTATTGGCTGGCTGTGCGTGCTGGGAGTTGCAATCTACTACAGATGGCGTTCCAATGTCAGTCACTGCAGCACTTATTTTTTTTTTTTTTTACTTTTCTAAAATGCTGACATTACTTTTTTTTTTTTTTTTTTTTTTTTTTTTTTTAAAACACCTCACTCCCATAGATGGCATTGAGGGATGAGCTTGTTTGCAATAATATGTAGGTGCGTGCATCCCAATATTCCTACTAAGTAATTAAAAGGTTTATAAAGAAGCTTTCACTTCCTCTTGTAGAAAGCCCCAGCCCGCTACATCAGAGAGACCTTACTAACAGTTTATCTTCTGGTATAACAAAGATTCTGAGAAATATTGATTGCAATTAGTTAGATATGGAACACAGCTGTAGCTTTTTAAAGGGATAACATTCTTGCACTTTGCGTTGGATAAATTGCAGGGTTATTATATCACTGATGGGACTGGGGCAGGGCTATTATGCAATTTTTTTTTTTTCCTAAAAATCATTATTATTACTGTAGACCTTATGTAAAAGGTAATACTTTACTTACTTTTAACCAACTCCCAGTGTTTATTAGTTTTATGGTAGTAAGAGGTGGGGATGGGGGATCTGTATAGGTCTACCTATGGCTGCATTGGCTCATCACTCCCAGCCATACAGTGAGCATTCACCGGGGAGAGCAGGACCTGCAATGTGCCTTATCATGTGCCTGGGGATCCACGCCTCCAGCAGGTGTCTAGAGTGTGTCTACGGCGGCCGCGCTGTGCCCTGCCTTCCAGCTACCGCCGGTGGCGGGGTGGTCCTAAAGCCGGTCATCACTCTGCAAGAGGTAGCTCAGCAAGAATGTAAAAGGGGGGGATCCTTTGCACCCTACTGAAAAGGCACTCGGCATCTTTCTTGGGACAGTTAGACCTCGTCTGTCTGGAGAACAGAGGTTAGTAGCCCTTTCTTTCTGGCAGTGAAGTGGTTAATGAACTAGGGCTATGTATATAAATATATATAATGTGTTTTTTTTTTTTTCTTCTTCTTGGATGTTTGCAAGCATCTGTCAGTAGGCAGGTTAGAGAGATCCATACCTTCCGGGAAGCAATAGAGCATTCCCTTTGGACCCTTATTTTCCTTAACCATTTCAGTACCAGAAAGCACACTCCCAGGCCAATTAAACTGATAAAGGCTTAATTCATCTCTGCATGGTATTCTGCTGTTCTCTTCCCAAGCACCTGCCCCCTGCCAATTCGTACTCCGCGTCAACTAAGGTGACTGGAAGGGGGGAATGACATGCCCTTATTCTCCACTGCGGCAATGAATGCGTTAAGTGGTTTTTAAAGGCCCATCGCACAATTCCCTAATGTGTGTTGTAGTGCAGTAAATCTTGGAATGATACAGTTATTCACTGCAGCAGATCATTCCTAACATAGAATGTTGTAAACTTCAACAACTGCCAGTCTGATGCAGTGATGGCCAACCCCTGGCACTACAGTTCTTATCAACCACGTTTCCTTGAATGTTACTTGGTCTTTGACATCTGGGGCCCGGGGGTATCACACATTGGCTTTAACTTGTCTATAGCACTTTTTAACACTCCGTTCATGTTACAGAACTATACCTGCCATAGAGGCTGCCCTACATTCATTTGGATTTTTATGTCTTAGCAGCAGTTAAATTCCTGACCTTTGTAAATATTGCTTATCTTGTGGTCAAACGTGTGTGTGTGTGTGTGTGTATATACTGTATATTTTTTTTCCAGTCGGGGATGGCTAAAAGGTAGACCCACCCAGACCATAAGTTGCATCAAATTAGTTGAGGTGATACAACAGCTGGACCACTATCCACTTTCTAACCCAAAAAATATTCACATCTGGTTCTGAATTTAATGAATGACTTCAAATACATAAAAAAAAGTCAGCTGCATAGTGTTTTATCCTAATTTTTATTTTTTATGTATGGGAAACTGTATGTTCTAGGCTGCTGGGGTTAAAAGCCTCAGGTAGTGGGCAAGAAGTAAAAATAAATAAATAAAATAAAAAAACCAATGCAAAGTGCAACAGAAATGTTGTAAATTTTATCAACCCCAAAACCCTACATACTTGGTGTATTACAAACCACAATATATTCAAATTTCTGAAATTTTTATGAAATTTTTGTTTGCTTAAAGCAGCTTAGATACATATTCCTGTACGGTTGTCTTCAAAGAGACCGTGACAGAAATTCTGAAAATTGATATTTTGTAAAGGAATTCACTAGAGTGAATTTGTTTTTTCTTTTTTATGCAGTCTTTTTGTGTATTGAGGCATTCAGTAGAATCTTAAATTCAAGAACTCTTCACACAGGAGGTGTGCCTCTTGCATCAGCAGCACAGCTGCATGGACAGCATTTAAAAAAACCCCTCATGGCATGCAGAAACACCCAGCCTAATCAAGGGGTCACCTCCACTGCTTAAAGCATGGCACAGAAAATATCGAATGCAGCATTTCAGAGCTTGGAGGATAAATACCACTGCAAAGTCTGGCATTCTGATACTGGGCACTGCACCCCCCCCCCCCCCCCCCCCCACGTTAGAAGTACCTCATACTGCATCGTATTGCAGTAAAATTTGGCTTAGCACGTTGGACCTTGGCACAGCTACCATATTGATTTTTCTCTGCCCGCCTTCTATATGCTCTTACCCACCCAGCTAAAAAGTCACCTCAGCATCATTTTTAGCACAAGGTGGATGTCCCTTTTTTTTTTATTTTTTTTAAAGCACCAATTCTATTTAAGCTTTGCTGCGTCCACAAAAGTCATAATATTTGCATTAGCTACCAAGTGTTTGTGTTGAAGTGTAGAGCTTTATTAAAAAGCAATAAATCATGACAGTGCAACAAGTCAACATCTGTCTGTTTTCATGATGCAGGCATTTATTGTGGGTGCTAATCTATTTTGTGTATTTAACGTGGAATTTATAGCCTTTTACGCAGACTTTTATAAGAAGTCGTGGAGAAGAGTGTTTTTGTAGAGCTGGATTAACAACATGCAGAGAGGTGTTAAGAGAGACATTGGTGCGGGGCCCACACATGTTACAATAGAAATGAACAAATTGCCATGGTGTGTACATGCCCTGGCCAGTGTATGGCTGCGAAAGTGTTTTTTCTAAGCTGGGGAAATGCTTGATTGACGTATGGTTTCCCTTATATACGCTATCTCAAAAATAAATGGAATATGGCTGTTTAATTTTTGTAGCTGATCTGCTACTTTACCTTGATAACGAAGAACATATATTCATTTATATGCAATATATGTTTAAGCTATGTATATCAGAGTTCATATGATGTACTGTACTTTTATTGGCTAATGCAGGTTTTTTTTTTTTTTTCTCGTCTCTTTCAATATACCCCTTAAGGACGCTGTAGTATTGTTCCAAAATGTATTGTGGGTATGGGTTGCTGCTATCGAACTGTAAAATGTCTGTCTGTGTGGTAGTTTGTTGCAGATTTTGCAGCCTTTCACATACTAACATTATCACAAAATTTGTATTTTAGAGATTCCTATCCTTTTTTTGTGTAAGCAAAGAACAATGCAGAGGTTCAATCCAAAGCTAGTGTAATTTGATGGTAAATACATGTGACTGGAAATGATTTCTGGGAATTGTAGTTTAAAAACCGTTGGAACTCTGGCATTTCAATAACTGTGTGGTCTACTCGAAAGAGACACAATCGGGCACAGTCCTGTGTGCCTATTTTGTATTGGAATCTTGTTTTTCGGGGGGGAGGGAGGGTGTGTGTGTGTGTGTGTGTGTGTGTGTGTGTTTTATATATATATATATATATATATATATTATAAATAATATAATTTTTTTTTATCATTATTATACAAAAGGCAAACCATAACATAGTTTGTTATAGAAGGTGTACATGAGAGGAGGGAATGGTTTGTGCAGAAGAGCTTATATTTTGTCTGAGACTAGGGTATATTTTTACATGAGGTACAATTGCAGTATGCTAAGTTGTGGTCCAGTCATGTCTGCTATCTTCGTAAGAAATAGAAAGTGAGATGTTCTCTGTCTGTATCTAAATATAAACGCCAGTATGTATTACGTAAGCATAGGGCAAAGGGAATTGCATAGCAAATAATATCCATATCCTCATAAATAAGGGATTGCATTCCCACCTCCCGCCATGCTACTTTCCAGAACACAAACTTTTTTTTTTTTAACTTAATTATTTCCTTTTTTTTTTTGCTCTCTACCCATATTCATGATTTTAAAATCGCCAATTTTAAATTTTTATTGTATAGACTGATGCATGAGTGCTATGCGTTCAGTAATTATTTCTTGATATGTACTTTGCGATGCATGTTTGGAAAATGGAAAGTATATTGGACCTGTATATAGTGGTTAGGAGTTGGCTAAGTTGATGTCAAGGAATCTGAATTCATTTTCCGTTGGGGTTTGTGTCCTTTTTAAACTGCTTATGCTTTATTTTAGTGCCTAAACCATCAAATAAAAAATAAAAAAAGTATACTCCAACTACTATGCATCCAATGAAGATTGTAAATAAACTTTTTTTTATTTTTTACTGGTGGGGGTGGGGGGGGGGAACTATTTGTGTGTGTGTGTGTGTATTTTATATATATTTATGAAATTTATTGATAATAAAATATATATTTTTTTATTTTTTTGTCATGTTGACTTATCTGCGAATAATGTGTGCTGCAGTAAAGTGATTATTTTGGAAGGCTCACATAAAGGATTTTTTTTTAAGCTGTGACATTTTGGCCCTAATGTTTGCTGTTGCATTGTAATTACTCCTTCCTTTACGGTATAATTGAATAAACCCCTTTTTTCTTAAATAAATAATGTGTTGCCTTATCACTACATAGATTGTGTAGGTTTTCTTTTCGGTTTGTTGTTGATAGTTGCTGCACCATATTCAGCACTGTGTGGCCTGGCTAACAAGCTTTGTCTAATGCATTTGAAGAGTTTACTGTTGACTCACAGGATGCTGTGGTGGCAATATTTGTTTAATGTAATTATTTCCCATAAACTCTTGCTGAATCTGCTACTTTACATGGATATACTATGGAATCCTTGAAGTAATTTCTTAATACACTCTTACAAAATGGGCAAGCGCCTTTCCTTTTCTAAATGTTTAGTACTGAAAAAAAAAAGTAACATTTCTTTTGAGACAGCCCTGTGTTGGCAAATGTTAATATTTTCAAATGTCTTTAAATCCTAGAACTATACTGTAATACACAATCGGGACACTTGTCAAAGTATCACGTTCTTAAAATTGGTGCAAAGTTTGAAATGCGAGCGATCACCATGGACACCAATCAAATTGGCTTTTACCTGTCCAAAGGTGATCTCCCCAGCCTTAAATTCCTGCAATAATGAATTCAAGGATAGACTTGATTTAAAAACCTTAAAGGGTCTGTTCATGGAGTCCATAATTTGATCATTTTTAAATTTCTTTTCGGTGCTGTTATTTTGGGATAAAGATGATAACTAGGTGAGATCTGGTCTTATAGCTGCCTTTTTTGTTTTCTACAATAAATGATCATAAATACACTGAGTGTGTTCTGTTCTGACACGCACAAAAGTTGTTTGCCAGTATCTTGGTCAGGAACTGGAAGTTAGTCTTTGCCTGAGCATGCAAGCCACCATTTTTTATTTTTTTTTTGTCTGCCTTTATGTTGGCAGAAGAGCCCATCTCATCTTAAACAATTTACAGTTTTCCTAAATTCCGGTGCTCCTAAAACGGCTGGTAGACTTATATATCCACTCCATATACACAATCCCACCCTAACACAAACTGTCTGTCTGTCTGTCTCATAAATAATGCACATGTGTTATCCTCAGTTTTAACGGAGCGTGTATATATGTAGCAACTTTTGTGGAAGAGAAGCAGGGATTATATTTCCTGAGTTATCCACTAAAATGCAAGTCAATATTAGGCAAAAATATTGGTTCTAAAAACATCCCAACATAGGGAATGTTTTCTCATTAGGCTCTTGTGGCCTACAATTAGATTTCAGACCATTTTATATTGTTTACAGTATAAATGCGAATTTATTCTGCTTTTGAACTTGCTTCGATGATCTTTAAAATCTTAAGTACTTAAAATTGTACCAATGGAATCTTGAGTCCCTTAATTTCCATGGTAACTGCTAATTGTCTTTAAATAATTTCCACAGAATTGCTTGTACCGGAACCTAAAATCTTTGCACAATAAGCAGAACGATACTGTTGGAATTTCTTCCCCTTCTCCCCCCCCCCCCCCTCCCATTTTTATACTCCCTCTACTACATAGATTATATGATGGGCCCCTTGAGTTTTAAAGCTAACCTTTTTCAGTCAGTGATGTAACCGTATTTTCTATATTCCACTTACTGAATCCGAGCCACAGGTTCCGCCCCCATCACTTCCTGTTTTCGACACAGTCTTGTGTTTCCTGTTGTCTGTCCCTTGCTGACTTACTATTGGTGAATGCGTCTGTCAGTTACTAGACCGCATTTTTACTGGTTACTCATACAGAGCTGTGATTGGTGCAGTTGTGTTTTCAGATGTAAACTTACCAATTGCAGGTCTGAGAAGGACATCAGGAAGATGAAAATAGGAAGTGCTGGTGAAGATCCATGCTACTTTTCAGTCTTATGAAAAAATATGGCTGCCTCCTATTTGCATTGCTTTTATGTTGTCTGGATTTAATCGAACGGGGAAAGAAAACAAATACATTTTATAGTTATTTTCTAAGTCTGCATTAGTTCATAGGACATTGTTGCTCAACTATATTTCCCACCTTTTTGACCGTCACAAAATAGTCTTGACCAACTTCTACAGAATTTATTGTATTTTCTGTTTTGTCACCTTACCAGTTATATGCACGTTAAAGCACACAGGCCTGATATGCCTAAATTGTTTTCTGTGCTCCTCCGTTATCCTGTTTATTCTATCAACATAAATGTAAAAGGTCATTTTAAAGGGGACGATTGCAGCGTCTATGGGCATAATCCCCCGTTCTTCCTTCATGAAATCTCTTGAAGATTGTTTAGAATTCAGTGATTTCAATACGCACATGTGGCACCTTGTCTGCCATATTGCTTGAGCTGAACTTCCAGAATGTAATTTCGATTTCTTGTATATTTGGGTGGCAGTGATAAGCTGAGTGTGTTTTTTTTTTTTTTTTTTTAACCTGATAACTATACTACTTTTTAAGTTTATAAACATCCCAAAAAATGGGTGGGGAAGGGGGGGGGGGAGAGAGAGAGAGAGAGAGAGAGAGAGAGGAGGAGAAGAAGAAAACTTATACAGGCAATACTCGAAGAGCCAGCCCGTAGAAGTCTAGTGTTACATTGTTAGGGGCTAGAGGCTCAAATGGCTATGAAGCGCAACAATTGCTCAGACGCCTTCTTTTTCTACGATCAAATCCCACAAAGATATGCTAGTACATAAAAAAAGATTAAGTGATTAGAAAATGGGAGGAATTCATAAAAAAATCACTTTTAACATGTTTTGTAGGAACAAATGTGCTTTTAACTTGGCGGTGTCTGTGGAACAGGTATTTTGCCTAGATTATAGGATTTATTCTGTTGATCACACATTTGTCCTCTGTGTTGGATTGTTTCACCATGCCTGTAAATTCGCCATTCTGATAGGACTAGAGTTCTTTAAAGATTTACAGTAACTTGTGCAAACCTGTTTTTCAAAAGCACCTCTTCTTGGCTCAACATTCCGACTTTTTTGTTGATTTTTCCAAGCTGTCTAAGCATTCTCTCGTATTTAAAAGAAAACAAAAACAGTGCTTCAACAAGGCAGAAGAGGCCGCAAACAAATGACAACCTATAATGAAGACATTTCACTGGATTGCTTTTATGTAATCTTTGACTAGAGGGTGTACATTTATCTTTTATGCCTCCGGGATCCTGGTTAAATGTTGGCCTACTACTGCCCTTAAGATCTGTTCTTTCAGAACTCCAGGTAATATTGCATCTGGTCTAATTAAAATGCCATCCTTTATTACCATCCTTTCCTCCTACTAAGACAGTTACATACTGCCCTGCAACAAGTCATGAAAGCTAATTATGCAGCGTCTGAATGAGATCAAATACTGCAGTGTCTAAATTTTTTTTTTTTATATATATATTTTCTCCTAACCATGATCAAAACCTGATTTGTGAGATAACATCTTAAATTGCCTGCCAGATTGTGTTGTTTGGCTCTGCGCATTGGAGAGCCGAGTTGCAGGTGCAGACAGAAAAAGGTATAGTTCCACAGAAATCTATTGTGCTTTTGATGTATAATGATTTCCACTTGAATGCAAATATTTATTGGAATGCTGAATCTTAGCTTGTGCTACGTTTTTATACTGGAATATATTTGCCCTCAATCTGAGACAATGCACAATTGGATTATTTGTCTTCCCATGGTCCCATTCTATTGCAATCATGGGTGTCAGGGACCCCTTATGGAGATATATAATTTTATAAATCACACTTCCTATAGCGTGTGTGTGTGTTGTGTGTGGTTTTTTTACTTTTTTTTTTTTTTTTTGTCCGGTTTCTTTCTGTGAGTTGTATCAAATGCCTGTTATTTGATCTGTCTGAGATTTACCTGTGGAGTCTTTATAAGTTCGTTTGTCGCAGGTGAAAAAAAACTAGATTATAACCAAGTCTTACCTGTTGGTGCATCTTTGATTTCTAATTTGACAGCAGCATAGCTGACTGAGAATTAAACCGGCTAGCGTACTTTGACATTAAATTGAACCTCACTTTGAATTTCCAACAATTCTCAATCTTGTAAATAATCCTTTTAATAAATTTGTGTTTATCTTTTTGCTATTAGAAACCCCTCAATCACATAACCCTACAACCCACTGCAGTGATGATGGTGCTAGTAGTTGACTGGTACTCTGACTGTTCCAGGATGGTTTGGCAATTTGCCTGGGGTGAATTGAAACCACTAGAATGTTGGGAAATCTACAGATAACAGGGGAGGCAAAGTGTCATGATGTTTTCGAGGGAGCTAAATATGGTGGCTGTTTTGTTTTAGGAGCCTACTGTTCATCTTATCATTAAGAAAAGTCTGTGATTTGACGTCTAGATAAAGCAGATCTAATCATCGTACTATCGCTTGAGTAGATAAGTGTCTCGCAATGTGTAATTGGTTAAAGTATATGGACAGTAGCACAGGAAAAGGTGGAAGAATTGGTGTCTGCCTCCTATATTGGTATGATAAGATACTATATTAGCTTAACCTTTTTTTTTTTTTTTCCTTAAAGGCACTGTTGAGGTTATCCTTGAACTGCTTATGGATTAAGGGAATTTACCATTTGCCTGGTATAAAATATAAGGTACATAGCATTATATCGCTGGAAACTGAATGTGTTCATTTAATGAATTGCTGGTTTTCGTCCTTCTCCGATGTTCTCAGACATGACTTGGTCTGGAAATATTTCAGTAGCCAATGACTAGACAACACGTGGCAACGGGCTTTGCAGGGGGAAAAAAAAAGCTGTATTTCATATCTTAACCTATAAGCTACTTGTTTTTATGTGTGCACAGCTTGTATGATCTTAACCCCATAAGGACCAAACTTCAGGAATAAAAGGGAATCATTACATGTCGTGTCCTTAAGGGGTTAAAAGCGTAATTGGGGCTTGTTGGTTCTTTATTATTGAAGTTGCTGATGAATGAAATCTTGTCAACGTAGCTTCCTTGCTTAAAGGAACACTGTACTATCTTCCAGTTTATATTTCAGTTTATATTTTTTTTATATATATATATATATATTTATTATACTGTATATCACCAAACACCATTCCAATTATTTAATTATTGGTAATATTTACATTTTAAATTAAGTATTTTTACCTGGTTTTATTTCAGTTGTTTAGTTGACCTCACGGCACTCCGCACCGCCCCCTTTCGCGTCATCAGTTACTTATCATTCGGGTCCAATCACTAGCTTCTCATGGAGAAGCATTGCGGACCATACGCACATGTGCAGTATTTGCTGCTATGCGCCAGTCAAATTACACTCATAGGGAATCATTGAATTCAATGATTCCGTATAAGAAACTGTGAACGCTCTATTGCGCAGGTGCTCCATTTGTGTGTTCACGAGCAGTGAGCTGAATCAGAGATCGTTTCACTGTTGTAAAGTCCTCCATATTTAGATTGTTTAAACAGGTGCCTATTGTCCTGTCTCCCCCGGCCTCCACCTGCCGCTAATGGGTGGGGGCCAAGGGGGGGATGGGACAATAGGCACCTGTTTAAACAATCTCTAAATACTGACATAGGTCCTCTCCCACCCATGTGTGGCGGGTGGGGGCACAAAATTACAATGGGGGGAACATATTGTTGTCCCCACCCATGGGCGACGGGTGGGGGCTACGTGAAAGCACCCCACAAGGTGACTAGGGGTCCCGAGGCCCCTAATCACCACCCTCTTAAATAAATTACTACCTATCCCCCTCACCCTAAAAATAGTGAGGGAAAGTCATCTAAATACTTGTAAAAAAAAAACAAATCATACTTCTCATTAGATGTCGTTTTTTTTTTTTCTTGTAAAACCTTATTTTTTGCAGCCTCAAAAAAGGCCAAATAAAAATCCATAATTTCCATCGAACTTAACTAAAACAAAAATAACCCAAGCGCAAAAAAGAAAAAAAAAAATCCAGACGCTAAAAAATTTATACATCTTCACCCAGCAGACTGAGCTCCGCAGGGCGGTGTAAGGCTTATAAAGCCTTACCACGCCCTGCGATTTGTCGCGGAACGCTCTGATTGGTTGGTTTAAACCAACCAATAAGAGCGCTTTGATAGGTGAATAGTGAGCCTTACAGGAAACAAATCAGAGCAATTTTATTGGTTGGCTTGGAATCCAACAAATCAGAGTGCTCTGAGTAATTTTACACAGCGTGGGAAAATTCTTTGGAATTTTCCCACGCTGTGTAAAATGACTCAGAACACTCTGGTTGGATTCCAAGCCAACCAATCAGTGTTATGAGTCAGCATGGGAAAGGTTCCGTATCATCTTGGGGACCCCATCCGCCACCCATGGGGGGGGGGGGGGGAGAAACAATAGGTCCCCCCAGCCCCATTGTAATTTTGGGGGCAATAGGTACACCCAGTATCCTCTTTGGGCCCCACACGCCGCTCATGGGTCCAGGCCGGGGGGAACAATAGAGTGCCCCGCCATTGTCCCCCCCGGTTAGTTAATAGATGGGTGGGGGGCTAGTTAATTGGGGGGTGGGTCACCACCATGCTCATTGTTTAGTAGATATGCGGCATAGCGAGTAGGGTCATTTGGGAGATTTTAATCCCAGTTATGCTAATATAGGGGTCATATTGACCCCCATAGAGTGGGGGGTTAGGAAGTGGCAGGGAGCACAGCTCCCTGCTGCTTCTATTTTTACATATTACAAGGAGGGTGCTGCGAAGGCTATTTTTAGAAGGCCTAAATGGGTAAACTTCTAGATTTTTGTATATGTAAAGTTTCAATTTTTAAAGTGCCTCTGTCAGCACCATATCTAAAATTAGTATTTCATAAAGATAGAATCATAATGAAAATCTCACTAAAACTACAACCCAGTCAAAAGATAAGATCTACCAAAGTAGGGACTGCTACTACTCAGAATTTTGCCTGTGCTTGACAAAGGGGTTACCTTTTTGTCAAGCTTGTAATTTTCCCAGTGGCAGCTGTAGGGAAGAAGCTCTTTCTATGGAGGGTCTCGCAGACCTCAATGCTGTACTGTCATGCATGCGCAAGAGTACAGCGCTGACATCTCCTGGCAGCTGTAGAGCCAGGAGCCAATGAGGAACAATTTAAAAGAACACTAGAGTCACCCAGATTAATTTCAGCCCCCTATTTTATCCCTGCAGCTGAAAACGTAGCCGTTCTGCAGAAATACCAATGTTCTCTTTGCAGGTTTAACAGCTGGTAGAAGCACTGGGAATACAAATGTTTATTGATAACACTATAGTGTTCCTTTTAATGACACACACTCAGGACACCATATCAACCGCTGTATGGTTATAGTTCCAGGAATATCCAGTTACTGTTTGCCAATGTTGCCCACGAGGGAGCTATATTGCTAGGAATACAGCATTGTATTCCTAGCACTCTAGTATCCGTTTAATTTCTCTCAGAATCATAGATCTTCTAGTTTGTTAAGAACTTCTTATCTAATAAAGCTTTGTTGCCATTTAAGCTATATTAAAGCTCTTATTTATTTGCTGTTTTGTTTGCTCACGAAGGTCATGTGACGGAAAGAGAGTTACACTAGGATTGTTTGGTGGGGTTCCTCCTATAGTCCCCCCCCCCCCCCCCCCCAGGCTTTCTGCGCCATAATAAAGCATTTTGATGGAAAAACAAAGGATCTCAACCTATATTTGTGTTTCTCTTTACTTGGAACTTCTAGGCACAATACAGTTTAGGTAATGTGTATATTTAAGCTGATGTTTAATTTTAATAGTTTGTAATAATGACTCCCTTTATCTTGTAACCATTATGGAGTACGTGGATAGATAAATTTTGTATGCTCTGGCATCTACAAAACACACAGCCAAATAGATCTCTCTAATCTCTATCGAATAGGCTTGAAGCACCTTTGTAACGTTCTGGGGTCTTTGATTATTTTGCAAAGCCCCATGTTGGCAACTTTGCATCTTGGTGTGCACTTGTGTTGTGGTGAGATGTACTTACCTGATGCTGGCTCTTCGTCTGCCTTGCCAGTCATGCCAGTTTTGCTGTAGGATTAATTGTATTGATTTCCAAGTCTATTGGCCACAAACTTGGTGAATTTTGGAGATTATAATAATATGACTTTTAATAAAACTGTCTTGCCATACAAATGATACTTTGTAGTTGCATAATATTGATGATACCTCGAATTGTGTGGGGTGTTTTTTAACCCCTTATGTCACGTACCTGATTTCAGCGTCAATGTCCCTTGATTCAGGCTCCGACATAATCCAACGGGAAGACCTAATGTGCATGCGCGGCGATGGCGACACTGGCTTTGATACTTCCCACACAGGAAAGCATGTATAATGCATGTCTATGGGGATTTACATGGCGCTCGATGTACTCCTTTCATAACGCAAGATCATCCAGCATTTGTTAGTCGACCAAAAGTCGCCTAACCACTTGGAAGTTCCTCTAGTGTCTTTCTGGTAGACCGCCACTAGAGGTGGAGTTAACCCTCAAAGGTAATTATTGCAGTTTATTAAAAACTTTGAGGAGTTTAAGGCACCTGGGACAATGCACCCAGGCCACTTCCATGAGCTGAAGCTGTCCCTTTAATTTCAGAATGAATCCCATCATCTCTAAATTATTTTAATCAAAAGTAAACATTCGGATATCTTTTGAAACCTATAGACAATGTTTAACTTTTTCTGTATAGCTTATCAGGAATACTGGAGTTTGCTGTAATAAAATTGCAAGTGATAGCATTGGTTTGATTTTATGGATTTATTTAAAATGAGATTTAAAAAAAAAAAAGTGTATCAATTCTTTTTAATCAAGGAGGACATACTTGTGCTGTAGCGTAAACAAATTATTTCAGTTTACAAATGTTAATTCCTAGCACATGGGAAGTAAGCGGAGAAGCCGTGCAGTGTTTGTCTGATCTCGTCTTGCACCGTGGTGCAGGTTCTCCATTACTAAGGTATGGTTAATGAGCAGGGCTCTAAATCACTAACATTTTACTACTGTAAATAGAAAAGGTGTGTAGGTCAATGAACTTCTGCTCAGAAGCCACCATCCTCTAATTAATAGGCATATGTGCCAAAGGTTACAAATATTATGCTTTAAAAAAAAAAAAAACGCACACAAAGTGCAGTTTAACTTGCTGTAGGAAAATAATGGAAAAATTCCTTTTAGTTATTAACGACTCTGTCATGGTAAACTAGAATACTATTTTGTAGCGTTATGAATTTCATTTATGGCTATTTAAAAGCATTTCTATAGAATAGTGTTCTTGATTATTGTAGATTTTTAAGTATTCCGATTTGGTATAAACATTCCATTACTACTAAAGTATTGCGGGATACTGTGTGTCTCACTTGGGCTGGAATACGTTTCCATAAAAACGTCAGAGCTTACACAACAATCTCTTAAAAACATGACTTTTTGTTAATTTTTTTTTTAATTTTTTTTTTTTTATTTTTTTTTTTTAAATTTAAATATGGTGTTATGCCAAAACCATATCACAATGGAGCTCATTTTAAATGTTATCTAAACATTTTTTTTTATTGTTTTTTTATTATTTTACATTTTTTTAAATTGTCAATTGGGGGGAGGATGCCAAATATTGGTCAAGGGGGGGTAGATGCCCAATTACTTCAGCATTTAATCAGCATAAAATTGGTGATACGTGGTTACAGCCGGAAACTCCTATGTTTCCTCCTGGGGCCAATTGCCCCATGTCCTCCATGCCAGCCCTCCACCGTTTCCAGTGCTGTTGTGCTGCTTAAATATCTAATATTTATGATCTATTATTCATTAAAAATTGCATTTTTGGGGGGCAAAACTTGAAGAAAATATTTTAGAAAATGATCTCTCAAATCTCACAATTCCTGGCTTGGTGAATACATCAGAGGGGGTCTCCACAATCGCTCCTTCAAATGCTGTACTACATGACACTTTTGTTGGATGGTTATATGCCTCAATTCTGGACCACACAGAAGTATTACCTGGTAAAATCTATTGATCTCTTTTTGGTTACAGTCTATTCCATATACTTTACCTGACAATACATTTGTGCTTTGAGGTACTTGTATACAATAATAATACAATAAAGAGCTCTGTTGAACACTAAGATCTCATTGACTTCTGGTCTGCTTTTACTGGCTCTTCACTGCCAAAATACAAAATAAATCACTGTTTAATAGATGCACCCCAAATGATAACATGCATTTAATTATGCTTTTTTTTTTTTTTTTTTTTATTGGAGTTCTATCTAAAAATCGCTTGCAAAAACTGCAGTTCTCTTGTATGAATTCCCCAGTTCAGACTTTCTGTGGCTGTCCAATCACAGACTTCCCAACGCAATTTAAGTAGAAGTCTTTCGAAGGCAGGTTGTCTGGGTAATTGCTGCCTCTTGAGTTTAGCTCAACTGAGCTAAACAAACCAGAAAGTAGCATCACCTGTTGTCTGCTTGAAAGCCAGGGGGGGTGTAACCAGGTTAATTTAGAAAAGTGTAAATTTTTATTGAAATCTGAACTTTTGTCAATTTGCACAGAGAACACGCAAAGCTTTTAAGTCTCCAGTGTCCCTTTATGGGTAGAGACCTGTCCATCATAACGAAAGCGCCTTCTGTTTTGGTAATCATAGCGTTGCATATCTCTATACTGTTCTGGAATATTAACTGCTTACCCTCTATACTTTGTACAAATGATTCTTGGATATGAGGAGCAAATCTGACTTTACAAGAACTAGCGTTGATTCCTGTATGGTTGGTCATCTATGTGACTTCTAATTAACCCAACCATAATTATTTATTTTTTGAATTAACCACTGCAACCAAATGTGGGGGATATTTAATGTCAAGCTTATTTAATTTTTTTGCAGCAGAAGCATTGACTAACTCTAATGAGGGAATGGTACTCTATGGGAAAAATTCAGGTAGGTTCTTATTATGGGGTTATACATTTTTACAATGGAAATGTATATTATGTCATTGCAAATCTTGTGCAGTGATCATAGAAAAGTCTTCATTAGAAGACTACCACTAATACAAATGTAATGTTTCAGCCATTCGTATACTAGGCAGGTGTACATCCTACCAAATGGGTCAGCGATCCGGCTCTGACGGATTTACAAGGAAAGCGAAAGTGACATAAAACGTTATTCAAGGATAACATATTGAAGATATTTGCATGAGTGAGCCATGTTAAGCAGCAAACCGCTCCACTTTATGTTGCTGTCCTTATGGATTTCATTATTTCCAAGACATTTGGAGAGCAGTGTGTGGTCCCACAACCAGCACGAATTGAGAAACAAAAGGACAACAGGAGGCATAGGGAGGGCCAGAAAAATCTGTTACATGTGAAACTATGTAAAATGCACCAAAGTTTAATACACAGAATTCGCATATTCACACCCAAAGTAATTCAGTACGGGCTGGTGTGAGCTTTAAATTATTATTGAAAATCTAAATGTACATATTTTTCTCATGCATATCTAGAATGATTTCGTCATCTTATTAAAAAAGATTAAAAAAATAAAGTAAATTGGCAATGCACACAATTTCTGTTTGGCACAAATATATATATATATATATATATATATATATATATATATATATATATAATATATAATTATTTTTTTTTTACTGCTCAATTGTAAATTAATTCAAACTCATTTAATACTAATGTAGTAGTTTTTTTTAAAATGTATTTATTTTTGTAAAATTCTTTTTCGTTCTAATGGTTTTTTTTTGTTTTTTTAAGCTGGATGTAAATACTTTTCATTGCGCCTTCCTGCTGAGTGTAGTACTCTTGTTTTGACCACATTTATTAAGTAGTGTAATCATGTGGCATAACTCTGCCTGCATGAAATTATATCGGTTTACTTGAAAGCTATGAGCATGTGGGTAAACATTTCAATTGACTTGAACAGTACTTTTCCAGGCTATGAGAAGTATATAGATGGAGTGCAAGAGAATTTTGCTGTCCGACTGCAATTCAGAGCATTTTATAAATACCCTGAAAGATGGTTTTTAAATACGGCAGGACCCCAACATACCAGTCTGAAGAACTTCTAGTTTAGTTATTGACACTGTTATCGAAGTCTGCTTTATGCATACTTTTTATTTTAAGTAAACTCTAATTCATAGTAAGGTGTGTGTGTGTGTTACATAAACTGGGTTTATTTATTAATGATTTTCACAACGTTACACCATGATACATTTATGAACTGTTGGATTGTGTGCCTGTTAGAAATTTGCTGAGCTTTGGCATGTCTTTGAATTCTGACCTAACTTGGTAACCGTGCTAGACCAAGATATATTTGTAGTCTGGTTTTAAAGCTTGACACAGTCACCCAGACCACTTGGTGTAGGATGGGATTTAGCAAAGTGTCAGGATATAAAATGACATAGATCTAGCTCTAGGCTGGATTAACCTAGGGCAGGGGTAGGCAACCTACGGCACTAGTGCCATGCACGGCACTCGAGGTGTCTTTCCACGGCACTCAAGGCTGCTAGAGCCAAACAGGGTCTGGCCTATCAGGAGTCTCAGTGAAACTTCAGATATCTGCTAATACAAAGAGGTAGTGAAGGACAATCCTCAATTTATGCATTGCAGCACTTAGAGGAAGTGATCACAGATTACTTCCTCCCAGCACTTGTGAATGGGAATCCACACTGTAGTAGAGCAGCCCACAGCTGATGTTGCAGCTCCTGTCCTTGACCTGTACCTGCCCAAGCTGGTCCCCAGTGGAACCCACCCACACTGCTAGATATACACAGACCTGCAGAATAAACCTCCCCTCATACAAATATGAACAGCCCACACCCAAACATACACACAATCCCCACAAACGCAACACCACTAACAATCTACATACATGCACACAATCCCACATGCAGCCTCTCACATGCAAAACCCTAAACAGCCCCCATACACTACCTAACACACAATTCCACAAGCAGCCCTCATACACAGCCCACATTCATATGTATCATACACGATACCATAAACTACTAATGAACATTTACAATATAACAGCTCATATACGCACAAATACAACGATGCAAAGCAATTACAGTATATATAACACAAGCAGAATACGGCAGCATACACACCTCAATTTTAAAAAATAGGAGTCAGGGCCGTTTGAAGGAATTTGGGGGCCCCAAACAAAATGGACATTACTCCCCCCTCCCTCTTTATGTTCTTCTCACCTCCCCTTCCCTGTAGCGTGGCCGAGCTCAGGGTGCACTTCCTGTCAGTCCGGCCGGGAACAGGAAACTGAATCTCACGTGGTACCCGGCCAGACTGACAGGAGGAAGAGGAGCTCGGCCACGCTACAGGGAAGGGGACGAGAGAGGCAGTGCTGCAGCCGCCTGAGGCTCTCTATAGAGCGCTCAGACGGCTGCAGCCTTATTGGAAGCGCCGGCCCTGCTTGGGGGCCCAGGCCAGCTCGTGGCCCCAAGCAATTGCTTGGTTAGCTTGCCTGGTAGCGACGGGCCTGAGGATCGGCACGCTACGGGACATCACAATCCTATATCGGCATAGTGCTGCTAAAAGGTTGCCTACCCCTGACCTAGGGGCTGATGGAGCTGAAATTCCATGTCCAATAAATAGACCAGTCATGGTTAACCTTGACACCATAAAATGTTTCTGGACTACATTTCCCATGATGCTCAGCTAGCTTTTAGAGTCTAAAAGTTGGCTGAGAATCATAGGAAATGTAGTCCAGAAACCATTTTATGGTGTCCAGGTTAGCCATCACTGAAATGGACCCATTGATTAAAGAAAAGGAGGGGAAAAAAAGATGCATAATTTTGGTTTTTATTTTCTATTCTTCAAATGCTTTTGGGAGGGATGACTGTTTTTATGGTTTTCTGTCCAAAAGGTTCTGTATTTGGGCCTGTCATTGTCAATTAAGAATTGGTTGTTTTTTTTTTCCCGTGTGTGTCTCTCATTAGGAAGTTACCATAGACTGTGCTCATATTTATAGATGTTGTGAAGAGGGATTTGGCAAATGACAAGAAGCCACAGTTTGCCAGGGCTGTGTCGTCGTTCGAATGCTAATTGTGACAATTTTTTATTTATTTATTTATTTATTTTATTCAATCATACATGGCATGCGGCTTTAAACTTTCAGGAAAGGTTGCCTGATGCATTAGTTATTGATTTATTCTTTTGCTTTCTCCTGGATCGATCATTAGTAGGTTTAAAAACTTGGGCATGTGCCCAGTTCTTTAGACCTAGCTGCATGCACTTATTTTCCTCAATGTAATAAATGGTCTGCGGTTTGGAGAATCTATAGTGCATCTTCATTCATGTAATGCTCCGAGATTCAATGAGGAGTTTAATTTTTTGTGCCCAATTGTATGTACTCTTAACTGGAATATTGGAAAGTCTGAACATTGCAAGGATAAATGTGCCTTTATAAAATAAGATATGGCTTCCCTACAACTTTTATCCAGCTTACACTATATATATATTTTTTTTTTTTTACCTTGTCTGAACAGGATTGTGATGCCGTTTGCGAAGTCTTTAATATATACTTTAAAACAAAAACAAAAAAAACAACAAGAATTTCTTACATAAAAGTTTAAAGGGGTGGGGGTTAAACACAAGTTATAGGTGATCTTCCGTGGTATAAACGCAAGAGGTAACGGTTTCCCTTATAAGCAATGCAAATAGAGCAAACCTGCTTGTTTCTGAATATTGACTAAATCAATGATCAATAAAGTATCTATTCTACTTTGCATTGTTGGAGCTGGTTTTTTTTTTTCTCGTGGGGTTAGCCTATAGTTTATTAGATTTACGCAGTTCATGCCTGTTATTGATTAGAGCATGGTCTATTTTGTAAGAGATTCAAAATTAATTGTGTAAAAATCCATGTAAGTGCTTTTATATGAGGCTCAAGAGACTGTGTACCCTGTAATATTAAAGTGAGTTATTTTACTGTAATATGTGCATGCAATCTGCAACAATTACAGAATTCATATATTGGTGCTTTAACCATTTATCGATTTTTTTCATATAGCTTTTGTTTAAAGCTGTCACCTCCCCCCCCAAAAAAAGTGTTCTGATGCCTTACTTCCCTAAATACAAGATCACATGTTACTATAAGGCTGTGATGTGTATCATTCTGCACTTCAGCTGAACCTGTGGATTATCAGTATTATGGAAAAGATGGTTCAAGTTTACCATTACTGCTAAAGCACAACTTATATGAGAGTGTTGGAAATTCAGTGGGCAAATATTGATGCTATTTTAATATTAAAGGGACACTATAGGCACCCAGACCACCTCATCTCATAGAAGTGGCCTGGGTGCAGTGTCCCTTAAGCCTTTAATGTAAACATCAGTTTCGCTGAAACTGCAGGGTTAAGACTGCTCGAGTAGCTGTCTGGTTGACTCTGCAAAAAAGACTCTGGACGACCTCACGCTTTGCATGAGAATGTCCAGCATGTTGAAGTCCCCCATTGGGAAGCATTAAAACAGGGCTTTCCTATTGGGGAGGCCTAATGTGTCTGCCGCGCATGCTCATCAGGGTCCCCCTGGATTGCCGACGTCTGAGGAACCCGACTCAGTGCAGAGGGACTTAAAGTAGGGAATCCGGTAAGTGTTTAGAGGTTTCTCTTTGTAACCCTTTACTTGGTGGTGGCAGCACGGTCAATCATTTTTAGTGTATTGGGACAGTATGTTTGGCACTTTTGTATTCCTAATGCTATAGTGTTCCTTTAAGTATTGAGAAAAAAAAAAAAACTCAACCATGTGTGGGAGGGGAAAAAGAATTGCTGAATGGAATTTCAAAGTACTTGGTTCTTACTCTTGGACTTGACTGAATTGGCGGCTGATAAATTGACCGTTTCTTTACCACTCTGTGTTATTCATTTTATTGATTTCAGGATAAATGCGTAACCTTGCTGGGAATAGAACTTAGAAGATTTAAACAGGTTCTACAATAGCTGTTGGCCAATATACCTATCTTAGGGCGTGTATGTGTACAATCTACTGAATGTGACTTATAATGGGAACGCCATCAGGATTATTCGCTAAAGTATGCAAGTGTGAAATGTCAGGAATTCAAAGTTCATTTCAGATTTAAGGTCAAAACAACTGACTCTGAGAAATTTTCCAGTTTGGCTAATTTTACCTTAAATAAAAAAAAAAAAAAAAAAAAAATATATATATATATATATATATATATATATATATATATATATATATATATATATATATATATATATATATATATATATATATATATATATATAATGTATGCCTGATCCTGATGAAAGTTCCAGTGGGAACTGAAACGTTGATCTTTTAAATGGATTTTCAATAAACTGTAAGTTTTAAACCTTATCAAGTCTGAGAGTGCTGATCACTATCTACAAATATATATATATATTTTTTTTTATATCCAACAATTCTCCTTTCGTGAATAACCTTGAGGGTTTTTAAAATGAATTTGTTTGTGAGTCTGTCCATCTCCTTCTTACCAAGCTATTTTATAGAGCAAATCTCTATTTTCTTTCTTTTATATATATATTTTTAATAACTAAACGGAGTTAAGATGAGTTGCTAACAAGCACGCATAACAATTTGTCAACTAGGAAGAATGCATCTAAATTAGAGATTTTTGCCAATCTATAAACTAATTTGTACAAATCTGATGCTTCGATATAGCCTTCCCTTCCCTTAGATTTGCTTGTGGAGGGACAAATTAGCTTCTCTTCTAACAGTGCTCCAAGGGAGGAGGAGTGAATGTTCAAAATCTGAAAAAATAAATAAATGCAGTATATAAAAAAAAAGCCTGCCATGCCCATAGGGTACAAGCTAATTTGGGAATCCACAAAACTGTGGCCGCTTTCTATTGTTTTTGAACGAACAGTACACCCATTAATTTATAATACCAAAAATAAACTAAAAAAATAAAAAAATTCAATTCCCAAAACTTTTTCGCCTTTTTTCAGCCCAAAATGTAGTTTATAGAATACTGTAGGGATCGGCAACCTTCGGCACTCCAGATGTTTTGGACTACACCCCCATAATGCTCTTACACCGTAATGCTGGCAAAGCATCATGGGAGGTGTAGTCCAAAACATCTGGAGTGCCGAAGGTTGCCTATGCCTGCTGTAGTGGCTACCAACTCCTCCTAAATAAAGGGCAGCTCCATTAGGGCTTTATTGTTTTTTTTTTTTTTTTTTTTTTTTTTTTAAATCAGTTTAGCTCTAATGAAAATGAATGTTAAGGCTTTGCATGTGCAGCGTTCTGATGCTGAAATCACAGTAAGTGCACAGATGTGTTTCAGACACACGGATAAAATGTGCAAACACATGAATCATTTATGAGCCAGCAAAGTGAGGGAGAGGAACAGTGACAATGAGGAATTCTTAAGTGTTTCATAGTTTCATTTCAAATTGCTGTCGGCAAATCAGGTCAAGTTGTGTCAAGACATTTTGTCACATTTCACACCTATTGTGTCTTGATGGTGCACCCTTTCTTCACAATACATTAACTGCTGCGAGCTACTAATTATTTTCAGTGTTGGTACTGAAAATAAGTGTTGGTACTGTGTAGTGATCTAATTTTTTTTTTTTTTTTTTTAACTTTACTATTTATAGTGTTTTTCCTGGATGTGGGCCTGTTTATGATATTCTTGGCAATTAGATGGCAAGCTGTTGTGAGCAGTCACTTCATATTTGATAGACTTATTTTTTTTTTTTTTGCTTGTTCCCCTAAACAAGTGATATAAAGCTACCTGAACACACTATCCCCATCCAATACCATTTAATGGTCTACATGCCTTCCCAAAAAAAACCAATCAAAGATGTGTTAACACAACAAAGTAATCATTTTTTTTTTTAACATCTCTTACCCCCTCTCACCTCTCTTCCCCCCCCCCCAACAACCCAGTTTAGCCGTGTGTGTGTGTGTGTGTGTGTATATATATATATATATATATATATATATATATATATATATATATATATATATATATATATATATATATATATATATATATTATTTCTTACAATTCCCTTTTTGATGACTAAATAGTAGTTTGAACTAAATTTAGTAACTAAGCCTGCATGTAGGAAATCTGCCTTCTGCATATTGGGAATCTCTCTCCTTCCTTCAACGTAAACTCTGTTGATCTTTAAAAAGTGGAACTGCTCTGGGAAGCATGTATTTTAATATAAAGATCACTGGTTGCTATTGCTAACCCTGTTGTTTACAGGCATATTTATCAGGTGTTAAACTGACTGTTGAATAAAAGATAACTGTGTATACGCTGTATGGCTTTGTATTGCCTGTAAATACTGGGAGCTCTCCAACATTCTGATTACACATATTGGATGTAGCTCTATGCTGGTTAAATTCTGTATCACATAGCTTTGCAACTTGATTTGCAGAACAAAATTGTATTTATTTTTTTAATATATATTTTAACGACTGGATGGCTAGTGTTACACCTGATAAAACCCTTACTGATTATGCAGTTCTTCTCCTGTCTGCAATCTAGGCTTACAGTCATTAAGCCACCAACTGTGGGTACTATTGGCAGGTAATTGGTAAGGTGGACCTTGGTTGACTTTGAATCGTTGTTGTTCTTTTTGTCATGGGGGGGGGGTGTGTGTGTGTGTGTGTATTTTTTAATGGGAGTCCTGGACCAGTCTTGCCAGACTCTGCTTTTAGACTCCGATCAATACTCCAGTAATTGAGAAGGCCTCTCACCACGTGTTTTGCATTTCTTGGGTTTGTCCATTTGTGACCAAATTAATCTGGTTCATCAGAGTCCTTTTTGCCTGGTTGCATGTAGAGCCGAGCAATGCATGGGTCTCTCCCTTGATAACTCAAATGGTTAATGTGTATCCGTACAGCTGCAGTTGGAATTAAAAATAGAAAGACTTGGGTTTTACAGCACAAATCACAGCTTCATGTTAGAAAAGGGTGCAGTGTGGGATGGGTTTTAATGCTGTGACACTATGCTATCTGCAATGCATCATTCTATTCCAGGTCTGGGGAGAATTAACTCCTCCGTACAATCAGGGCATCGAGGACACGTGCTTACTGGATGGCTTTATAAGCTGTTACAATGTCAAATGACACACTGTGCAAAATGCTGACAAACTCCAAGCTCCAACACACATCTTCCTCCCGAAATCACATTATTAAACGTCATATGACTCATCAGATCTGCAGCTAGATTTGCAGTTGAATCACTCCATGTGTTTGCTAACCTTGGTACTGCGGATATTTCTCAAATATATTTCCTACGATGCTGTGCCGAAGGTGAGAGTGGCTAAGCCTCATGGGAAATGTAGTACATGAACACCTGGGATGCCAAGGTTAACAATTATACAGTAGTTTATTGGTTGACCTCCAATTTAAAGGGCAGGAAATTTGAGTTTAGCATTTTTTTTTTCTTCCCTTGCTTTTTGCTATAATCTTTAGAATTGTGTGTGTATTTCACACTCTGTTTACCGTACATGTATCATCCTTCAGATACCCCGGGGACTCTGTTAATGTGTACTTTGGAAGCTACGTTATGGTTTTCCCTATTTAAAGTTCATCTTCCTGTGTTTGTCGAGACATTCTATTAAACCTATTTGGCTTCATCACAGGTGGAAACGTAGACTTCTCTTTGGCACCTAGGGCGTTTAAAAAAGAACCGTTTATTTTAGTTTGAACAATAGCTTAATATTGCAAGCTGTCTCTGACCTACTGGAAATCTGTGTGTTGGAACTCTGAATGTAGCAAGGGGTAATACCATTATCCACTGCATATCCTTTAGATTGAGTGATGGGAGCCCAGTAAACCAGGGTCTTATGCTGTCACCATTTACCAACATCTCCACTCACTAGTCACGTTTAACACATTGATTTTACACAAACTGGAAAAGCTTCACAATTATATGGGCCTGGTATATTGATTATTTTACTTTTTTTTTTTTTTTTTTTTGTCTGTCCCTGAAATTTACTAAATCTACTGTCATGTTACCTTTTTATACCCAGTTTATTCAAATATGGTTTTGTGCCTTTAATTTGGTTGGAGTATAAAATGGATATAAGGTTTAGTTTTATGGACATACTCCCAATACAATGGCAGAGAGGGTCTGATTTACCCAAACATTCTAAATAGGTAATTGAAGCCTGTGAGACGTTGTAGAATGCTTCCAAAATGTTAAATCTTGTCCTAGACCAGAGTTGGGTAAACGGTTCCAATCCAGCTGTTGATGGAACCATTAAAGGGATACTGTAGGTACTACAACCACTTCATTTTGTTGGATTGATTATAGTGCCTGGAGTCACCTGGCACTGTCCTTCCATCCAGCTTTAAACCATTTTCAAGCGGTTTAACACTAAATAAGGGTCCTGCTCTCACTGGAGGTATGGCTAAGGCAGTCAATCACCAACACCAATTGCTGCTCAAGTTAATGCTTCCTCATTAGCCCATGCAGCACAGAGAGGATATGCTTCTGGGGACTAAAAATGGTTTAACACTGAATGGAATGATGGCTCCAGAGGACTCCAGACACTGTAACCACTTCAATCAGATGAATCCGTTTTATAGTGCCTATAAAGTCTTTTTTAAAAAAAAATGTTTGATTTATTTTTTAAATCTCCGTCAACCATTGTGCTGCAAGTCTAGCTGGTAGAGAGTCTTGTGCCTTTATAAACTGATCTGTACATTGTCTGCTCCTGTTCTGTTAACCATCCTTTTGCAGCATAATGGGAATCCATAGGATCCTTAATTGTACAATATATGCAAAGCACACTTGGTCCTGAATTAATTGCTAAATCAGATAATCAATAATTGGAGGTTATGTGCTTAAGGAAGTGGAATTGTAACCCTTTCCTTGCTTGAGTTTTTGCGGCACTGTGATTGAAATTGCAATTTCTTTCTAACCGTAGAGGTACGCTTCTAGTGATTACGGAGCCACATAATGTAGGCTTGCAGTTATACATGTACAGCATAAATGCAAATTATCCTTTAATTATTGGAATGCTCCGGCCATGGGTCCAATGCTTTAACATGTGAAATTCTGAAATGGGTCACTTTGATGTTTAAATGTATCCTTCCATTTACGTTTCGAACCGTCTACTAAAAATAACATATGTGTTTTTTTGTTGTTTTTGTTTTAATTCTAGGCATTCTGGAATTTATAAGTATAGCAGTGGGTTTGGTCAGCATCCGAGGTGTAGACAGTGGACTGTACCTTGGAATGAACGAGAAGGGGGAGCTGTACGGGTCGGTAAGTTCAAAACCGTACTAAAATATAAGCAATAGCTGATTTGGAAAAATTCTCCAATCCTGATCTAGTTACAAGTTGGATGTTTTACCCTAAATGTTGCAATATAGTGTTTAGTATATAAACCCCCACTGTATATCCAGTTCATTAATGTAACTCGAAAACCTTTGCAAAAGAAAGGGGGGTGAGGGTTTATAAATAAAGTAAAACCGAGAGACTAACCACTCTTGAAATATCAGATGTAGCCTTATAATTTGAGGTATGGTTCATGCAAAATAGAACACATTTCTCTTTGCATTAAAGTCCTAGGTTAAAACAAGATTGCTTAAATCTATTGAAATGTTTTTACATTTTTATAGCGCACAAAAATATCAGACATCTACAATTAAAACTTTGAATTTAATTGAAAATGCGCATATAGATATTCATATTCCATATAACAGAATCTAGCCAGAAGTCATTTAATTGCAATCTCCCCATAGATGTCAATGGATGAATTGCTATCCAGTAACATGCCCATGATCACAAATTAATTTTATATCTGTAAAACAAATATTTTGTAAGTCTTAGCTTAGTAATGCCATTTACAACCTTCAATAGTGAGAATATATCCAAGGCGCTGCCTAAAATCAGGGTATATTTGTCACCTACAAGAAAATCTAAAAAGCAAAGCATTAATAAATAAATGGGGAAATGCACAGCATATTTTGAGATTTGTGTGGTTGGATGAGTTAATGTGTGGCGGAGGTACAAAAGTCAGATGTGTGCTGAAAATGAATTGTAACACACAAGAATACATTGCTTTGTAAAGATTCAACCATAAATCAAACCTGTCAGTCCCCTGCTGATGCCCCCCCTCCCTACAAATTCTCATTCATGTGTCTGCTAATGTCCTTGGGGTTAGAACGTTTTAGGCCGGTCAGAAAGGGAAGAGGCTCTTGCATAATGAAGTAACCTGAGGGGTCTAGAAACAAAGTGAGATGGACGGCTCCACGCAAGACAACACAGAGCATTTAAGACATACCGATCAAACATAACCTATCTGTCAGGGCGCACAGCGAGCGATCACATGGGTTTGTAGAAAAGGATTTTGCAAACGTAGCACTCATGGCTGATGGTTCTATTCAGTGATTCAAAAAACAGACTATATCCAGAAAAAAAGGGCAAAACAATGCTGTCCATTTAAAAAAAAAAAAAAAAAAAATTAAATAAATATTCTATACCCCTTTTACTTTTTTGTAAAACCATTCATATCCAGTACTTTACTAACTTCTTAATTAGCATTACTGATGTGATGGATACATTTGTCTTGTGAACAGAGAAAATAGAACATTTTGTCACTTGGAATAGTATAACTTGTAAACTATGCATTTTGATAGCAAATGTATAGATCAGGTTTACTGCAAAGGGAAACTTGTAAAATACCAAAAATGTGACACCAATGCTTTACTTGGCATTGTGGGAGCAGGTAAACGTGCAACGTGTAGAATAAATTGCAATGCCTACCTGTAATGCACTTGTCTATATCCTTAAGGATCACTGTTCCACTTGAAATTACTGACCCATTGCATCAGGTTAGCTGGTCATTCTGTGATCTTGTAAATATTGGCAGCAATGACATGGGATAAGGGGATTAAATGCATGTTTCAAATGTATTCTACTAAAGCATTCAATTGCAAGGAGTCTACAATATTTAATTATTAAAACCTGTAGACCATCCACAGTTATCAAAAAGTTGGTTCTTCCTCAAAGAAGCTTATCGCCAAGATGTAGCATCACACTCTGCTTTTGTAAATGGGTATAGGCAGTCTCTTATGGAATTATAAACATTAATATTTTATTTAGTGCCGAAATGCCCTGCCTTACAATATTGCAATGGGAGTTTGCTCACACTTGACTTCCTGATGGCTCTTTGCCAAATATGTTTGTTTTATATTCTAATAATTCCCAATAAACTTGGTCTATGCCAAGAGGAACAGGAGAAGGCCTGGTAGACAGTGTTCAAAACGCAAACAAAGTGAACCACTATGTTGTTAAATCATATGACTTGGCAAAACTGTCAATATTTCTAGCCATATAGCGGGTCTATAAATGTCAAACATCTCCTCCCTGTTCCAAAATATTAACAATGGCCGTATTGTACCCCAGGCTATGAAATTTAAAAGTTCCATTGTTTTAGCTAGCAAAAATTCAACTTGTCACAAAAACATTACTTGTACATTCTTCCTTCTCAAGCTTTGTGTTCATGGTGCAGAAGTGCGATCAGGCCTTTTGCGTTTCACAAGTGTCTAAATAGCCGGTTTCTGGCAGTTGTAAATTAACGAAACACCTGACCGAGCCTTTTTAATGCATGAACATTTATAAATTACATTATACGCAGAATGCAGTGCAGTGACTACCAATAGAAAATTTAGTAGGGCAGGCAAAGTCGGGTCACTGAACACAGAAACAAGTCTCCACTGTTTACGTAATCAAGTGTGGTTTTAGAATGATACATTTTTAGTCTGTTAAAAAAAAAAAAAAAAAAAAAAATCTCTCTACCTCCGTAACTCTGTGCATGTCATATCCATTTAAGAGATTCTTCTGATGATATTAAATAATGCATTTTGCCATCATGTGGATAAATTATTTAAAGTATGAAATTGCTCACTGATCGCTATATATTATGAAAGCCTCCTGAACAGTGATCATTAAGGGGGGCTAGCTGTTTGTAATCTTGCAGAATCTAAAAGTTTAAATTCATTATTTATCATTGCTGATTGAGATGACAGGTTTCAGCGGTTGCCAATTCGTCTGGAAGGACATTGGCTGGTGGGGGATAAAGTGAAAATATAACCTTTCCCCCCTTGCCTTTTAATATAATTTATTTGTTAAATTCCGTTATTTGTTTAAAACACTCCGGATAATGTATATTTTATACTTTACCCTTTTCTTTTTGCATTTATTAAGAGTTGCATGCTTAACCTATCTAGTGACAAGGCATATAAAGAAATGGATAGATTTGTGCACTGTGGAAAAAGTCGTTGTCATTCGCTCATCACAATATTGTCTGCCACAATAGATCTGGGAGAACGAATCAGACAAACCAAAAAGGTGTGAAAATGGGCCAGTGTAGTTTAGCTTTGTGATTCTTCGCTCATACAAAAAATAAATCATCCATAGAGGAGGAAAAAAAGTAGAAGTAATAAATCTATATATTTATATATTTATGAAATATATATTTATTTTTTTATTTAAAATTTTTTGCTGACACAGGCATAACTCCAAACATGCTATTCCATAATTTGATCAGTCTTTATGGTGTTTTAGAAATGAGCTTATAATCCGATTCTTACAAAACTGCAATTAGTCCAAATTTGGGACAAAGTCTCCAAGCATGCAGGTAGGTCATATAAACTTTATGATGTGTAATAATCTGATCTGAATAGAACGGATATCTTTTTAAATCTGACCATAGCATTTTCTGTTGACCATTTATGGGTTATTACTATAATAAAATTAGAAATTAATTTTTTAGTAAATTGATACTTTGGAAAGAGTTCAGAGAAGGGCTACTAAACTAGTTCATTCATTGCAGGATAGATCTTACCAGGAAAGGTTAAAGGATCTTAACATGTATAGCTTGGAGGAAAGACGAGACAGGGTGGATATAATAGAAACATTTAAATACATAAAGAATCAACACAGTAAAGGAGGAGACCATATTTAAAAGAAGAAACTACCACATTAAGAGGACATAGTCGTAAATTAGAGGGGCAAAGGTTTAAAAATAATATCAGGAAGTATTACTTTACTGAGAGGGTAGTGGATGCATGGAATAGCCTTCCAGCTGAAGTGGTAGAGGTTAACACAGTAAGGGAGTTTAAGCATGCGTGGGATAGGCATAGGGCTATCCTAACTATAAGGTAAGGCCGGGGACTAATTAAAGTATTTAGAAAATTGGGCAGACTAGATGGTTCTTATCTGCTGTCACATTTTATTTTTTATTCTATGATAAATGGCTGAAAGCTTGCAATATTATTTAGTTATTCAAAATAAATAAAAAATGGCATTGTGTGGGTGTACGCAGTATGTAATGTTTTTGGTTATTGATACCATAGAAGGTATGACTAAAATGCTAAGTGATCAGAGCAGCAGTGACTCTTTAAAAAATATATATTTAAATTTTTTATATATTTTTTTTTTTTTATCATTGCAGGATAAATTGACTCAAGAATGTGTGTTCAGAGAGCAATTCGAAGAAAACTGGTACAACACGTATTCATCAAACCTCTATAAACACGCGGATACTGGACGTCGATACTATGTAGCATTGAATAAAGACGGAACGCCAAGAGAAGGGACTAGGACTAAACGCCATCAAAAATTTACCCATTTTTTACCTAGACCTGTAGTCCCTGAAAAAGTACCTGAACTTTATAAAGATAGTCTAAGCCAAAGTTGACAAAGACAATCCCTTCACTCGAGCCCTTAAAGAAAATCGGAGGGGAAAAAACAAACACGTAACCACTATAAAAGGTTTCACGCGGCGGGTTGTTATTGATTAGCTGTGTCATCACATCAGCTCCACTGTTGCCAAACTTTGTCGCATGCATAATGTATGATGGAGGCTTGGATGAGGACATGTTGGTTCTGTTCTGCACTTAGAGGTTTACCCTCCTAAAGGAAAGGCTGTGCCCACTCGCTTGATTTATTAACACTCCAATAATATAAATAAATTCTTAATCCCCCCCCACAAATAAGCAAGCGAGAAAACAAAGTAAAAAGGAATGAGGCCTGATGCATGCTGGGAAATAGACATGCTTTTTAAATTTTTGATCAGTTTTACTTCATCTTATATCAGCCTAGCTCCCCATTCTTTGACTCATCAGAATCTTTTGGCTGGAGGCCTGCTCAGATGTAAGCGCATTTTACAATGGCATGGATGGGGGCAGTCTTACTTAAACAAGAGAAAAAAAATAAAGACTTCAGTTACTTGCTCATTGGGTTGCCATCCTGTTGAGCATAAATTAAAGACCTCTTAGTACAGAAAAAAAAGTTTAAAAAAACAAACAAAAAAAATAAAAATAACAAAAAAACTTTAAATTTATTTATAGAAATTCCAAAGGCAACATTATATTTATTTTATATATTTATTTATTATATAGAGTTTATTTTTAATGAAATATGTACAGGCCAGATAGGCATTTTCAAAGCTTTAGGCTCTGTAAGCATTACCTGTTAAAGGCCATCATGAACCTGTGGTGAATTCATGCCCATTTAAAACAATGGTGCCTGGGTTCAAATAAGACCCCTTTGTTTTTATTTCATATAATAATTTTTTTTTTCTTTTGGGATCCTAAAGTGGCAGTCTATATTGTGCCCATTTCTTTGTAAAGGTATGAATGCCATTCATGATATTTAAGGGTGTTTTTTTTTTTTTTTTTTGAGGAGACTCTCCAGTAGACCAGTGGTTTTCAAACTAGACCTCAATGGTTAACGATCCAATGGCTTACTATTATTCATTTAAGAATCTTTGGAAAAACATGGTTGCCCAATGGTCCTTGAGAGCTAGTTTTTGATCCATGGTCTGAAATTGACAAAATCCTTCCAAATTTAGGTCCGTGAGAGTTTTAAGCATCGGGAATTATAGAACTTTATGAATTGTCACACAAAGCGTCTTATTGTGGCATTTCAGAATGGCCATGGATTGTTAAAGTAGTCAGTGAGCACCTGTACAATACAGGCGGCCCTTGCTTACTCGTTCTGATCTGTGGGTCTCCATTTGCATTTTATATCTATCTTGTAATAGAGCTGAGCTCTTCCACAGCCTCCACCATAGAGGAACCATCAAACTGGTGGAATTTTCCTCCATGTTGGAAGATGTGGGAATTCATCTGGGCTGGGTCAACTTCTGCTAACTAGCTCTTGCTGGACTGTAAATTCCACTGACCACCCTTAAGTAAGTCATTGATAATGGCAGTAACAATTAAGCAGCAAGTGATGTGCCACTGGTTTAAATAATTATGTAGTCACGTTTGCAATTGCTTAACATGCAAAAACAATCAGGACATCTTTCATCTACTGTGCTATGGCCTCTGGCTTCCTATAGTACCGTGGCCATCCTGAACTTCTCAGCTGTTCAAAGGCACCTACAGTTTACTATACACACACGTATTATACCCATGTAAAATATTTCAGATCAGATGGGACTATATATTTTTTTTTTTCTCTCTCCTCCCTAGCAAAACTTAAAGGAGCACTATATAACCTAACATATTTTCATAGTTAGTCTCTGCACAGTAAAATAGGTGCCTTTTTAACATGATATAGCAAGTGTTTAGCAGACTGGTTGGTGTCCTAAAGCAGCAAGTGGCTTCAGTAATTGTGTATTTTTTTTCCTATAACATCATCATATTGTGGGTGCTAAAAAAGCAAGACCCAGGTTGGCAGAATTATTCTCGGCTGTAACCATATTTCTTTGTGCACTGACTTATAGAAGAAAGTAGATTTCATAGGGGTCATTGTAACATCTATGGAAACTGCTTTTTGGTGTGAACTGTCATTAATACAATAGCATTTTTTTTCTTTTTTTAAACTTTGTTTTGTTTTTTTTTATATATCTTGCAAAATGAACCTAATAAATCTTTGCAAATAACAAGGGGAAAAGTATTACATATTTAATGTTTTTTTTTTTTTCTTTTATTTAGGATAATTTTTTTTTTTTTATTTTTTTTTTGCATTTTTCAGCATTTTTTTTTTCTCATCACATATTCTAAAGCCATCAAGGGTCAAGGTTGAAATGTGTGGTACGTCTTGAAAAGAAGAAGAAAAAAGAAATTGTAATATTTTTAAGCAATAAGCATAGAAATAAATATTTATTTAAAAGTGTTCTGAAATGTGTAATTAGGGGAAAGAGTCTGGATGGAGGCAACACATAACTGGTCGTAGTTATTAAATAAAGAATGGTGCTACTAATTTATATGGGTAATTTGAAGTGTGCTTGCATTTAAAAAAAAATAAAAAAAAAATATATATATATATATATATATATATATATATATATTCATTGGTTTATCATAATGGTTGGCAATGGTGACGGAGTGTTTATTATAACAGGAGGGGTAATTTCTCTCCCCCATTCATTCCCATGGTGTTTGAAGATCACAGATGCACATTGGTGGCTTAAATTTGGCACCATTACTTTTTGGAAAGTAAATTTCTCATGATGCTCAGTCAAACATTTAAGGTTATTTACTGGAGAATGGTTCCAATTTTTTACTTTTGAGAGATAGACAGTTGGTCAACCCTTTAGTCTTTAAATTTACTTTCTGATGTCAATTACTTATTTTTGGTGGGACAGAGTGTGTTGTGTTTTTTTTTTTGTTGTTGAAAATCTGGGGACCAGAAGCTCTGACATAAAAGGGATTCTTCTTTCAGCATTAGTTTTAAAAGTTGGAATTGTTGAAGGTATAACATGTTATTGGTGTATATCGCTAGAGTGTACTTCAAGTGAAGGAACAAAAGTTATCAATATAGGGATACAAAATAAAAAGCATCTAATCTAACAACTCTATGTTAGGTAACCTGGTTTATCTCTCACATTATCATGCATCATCTTAAGTTTAGTTAGTGAAGTGAGGGGTGCACGTTTTAACTCCTTTTTCTAGGCTGGTACCAGCACTGACTTGAGTGTTGGTGCCAGTGTACAAGGGTATGCAGACTACAATATTGGAAAGCATTGCTGGGCATGCTTATCTAGGCAGGTGCTGATGTATAACAAGAATGGCAACTATATAATTCAAAGGACAACAATCCCACAAGGCCTGCCAGAAGCATCATTTTTTTATTTTTTTTATTTTATTTTTTTTTAAGCCCTTGTCAGAGCAAAGTGCATTGTATACCAAGTGAATTAATGCTTGGAGCTGTATTTATTATATATCTATTAAATGGTGGAGATAACTAAAGATCATGCAGTACCCTCACTTTATACAAGATCACACTTCGTTTAATGGGGCTTTTTTTTTTTTTATGTTTAACCCCTTAAGGACACATGACGTGTGACCAGTCATGATTCCCTTTTATTCCAGAAGTTTGGTCCTTAAGGGGTTAAACATTCTTTAGGGTTTTTTACATAGGTAAATACAACATATATCTATATCTCTCTATATCGAGTGGTTAACAGCATATAGATACCTGTAGAGGGAAAAAAAGATTTGCCAAAATCTGAGTCTTCGTGGACAAACATTAAAAGTTAATACAGAGGTTTTGTAATGACCATAATCCACGTCAGATTACTAGTTCCAGCTTTTCTTACGCATATCGTGATGTGAGTGATGCTTGCGCCTCTGAGCAGCTTTGGCTGTAGACAAATTGTAGGGAAATAGTCAGTTGAAACAGTGGCAAGAAGTGGTATATAACGGAGACTACTAAGCTGTGTGTAGTAGCAAAGTCTACGTCATCCACCACCCGCTTTAAAAAAAAAAATAAAAAATTAGTGGGCTAAAAATCTCATATAGGAAGAGGATAAGAGAGGGGGAACAGTGAAAGGGATAAGAAAGGGGGGGGGGGGTGAATATAGAAGTTAATAGACCTGTATCAGTAGCCTCCAACCTCCCTTTCCTGAGGCCACTGCATCACGCCTTTGTCCTCTACCCTCGGGGCGAATATCCTTTCGCACACAATTCTAAGATAAGGCAGTTGTCCTCGGTGGAGGTTGTCTGGTTTGGGTCCGATCACATTCCAACTTATGCTTTATGTTTGCATAAAACGTGGCCTTTTGGCACAGAATTCTCAGGTGCAACTACCCATCCTCCCCCCATGGCTTGGAGGAAAGTATGTATTTCACTCATTACCTTCAAAGATATATACATATAAAATAGGGGTAAAAAATTTAACTATGTAGCAGAAATAAAATGTATTTAAAAATATATGTAAACAGTAAATCCGGCGCTATTCTTGCATGTATGTACCAATATCACATCCATTTGCCTACATCAATTCAATACAGTATATTGGTAAGGCCAAAACTTCAATCAAATGCATTAAAGTTGTATTGGTGCTCGGAGTGTCCCTTTAAAATCTTCCAATGGTTACCAGCAACTTCAATTCGCACACCAACAGTCCATGACTGTAACTTTTTCCAATGGGTATGCTGTCTAGGCCAAACAATGGATTGACTTTGGAACCACTGCTCTATTTTTTATTTAATGTTTTTTTTTTTTTTTTTGTGTGTGCACGAACAACCCAAATCATCCTATTCCACAGAGCCCATAATGTATAATGTCTGACACTATCACTGAATAATTGGCCAAATCTCTCTGCTACCTTTGAGCAGTTGTAGAATCGTTCCAAATGTATGCTGCAGCGTTTCAAATGAATTGTGCTTATCAACATTTTTGGTTAGACCAAAAACATATGTCGTAAGTTCTGTAGTCTTGTCTTTGTTTAAGGAGCTGATAAGAAACCGTGAGGGAGAGAAAGTATTCGTTGACACTATAAACGCTACATTTTTGAAACCCAAAGGTAATGCCCACTAATGCCTCTTCGATAAAGGAAAAAAATTAAATATATATCCAAACTAAGGAATACGCATTTCTGGACAAAACTGCAAGAAATTATAAAAGGTAGTGATGCTGATTTGACCAAATCTTTCATCCCCCAATTCCCAGCCACCCACATACACCAATATCGCATGTCATCACATAGCAGAAAATTGAGCTGCCACTCCTAAACATCCCAGTGCTGCTAAATAAACTTAAGTAAATTTATTTTTACTTCGATAATTCTGAGTTATCTTTTACAAATGTGTTATTTTACATCCAATCCATTTGTAAACATATTTGTAAACATAATGTTTTTAAGCTATGAACATTGGCCATGTCAATGTACATCCCAGCATAAAAACATGGTCTTTCAGTCCACAAATAAAAATACAGTACATACATGCATATATAATTCCAATCTGGTTACAAGATACCTCTACGGTATTTATGGTGTATACTCTTGCAACCTTCCCGATGTAGTTATATGGATTTTGGCAGGACTAAGGCAAGCTCCACGAATGAGCATATAAGCATTGATTTTGGAGAAATAAAAGGAAGGAAGCCAGGTCTCATCTATTGGTAGGTTCGATTGCCGTATCAATAAATATTGACTGTTAACTCCATTAAGAAAATAAAATCTTCTATGTTTGTTTAAATGGATTACAATTTTTTACAAGAGCACAGCACGCAAAAAAAAAAAAAAAAAAGAATCTATAATGAGTTGCTGTAATGTGTTATAATGCAAATTAAATAAAAGTTCAAGGGGAATGGTCTCTTCTCTGGAATTTATACCTCTGAGCAAAACATTGAAAATCACCTATACGTATGTTATGTAACTGTGTTTCAGTTACAGGGTTAAAACCACAGGGGCACCCAGACACCTTCATTCCGATGAAGTGGACTGGGTGCCCGTAGTGTCACTTTACGTGCCAACTTCAAGACTGTAATTTAACTCTTTGTCAAGCATGCTGATGTTACATACTGCAGAATATTCTCCTCAATATGTGGCTGCAATAGCTCAGCTGAAGATCAAGGTCCAAGATTTCCACACTCAAGGAAGAACCCTAAAGAAGTAACTAACAGCTTCTCAGTAATGGAGACTCCAGAGGACCTCCAAATGGAAATCATTCATCTAAAAAAACTAATTTAACTGTCCCAATAGAATGTTACGAAAAGTATGTAGAAAAGGAAAAACCTGTCAGTTTAAGAATGCACGAAGCAAGAATCTTTTCCTCTTCGGAAGCACATACTTATGTGAACAGATATTCTCCAGAATGAAGCACTCCAGGTCAAAATTGAGGACAAAAATGACAAATTGTCCTCTGGAGCACTGACTGATTAGTTAAAAGGGAAGTAGTTCCTAACATTGAAGTATTAGTAAAGAAGAAAAAAAACGGGGTCTTTCATTATTTTCATTGCTATTCTATATAGGTATTGTATTAGGTGGCGTGTGACATGTACCACATTTTCAAACCAACCTTCGACTTTAAAAAGGTTGAGCACTAGACTTGTGCATTCAGTGTCGGATGAATTGCCGATGAATTAGTCCAAATTTAGGCCTGAATGTTTGCCTGAATTCTCTATCTCCAAAGTAGTTTAGTTCAATACATGAAGATGGACTAAATTAATTTTCTACGGAATGGAGTTTGAATTGAATACTTGTTTTTATTATTTTAGTTAATCTTTAAAGGGACTCTCCAGTGCAGGTCCGCTCTCCCTCCCACCTTCCATCCCCGGTTGCTGAAGGGGTGAAAACCCCTTCAGTGGCTTACCAGAGGTAGCGACAAGTCCCACGTCGCTGCTGCTTCTTCCGATCACGCTCCTCCTCTTCTTCACGTCAGCCGGCGGGGAGACTGTCGCGCAGGCGCATTAGACCTCTCCATAGGAAAGCATTGAAAATGCTTTTCAATGCTTTCCTATGGGGATTTTAGCAACGGTGGAGGTCCTCACACAGCGTTAGGACGTCCAACGACGCTATAGCACAGAAAACCTTTGCTATAGACCAGGAAGTGCCCTCTAGTAGTAGACAGCCACTAGAGGAGGAGTTAACCCTGCAAGGTAATTATTGCAGTTTATGAAAATTGCAATATTTACAGTTGCAGGGTTAAGGGTAATGGGAGTTGGCACCCAGACCACTCCAATGGGCAGAAGTGGTCTTGGTGCCTGGAGTGTCCCTTTAACCCCTTAAGGACATTCCCTTTTATTCCAGAAGTTTGGTCCTTAAGGGGTTAATATATATATATTTTTATCAATTCACAGAAAAAGACAAAAACACATCAGGAAAAAATATCTCACACAGGGGAGGCAAAGAAAACAAAAATATGCTAACCAAGTGGTATAAATTCCAGAAATGTAATAGAGACCTCCCGTAAAGAGCTCATGGGAATTACAAACAAGTGTTGCACATCATTCTGTAGTCTCAAAATGAAGAAAATAATAACTTGGGTATAGCATAGGAAGCCTTGGACTAAATCCAAAGGCTTATATGTTTTAGTAGGGAACTCTGAATAATGAACAAACGAGAAAGAGGTAGAGAAAAGAGCAGGAAAAAAAGAGAAGAAAAGACAAAGAGCAAAGAATGAAAGGGATCAAGAGACAGGAAGGGGACTACCGATCCTCTCCGGCAGCACTAGGTAGAGTAAATGATCCTCCAGTACGGCACTTTCTCCAAACACTCTCAGCAGATATGCACCAGAATACCCTTCTCTATCCCACAGCCTCAACAAGAACTAAGCTGATTTATAACAATGGAGTGTAAAAGCTTTGGGGTCCTATACCACCCAGAGAGGAGCTTGTAGTTTGTCTTCTGTATTATTGTGGAGATGGTGGTCTGAAGGTTCAGAATAAAAACTTTGTTCACTTTTCCCTGCTGAAAAGTCATCCCATCGTGTCCTCTCATCGTCCCTGGTTGGTGGAAAAAGTTAATTTCCCAGAAGCAACTTTTATAGCTCAGATGAACTCGCTCTGCTAGGGTGCACCATTTCTGTAGAGGTGTCAGAGGCCTGCGAAGGTGTCCATGACGTGGGAGAGAGTGAAGAAGATGCCGCAGCTGCAAGCAGCCGCCTGGGTGGGATCACCAGTGAGGGCTGAAAAGCTCTTTAACTTGAAATACTCGTTTATTCACATTGTTACAGCACTCTCTGTATGATTTACATAAATAAAAAGTTAAAGATTAATTGTATTTCACATTAACATGCCTGCAAAGATAGTGTGATATCATAAATCATTTAATATCAACTCAGCATGTTTTCGACCAGAGAAGGGAGGGGAAGAATCAATTGAATATACAGATTATTTGCTAAAGGAACTGTGATCAATTTAGTACTTTGTTGCTTAGAAAATTTCATTATTGATCGACTACATATTCACACAATAAATCAGTTTAATAAAACTCAATACATTGGGGATGCAGTGGTTTTAGGAAGTCACCCCCTTTCTCTACTTGAAATCAATTTAATAAAAAATTGCGAGATAACTAGTTTCTATAGAAGTAACTGTTATTGCAAGCCATAACAGTTTGAGAGAAAGTGATATTGTGGCCTTCAGTTTAGTTTATATTCATTATATTTATAGTTTATATTCACTATATATATATATATATATATATATATATATATAAGAAAACCGAGATGCTTGCACTCCTGGATAAGAGAGTAATTGCCCGGAGCTGGTCAGGCACAAGATACAAAAAAATGATTGGAAATGACCGCACTCCAAGGACTTGTTGATAGTAAAAATAAAATATAACTTTTATTCTATATCATTTAAAAATATCGACGTTTCAGCCCCAATACATGGGCTTTCATCAGGATGGCAATACCATATATATATATGTATATGAAACCAAAAGGGCTGCACTCACCTGAACATACATACGTTATATGGTGCTGCTGGGGCCAATTCATACAACATACAAGATCCAGCACATTCACTCATTCACTAAAAGCAATTTCCAAACTCACAGATTGTAATAGTTAAAAAACAAAACAAACATCTCACCTAGGCAAAAATAATTAGGATTTAGTTGCAGTATATGATCATGCATTGCATAAGAATGCCACAATACCAATGTACCCTATTATTGGCAGTCGGTTGATAGGATAGGACCTGCCAAAATGGGGTACATTGCTGTTGTCTCAGGGTTATACAATAAATAAGCATCTTCTGTCTAAAAAGAACAAGGCAGCACGACTTAAGTTTGCAAAAGTTGCATCTGAGCAAACCACAATACTTCTGGAACAATGTCCTTGGAGACAAGAGAAAAGTGGAGATGTTTGGCCATAATGCACAGCAAACACATTTGGCAAAAAACAATCTGCATATCGGCACAAACACCTCATATTAACTGTCAAGCACGGTGGAGGAGGGGTGATGATATGGGCTTGTTTTGTAGCCACAGGACCCGGGAACTTTGCAGTGATTGAGTTGACAATGTATACCAAAGCATTCTGGAGTCATATGTGAGGCCTTCTATCTGACAGCTAGAGCTTGGCCAAAATGGGTTAATACAGTAGGATAATGATCCCAAGCACACCAGCAAATCTACAACAGAATGGCTAAAAGAAGAAAATAATCAAGGTGCAATGGCCCAGACCTCAAGCAGATTGAAATGCTGTGATGGGACCTTAAGAGAGCTGTGCATAGACAAACGCCAGCAAGTCTCAATGATCTGAAGCAACGTTGTAATGAAGAGTGGGCCGAAATTCTTATACAATGCTGTGAAAGACTGATAAAGTCATACAGAAAACAATTACTTAAAGCTATTGAATCATAATCGATTTTCACACATGGCTTCTCCATTTTGGCTTTATTTTTGTTATATAAATCATGACACGGTGTAATGTGTTTGTATTTACCTCTTTTTAAGACCTGCTAAGGAACAGATGATTGTTGTTGTGCTCTGATATGTAAAACCATTAAATTAAAAAAGGGGTACTTTCTTTTTCCCAGGAGTCCAGGCCAACTTCCTGCTTTAGCACTCCTTCCTGTCACAGGCGCTTCATGTCGGTTTTCTGAAATGGAGGATTCATAAACTCAAGAACAGGAGTAGAGGATGGTACAGAAGCCATAGGATTAGAAGGCTGTACTATTTCATTACTTCTTAATATGAACTGTGGAATACCATTGTCTGTACAGTGCCATTCACCTACAGAAGGGACCGAAAGAGTGAGGTGGAAGAATTCTGGAGTTCTAGAGTACCGCAGGAAGCAAGAGTATCCCTATAAGCCAAAGGGCGACTGATAGAAAAATGAAAAATGTCAGAAGGGTAGATTGCAAATAAATACTGCATAAAAAAACAAATATAAGAATAAGTTCAATGCTAGTTGTAGTGTGTGAAACCAAATACATAGGTTGAAAAGGTAGAATTAATTCGGAAGAAGTAGAAGATGCATGATGCTCATGCAGATTAAGATTATCCAAACACAAAACGTTATTGAAGTTATAGAAAATACAGAGAAGAGCAATACATTTCACAAGGTAACAATACCCCCAAGGCATCATTATCTTATTAGTAGAGTATTTTAAGATAACAAAATAGTTACGGACTGAACATTAATCTTAGAAAGCTAGAGAGATAACATTGTATGCAAACAAAAAAGTGCACACTCCACCAGAAAGGTGAGATCAGGCTCTACACTTAAGTAAAGGATTCCCTTAACCTTCACAAATCACAGACAAAAAGATAGAAAATAAATGGAACACTGTACGCCATAAATAAATTGGCGTAACTGGGTGCGAACTTGGTCCCCATCGTCTTTCCATTGATTTGGAGATGAAAACTGTCTTTAACCCCTTAAGGACCAAACTTCTGGAATAAAAGGGAATCATGACATGTCACACATGTCATGTGTCCTTAAGGGGTTAAACCAAAAGAAGTTATCTTTACCTTTCCTTTGGAAGTGGAAGATACCAGGAGGATACAAGGAAAGGGTAGTGGATCCCCTTTAAAGATCCCGAGGCGTATACCACTAGAGCCAGGTGACCCTTTGGCTCTATATTTGTGAGTTCAAAATTTATATGCGTTCTGTACTCTATTTTTCTTTTGCATCACATATGTCTGCACTATGATTTGGTTGTCTGTCATTTGCAGGCTATAATACAGTGTCATCCATATACATCGTAGAGAGATAACATGCATATAAATTTGGAAAGAAGAGTCTCACAAGACGTCTACAAAGTCAATGCCTTTAAAAGATGAGAAAGGAAGTCTAGCCAAATGTTTCCGTTGAGATACTTCGATCTGAAAGGACCATATTTAATCGAAATGAAGAATAGATGTAAAGGTGTGCTGATCATTCATAGTGAACAGTAAACAGTAAATTCTTCACAGTCATTTGTACAATTTTTTTTTTTTAAATATCACACATAGGGCTTTAAGAGACCTTAAACAATTTAACTTGCATTGCATGCTTATAGACACTTAAACTATCTGCTCTTTGAACCAGATACATTGAGGGTCCAACTTTGTCTATGATAAGATGTGGACCTTCCCAACTATCCTTTACTGGGGTTTTTGTAATTTCCTATGGTTTTTCTGTCATTGTTTATGCCTACACTAAAAGAGAGTCGGGGGTATGTCATGACACGTTTCTTGTGATGTCACCATCTCTACACTCATGTACGACGTGCTGATGATGATCTCCAGCTTTCAATGAAAGCATAGCTGTTAAGAGGGATGTGCAGCAAAGTTCTCCTTCCCAGAACCCCCTCCCCATAAGTAACACCGTACTGCTGATTTTATCGTACTTGGCTGCTTTTGAGAAGTAGATGTCTGATATAAAATAAATAATAATAATAATAATTTAAAAAGATTAATAAGACTAATATCCTCCTGTCTCTTGCAGAGATCTGGGGCTTCAGCCCCCAAAACTGACCCCAACAATGCTTATGATCTGGAGCGTTTACTCCTGTATCTTCCGTACAAAACATGTATGGTTTTCAATTATACATTACATAGAGCACATAAATCATTCTTGATGAAGCAATGTCGGTCTCAGAAGACGATCTTTAGTATTTTTAATAATATTATGTTTACTTATCACATTATATTTAGCAAATATTTGATTTTGAGGTCTGACTTGTAAAAATAAATGTATCAATCCACACCATAGTATTCACATCTATCCCGGAACAGGGTTCCTCCATCTCAGCTCACTATCAATTATTGTTATAAGTGGTGGCCTTTGCACCTATAAGTCATCGTAGAGAGATTAAACAATGGTTCTGATTTTCTGAAAAAAAGGTTAACACAAGTTATAGTTAATTTGCAATCTTTTTTTCAATTGTTTAATATCCAGAGAAAAACTTCACTTTTAAAGGAATACTTCAAGCACCATATCCACTAAAGCTTGCTTCAGTGGCTATGGTGTCAGAAGAGCCCTAGCACCACTCTCAATCAATTTAATTAGACTTACCGGGGTCTGCCTAGTGGACCCCAGGTAAGATATCAAACCATTAGGAAACAATTTTATTACATTAAATTAAATTAAACATTGTGCGTGAGTGGCGGAGCACGGGACATCTGACACCAAAACAACTACCGTACACTATGCAGATGTGTTTTTAATTTGCCTTTTATACAAGAAAGTGGAGATATGCTTTGGTTTGTTCTAGTGCACATTGTTATGTGTTTAGAGAACATAGGATATGTGCAATCATATAATTAAAAACTACTTCCATACCTATTTAAACCCTCAGTGACAAATGTAATTTAGAATATTAAAAATATAAACTAAGATTCTGTTAATTGACACAATGAGTTAATGTTTTTTAAGAAAAATCAGATTATCTGTGAAATCCACAAAGTGATATTTGGCAACAAATGTGTAGATTTTTTGTAATTTTTGGCAAAAACAATTACCTAACCAACCAACATCTAACAAGGTTTTTATAGTAAGTATTTTTTCAGAACCATTTATTTATATATTTTGCTCCACGCACACATTAGAAGGATAATCTAAGAACCAAAACAACATTCGCTTAAAGGCTAATGACCATTGCACCCAGACCATTGAAGTGGTCTGGGTGCAATGTCACTGCCCTGCAATGTAATACACTGCCTCCAGACTGCCTTAAAATACGTTGTCACGCTCTGCACGGACACTCTCCCTATTTGTATCAGTGTGTCTGTGCAACTGTATGTGTGTCAGTGTTTGCATATGTGTGTCTGTGTATCTGTATCTGTGTCAGGGTTTGTATCTGTGTGTCTGTACATCTATATGTGTGTCAGTGTTTGTATCTGTGTATCTGCATGTGCGTCAGTGTGTGTATCAGTGTATCTGTGCAACTGTATGTGTTTCTATCTATGTATCTGCATTGTGTCAGTGTGTGTATCAGTGTGTATGTGCAACTGTATGTTCCAGTGCACCTGCATATTTGTCAGTGTTTGTATCTGTGTATCTACATGTGTGTCAATGTGTGTCTGTGCAGCTGCATGTTTGTCAGGGTGTGAATCTGCATGTTTGTTAGTGTGTGTATCTGCATGCAAGTGTTTGTAACTTAGTCTGTATCTGTATGTGTCAATGTTTGTATCTGTGAGTATATGTATTTGCATGTGTGTGTACCTGTATCTCTGTATCTGTGTGAGTTTGTGTATCAGTGTGTCTGTGCAACTGTATGTGTGTCAGTGTTTGCATCTGTGTGTCTGTGTATCTGAATGTGTGGCCATGTTTGTATCTGTGTGTCTGTACATCTGTATGCATGTGTTTGTATCTGTGTATCTGCATGTGCGTCAGTGTGTGTCTCAGTGTATCTGCACAATTTTATGTGTGTCAGTGTTTCTATCTGTGCATCTGCTTTGTGTATCAGTGTGTATGTGCAACTGTCTTCTAAATAGATCTCTGTTTGCAGCTTTGAAGTGATAATAAGGGGATTATATTTATCTATTCCGACATATTTTTAGGTCACAACTTGACTTTACCATAGCACTTTTTAAACAGGATGCAGGAGAAGACCAAAAGTGCAGGTATCGAGATTATCAAAGTTGGCCATGAGAAGACTAGTGGTTGATGTCTCTTACCATCTCACGTACTTATAGTAGGATACTGAGTACTATAAACAAATAATAAACACATGTGTGATTCATTGTAAATTAATTATTATTTCCAAGATTTTTTTTTTGTGTGCTGTGAACCAATCACGAATATAGACATATTGACATAAAACCCTAATCATTCTCTCAGGATAATATATGCATAGACATAGCTTCAAAAACACGTGACATTATCGTGAGAAAAAATAGAAATATAGTGCACTGTACATTTTTTGAAAAAGACAAAGTAGATAATACAATGAGAAGTGTATTTGTATGTGTTCTAGGGATTTTTTTTATCTTTTTTTACATGCATACATGATTTTGTCCACATTTTTCGTAAAATATTTTTCACATTATTTTGTTTTTGTTTCTAGGGAAATGCACCCAATTAATACAGACTCATGCATACACCTTGCAATTTGAGTGCTAATTCTTTGTTCTATATAAAATTAACTAGCAAAACAACTGTCTTGCAATTAAAAGACAGTTTGCATGATACTCTTGGTGGGCTTGCATTATAGCTTGTGTGCAATATAAAGAAACATTGTTACATGAACCATTAACTTGTCAAACACTAAAGTCTTTGTTAGACTTTGTAATCTCATATTCTTTCCCGTTGCCTTACAATAATAATAGAATAAATGAGCGTTTTGCCTTATGCAGCGTTATAATGATAGGAATGTCCTGGTTTTTCTCTTTTCAGTAGAAATATAGGACACATGGGATTCAATACATAGACACCAGGTATCACCAGGGCCCATGACACATTATCACATTGTGAGCTCACGTTAAAAGACATTGACATCAATCACCATTAAAATAGAGTCAGGTTGCCAACGCTACAGCGCAGTCTAATAGTGAAAGTTAACAGAACACGTTGCCAAATTCAGACACTTAGCTTTGGCCAAATGTCTATATAATTACATATCCATACATTGTTCATTCTGTGCCACGAAGGCCAAGTTATTAAAGTTAATGTCATGTTTAAAACAGGTGCTTACTTAGTGGTTATATAAATGAAATCTACCCACTCCCCACCTCCCCGCACCCCCCCAAAAAACAACTAAATATTCCTAAATATGCAGATTGCTATATTGCCCAATAAGTTTTTAATGCGACTTTACTCCTAACTGTCTTCTAAGATACCAGATGTTTGCAGACAGTTTGGTGATATTTTAGTTTTCAAATTATTATAGTTCTTGAAAGAAAATGTGCACAGCTTTTGAAATCCTTTCGATTTATTCCCCATCTGTGATAGTTTCATAAGGATGAAATATTTTAAAAACACCTTACATTATAGCACCTTGAAAGATCTATGCCAAAAAGAAAAACTCCTCTATGGAAGTGAGAACGGTTGATTGATGTCACGGGTCAGTACAGACTGGGTAGCTTAATTAGAGGAAAGTGAATAAAGACAGGGATACAACTGTTTAAAAACAATTCTTGAATAGCTGTTAGGAGATTCTCAACAGAATTAAAGAATACTCATCTCACCTATATGTGTATCATGATAGGGGACCTGTTTGTTGTGAAAACGGGGCAATAAGAGTACAGCAAGTTATAAATGCTAAAATTCTACAGAACACTGATAGGCTCAGCAAGAGAATAAGTAACCAATAGAGTGAAAAAGAAAGAGCAGTGAAATATCTATCTATATATATATAACATATTTATTAAATATATAATATATAAATGTTGCATTTTTTTATTTATCCTCTTTTTTACCCCCTATTGGTGACATCTCACTCTGTGAATAAAACCTAACTGATCATCTTTTTTTCCAATAATCTTTTTTTTTTTGGCAAAATGGTTTTGTCCATTGTCCATGTCGCCTTTTTTCATGATTTGTCTATATAGTGTTTTGGAGTTGAGGATATTGGACCAATCATTGATTGCGCAAAATTTGGATGAATCACAATTCGTTTGAAACCACGTCTACTCTATTGTCAAGACTGGCAAATGCCAGTAAAGGCCATTAATTGGACTTCTTTGGGACTTGATTGAAATAAAGTTGCTACTATCACTCAGCAATCAACAGGGTGGCCAGGTTTTTACATTTGACGAAGATACTACTGCCTTTTCTTATGCTAACTCAATTAATGGTCCAGAGTTTCTCTTCAATCACTCATAGATAGTGCTAAAATGCTGGTTAGATAGATCAGTAGACAAATGCAGCCCTTGTTCTCAAAGTTCAAAATCGAAGGCTCTTCTCATATCTGTCGTACCATATTATCCCACAATTTTGTAGACCCATGGCGCATAACGCACCCCACTGAGGTAGACTACACCTGTCACACACTAGCCCACAATAGCTACTCCAGGATCAACAGATTTCTTATTAATGCAGGCTCCCTACCCATAATTGAGGATGCTTAGATCCGTGTTATAACTTGGTCAAACCATGCACCGATCACCATGTCTCTTAAAAATCAATTTCTGAAACGCGTCCGAGGCACCTGGAAATTAAATGAAAATTTTTTAAATGACCCTTCCATAGTAGCACAAATAACCCTAGACATACAACATTATTTTAAAGAGAACATGCCCCCCAAATCTCAACTAGACCATATATGGCTAGCACACAAAGCATTCATTAGGGGAAGCTTTATCAAACACGCTAGCCATGCGAAAAAAGTCTGAATGGGCATTGACCCATCAAACAAATTCCCACTCCAGAGACCTACTCCAAACTACTTGATCTCCAAGTGTAACTTAAAGACATGGAATTATCCAAAGCAACCTTTCAACTCCAAAAAGCTAAACACCAATTCTTCACCTCTGGCAATAGATCAGAAGCTAAACTAGCGTCACAGCTTAAGCGGAGGTTTGTCGCCTCCAGGATTGCCTCCCTGGAACATATTAGCGGACAAAAGGTTATTGATCCACAAGCTGTTGTGAATGAATTTGCCAAATATTACAGCAAAATGTATAATCTGAGGGATGACCCACAAACCACGATACCAACACAGACTTACATCGACAATTTCCTGGCTGACGTAGACCTTCCCAGGTTGACATCCGCAGACATTGACTCCCTAAAACTTTAATTTTCCCTTGAGGAAATCACCAAGACAATCTCTCAACTACCTGCACATAAGACCCCGGGGCCAGATGGCCCATCCAACAAATACTATCAACAGTTCTCTGCCATTCTCTCGCCACATATTCAATCCCTATTTAATCACTGTGCAGCGCTAGGTACCTTGCCAGAAGAAAGGTTATTAGCTCATATTTCAACCCTCTCCAAACCGGGCAAACCCTCAACTCAATGCAAAAAGTTTAGGCTGATCTCCTTACTCAACGGAGACACCAAGCTCTACGCTAAATTATACAGTAATAGGTTAGCTTCCTTGCTGGCTAAACTAGTCTATAATGACCAGGGCTCATAAAGGGCTGCCAGGGCTCAGATAATACCAGAAAAATATTGAACATCTTAGCAGACATGGGGGAACGCGATGTCGGAGGTCTTTTCCTAGTATTAGATGCGGAGAAGGCCTTCGACATGCTCAATTGGTCCTACATGCGCAGCATCTTGAGCAAATAAAATTTTCCCCAAGAAACTATCCAGGGAATCATGTCACTAAACGCAGCTCCAGCCACTAGGGCATCCCATGGCAGATTTTTTTCTGACACTTTTTCAATTTCAAACAGGACCCTACAGGTCCCCCATCCTGTATATACTCTTCCTGGAACCCCTAGCCTGGAAAATATGTTCCCATACCACCATAAAAGGCATTACAATACACAGAAATGAGTACTGCCTGGCTCTATTTGCTGATGATATATTCATAGCACTCTCAGACCCAGCAACCTCCCTGCACCCTTTGCTACATCTACTACATACATTCGGAGAAATCTCCCATTTCCGACTCAATCAGGACAAAACCCAAGCACTTTCCATTCATCTCCCCTCACAAATGGTCACTCCACTGCGCCAAACTTACACCTTTGACTGGAGAACAGCATTGCTAACCTATTTGGGAGTAAAAATTGCACCCTCCACTCAAAATATAGTAACACTAAACTACACCCTTCTCCAATTGCTAAGCACAAGGAAAATCACCAAATGGAAACACAGCACGCTCTCCTGGTTAGGGAAAATGAACGCATATAAAATGATGATACTGCCTTGTATACTTTATGTCTATAGAATGCTACCACTTCCAATTTCACAGACTCACTGCAACACCCTGCAATCTATCGTGCAGTTCCTTGATCTGGTACGGCAAAAAAACGTGCATACCATTTGCCCTACTACACAAATCCCCTCAACTGGTGTGGGACTACCTAACCTTAGACTTTACCACAATGCAGCTGTCTTATCGATCTTATCTTATCTGCTGGTATAACACACATTCATCACTTAATTGACAAAGACTGCATACAGACATTCCCCTCCCTGCAACTACACCGGCACATTCCCAACCATGCTATATTCTCCTACTTACGACTCAAAGGCATTATTTCAACCAAAGCTGACCTGACCCCACACTCACCCACTCAGGTTCCATCACAACTATTTTTAAGACGATGTTGGTCTGCACCAAATAAACCAAAATCGTTATCCTTGTGCTACAAAGCATGGCCAACCACATTACTGGACAAACCTCCTCAATGCAGAACCCAATAGGGCACAGACCGAGCAGAGCCACTGTCAGATACAGAATGGCTGTTCACACTTAACGGCTTCTCACGATGGATGAAATGAATACTGCTATATAGGTGGTATATGAACCCACATAGATTACACAAAATATTCCCGGGAACGACGGACGACTGTTGGAGATATGCCTCAGCAGTGGGGTCTTTTCTCCATATCTGGTGGATCTGAGAGGGTATACGCCCGCTTTGGCAACAGGTAGACAATATTTTGACTACACTAGGCATACACAACTTCCCCATGTCCATCACAACTTGTCTCCTTATGATATTCCCACCTACCTTAGACACAAATAGTAGACAACTGATTGCTTTGATCCTCCTGGCAGCCCGGAATCTTCTTGCTTCTAATTGGAAATCTTCCAGGTGCCCTTCCTTCCCCAGCTTCGAGATAAAATACAACAATACTGCAGTTATGAATGCATGTCACTGACTTCTAACAAAGAAGCTGTGGTTTTCACTGACACAAGGTTTGAGAAGAAATATTTAGTTTGGGTGCCTCTGAGACTAACCAGACAACGACACCATCTACCCGAGCCTATTCAGGTAAACTGGCAATAGGGGATACTCCTCCCAGCCCTAATTACTACTACACTCTGAGTTAATACTACTCTGGATTCGTCTTATCCTTCTTTTATCTTTCATCTCTATCTTTTACTTACCTCTCTCCTCTTTCTTCCACTCCTTATGCTTTCAACGTTACGATATGTAACATTTGTTATGGTACTATGTTTGATATAGAATTGACAGTGCGATACCAGTACCCTTTAAACGCACTGCTGTTTGGCTTCTAATGATTGCATGTTACCTATGTTGCACAATCTGTTTACAGCCATGTTACTCATTATGACTTCATTACCGTCTGTACTATCTATGACTGTTCGTTGTTTATTTACTGCTCCGACCACACAAAACTAATAAAGAATACATAAAAAAAATAAATAAAAAAAGTGTGTTAGAAAACAGAAGCATGTTTCTCTTATGATTCTATCTGCAGTTTCCATTCTCCCCTTTATTGGGGACCGGAGATGCAGCTGGTATTGAACAGCGCATGGCTTCTCAAGGAGTTAAGTGGGTAGAGCCCAGCAAGATTGGGGGACAGCAACCCACCATCATTAAACTTCACAAGCTGCCACTGGATCATAATGTACTAAAGTTTAACCTTCTCTTGAAAAAAAATATATATATATATATGCTTGCCAATAGATTTCGTTGTAAGGTATTGAGACACTTCTTTCTCTTTTACCCGTTTATATTGGTCACTGGAGACCAAAACATTCCTACGTATGTAGAACATTGTTAATTTGATTCAGGATATAGAAAATACCATATGACACGCAAATAAACTGTAGTATGTGCTGAAGACCTGTTTTTCTAACTAGACTTGCAGTTATAAGTATATTCGGCTGTCAGTTATAGAATTATATTGCCTACATTTGGTACATAATGGCACAGCCTAGTTTCTAACAAGTCCAAATCATTCCTCTCTCAAAATTCTTGCACGCTGTGCTCTACAGATTGGATTGTTGTCATAGAAAGGTCTGTGTGACCAGGTACTCTTATTTAAATGCTGACAAGGTCTAAATGCTTCTCCAGAAAAGGGATCCTTACCACTCCATAATGTTAGTGCATAGGTGCCTAATAAGAGCCCTGAGAAGTGAAGTCCCTCAATAACCCCAGAGTTGGGGGTGAATGATCTTTAAAAAATGTAACAAGGAGAAATAATTAGGATTATAGTTTTATGGTGACCTAAAAATTAATCAATTATATACAAATAAAGCAGTGGAATTATTGCATACATTATCAGCAGCAATTAATATTCATAGAGATATATTCAAATCTAGCAACTATGTATCAACATCCCTCAACTGGGGTGGTGGAATCACTTGTCACGAAAAAAGCTTTGTTCGGCATATCCCAGTCTTGCATTGGTCCTTTATTCTCCGGTATCAGGAGTGGCCCCTGAAGGCTCTTGGTGTGTAAAAAAAGAAGCCAAGTCAACTGGAGTGGCTAACTACAGCTTTAGGTTATTATTACTATAAGGGAATGTGGGTATACACATGGCAGCAGCCCAAAGATGTTCGGTCACCTGCTTAAAGGTAGCATTCCATAGTAAAGTCAGTTGACCATAAGTTGTGAAGGAATGCATATACATTGAATACATCATAGATCCAGGGCCAGTGCAAGGATTTTTGGCTACACAGGCAAAGATGCATTTTGCCGCCTCCCCTTAAATTTTCTTTAAAAAAATGCGTCTTCTCCTGTGTGTCTTGTAACCCCCGTTTTGATTTTCTTACTCTTTAGTGTATTTTAGCCCCCCTTTACTATGTCTTACACCCTCTTGTGTGTCTCTTATATCTCCCCTTGTGCATCTTTCCTCAGACCCTTTGTGTGTCTCCCCCCCATTCTTTTTGCATGTCTCTTTCTTCCCCCAGCCCCTTTCTGTGGCTCTCTCACCTCGCATTTTGTGTCTTTTTCCATGCAGTATAGACATAGATATATAGCAACACACAACCGTACAGGCACTCAGTCACAGAGATATGCAAACACACAATCATACAAATACAGGCACACAGACATACAATCTACACATACAGTTACAATGTCATACAAACACAGACATACAGACACACACACAGAGACATTCAAACACTGTCTTACAGACACAGGCATACAAAGACATACATACACAGGCTTATTGTCATACAGATACAGGCATACAGGGCAGGGGGGGATCCAGAGCCTAATCTCGGGAATGGCACTGGTAGTGGGTTGTAGTGGCTGTAATTGAAAAGTGCAACAGGGGCTGAGGAAGAGGGACAGGGGCTGAGGAAGGGGGGCAGAGGCTGAGGAAGGTGGACAGGGGCTGAGGAATGGGAACAATGGCGGAGGAAGGGGAACAGGGGCTGGGTAGGGGCTCCCCTCCTCCTGACATCATCAGGAGTGGCCGGCTTTCTACACTGGCTGCTGGCTGCAGGGAGAGTGAAGTGAGTTGAAATATCCCCACCCACCTCTGCTGTGGCGCCGGCCCTGCATATATCACAAAGATACGTGCAATGTATTCAATGTAAAATGTTCATATATGCTCACCTCACCTCAGTTCCAATGTAGCTATCTTCAGAGCTTCCATACTGTTAGTCTTTATGTAACACCAACCTCCAGTCCATCCACAGTTCTGACCGCTGTCTTGTGTGTTATTTGCCCTGCTTGGAGATGCTTCCCCAATCAGGACAAACCTCCAGTATGCTGGCATCTGCAATGCTACCATCAGTGACCCTTAATAAAATTGTCTGGGCCCCCTCACCTAGATACATTCTCCTTGCCACACAGATACACACACTCTTCTAGAATACACACATACACATTGCAGACACAAATACACAATGTCAGATACACACATGGTCAAAAACACACACACACACACACACACACATACACAATGTTAGATACACACACTATGTTGCGCACACATATACAATTTCCACTGTCGGACAAACATGCCACATACACAGATGCACACACAGCGTCTAACAGATACACAGTCAGACATGTACCCACTGTCAAACACTCTCTCATACATTGTGAGACACACATACACTGTTAGACACACTCATAAACTTATCCACATACACTCTTAGACACACACATAAACTTATACACATACACACACAGACAAACGGACACACAGCCAGACATGCTTGCTCACACGCACAGAGAAACAGATTACTGTCAAACTGATACAGCCAATGACACACACACAGTTAGACACTCACAAATACAGATCCCCAACCTCTTCCCTCCACAGCAACCAGCCATACATATCCCCCTACTCCTACTTTTTACTCCCTCCAGGCAGTTCTACCTCAGATGTGTTACTGCTTGCAATCCAGTGCAGTGTTAGAGAGAGAGAGCATGAAATGCCATGTCCCCATCCTCTCTCTCACACTTCCTACACATCTACACTGCATCCTCTACATCACATCTGAGCCTTAATTGCCAATTAGAGAAGCTCCATGGTGATGGTGACCCAGCTCAGGGAGATATAGCTATCTCCCAATTGGACCAAAAAGCACTACAGGGCCTCATGGTGGCCCTCGAGCTGGACAGAGCCCCTTACTTGTACTCCCCTGCTGGCTCTCTCTGGGTCCCTCTGTTAGCAATATTGGCTAGGAGGTTTCCATAGCAACCCTAAAGCATGCGCTGTGGTTGTTATGCATTGGAGAGCGGAAGGACCGCTTGTAGGGGGGTCTTTTCTGGTCTCCCTTGTCAGTCAAATCATTGCCATAGAGTCATAGGTACCTACGCAAACAACATAAGAAGTTTGTGGAATGAAGGCTCCTTTTTAACTTTGTGGATCGAAAGAATTATTTTTATGCAGAAAAGGTTTACATCAAGGTTCAATAATAATGTATGTGATAAGAAAATGAAAATGTTGCACTTATGTAGATGTGAAATTAACACAATGTTTCGTTTTTTTTTAATATCACACTAAGGAATGTAAATCCTGATTTAAAGATATGTACATATAATAAAGACGTTATATATACAGAATATTATTATATCTGACCATACATGTGATTATCTGAATACAAAGGGCGTACGTGATAAGCAAATTTCTTACTGAGTGCAATCAATGTCAGGGACATTTTTTCTCACACTATTAAGTTGACAGTGGCTACCCCGGCTGACACTGCAGATAATATGTAACAGCAGAAGGTTTTGTAAAACTGACAACAGGCCTCCTTGCACTCACAGCTGACTTACTGGTTAGAGAAATAGGACACTGGCAAATTGGGTCATAGACGAAACGTCTCCAGAAGGGCATTGTTGGCAAATTTGTTTATTCAGCAGGACTTTAATAAGGCACAGCGCACATTCAGCACAATGTTTCTGTAAGGGAAATGTGTGATTGTCCTCAAATTCTGCGGAACTTTGACACTGCCCGTTAATATATGGCTTCGTGACTCCTAAACACACACACGAAAAAAGTGACGAGCAATTTGACCCTATTCACTGAAAAGTGATGTACCGTACAATTAACAAATAGTTTGTGTTGACTTTGCTAAGAGAGAGTCATGTGACACCCAATATGCTTTATTCTATACAGACCAATGTAAAAAAAAACTACTAAAAAAAAACTAAAACTAAATAAAATTAAAAAAAAATAAAACTCAGAGGGGGCTAATAATCAAACAAATAATTACATTCAGATAACAACCTATTAGCACAATTTAGGCCAAAGCATTTAGCATTTTTCCAACTCAGAAATCCAAGACTTAATTTTGCAGTTTGATTGACAGTTTGTCACAATTTACTGATTTGGAAACAAACTCATTAATATAGAATATTAGAGAAAATTTATGCCAAACTTACCGTAATTTTCTTTTCCTGGCTATTTCTCATGGCAGCATCACTTATGGGTAGCTCCTCCCTTAGCAGTCACAGGACAGGAATTAATTAGATTAATTAATTAATTAGACTGATAGGTATAAAGAGTCCCTCCTCCCCTTACACCACAGTCCAATTATAAAGCTGAAAATAAAAATGGGCGGGAACCCTGATGCTGCCATGAGAAATAGCCAGGAAAAGAAAATTACGGTAAGTTTGGCATAAATTTTCTCTATTCCTGGCTAATCATGGCAGCATCACTTATGGGTAATACCCAAGCTCACAAAATTAGGGTGGGAATAAAATTATGATAAAACACACAGAACAAATTATTATGCTATGACTGAATTTAATATCAACGGGACAAAGGAACCGTAGACAAGACACTCTTCCCAAATGAGGTGGAAGGAGCATCCACATCAAGTTTGTAGTGTTTCATGAACGTCATCGGGGAAGACCAGGTGGCTGCCTTGCAAATGTCATCGTATGGAACCTCTGCCCAATTAGCCCAGGAAGTTGACAATGCTCTGGTTGAATGAGCCTTTATCTTCAGTGGAGGAGAGCGATCTTTATTGAGATAAGCCTTTCTGATTACAAGAGCAATCCAACGCTTTAATGTAGATAGAGAGGCTGCCTCACCTCTCCTGGCTCCTGAAGGCAAAACGAAAAGCTGGTGAGTTTTTCTGTAAGGAGCAGAACGTTCAAGGTACACAGACAGGCAGTCCATAACATCCAAACGATGCCACTTGATCTCCTCTGGTGAAGAAGGATTGGGATAGAAGGATGGCAGGACCACCTCTTGAGATAGATGGAAACGAGAGACCACTTTAGGCAGAAATGCTGGATTAGGTTTCAGGCACACCCTATTGTGGTAGAATTGGAGACAAGAAGGCAAGGTGGAGAAGGCCTTGATCTCTGAAATTCTCCTAGCGGAAGTAATTGCTACTAAGAACAATGTTTTGTAAGTTAGGAGGACAGCATCCAAATTCTCAAGAGGAACGAATAGATCCTCAGACAGGTAGTCGAGAACAAGCGGAAGGTCCCAAGGAGGGGTAGTGGATCTCGAAGGCGGTCTCAACTTGAAAGCCGCCTTGAAGAATCTGGAGATCAATGGGTCTGATGACCAAGAGGTGTTGCACAAAGCTGACAGGGCCGAAGACTGAACTTTAAGAGTGCTGATGCTAAGACCCTTATCCAGACCTTCTTGCAGGAACTCCAAGATGTCAGTGTTGCGAGGGCGTATGAAGTCAACTCGCTTGGCCGAAGCCCATTCCTGAAACACATCCCAGATTCTATGGTAGCATGAAGACGTAGAAACCTTCCTTGAGTGTAAGAGAGTATTGACCACTGCTTCTGAAAGGCCTAATTGTTGAAGTCTTTCTTTTTCAAGACCCACACCCCCAATTTGAGGCATTCCGGATGAGGATGGGATATTGGACCCTGCGTTAGCAGATCCTTCAATATAGGCAGGGGCCGAGGCTGTTCCTGGCTCAGCGTTGACAGTAGGGGGAACCACGGCCTTCGAGGCCAAATCGGGATTACGGCAATAACGGTTTTCCCTTCTGCCCAAACTTTTCTCAGGAACCTGGGTATCATGGGTAGGGGAGGGAACGCATACCCCAGATCGAACGACCAAGGAAGAGATAGAGCATCCTGGCCCAGTGCCTGACTCTCTGGGTGGAGGGAGTAGTAATTCTCCACCTGGCGATTCCTGAACGAGGCCATCAGGTCGATCTGGGGCATGCCCCACCGACGGGTGATCCAAGCAAAAACTGACTGGTGAAGTTTCCATTCTCCCGGGAGAATTTCCGATCTGCTGAGAAAATCCGCCGCTACGTTCTCCGAGCCTGGGAGATAGATAGCCTTCAGTCCCTGGAGATAGGTCACGGCCAGCACCATTAGAGGAGCTAGCTCTTTTAAGAGCCGCTTGCTCCTTGTGCCTCCCTGGTTGTTTATATAAGAGGCCACCGCTCGGTTGTCCGTCTTGATCAACACCCAGGAACTCCTGATCTTTGGAAGGAACACCTGAATGGCCTTGGAAACAGCTCGCAGTTCTCTTAGGTTCGAGTGGAGCCGACTTTCTTCTCGAGTCCACCACCCCTGAGTCCATGAGGAATCGAGGTGGGCACCCCAACCAGAAGAACTGGCATCCGTCGTAATGACGGTCCACGGAGGTTCTTCCAAGGGAAAACCCTTTGCTAGGTTCTTCCCGTTCCTCCACCAGTCCAACTCTCTTCTTATTGGCAGGGGCAGAGAAATTTCCTGATCCCAATCCGTTTTTTCTCTGTCGAACTGGAGAAGAAAACAACTCTGTACCGGTCGAAACTTCCATTGGGCCCACTTCACCAAACCTATCGTAGACGTCAAAGAACCCAGGAGACTCATGACTTCCCTTGCCGAGGCCTTCTCGAGAACCTGGAGCTTCTTGACTTTGTCTTGTAACTTCAGGACCCTCTCTGGAGACAAAAATACATGAGCAGAAATGGTATTTATCACCGCTCCGAGGAACACGATGGTCTGAGACGGAATCAGGGAGCTTTTTTCTATGTTGAGAAGCCACCCGTGATCTTGCAGGATGTTCATTGCCATTAATGTATGATGCTCCACTATTCCTTGCGAAGGCCCTACGATGAGTATGTCGTCCAGGTAATGGAATATCTCGATACCTCTCATCCTTATGACGGCAATCAGAGAGACAAGGACCTTCGAGAAAGTCCTTGGCGCTAAGCTGAGACCAAACGGAAGCCCTCGGAACTGGAAATGTCTTCCTAAGGCCCAGAATCGAAGGAACTGCATGTGATTGCTGTTTACAGGGATTTGGTAGTAGGCGTCTTTTAAGTCTATGGAGGTCATCCAATCTCCTGGTTTTACGCACTTTAGGATAGTCTGTAAGGATTCCATTTTGAATGTCCTTACGTCCAGAAAGGCGTTCACTCCTTTCAGGTTCAGGATGAGACGCCACTTTCCCTGGGGCTTTGGGGCCAAAAACACAGTGGAATACATCCCCTGGAATCTTTTGTGAGAAGGGACTTCCTCCAACACCTTCTGTCCCAACAGAGTGGAAATGCAAGTCCTCATGGCCCTTCGTTTGACACCTTCTGACACTTTTGATTTTCTGAAATGGGCAGCACGTGGACGAGAGGAAAATTCTATCCTGTAGCCTTCTTTTATGATTGAGGTGACCCACTCGTCTGTGACATTTGCGGCCCACACCGGGTAAAAGAACTGCAGTCTTCCACCCACCGTACCCGGATGGGCCCGAGGACCTTCAGAAGGTCTTCCCGGAGGTCCTGGCACCTCTACCTCTGGAAGCCTTATTGGAATAGGAGTGAGAGAAGGACTTCCACGAAGAGTTCCTGGAATACTCCCTTCCGGGCTTGTAGCTTCTACTGTCCCGAAAGGACCGATCCTTAAATCGCCTGGTTTTCCAGGAGGAGGAAAAACCCTTTCTGCTGACTTGTGGAAGAAACGCTTTTTTCCCATCAGCCGCTTTCTGAATGGCATCCTCCAGGATCTTACCAAACAGGAGGTCCCCTTGGAACGGTAGACCACACAAGGACGCTTTGGAGGCATAGTCCGCCCCCCAGGAATGAAGCCATAAAGCCCTTCTGGAGGCCACCGATAGGGCCATACCTTTGGCAATCATGCGAGTGATGTCCAGGGAGGCTTGAGAGCAAAATTCAGTAGCAAGGCTCAAATCCTTGAGACTTCCCAGGAGATGTTCTCTACGGACACCTTGATCAATATCTTCCTCCAAATTAGCGAGCCAAACTCGTAAGGCCCTGGAGAGAGTGGTCAGCGCCACTGCCGGATGAAGGGCGGAGCCTAGCGCCAGATAGGCTTTAATTAGGTCACCATCCATACGCTTTTCCATAGGTTCTCTTAAGTATGCCATGGAGTCTATAGGAAGCGTGGTCTTTTTAGCCATATGGATCACTGCGGCATCAACCTTGGGAACCGAATTCCAAAGGCAGCAGTCCACGGTAGAATAAGGATAAGTCCTTGTGAATTTGTTTTTCAAGGTGGACTTCCTCTCCGGCTTATTCCACTCCTGAAGGATCATGTCCTTTATAGAGGAATGCACAGGGAACGTTGGTCTATTAGGTTTCAGATCCTCAAAAAACCTGTCAGCCTCTCTCAATTCAGACTTTTCTTCCGTGAGGCTAAGAGTGTCTCTGAGGAGGTTAATAAGCCGATCTACCGATTTAGAGTCCAGAGACCTGGAGGCATAGTCAGCCTCCTCCTCCCCCTCATCAGAGACCTCCCACAGGTCCGGATCCTCCTCAGAGCTGGAAGACTGAGGTTCCGCTCTGCGTCTCTTAGGAGCAGGGGCGTATTAGCCGCGAGGCAAACAAGGCATTTGCCTTGGGCGGCATTTTCCAGGGGGCGGCAAAAAAAGCCGCCCCCCAAATGCCCAAGGCAAATGTCTTGTTAGCCTTGCGGCTAACAGACATGCCGGGCTGCTTCTGGGCGGTCGGGCGGCGCTGCTGGGCGGGCGGCGAGGGAGCACTCCCCCTGAGCTGTCTGCTCAGCTCCCTCGCGCGCCGCAGAGTGAGGCTGGGAGCCGGAATATGACGTCATATTCCGGCTCCGCCTCCCAGCCTCACTGTGCGGCGCGCGAGGGAGCTGAGCAGACAGCTCAGGGGGAGTGCTCCCTCGCCGCCCGCCCAGCAGCGCCGCCCGACCGCCCAGCAGCCACTGGACCACCAGGGAGAAAGATGACCCCCCCAGCATTCCCAAAGGTAAGGAGGCTGGGGGGGTTAAAGTAAAAAAAAAAAAAAAGGTGTTAATGTGAGTGAGTGTGTGTGTGTGTGTGTGTGTCTGTGAGTGTGTGTGTGTGTGTCTGTGAGTGTGTGTGTGTGTCTGTGAGTGTGTGTGTGTGTGTCTGTGAGTGTGTGTGTGTGTGTGTCTGTTAGTGAGTGTGTGTGTGTGTGTCTGTTAGTGAGTGTGTGTGTGTGTGTGTGTCTGTTAGTGAGTGTGTGTGTGTGTCTGTTAGTGAGTGTGTGTGTGTGTCTGTTAGTGTTAGTGTGTGTGTGTCTGTTAGTGTGTGTGTGTCTGTTAGTGAGTGGGTGTCTGTTAGTGAGTGGGTGTCTGTTAGTGAGTGTGGGTGTCTGTGAGTGTGGGTGTCTGTGAGTGTGGGTGTCTGTGACTGTGGGTGTCTGTGAGTGTGGGTGTCTGTGAGTGTGGGTGCCTGTGAGTGTGGGTGCCTGTGAGTGTGGGTGCCTGTGAGTGTGTGTGTGTTTTGCCTGTGAGTGTGTGTGTCTGTTAGCGAGTGTGTGTTTCTGTTAGCGAGTATGTGTGTCAGTGAATGTGTGTGTATTTAGAATGCGGGGCGGGGTAAAGGTTGGGTGGGGGCGCCGCGCGGGGGGGGGGCGCTTGAGTTTTGTGCTGCCTAGGGCAGCACAAAACCAGGATACACCACTGCTTAGGAGGGCCACCACATCCCGTGGTAGACTTAAAGCCCTCAGCAATTGCACGGGAAATCCAGAGCTTAAGATCATCCTGCGGTGAAGTCTTACTGGGGACATTAGCCGCTTCCGACAAGCATTCCCTGCAGAGGTTCCTTCCAGGTGGAGCAGGTGATGAGCAATTAATGCATTTATTGGACTTTTCCCTTGATTTCCTCGCTGGGGAATCCAGATGCTTGCTGGGGCTGAAATAAAGCCATATATGACATATATTACAGGCTTAGTTAGGCACTCTTTTTAACAACCCCCCCCAATAGAAAAATTGAATGGCTCACCTATGTTTTCTAGAGAGGGATCTTGCAGAGGCAGAGGGGGAATCCATACTACAAGGGAGAACCAAAGGGAAATTCAACACACAACACCTAACCAAAAGGTCAGAGCAGACTGACCAGCAAGAGAAATTATAACAACCTTAAACAAGAAATATCAGGAATCCTACCTTATAATGACACAAAGACCTCCAGGCAGCCAAGAAACAGCAAAGGGCGAACTGCAGGGGAGCCAGGAACGAGATCGCTCGAACAGCTGATGCAGCGCACAATCAGACTGTCAGAATCTGCCTGTTTAAATAGAGCCGGGGAAACCATCCGGTCCGCGCATGCGCAGACCGCTGGAACGCACGCCGTGCGTTCCAAACGCTCGCGGCCAAGGAAAATCACTTCCGGGTTCGCCGGATCCGGCCGCGAGCACCAGCCTGTCTGCTGGAACGCAAACAGTGTCCCAGCCTGCGACGCCCGAACCCCCAGGAAGCCCCAGGCAGTCGGGGAATAGCCCCATGGCCAGAAGGCATAGCCACCAATCCAGGAGACCCCACAGGGAACCGGACAACACACCAAACCACAGGTAGGACCACTCCAGGGCCCCATAGTATGGATTCAAAGAACTGCCAGAAATAGGTGCGGGGGGGGATTTTGGACCCCAATTAAGAGGGGCAAGCTGATAACAAGGGGAATTTTTAAGGAAGACCAACCCCATCAGACAAATAGAAATCCAGTGTCTCCCTCAGAACACCTAAATCCCACGTAGCGGTTCAGTACTTACACAGAACCTGACCCAGTTAGTCCTGCTCATGCAGGCTGTTTACTGGGGCCTTCAAATGAAGAGAGGCTGAACTTCATTTGGAATGAACCCACGACAAACGCAGGAAGGTGGCCATAAAAGAAAAAGTTAAAAGTCCTGTAGAACTTGCTAAGGACAGGAAAAAAGACTGTGGTGTAAGGGGAGGAGGGACTCTTTATACCTATCAGTCTAATTAATTAATTAATCTAATTAATTCCTGTCCTGTGACTGCTAAGGGAGGAGCTACCCATAAGTGATGCTGCCATGATTAGCCAGGAAAAAGGATTTAAAGCCTATGTGTTTTTTTTTTCCCCTTTAAGCTTTCTTTTCCGTATGCCCCCTACATCTTAATGATTATATACCCCCACATGCCTTTATTTATATTTAATACCTTTCCATCCTTGTGTTGGATCTCAATATCCGGGCGCAGCCATTTTGTTCTCCTCTGCCCATAATGTCTTCTGTTTGTCCATGTAAAGTATTTTCACTGATGGATTGTGGGTACATTTAATTGGAAGCGGAAACAGAACCTTGCTTAAGCTCCACCTATTGCAAAGTTGTGTCCACGTTACTGCTATACATAAGGAAAAGAAGTCCCTACATTTCTTTAAGTATTTCATGAAAACATGAGCGCTCAGGGGAAAAATATATATATATCAGACACAGGGAGCTACAAGGAAATTAGATAAAGTTTATTTTTTTTTGTGGTGACAGAGCCACTTTAATTAGCAAAATATTGACTAACAACTTTATTTTTCATTCACAACTGCACCCATTTCAGTGCTGATTATGCAATAAATATGTCACCGAATGCCATATAACCATAAATGTGTAAAAAGGTTAGGTCAATGTTAAAGAAGTCAAGACATAAATGTAGCTTCGTACTGGCCAAAGGACATATAGAAAATAGTACAGCTTAGAACAGGTAGCATCAGTCTATATTGTTTACAATGCACAGTACACAATGCTAATAAGCTTCTTGTAACTCCCTGCTTAAACACTCAGTCAAACAAATAGGAGGCAATTGAGTATCTAATGTATTGGTAATGCAAGAGGGCTGTTTCATTTTTTTGTGCCACATATGTTTAATTCCAGCAAACTAAATTTGGTTTTAACTAACTTTATTTTATCAAATCAAAACTTTAAGGGCTGCAAATTGCAAATAGTACAGATATAACTGAGCAATGGCAGCCTACATATTCTTACTTTTATCACGTTAGAAACAGTACATTTACAATTTTAAAGGACAACTCTCACTAGAAATCTTTTTTTTTTTTTTTTTAGGAATCCTTGCAGCATTAATGGCATTTTTTAAATGAAGTATATGTAAAAAAATATCTTAAAATCTTTCACAGAACACTAGATCCCTCTGCCATATTTATACACCTTCAGTAGGACTGATGTAGAATCCCACAGTTTGGCTTCTTCTTCACTCCCTGCACAAAGCGGGGATGTCATCAGCCATTACCCTGTGTGGTCTTCCTGGTCTGAATTCCAACCGCATTGGCAATTCTTATATTCACTAAAACCAAATGTGGTCCGATTCTGGTTGATCTGACCGATTCTGTAACATTGGTTCGCATGAGCAAATCACTGTTTTTCCAAACTCATCTTAACCAATCTAGAGAAACCAGAATCGCAAATTATCATTTACTTGCTATTTGCAATAATATATATATATATATATATATATATATATATAATGGATTCTGCACCCACTACCAGACCTGTAACCGGCACTTCCACAGCGGGTGGGTCTACTCCTACCAACCTTCTGCTGAGAGCCCAACAGCTTTCTCACAAAATGGGAATTGGATGAAGGGGCAAGCGAAGCCTGGCTGCTATCGTGTGGCGACCTCACTAACATGGTCGGACCTTTATGCCGTGGACGCCTGTCTTACAATGTGCATATGCTTTTTAGTTAAATCATTGAAAAAGTTTAACTTTCCTATGGGTGTAATGCTTTCCTATGGGAGTTTTTAAGGCGCGCGGCTCTGGCAGCGCATGCGCATTCTGTTCCACTCGGGAGCCAACGTTTGAGGGGGAGGAGAGGACACCAGCACCGAGGGAGCCCTGTGCTGGATAAAGATAAGTGGCTGAAGGGGATTTAACCCCTTAGTCCAGCAGGAGGGGGGCCATGAGGGTAGGGGGTGGGGGGACCTAAGGATTATATAGTTCCAGGAAAACGAGTTTGTTTTCCTGGCACTATAGTTGTCCTTTAATATAACATTGTGCTGTATACTCGCATGCCACCTCCACTACTGTTCTAAATATGCTTACTATTGCTGTTGTGGCACTGCAAGATATTTTATCTGTATTCTGATGCACAAGAAAAATAAAGAATTATAAAAATAAAAAAATGGATTCTGTTTAACCTGGTATAGGGCATCACAGGAAGTCCTAAGATTGTATTTTGCCCAAGTCCAATAAAAATGTCCAGCCATGGAAAAATGATAGAAAATATAGAGTTAAGTTGATTTTAATTATCTGTATCGGTATCATACAAGCGCACTAATTTATAATTATAACCAATGGGAAAGAAACAAGATATGTGGATTTGATGCAATATATATTTTTATATTAATTAGTCTGTTACTCTGTCTGTTTAGCTCTTGTATGTTATTTTAGATATTCATATTGAGTTACTTTGAAAGACATGTTGTTTTGCTGTTTTGGATCAACAGCAAAAAACATATGTGAGAAAGGCTGAACTTGATGGACGCAAGTCTCTTTTCAGCTATGTAACTATGTAACTATGTAACATGTGATAATGAGCGTATTACACTTTTTTATAACACAACATTAGATGTTACAATGTATAATAAAAATCATGAAATAAAATAAAGAATTCATGCTTACAGTTATGTCTGGGTAGGATTAGTCATCTCAGATAATCGATGTTAGTATGATCTAACTGATTTCTTTCTCAATGCAAGTGATGTGTCACGTAAGGGAAGGGAAGAAGGTGTCAAGATCCATTGAATTTGGGAAATGATGAAACCATTATTGCTTTCAATTAATTAAAAATAATTAAAATAAAAAGTCAGTCTTTCCATACAGCCTGTGTGTTAGTCCAATACTGTGCCTTAACAGTACAGATATCACACGGGCCGGCCTTAGGTCTTCAGGTACCTCGTGCCAAAGTTAGGAGTGATCCCCCCCCCCCCCCCAGTGTCCAAACACCCATCATTATTGATTTTAACTATTTAATTTAGATAGATTAAGACATTTTATAACTTTATTTTAAAAAAAATATATATATATGGTTTTTGAGTATTGGTATATATGAGGGAACCATTGTGAATGCATGTGAATGTCTCTCTGTATAAGAGCATTGTGTATTGTGTGAATACTGTCAGCTTCTGTGTGTACACTTTCTCTGGATGTATGTCAGTGCTCCTGCACGTCTGTATATGTGTACATTCGTGCACTGTGTTCCTGTGTGCATGCAATGTATGTATATGTTGGTTTGTACAATGCCAGTGTGTGTTTGTTGGTGTTCCTGTGTGTAAGGAGAAAAGTAGGTCATGAGCCTCCATGACTGATGTAGAGTTCTGTTGTGAAGTGCTATTCCCATGATATTTACCCAGCCTTAAAGTCTTATAAAGAATTGTACGGACTGTGGTTCATAACATCTTTAAAGACTATGGACTTCAGATTTTGTGAAGCATCATTTCCATGATGCCTAACCAGTCTTAAGGTTTGGCTAAGCATCATGGGAGTTGTGTATATATATATATATATATATATATATATTTTTTTTTGTAAACTCCCTTCAGTGTCCCCCTACTTTTCCCTTTAGTTATCAAGTTCTACCGCCCAGTTCTCTCTTTTTAGCTCATAGTTATCAATCCCACCTCCAGTTATCTCTCTCCACCTACCCAATTATCTCTCAATTTTTACACCCAGTTACCTCTTCCAAGCCCACCATTTCAATTATCTCTCCCCAGCCTATGCTACCTTTCCCTACCCAACCCACTAGGCACCTCCTCTCCAGCCTCCTCCAGCTAATTCACTTTAGCTCATCCCAGAGTAAATTCTTCTGAGAATTAAATCCCCCTAGCCCAAGTCCCCAGTTACCCCCCAGTTATCTCTCCCTAGCCCACCTCCCCATTTATCCCCCAGTCTCCCAGTTATCTCTACCAAGCCCACCTCCCAGTTATCCCCCAGTTATCTCTCCCTAGTCCACCTCCCCAGTTATCCCCCAGTCTCCCAGTTATCTCTCCCTAGCCCACCTCCCCAGTTATCCCCCAGTCTCCCAGTTATCTCTCCCTAGCCCACCTCCCTAGTTATCCCCCAGTCTCCTAGTTATCTCTCCCTAGTCCACCTCCCCAGTTATCCCCCAGTCTCCCAGTTATCTCTCCCTAGCGTACCTCTCCAGTCATCCCCCAGTCTCCCAGTTATCTCTCCCTAGCGTACCTCCCCAGTCATCCCCCAGTCTCCCAGTTATCTCTCCCTAGCCCACCTCCCCAGTTATCCCCCAGTCTCCCAGTTATCTCTCCCTAGCCCACCTCCCCAGTTATCCCCCAGTCTCCCAGTTATCTCTCCCTAGCCCACCTCCCCAGTTATCCCCCAGTCTCCCAGTTATCTCTCCCTAGCCCACCTCCCCAGTTATCCCCCAGTCTCCCAGTTATCTCTCCCTAGCCCACCTCCCCAGTTATCCCCCAGTCTCCCAGTTATCTCTCCCTAGCCCACCTCCCCAGTTATCCCCCAGTCTCCCAGTTATCTCTCCCTAGCATACCTCCCCAGTTATCTCCCAGTTATCTCTCCCTAGTCCACCTCCCCAGTTATCCCCCAGTCTCCCAGTTATCTCTCCCTAGCCCACCTCCCCAGTTATCCCCCAGTCTCCCAGTTATCTCTCCCTAGCCCACCTCCCCAGTTATCCCCCAGTCTCCCAGTTATCTCTCCCTAGCATACCTCCCCAGTTATCTCCCAGTTATCTCTCCCTAGTCCACCTCCCCAGTTATCCCCCAGTCTCCCAGTTATCTCTCCCTAGCCCACCTCCCCACTTATATCTCCTTAGCCAACTACCCAGTGATCTCTGTCTCCTACCAATTTGTGAGAGTATAAAGCAGCATTGTGTCTCCCTTCTATGCTGTAGTACTTCATGTAACTGGTCGCAGTGCTGACAGTACAATGGAGGGGGGAGTGATATGAAGCAATATGGGAGGCTGGATTAAGGTGGGCAATTGGCTGGGCCGAATTCTGCTTGTGGGTCGGTTGTGCATTTCTTTCAACCCTTTGTGCGTCCTATTGAATTTCACAGTTTGAACAACCCTAAGGCCAGCCCAGGACACCATTATTAACAATAAAAACAAAACAAAAACGCCATCATCTCACATCAACTGTCGTGCCCGCTTAGTCTTCAACATTCCCATCAGGGTCCGATCAGACATGTGTCCAAGGTCAATAAGTTGAGTACCATAGAGTTGGGAAATCACAAGATTTAGACCCAGAAAGCACATATTTTAAAATAAGGGAGCATTTCACAGTATTTCTTTTGTTATTCTTATAAAACAAAAACACATTGATTGTTATCACATTACAATAAGGATAATACGAATAAAGTTAAAACTATAGCATAGCACCACAGCTCTGCTTTATGCTGATTAAGCATCCTGCCATAGTGTGCTAATGCAAAACAGACAGAAAATGTCCTATCAGAAGATAGAAACCTGCTCAGTTCACAGATACATGTTATTTGTACACAATGACATGCTTTGTTGAGATGATTTGCCATATTTACAGCCTTACACTGCCACCTTGTGACTATAGCTATCTTGAAATCATTTGTCTAGATTCTGCATGTCTGACGATGTTTATCCTGATCTGTCATAGATTGCTTCTGCCTTGCCCAATAAACATGTCCGTTTGCAGTTATCATTAAGAAAGTTTTCTTTGTACTTAGCGTGTTGAGGAGATGTACTCATGAATTTGTTGCTTTTGAATAATAAAAAAAACAAAAAACGAAAGTTAGTGCAAGTCCCATTGATAAACTGCCTAAACACAGAAAACATCAATTTTGGTAAAGGAATGGTCTACTGCTCAAATAACTCCTTGCGAATTCTAAAGAAGATGCTTGAAGCCGAGTTGATACATATATCAACTTGACTTCAAGGATCATCTTTGAAATTCGCTAGATGTGATTACAGTTGGTCTGCTATTTGTGAACATTGATTTGTGGAAGTTAATTTTAATATGCACCAGGAGATCAAGGGGATCATAACAGTAGATGTTGGCTGGTGGCAACTGCAGTTGGTTGCAGAGTTAATATAACAATTATAATAAGAATATCCCCCACACATAATATAGGCTGATTTCTATATTCTAAGAATAGAATTCTAAGATGCTCTCAACTCCTTCCCTCCCACCAACCACCAAAACGATGTTGGAACCGATGGTCTTGGGGGGCGGGGGGGAAACAGGGACCGCGAGACCAAGAGGTAGGCAAGGGACCAGTCACATAGATGATATACGGATGGAAATCGCTAAGGGAACAGTTGCACATGTCGCCTACACCCAGCCCCCTTCTCCCGGTGACCCACAATAGCAATATAGGCAGAGAGCTGCCGGCCAGGGCATGGAGCTTCCTGGGCTACGGGGCATATATATCCCCATACACAGGGCCTTACGGGATGGCAGACTACGGGACCTAGATTCGCTTTTGGAGGGTAGACCACGGACCGCTCTGATTACTCTTAGATATATGCAACTGAAACAATACTATACTACACTCACACATAAATAACATTTGCATAGGGAGCTAACGTGGTTCGAGGGGCTCTGTGACCGAGGTTCCATGATGGATCATGCAGTCTCCGCGCTATACCAACACCTAGTTACGAATGACCAGACGGACAATAATACATTCCGAAGGAAGTGGGAGGAATCGCTTGGTAGAACATTCACAACAACGCAGTGGGACAAAGCACTCCTGTGGCAACACAAGAGCTCCATGAGCTCCTATTATCAGGAGGTTAATTACAAATTGATATCCTTCTGGTACAGAACGCCGACCGTAATACACCAAATTTTCCTGGCCCAATACCATTTACACAATTCTCAAAACAAAGATAACATTTGAATCCCCACCAGATCACACGGAAGGGAACATCCACCAAAACGGAACATGATAGCACACTAACGGGGATGACAAAGCGCTTACCATAAGCAATGCAGGCTCCGCGCCCAAAGCATAACCAACACATTGAGAATGGTCATGAGAACTGGAGAAGTATGATATGGCACCCCTCAGAGGGAAACAGGGTAAAGGGAATAGAAAAGGCTATGTTACCAAGCCAAAAGACCCAGGGGGACAACATGAATCTCTGATCTTCGCACCACCAGAGAGCCTTAGGACAACGCATATAACACAGATAGCCTTTTCATGTTGATGATAATATGACGGAGACCTGCGTGTCCCAAAATGCATGTTTCGTCTACCTCTCAATAAAAAAAGATTTATAAAAATAAAAAAAATGATGTTAGAAGTCGTTATGGTAAGAAGGGGGATAATACCAGAGTTAGATTTCTATAGTGTTAAGAGGATTCAAACTTGAGAGGAGTAATAGTTCTGATATAAGAGGTGTTTCGAATGATTGGATCTAGGGTTAGAGAGAAATTAAACCTAGTTTTAGGGTAAAGTGTTTAGTTTCAGATTTACGCTCTCAGTGCTTACATTTTTAACCAAGGAAAGAGTTTGTTTATTTTTTTGGAAAGGCTTAAATTTAGGGTTAGGGAAGTAGGTGTGTTTAGGGTACAGCTATGTGGAGTTTGAAGGGTTATTTGCAAAGTATTCACCCTCCTGTGATTTATAGTAGAATTGCATGATCTGTTATGTGTGAATCACTTATTGCTGTCCCTGCTCCTCCTGCAAAGCATTTCCTGTGTGAGAGGCTGTTAGTGACAGATGGGAAGTGATCTCTTCCACTTCCTGTCCAGCCTCACACACAGACACTGGAGGAGCCGGGGCAGCACTGAGTTTTCCACCCTCTCTAACTGTTCCTGCAGCTCTACAATCAGGCATAGGAGGCTGACTGGACTACAGAGGACACTAGCCTAGGCTCCTGATACTATCTCACCTCACCTGCCCACCTACGCTCAAAAATGCACATTGTAAGTCCTGTAAAAAGCACCCCATGTACTTATAGGCAGCTGCCTACTCTGCCTAATGGTAGGAAATATGCTTATTGGGTTTATATAAATACTGGTCTAGATTTGTAAGTGAACATGGAACATCAGGGAAGACAAATTGAAATTGACAACAGTATTTTTTTGATATTGACAAAAGTAATAATAATAATAATAATAATAATAATAATAATAATAATAATAATAATAAAAATAATAATATTAAAAAAATATACAAAAACTTGTTTTGGTCAGTTTATTAAATTCTAAATCCTATCAATCTATCAAATAAATAAATCCCAGATGGATAGCTTAGTTCGAGTGTGGATTACAAGTAACTTGATTTTGATGAAGTCTGAAACAATTTTTTGTAAAAATCTACAATGCACTGCTTCCCTGTATAGAAATAAATAAATATTTAAAGTGCCCCCTCAGTAGCTGAAAATGCCTATCTTGTGTGTGAACAGTCTTTACCCAAATACAAAGTTATTTACTAAAGTGAGAATTATCAGGTATTTAAAGTTTAAGGATAAAGTAGCATAAATGGAAAAAAATTCCAAGTCAACTATGATATCAGTTTGTCTAATTTGGCCTCAAAGTGGCTCTGTTCCACCCCTAGAAACAGAGAAGTCACCATCTTGGGTCTTTGTAATCTATGCAAAGACCTAAGAAGGTGACAGCGACTTTAAACTTAAAATTCACCTTGATTTCACTTTGAATTGCTGATAATGCTCACCTTTATAATGTATCCTGCATGTTTAACACACTATTAATGCACCTTGTAGTAATTATCGCAATTTAAATCCATCAAATGTTTCACTAAGCCAGCAGTAGCGATTAGTGCACATGGCACTGGTCCTGCCCTTTACTTAAATCTTCTAAGCAGCAATATAGATGAAGACTGTAGCAGTCGCTTATTTTCAAGTTTGGATCCGAACATTTACACTCATTTACACAGAGTTTTAATGAATTTAAAATAATGAACATTTTTTACATATCAAACTGTAGGCAATACTCTATTGCTGCATATCACATAATATGTGTCAAAAAACAGAACTGTATATACAGTCACCACAACACACACTACCACACAAAAATAATACAATGAAAGGTGTTCTTTGATGAAGACAGAATGTTGAAACAAATTGTGTGATGAGGTTTATGCTGTGAATAGATTATGCACTTTATTGATGAATCCTGGGCTCAGAATTTAAAAGTTAGTTTGCAAGTTTGTAAATAAAGTAATCTTGTTGATACGTTAATCTTCTCTATTCTGATTTTGTGTGCGTATTTCTTGAGTAAAGAACCTCTACAATAATTCTGAAGTTACATACAGGACGAAATCCGGTGAAGTTACGTACAGGACCGAATTCTGACCTCATTGGCAATTTGCAGATTTACTAAAGCCGATGCGGTCAGGATTTGGTTTCCCAGTCAATTCTGTAAAATGAGTTTGGAAGCATTCGAAAAATCGGTAAAACAAAAAATAAAAAGTGGTGAAATAGATAATAGAAATAAAAAGGTGACTGTTTATTTTAAAGTTAAATATATCATATTTCAATCAATATATAATTTTACATAAAATGATGCAGAGTCTTTTGGAAAGAAGCAAAAAACAAAGAAGAAACAAATCATGGTGTAATATGTCTTATACAAAATATACGATAAATAAAAAATGCAAAGAGAACACTCACACTTCAAAGAGCTATATAGAGCTCTACTGTAATAAGTGTTGACAATTTAAACCTGTCTATGGATATAGGATGTAGTCAGTGAGGCTCAATGGTTGCAGCCTCAGGTAGGTTAGTAGTTCCCAAACCAGTCTTCATCGCCCACCAACAGTCCAGGGATTATGTATTTCCCTGTTTTATTTCAGTTGAGACGCTGACACAACGTGGACTGTTGGTGGGTCTGGAAGACTGGCTTTTGCCAGCCCTCCCCTTCTAACCCAGCCCAGACTTTGTATGGCTGTCCAACCACAGACTTCCCAAGGCAGCTCAATGAAAAGTCTTTGAAAGGCTGGTGCTCGGGGCAATTTCTGCCTCTTGAGTTTAGCTCCACTGAGCTAAACTATCAGGAAGTAGTTGATTGACAGAAACAGGTTGTCTGATTGACAGTCAAGGTGGTATAGCAAGGTTAATCTATAAAAGTGCCAATTTATGTTGAAATCTGCACTTTTTGTAAAATGAAAAAAATGGTACACACGTTGAAGCTGAAATGCTTTAGGGTTCCGGAGTGCCATGCATCACTTGCCAAAGGACATGCATCACAAGCCCATTTTTATTTTTTAAACCAGCAATAAAACACTTTTGAACAAACATACAAAGCAAAATAAGGCAAGAAAAACGTTAAAATGTATTTAGTAAATATTTATAAACTTGCTAGAAAAACTTGGTCAGATTGCATTGTTGGGCATGCCTCTCAGCTAAGAGAGTTTCTCCAGGCTCCCCCCTCCCTCTTGCCCTCCCATCTAAGTTTAGACCAGGCCTCCAGTGACAAAAACATGGTATCATTGTGCAACAGCAGGAGAGAGTGAAAGAGAAGCCTCACGATCACACTGATCAGACTAATCTCTTCTCCCCATCCTCATCCTGCAAGGTGAAAAGATCCAATTGCACATGTGTAAATCTGTCCGACATGCTCAATGAGTGTATGGGAAATGCATAAGGAAGAAGAATCAGATGAACATAAATAAAAAATGATATTTACCTGCTTTTTAGAGTGTGGCATCTATCTCATTCGAAGCTAAAGCTTTTGAATGGGCCAGTTGTCTCAAAGTGATGCATCCCCCTCTAAGTATTTGGTGTTTACTTTTATAGTTGTGTTCTTTTCAATAATAACATAGAGTTGAACCTTTATCAATAGTCCATTTGTCTGTCTGATAAATAAATGTACCTTAGTCCAACAATGAGCCTTCCAGTAATGATCAGATTATCTGTATGTTCATAGGTTCATAGGTGACTGTAGATAATGTAGATCAATTTGTTTATGGATTCATCAATATCTTGCTTTTTCTAATTAGATTTTACAATTCTTTTTATGCATTGCTGCTCCGATTTCTCGTGTTACCATTTCATCTACTCTGCACCGGTGACAACAAATAGATCAATGCTTTATTTACTTCACCATGCACTGGGGTTGTGGGTGGTAGCACTTTTGGAATTTTGCATTCTCTTTAGTCCCTCGTTAGATGGAGTAATATGGTAGTGTCAGGATCGGGACAGGGATCCAACACGCAGAGTACAAAGAGTGGAAAGGTACGTATACCGGGCCTTAGAATGGCCGGACTAACGTACCGAGAGTAAAGAATAGTCAGAGGCAAGCCGAGGTCGAGGGAACGAGAAGACAGATAAGCGAGAGACAAGCCGGGTCAAGGGATAACAGAGAAACAGGGTAGTACAACGAGCCGAGTCAAAACCAATGGAGCAAACTAGAATACCAGAGCACTGAGTGACTAGACAAGCTAGAACCACGACAGGGCAATGAGCTGAAGTAAGGAGTAAGCTTAAATACCCTGGCTCTGGATGGAAATCACGCCTCTGACAAGTACCGATTGGATATCGGACACTTGAGTGACAGATTGCTCGTGCTAGCGTCATGACGTCACGTATTGAGCGTCCTGCTAGAAAAGGACGTGGATTCCTCGCGGCCGGTGTTTAAGTGACTGGATGAACCGCGAGGAACGGAGGAAACAGCTCGCCTGGATGGATATACCACCAAGTCTCTACCTCCCTTAGAGGTAGAGGCCTCAGGTACCCTGACAGTACCCCCCCTCTCAGATACGCCCACCGTGCGGAATGAACCGGGGCGAGATGGGAAGCGAAGGTGAAATGCTCTGCGAAGGCGAGAAGCATGGACGTCCTCCTGAGGTACCCAACTCCTCTCCTCAGGACCATATCCCTTCCAGTTGACCAGATATTGCAATTTTCCCCTTGAAATTCTGGAGTCAATGATGGAGTTGACCTCGTACTCTTCCCGACCCTCCACCTGAACAGGATGAGGCGAGGAGACCTTAGAGGAGAATTTGTTGCAAATGAGGGGTTTCAACAAGGAGACATGAAAAGAGTTAGGAATGCGTAAGGCAGGTGGCAGAGCAAGGCGATACGCAACCGGATTGATACGAGTGAGAACCCTGTAAGGGCCTATGTAACGAGGAGCAAATTTCATGGACGGGACTTTTAGGCGAATATTCTTAGTACTCAACCATACCCTATCCCCAGGAACAAAAACAGGAGCCGCTCTTCTATGTTTGTCAGCGTGTTTCTTGAACAGCGAGGAACTATGTAATAGAATTTGTCGAGTCTGGTCCCATAATTTCTTCAGGTTGGCGACATGATCATCAACCGACGGTATCCCCTGAGAAGATGAAACCGAAGGAAAAATCGAAGGATGAAAGCCATAGTTCATGAAGAAAGGGCTAGAGCGAGTTGAATCGCAAACAAGGTTATTGTGTGCGAACTCCGCCCAAGGAATCAGACCGACCCAATCGTCCTGGTGTTCGGAAACAAAGCAACGCAGATACTGTTCGATCTTTTGATTAGTACGTTCAGCAGCTCCGTTAGACTGAGGGTGATAGGCAGAGGAAAAGTTCAATTTGATGCCCATTTGAGAACAAAAGGATCTCCAGAAACGTGAGACAAATTGAGAACCTCTATCAGAAACAATCTCTGAAGGGATCCCATGTAGACGAAAAACTTCTCTCGCAAAAATCTCCGCCAATTCAGGAGAAGTCGGAAGTTTAGGTAGTGGCACGAAATGGGCCATTTTGGTAAATCTATCCACCACCGTGAGGATAACAGTCTGTCTTTTGGAAGCAGGCAAATCAACGATAAAGTCAATGGACAAACAGGACCAAGGTTTCTCAGGAATGTCCAAGGGGTGTAACAGGCCACATGGGGATGCATGAGATAGTTTAGTCTTGGCACAAGTCTCACAAGCTGCAACGAACTCCTCAATATCCTTACGAAGTGAAGGCCACCAGAAATCCTTGGATATCAGAGAGTACGTCTTGCGAATACCAGGATGACCAGCTATTTTACTTTCATGAAAACATTGTAAGAGCTCCAGTTGAAGTTCAGGGGGAACAAAGTTTCTTCCCTCAGGAGTGTTTCCGGGAGCTAGATGTTGTGACTTCAAGATCTGGTCAAGTAGCGGGGAATGAATTTTGAGACTGGTATTAGCAATAATATTGCATTTGGGTACAATGGAAGACAAAAGTGGTTCAACTGAAGCAGAGGGTTCATATTGGCGAGATAGCGCATCGGCTTTAGAATTCTTTGACCCAGGTCTGTAAGTCAGAACGTAATTGAAATGGGTAAGAAACAACGACCAACGAGCCTGCCTGGAGGACAGACGCTTGGCCTCTCCGATATAGGACAAGTTTTTGTGGTCTGTCAGGATGGTAACAGGATGTAAAGTACCTTCCAATAAATGTCTCCATTCTTTCAAAGCCTTGATAACCGCTAGTAATTCTCTGTCACCAATGTCATATCTGCTTTCAGTACCGGTCAATTTTTTAGAGAAAAATCCACATGGATGTAATGGTTTATCAACACCCAACCTTTGAGATAGAACAGCACCTAAACCAGTCTCTGATGCGTCTACCTCGAGCAAAAATGGCAGAGAAGTGTCAGGGTGAACTAAAATTGGAGCGGAAGCGAAAAGCTCCTTGAGAGTCTTGAACGCAATGAGAGCTTCAGTAGTCCAATTCTTAGTGTCAGCCCCCTGTTTGGTCATGTTAGTGATGGGTGCAATAATGGAAGAATAGCCCTTAATAAAGCGCCTATAATAATTGGAAAAACCAATAAATCTCTGTATGGCTTTAAGACCTGTGGGTAAAGGCCACTCTAGAATGGATTGGAGCTTATCCGGATCCATCTTAAATCCCTCCCCAGAGATCACATAGCCGAGAAAGGTTACCTGGGTTTGATCAAAGCTACATTTCTCCAACTTGCAGTACAAGCCATGCTGGAGAAGCTTGTGCAAAACCCTCCTGACTTGTTTGTGATGAATCTCAATGTCACTAGAATGAATGAGTATATCATCTAGGTATACAATGACGCACTCTTGCTGAAATTCCCTAAGAACCTCATTAATCAGATCTTGGAATACTGCTGGCGCATTGCATAACCCAAAAGGCATGACAGTATATTCATAGTGGCCATATCGAGTATTGAATGCCGTCATCCACTCATGTCCCTGCTGGATTCTCACCAAGTTATATGCCCCTCTGAGGTCTAACTTGGTGAAAATTGTAGAGCCCTTCAAACGATCGAAGAGTTCGGTGATCAAGGGAATCGGGTAGGCATTTTTAATGGTTATCTTATTCAGGCCTCGATAATCAATACAAGGTCTCAAAGAACCATCTTTCTTTTTAACAAAAAAAAATCCAGCCCCGGCAGGGGAGGAGGACCTCCTGATGAATCCCTTGTCTAAATTTTCGTGAATATATTCCTCTAGGACTGAGTTCTCCTTTATAGATAATGGGTATACATGACCTCTGGGAGGCATGGTACCAGGGAGTAGGTTAATTTTGCAATCAGAGGACCTGTGTGGGGGTAAGGTATCGGCTTTCTTTTTGTCAAACACTGCCTTTAAATCTAGATACTGAGACGGAATTAGTGTCTCTGTAGGATTGTCAGAGGTATTCGATGTATTAGTTAATCCAAGAGGTAAGACCTTCCGCAAGCATTTTTCTTGACAATTCTCTCCCCACGAAACTATCTCCCCTGATTCCCAATTAATAATAGGGTTGTGTCTCCTCAGCCAGGAGTACCCCAGAACTATGGGAATAGACGGAGAAGAAATGAGCATCAAGGATATATCCTCTTTATGCAGGATGCCAACAGTCAAGTTAATCGGTATGGTCTCATGAAAAATAACAGGCTCAAGTAACGGTCTACCATCGATGGCCTCAACAGCCAGAGGTGTCTCTTTTAACTGGGATGGAATAGCATGCTTGGCAGCAAAACCCTGATCTATAAAGCTCTCAGCAGCTCCAGAATCGATTAGTGCCATAGTCTTAACTACTCCCTTCTCCCACTTTAAAGAAACGGGTAACACAAGCCTGAGCTCCTTGTAGTTGTGAATAGAGGACAAAGTAGAAACACCCAAGGCCTGTCCTCTAGAGGAACTTAGGTGCGAGCGTTTCCCGAACGATTGGGACAATTTAGGCGTAAATGACCCCTGACTCCACAATACATACATAAACCCTCCCTTCTCCTGTACTGTCTCTCCCTTTCAGTGAGATGAGTACTGCCTATATGCATAGGTTCAGGAATACGTAAGTCTTCGAACTCAGAGATTTGAAAGGTAGGCGCTAGTTTAAAGGAGGGTCTACGGGTCCTATCTCGAGTGTTCTGCCTCTCTCTTAAGCGTTCATCAATACGAGATATAAAAGAAATTAAATCCTCCAAATTTTCAGGGAGTTCTCTAGTAGCGACCTCGTCAAGAATTACATCTGATAACCCATTCAGAAACACATCTATATAAGCCTGTTCGTTCCACTTAACTTCTGCCGCCAAGGATCTGAACTCTAGTGCATACTCCACAAGTGTTCGATTGTCCTGTTTAAGGCGCAACATTAATCTAGCTGCATTGACCTTTCTGCCAGGAGGGTCAAAAGTTCTTCTAAACGCAGCTACAAAGGCATTATAATTATAGACGAGTGGATTATCATTCTCCCATAAAGGATTGGCCCATCTCAAAGCTTTTTCAATGAGCAGAGTAATAATAAATCCAACCTTTGCTCTATCTGTAGGATAAGAGCGGGGTTGTAGTTCGAAATGGATGCTAATCTGGTTTAGAAAGCCACGACACTTCTCCGGTGACCCGCCATAACGTACTGGTGGGGTAATACGGGAAGAAGCACCTACAGTGGCTACCTCTAGACCTGAGACTGCAGGAGAGATAGAAGGAGTACGTGTCTCCTCAGGTGGATTACTAGCACGAGACAAAAGTGCCTGTAGTGCCAAAGCCATCTGATCCATCCTATGTTCCATGGCGTCAAACCTGGGATCCGAAGAACCAAGCTGACTGTTTGTACCTGCAGGATCCATTGGCCCTGTCGTAATGTCAGGATCGGGACAGGGATCCAACACGCAGAGTACAAAGAGTGGAAAGGTACGTATACCGGGCCTTAGAATGGCCGGACTAACGTACCGAGAGTAAAGAATAGTCAGAGGCAAGCCGAGGTCGAGGGAACGAGAAGACAGATAAGCGAGAGACAAGCCGGGTCAAGGGATAACAGAGAAACAGGGTAGTACAACGAGCCGAGTCAAAACCAATGGAGCAAACTAGAATACCAGAGCACTGAGTGACTAGACAAGCTAGAACCACGACAGGGCAATGAGCTGAAGTAAGGAGTAAGCTTAAATACCCTGGCTCTGGATGGAAATCACGCCTCTGACAAGTACCGATTGGATATCGGACACTTGAGTGACAGATTGCTCGTGCTAGCGTCATGACGTCACGTATTGAGCGTCCTGCTAGAAAAGGACGTGGATTCCTCGCGGCCGGTGTTTAAGTGACTGGATGAACCGCGAGGAACGGAGGAAACAGCTCGCCTGGATGGATATACCACCAAGTCTCTACCTCCCTTAGAGGTAGAGGCCTCAGGTACCCTGACAGGTAGGCATTGGCATTTTGCATTGCTGAGGTAATCAGGGATCCTTGGTAGGAATCTAGTAGTCAGTATGAGGTACAGACAGAGAGATTAGGTTACCGTAGATTGTGTGTTTTAGACATAGACTGAGTGCCTTGGCGTTTAAAGATATACACACACAGGGTTTATATCCTCTCTCTAATCCGCATTTCTGGGTTACTCCTGAGAATTACCTGCAGCTGTGCTATGGCCTTGAAGTCCACCTAACTCTAGCATCTATTTGATAGGAGACTAAGTGTTTTTAAGCTTTATTAATAAATATTTTTTCTTTTAACGATTTAGCACGCACTAAAGGGTTGTACTACTTTTTCCTGGCACTATATCCCTTTTTGGGTATATGTGTCGGTGAATTAGTATTTTTTCTTCTCCTTCTTTTCAATTTAATCAATTAGGGTTACCCCCTGTGTATCAGTACAACCTGGTGACTTGCCATTTTTTGATTTTGGGTTACCAATTGGAACCGAAATCGACCTATAGACAGTTATACTTTAGGTGTTTATCCCCATAAGTCACCACTACCCACCTTCTTTTTTATTACGTTAATTTATAATTGGGCGTTCCTTTTTGTCCTTCTAACTATGGCAGGGTTCCTTGCCAATAGACCTGATGCTAATAGCTGGTGTGCCGATGTTGAATCTGTCTTTAGCAATGATCTTACTATGCAAAATTTATCACCTCCTAATATTCACTCTCATTTCAATAAACTGAATAAACTGTTTAGGCAACAAATCAGAATGAGTTGGGAGATATCTACTTTACAGAAATATCTCTCCAAAAACATTATACCAAGGGGGTTACGGGTACAGGTACCCCCGGCTAGACAGATGGCTTTGGAAGAATTTAATAAAGAATGGGAGGAAGCGGCTACCACCTGCTCAAATACGTTCATGAATATTATTTGCAAGTATGAAACCATGAGATTAGAGACCGTACAACAGGAATTAGACAAGCAAATCGAGGAGGTCCAACAGGTAAAAGCTGACCCCCAATTTGAACCATTAGAAGTAAAGCTAAAGTCTAACCTGGATAAGTTTTCACATCAGGTTAAGGTTAGAAAGCATCAAAAATACCTTCGGGATGTATCAGACTTTGAAAGGGGAAGGGTTTATCACCCCTTCAAGAGGAGAAATAAAGTTGATTCTGATTATGCCAGCACATCAGAATACGAATCCACTGATACAGAGTCTGATAGGCCGTCAACCTCACATACGCCCACAGTGACCAATCCACCAAAAAGTATCTTAAAGAAAGGGGTGGATTTTTTAGGTCTACGACAGGCAGAGCTGTCTCAGGGCCCTCGTACGAGGAACAGAGGTCGAGGCCAGAGGTACCGAAGGTAGTACCCAAACCATCCTTACAGATTATTAACCTGTCCAAATCCACTCTCTCTGATGCCCAAATGAATGTATTATCCAAGGGACTATCTTACGTCCCCACCCCCACTTTCAATAAATTCACATGGACAAAGGATGTCAACTTATTTGTAAGGAAACTAGCCCTACATAAATATCATGAGCTACGTAAAGAGACTAGAGCTCAGAGTTTGGGGTTGACATCTAAAGATCTACTAATACAAATGTTTGTTGAACTACTGGAAACCAATGATGGTTCAATAAGGAACCTGGTTCCCCAAACCAAATTGAGATCCAAGAGTAGATTCACCCCACCGTTTAAAGATTTTAGGAATCTGGAGGTATTCTTGGACATGGTTTGCAGGGAAATTGCGTCCTTACCAATGGACGATTTCCAACCACAGTCGCGGGGTAATCTTTCTAAACAGGAGAGGATGGCCATTAGTCAGCTCCAAGCCAATAGGGACCTGATTATTAAGCCATCCGACAAGGGAGGGAATGTGGTGGTTATGGACAGGGATTACTATGTAAGGATGGCTGAACGCCTTGTATTGGACGAAAAGACATACCGTGTGATAAAGAGTGATCCTACCTCACTTTTTCTGACTGAATTGCGCACACTTTTGATAGGCGCTATTGATATGGATTTCATCTCGAAAGATGAATTTGAATTTATGAATCCCAAAGACCCAGTTCTGTCAACCTTTTACTGCCTACCCAAGGTACATAAATCCATGTCTGACGTAACGGGCAGACCGATCGTATCTGGGTGCGGCAATCTCACTCAAAATGCTAGTGTGTTTCTGGATAGGGTCCTATCCCCGATGGTACAAGAGCTACCCTCACATCTTAGGGACACTAAGCAGTTACTCGGGTTTCTTAACCAGACTAAGCTTCCTAACCAAGCTAAACTGTGTAGCCTGGATGTGGAGGCATTGTATAGCTCAATCCCCCACGAATTAGGAATTGAACACTGTAGATTTTTTCTCTCACTGAATCTTGAACTACCTGAGAGATATATTGATTTTATATCAGATCTATTAAGATTTGTTTTGACCCACAATATATTTCTCTTTAATGGTAAACTCTATCATCAAGTGAGGGGCACGGCCATGGGGACACCATGTGCACCATCATATGCAAATCTACATTTGGGCTGGTGGGAGAGAGCAATCAGGGAGGACCCTACCCTTAAACAATATATGGACTGTGTCCTACACTGGAAGAGGTACATTGATGACATCCTTATTGTCTGGATGGGTACCTCGGAGCATTTTGGGGATTTCGTTACAGCCCTTAACGATAATACTCAAAATCTACGCTTCACAAGTGAGATAGGGGGCTCTAGCTTATGCTTCTTGGATGTGTCTTTAGAAATAGGAGTCACGAATGAAGTACACACTACCCTCTTTCGTAAAAAGACAGCTACTAACAGTCTTTTAGACTGGTCTAGTCACCACAATAACCAATGTGTGAGCGCTAAAATCCCATGCAGAAAATATGGCAGCGTTCACAAATACAATGCACAAGAGATTGTGAAAAGCAAAACAATAGTTACCAAAAAGAACGCGCTAAAATAATCTGTAAATATAAAGAAACAAATAATGGTGCAGACCATCTGGTAATAATAGTATGGGGAAAAGGTGTTATATGTAATAAACTCACATGTCCCAGAGCCCTATCACCCCTGGCTCTGGGTTTGAAATGCTCCTTGGGAGAGGGGATATTCCCACACTGCAGGATAGTCAGGAGGATATGTCCACTGATAATTCCGTTGTGCTGTATGTAAAAGGAAAGAAGGGCAGGACCTCCAATTGAATAGTATCACAATTCGTTTTATTGTATAAAAAAGGTTAAAAACCCTTACTTTGGATGTGGTGGGTACAAACTCGCAGAGTCACCCACATAAAAGCATAAAACACATGTATTCGAAAAAACGCTTCCTGGTTATGGTCCGGTCACGTGATCGCTTCCGGGTCCGCCCTCCAATGACGTCCGTGTGACGCGTTTCGCCCGCCTCCACAGGCTTCTTCCGACAACGTCATGGGGTTTCAGTCTTCCTTTTAAGTCCATAGTGCCGCCCTTCTCTCGCCTCATTGGTCGGGGGGCGTGGTTTCACACGATCTTTTTCAATCATTCAATTGCACACTAATAAACTTCATAGACTTAACCCCTTCCAGCACCCACACTAAAATGGTTATATTCAGTGTCACATAAGAAATGGAATCATCTAAGTGATGTTAATCCCAATTATTTCTAATGTATATATAGACCTTATCTAAATTATTCTACATAATGATTTATCAAAGAGACATCTTCTTACTTCATTAAATTATATTTTTAAGTATACACAATGGATATTATACGAGGGTAATTGATAAAAATTCTATACAAACAATACAACAGAGATCAATTCTAGACAGCAGGAAAAACCTTAACTTTTCCCATATCCCTTAAGATAGACAGTGCAGATATATTATGCTCATTTCTAAAGTATACAGTTCTTATACTAAATACAGGCTGACATTATTGCAGAGTACCTGCTGATTGAAAAAGGGGGGGGAGAGGTTGGAAAAAACAGCCATTATAATTTATTTACAAAAAATGACATTACAATTTATTTACAAGAAATGACAAATTTCAAATTCTCCATTTAAACCCCTAGGGAACAACGATTTCAATTTAAACACCCACCTCATTTCTTGTTTCGACAATTTATTGTCTAGATTTTCACCCCTCCAATTTCTACCAACTCTCTCTATCCCAATAAATTGTAATTTGGTAACATCTCCCTGATGTTTGTGAATAAAATGGGAGGATAGGGGGTGCTCCTTAAAACCTCTTTTTATGTTACGCACATGCTCCTCGATACGAGTGTGCACTTGCCGGGTAGTTTTGCCGACATAGTGCATATTGCACGGGCATGTGAGGACATAAATACAGTTTGTGGTGTGACAAGTTATCAGTTGCTTCACACTATATACTTGTTGTGTATTGCCCCCTATTAGTTCTTTTTTGACACACTTAGTGGCTCCCGTGGTTCTGCACGCCAAGCAGTATCCGCATTGGAAAAAACCCACATCTTTATTGAGGAAGTTCTTATTTAAATTTTCTTGTCTAAAGCTGCTCTTTACCAGATGGTTCTTGATACTCGGTACTCCCCTGTAGATGATCCTTGGTTTTTTCGAGATTATCTTGTCTAACAGGGGGTCCTCTTTTAAGACAAACCAATATTTATTGATTATATTTTTTAAATCCTTATTCTTCCCTGAATAATCAAAAATTAGGGAAACTTCATTCTTGTTACTATTCTTTTTATTTTCAATCTTTTTACTTGATTTGTCTAGTAGCTTTTTCCTATCTATTTTCCCCACTTCCTTATGTGCCTTGTCCAATAGAGTCCTAGGGTAGTTTTTAGCCGTGAACTGTTCTACTAACTTGTCAATCTGACTCTCGCAAGTTTCTCCACTTGTGCAGTTTCTTTTTAACCTTAACATCTGCCCTTTGGGGATGTTGTCCAGCCACGGGCCATAATGGCAGCTGTCATAAAAAATGAAACTATTAACGTCCACCTTCTTGAAGAAGGTTTCAGTACATATTTGGTTGTGGGAAATAAAAATTCGTAAATCCAAGAAATTAACCTGACTATCACTATGGTCCATAGTGAGTTGAATCCCCCATGAATTGGAGTTTAAATGTGTCAAAAAGGCTGTAAGCTCTTCTGCAGAGCCCCTCCAGATCCAGAACAGATCGTCGATGTAACGGCGATAGGTGACCAGGTTCTGCACCCAGCCATGACCACCATATATAAAGGATTCCTCCCAATATGACATAAAAAGGTTTGCATAGCTGGGTGCGAACCTAGTCCCCATCGCCGTCCCAAGGATCTGTAGGTAGAAAGAGTCCAGGAAATAAAAATAGTTATTAGTCAGAATAAGATGGATACCCTCCAAAATAAATGTCTGTTGGTCCGGGGATAAATTTGAAGCCGACAGAAAAAATTGAACGGCCTCCATACCCTTAGAATGTGGGATAATCGAATAGAGTGATGACACATCCGCCGTTACAAGGATGTCACCATCCTTCCACTCGACTTCCTCCAATATTTGGAGAATTTGACTAGTGTCCCTTAAATAGGCTCTTGTTCCCTTCACTAGGGGTTGTAGACATAAGTCAATATACTCCGACAAGGGGGCTGACACCGAACCTATCCCAGAGATAATGGGCCTCCCTGGTGGTCTAGTTTCATGTTTATGGATTTTCGGTAGAAAATAGTATACAGGTATCTTGGGATAGATGACAACCAAATAGTCATATTCTGTTTTAGAGATAACTCCCATTGATAAACCTTTGTTCAGAAAATCCATAAACATGTCTTTTTTCTCATGAGTGGGGTCACCTTTCAATTTTTCATACGTAATGCCGTCATTGAGTTGTCTCAATGATTCCTCCACATAGTATTCCCTGTCCATAAGGACGATGCCACCCCCCTTGTCGGCCGGTTTGATAATCACGTCTTTGTTCTCTCTTAAATCAGCCAAAGCTTGCTGTTCTTCCTTATTCAAATTCATTCTATTCCTATTTATTCTTTTGATACGTTCCACCTCTCGCATCACTAGTTCCTCAAAAGCATCCATTGACTTAGTCTTACAGCCCTTCGGAAAAAAGGTGGATTTCTTTTTAAGTGAGGTGAGATTGGGCTCCTTTAATTGCACATCTCCATTTAATCCCTCAGTAGTGTCCACCTTCTCCAGAAAGAAGCGTTTCAAACATAATTTTCTAACGAACTTCTTCAAATCTATATAGACTGAGAAATGATCCATATTCGCAGTAGGGCAGAATTTTATCCCCCTAGCCAATACTCTATTCTGCATAGTATTTAGTGTAAGTTTCGAAAGATTGTATATTCCCTTGATGTCTATATCCTTCCCCTTTTTCCTTCTCTGTATCTTATTTCCCCCTCTTGTTCCTTTCTTTCTATTCTTCTTTTTAGTGGAGAACTTGGGAGGTTTAATTTTATTCTCTCTTTTCTTTTGTGTTCCCAATCTAAAAAATCCTTTGGATGTCCCTCCCGTCCCTGGGTAGTATCTCTGATTCTTTGTTCATTAGGCTCCTTAGAGTCTATTGGTTTTCGATTTAATCCTTGGGAGGCTAATTCCCAAACATTGGACTCTGGCCCTAATTTTTGGGTTCTATCTCTCTCCGTTCCCTCTATATTGGTAGGAACTCTGATAGATCTATTCAAAGGTTGTTTTTCATACTTCTTAACTGGGGTATCCCTCTCTTGACCATTTGTCCTCCACTTTTGGTTATAGTTGTCTTTCTTTTGATACTGTCTACTCCCACTAAAAGATCTCCTCCTCCTTCTATATTGGTATCTGTCTCCATTGTATTGTCTGTACTCTTGTTTATATTGTTTCCTATTCCCCTCATATTTCTTTACTGGGTATTCGTTCCTGGGTACATAATTATGGGGTTCTAATTTTCCCCTTCTATTTTCCAAATTTCCCCTATGGAAAGCATGTACTTTGTTCCCCCTATAATCTGATTTGTCTCTCTGATATTTCTTCTTTTTGATCGAAATGACTTCCTTTTCTATTTTATTCATGTCCTCTACAATCATTTCTGAGTGCTTTGCCATCTCCCTGGACTCCAAAAAAGGTTCTAGGAGTTCTTTAATAGCTCTGATCTTCATGTCTAGTTCCCTAAGATTCAGCTGCCTCCTCTTAATGATAATCTTGATAAGGCCTATAGAAATCACATTTAGATATTGATCCCACTCCTCCATAAATTCTTCGCTATCCCTGTCAAAGGTGGGTGTTTTGTTGAATCGTAACCCCCTTGGTACCATTTCTTCTTTAATATACTGTTCCAATGTGGCAATTTCCCACTTTATTTTTAATTCTTTAGTAAGTAATTTTTGTAAATCCTTACATAGTTCAGGTATTGTTCTGGGGATATTAGGGGTATCGCAGATTATCTCTTCCCCAAAAATGTTATCCAGATTGGAACAGTATTTACTCCTTGCCTCAAATATAGACATAGTGGATTACACAGCAAGCTCACAAGAAAGCAGAACACAATAAAACACCAGGTAAATATAGTGAACTTAGAAACACAATAACCAATGTGTGAGCGCTAAAATCCCATGCAGAAAATATGGCAGCGTTCACAAATACAATGCACAAGAGATTGTGAAAAGCAAAACAATAGTTACCAAAAAGAACGCGCTAAAATAATCTGTAAATATAAAGAAACAAATAATGGTGCAGACCATCTGGTAATAATAGTATGGGGAAAAGGTGTTATATGTAATAAACTCACATGTCCCAGAGCCCTATCACCCCTGGCTCTGGGTTTGAAATGCTCCTTGGGAGAGGGGATATTCCCACACTGCAGGATAGTCAGGAGGATATGTCCACTGATAATTCCGTTGTGCTGTATGTAAAAGGAAAGAAGGGCAGGACCTCCAATTGAATAGTATCACAATTCGTTTTATTGTATAAAAAAGGTTAAAAACCCTTACTTTGGATGTGGTGGGTACAAACTCGCAGAGTCACCCACATAAAAGCATAAAACACATGTATTCGAAAAAACGCTTCCTGGTTATGGTCCGGTCACGTGATCGCTTCCGGGTCCGCCCTCCAATGACGTCCGTGTGACGCGTTTCGCCCGCCTCCACAGGCTTCTTCCGACAACGTCATGGGGTTTCAGTCTTCCTTTTAAGTCCATAGTGCCGCCCTTCTCTCGCCTCATTTGTCGGGGGGCGTGGTTTCACACGATCTTTTTCAATCATTCAATTGCACACTAATAAACTTCATAGACTTAACCCCTTCCAGCACCCACACTAAAATGGTTATATTCAGTGTCACATAAGAAATGGAATCATCTAAGTGATGTTGATCCCAATTATTTCTAATGTATATATAGACCTTATCTAAATTATTCTACATAATGATTTATCAAAGAGACATCTTCTTACTTCATTAAATTATATTTTTAAGTATACACAATGGATATTATACGAGGGTAATTGATAAAAATTCTATACAAACAATACAACAGAGATCAATTCTAGACAGCAGGAAAAACCTTAACTTTTCCCATATCCCTTAAGATAGACAGTGCAGATATATTATGCTCATTTCTAAAGTATACAGTTCTTATACTAAATACAGGCTGACATTATTGCAGAGTACCTGCTGATTGAAAAAGGGGGGGGAGAGGTTGGAAAAAACAGCCATTATAATTTATTTACAAAAAATGACATTACAATTTATTTACAAGAAATGACAAATTTCAAATTCTCCATTTAAACCCCTAGGGAACAACGATTTCAATTTAAACACCCACCTCATTTCTTGTTTCGACAATTTATTGTCTAGATTTTCACCCCTCCAATTTCTACCAACTCTCTCTATCCCAATAAATTGTAATTTGGTAACATCTCCCTGATGTTTGTGAATAAAATGGGAGGATAGGGGGTGCTCCTTAAAACCTCTTTTTATGTTACGCACATGCTCCTCGATACGAGTGTGCACTTGCCGGGTAGTTTTGCCGACATAGTGCATATTGCACGGGCATGTGAGGACATAAATACAGTTTGTGGTGTGACAAGTTATCAGTTGTTTCACACTATATACTTGTTGTGTATTGCCCCCTATTAGTTCTTTTTTGACACACTTAGTGGCTCCCGTGGTTCTGCACGCCAAGCAGTATCCGCATTGGAAAAAACCCACATCTTTATTGAGGAAGTTCTTATTTAAATTTTCTTGTCTAAAGCTGCTCTTTACCAGATGGTTCTTGATACTCGGTACTCCCCTGTAGATGATCCTTGGTTTTTTCGAGATTATCTTGTCTAACAGGGGGTCCTCTTTTAAGACAAACCAATATTTATTGATTATATTTTTTAAATCCTTATTCTTCCCTGAATAATCAAAAATTAGGGAAACTTCATTCTTGTTACTATTCTTTTTATTTTCAATCTTTTTACTTGATTTGTCTAGTAGCTTTTTCCTATCTATTTTCCCCACTTCCTTATGTGCCTTGTCCAATAGAGTCCTAGGGTAGTTTTTAGCCGTGAACTGTTCTACTAACTTGTCAATCTGACTCTCGCAAGTTTCTCCACTTGTGCAGTTTCTTTTTAACCTTAACATCTGCCCTTTGGGGATGTTGTCCAGCCACGGGCCATAATGGCAGCTGTCATAAAAAATGAAACTATTAACGTCCACCTTCTTGAAGAAGGTTTCAGTACATATTTGGTTGTGGGAAATGTCAGCCTGTATTTAGTATAAGAACTGTATACTTTAGAAATGAGCATAATATATCTGCACTGTCTATCTTAAGGGATATGGGAAAAGTTAAGGTTTTTCCTGCTGTCTAGAATTGATCTCTGTTGTATTGTTTGTATAGAATTTTTATCAATTACCCTCGTATAATATCCATTGTGTATACTTAAAAATATAATTTAATGAAGTAAGAAGATGTCTCTTTGATAAATCATTATGTAGAATAATTTAGATAAGGTCTATATATACATTAGAAATAATTGGGATTAACATCACTTAGATGATTCCATTTCTTATGTGACACTGAATATAACCATTTTAGTGTGGGTGCTGGAAGGGGTTAAGTCTATGAAGTTTATTAGTGTGCAATTGAATGATTGAAAAAGATCGTGTGAAACCACGCCCCCCGACCAATGAGGCGAGAGAAGGGCGGCACTATGGACTTAAAAGGAAGACTGAAACCCCATGACGTTGTCGGAAGAAGCCTGTGGAGGCGGGCGAAACGCGTCACACGGACGTCATTGGAGGGCGGACCCGGAAGCGATCACGTGACCGGACCATAACCAGGAAGCGTTTTTTCGAATACATGTGTTTTATGCTTTTATGTGGGTGACTCTGCGAGTTTGTACCCACCACATCCAAAGTAAGGGTTTTTAACCTTTTTTATACAATAAAACGAATTGTGATACTATTCAATTGGAGGTCCTGCCCTTCTTTCCTTTTACATACAGCACAACGGAATTATCAGTGGACATATCCTCCTGACTATCCTGCAGTGTGGGAATATCCCCTCTCCCAAGGAGCATTTCAAACCCAGAGCCAGGGGTGATAGGGCTCTGGGACATGTGAGTTTATTACATATAACACCTTTTCCCCATACTATTATTACCAGATGGTCTGCACCATTATTTGTTTCTTTATATTTACAGATTATTTTAGCGCGTTCTTTTTGGTAACTATTGTTTTGCTTTTCACAATCTCTTGTGCATTGTATTTGTGAACGCTGCCATATTTTCTGCATGGGATTTTAGCGCTCACACATTGGTTATTGTGTTTCTAAGTTCACTATATTTACCTGGTGTTTTATTGTGTTCTGCTTTCTTGTGAGCTTGCTGTGTAATCCACTATGTCTATATTTGAGGCAAGGAGTAAATACTGTTCCAATCTGGATAACATTTTTGGGGAAGAGATAATCTGCGATACCCCTAATATCCCCAGAACAATACCTGAACTATGTAAGGATTTACAAAAATTACTTACTAAAGAATTAAAAATAAAGTGGGAAATTGCCACATTGGAACAGTATATTAAAGAAGAAATGGTACCAAGGGGGTTACGATTCAACAAAACACCCACCTTTGACAGGGATAGCGAAGAATTTATGGAGGAGTGGGATCAATATCTAAATGTGATTTCTATAGGCCTTATCAAGATTATCATTAAGAGGAGGCAGCTGAATCTTAGGGAACTAGACATGAAGATCAGAGCTATTAAAGAACTCCTAGAACCTTTTTTGGAGTCCAGGGAGATGGCAAAGCACTCAGAAATGATTGTAGAGGACATGAATAAAATAGAAAAGGAAGTCATTTCGATCAAAAAGAAGAAATATCAGAGAGACAAATCAGATTATAGGGGGAACAAAGTACATGCTTTCCATAGGGGAAATTTGGAAAATAGAAGGGGAAAATTAGAACCCCATAATTATGTACCCAGGAACGAATACCCAGTAAAGAAATATGAGGGGAATAGGAAACAATATAAACAAGAGTACAGACAATACAATGGAGACAGATACCAATATAGAAGGAGGAGGAGATCTTTTAGTGGGAGTAGACAGTATCAAAAGAAAGACAACTATAACCAAAAGTGGAGGACAAATGGTCAAGAGAGGGATACCCCAGTTAAGAAGTATGAAAAACAACCTTTGAATAGATCTATCAGAGTTCCTACCAATATAGAGGGAACGGAGAGAGATAGAACCCAAAAATTAGGGCCAGAGTCCAATGTTTGGGAATTAGCCTCCCAAGGATTAAATCGAAAACCAATAGACTCTAAGGAGCCTAATGAACAAAGAATCAGAGATACTACCCAGGGACGGGAGGGACATCCAAAGGATTTTTTAGATTGGGAACACAAAAGAAAAGAGAGAATAAAATTAAACCTCCCAAGTTCTCCACTAAAAAGAAGAATAGAAAGAGAGGAACAAGAGGGGGAAATAAGATACAGAGAAGGAAAAAGGGGAAGGATATAGACATCAAGGGAATATACAATCTTTCGAAACTTACACTAAATACTATGCAGAATAGAGTATTGGCTAGGGGGATAAAATTCTGCCCTACTGCGAATATGGATCATTTCTCAGTCTATATAGATTTGAAGAAGTTCGTTAGAAAATTATGTTTGAAACGCTTCTTTCTGGAGAAGGTGGACACTACTGAGGGATTAAATGGAGATGTGCAATTAAAGGAGCCCAATCTCACCTCACTTAAAAAGAAATCCACCTTTTTTCCGAAGGGCTGTAAGACTAAGTCAATGGATGCTTTTGAGGAACTAGTGATGCGAGAGGTGGAACGTATCAAAAGAATAAATAGGAATAGAATGAATTTGAATAAGGAAGAACAGCAAGCTTTGGCTGATTTAAGAGAGAACAAAGACGTGATTATCAAACCGGCCGACAAGGGGGGTGGCATCGTCCTTATGGACAGGGAATACTATGTGGAGGAATCATTGAGACAACTCAATGACGGCATTACGTATGAAAAATTGAAAGGTGACCCCACTCATGAGAAAAAAGACATGTTTATGGATTTTCTGAACAAAGGTTTATCAATGGGAGTTATCTCTAAAACAGAATATGACTATTTGGTTGTCATCTATCCCAAGATACCTGTATACTATTTTCTACCGAAAATCCATAAACATGAAACTAGACCACCAGGGAGGCCCATTATCTCTGGGATAGGTTCGGTGTCAGCCCCCTTGTCGGAGTATATTGACTTATGTCTACAACCCCTAGTGAAGGGAACAAGAGCCTATTTAAGGGACACTAGTCAAATTCTCCAAATATTGGAGGAAGTCGAGTGGAAGGATGGTGACATCCTTGTAACGGCGGATGTGTCATCACTCTATTCGATTATCCCACATTCTAAGGGTATGGAGGCCGTCCAATTTTTTCTGTCGGCTTCAAATTTATCCCCGGACCAACAGACATTTATTTTGGAGGGTATCCATCTTATTCTGACTAATAACTATTTTTATTTCCTGGACTCTTTCTACCTACAGATCCTTGGGACGGCGATGGGGACTAGGTTCGCACCCAGCTATGCAAACCTTTTTATGTCATATTGGGAGGAATCCTTTATATATGGTGGTCATGGCTGGGTGCAGAACCTGGTCACCTATCGCCGTTACATCGACGATCTGTTCTGGATCTGGAGGGGCTCTGCAGAAGAGCTTACAGCCTTTTTGACACATTTAAACTCCAATTCATGGGGGATTCAACTCACTATGGACCATAGTGATAGTCAGGTTAATTTCTTGGATTTACGAATTTTTATTTCCCACAACCAAATATGTACTGAAACCTTCTTCAAGAAGGTGGACGTTAATAGTTTCATTTTTTATGACAGCTGCCATTATGGCCCGTGGCTGGACAACATCCCCAAAGGGCAGATGTTAAGGTTAAAAAGAAACTGCACAAGTGGAGAAACTTGCGAGAGTCAGATTGACAAGTTAGTAGAACAGTTCACGGCTAAAAACTACCCTAGGACTCTATTGGACAAGGCACATAAGGAAGTGGGGAAAATAGATAGGAAAAAGCTACTAGACAAATCAAGTAAAAAGATTGAAAATAAAAAGAATAGTAACAAGAATGAAGTTTCCCTAATTTTTGATTATTCAGGGAAGAATAAGGATTTAAAAAATATAATCAATAAATATTGGTTTGTCTTAAAAGAGGACCCCCTGTTAGACAAGATAATCTCGAAAAAACCAAGGATCATCTACAGGGGAGTACCGAGTATCAAGAACCATCTGGTAAAGAGCAGCTTTAGACAAGAAAATTTAAATAAGAACTTCCTCAATAAAGATGTGGGTTTTTTCCAATGCGGATACTGCTTGGCGTGCAGAACCACGGGAGCCACTAAGTGTGTCAAAAAAGAACTAATAGGGGGCAATACACAACAAGTATATAGTGTGAAACAACTGATAACTTGTCACACCACAAACTGTATTTATGTCCTCACATGCCCGTGCAATATGCACTATGTCGGCAAAACTACCCGGCAAGTGCACACTCGTATCGAGGAGCATGTGCGTAACATAAAAAGAGGTTTTAAGGAGCACCCCCTATCCTCCCATTTTATTCACAAACATCAGGGAGATGTTACCAAATTACAATTTATTGGGATAGAGAGAGTTGGTAGAAATTGGAGGGGTGAAAATCTAGACAATAAATTGTCGAAACAAGAAATGAGGTGGGTGTTTAAATTGAAATCGTTGTTCCCTAGGGGTTTAAATGGAGAATTTGAAATTTGTCATTTCTTGTAAATAAATTGTAATGTCATTTTTTGTAAATAAATTATAATGGCTGTTTTTTCCAACCTCTCCCCCCCCTTTTTCAATCAGCAGGTACTCTGCAATAATGTCAGCCTGTATTTAGTATAAGAACTGTATACTTTAGAAATGAGCATAATATATCTGCACTGTCTATCTTAAGGGATATGGGAAAAGTTAAGGTTTTTCCTGCTGTCTAGAATTGATCTCTGTTGTATTGTTTGTATAGAATTTTTATCAATTACCCTCGTATAATATCCATTGTGTATACTTAAAAATATAATTTAATGAAGTAAGAAGATGTCTCTTTGATAAATCATTATGTAGAATAATTTAGATAAGGTCTATATATACATTAGAAATAATTGGGATTAACATCACTTAGATGATTCCATTTCTTATGTGACACTGAATATAACCATTTTAGTGTGGGTGCTGGAAGGGGTTAAGTCTATGAAGTTTATTAGTGTGCAATTGAATGATTGAAAAAGATCGTGTGAAACCACGCCCCCCGACCAATGAGGCGAGAGAAGGGCGGCACTATGGACTTAAAAGGAAGACTGAAACCCCATGACGTTGTCGGAAGAAGCCTGTGGAGGCGGGCGAAACGCGTCACACGGACGTCATTGGAGGGCGGACCCGGAAGCGATCACGTGACCGGACCATAACCAGGAAGCGTTTTTTCGAATACATGTGTTTTATGCTTTTATGTGGGTGACTCTGCGAGTTTGTACCCACCACATCCAAAGTAAGGGTTTTTAACCTTTTTTATACAATAAAACGAATTGTGATACTATTCAATTGGAGGTCCTGCCCTTCTTTCCTTTTACATACAGCACAACGGAATTATCAGTGGACATATCCTCCTGACTATCCTGCAGTGTGGGAATATCCCCTCTCCCAAGGAGCATTTCAAACCCAGAGCCAGGGGTGATAGGGCTCTGGGACATGTGAGTTTATTACATATAACACCTTTTCCCCATACTATTATTACCAGATGGTCTGCACCATTATTTGTTTCTTTATATTTACAGATTATTTTAGCGCGTTCTTTTTGGTAACTATGGTCTAGTCACCACCCTACCCCACTGAAAGCTGGAATTCCGATCAGCCAGTACTTGAGGTTACGGCGCAATTGTTCAACTCTGGATGACTTCAAATCCAAAGCAAGAACGTTAAGGCTGTCATTTAGGGAAAAAGGATATCCCAATAGGGTCCTAAAAAGAGCTTATGCTAGAGCCCTCTCAACAGAATGCCAAGTTCTTATTGACGACAACACCGTGAAACAGGAGGGTCAAACAATAAGGTGCATAGGAACATTTGATGCAGGCTGGGCTAAGATGATGGGAATCTTTAAGAAATATTGGCCCATCATATCTTCAGATAAACACCTTAAGGAGGTAGTGCCCGCATACCCCTCCATAACGGCACGTAGGGGGCGGAATCTGCGAGATTTACTTGTTCCGAGTCACCTTTCCCTACCAACTAAGTCAGGACCCTTTGGTAACTACTTACCTATGGGCACATATCGATGTGGCCACTGTAGTGCCTGTCCATATATCAATAAGAATTCCAGGGTCTGTACCAACAGCACTAAGTCGGAGACATTTAATCTTCGCTCATTCATTAATTGCCGTACCACTGGGGTGATTTATTTACTCACATGTTCATGCGGCTTAATGTATGTGGGCAAGACATTCCGACCTTTTAAACTCAGAATTAGGGAGCATGTAAATTCGGTAAGGAGACGGTTGGAAACCCCCATATCAAGACATCTACATCTTTTCCATAACCACTCCTCAGAGGGAATACGCTTTATGGGGATTGAACATATCCCTCAGCCCCCACGGAAAGGCGGTTGGGATACTAAACTCCGTCAGAGGGAGGCATACTGGATCTTTAAACTCCAAACTTTATCACCAAATGGTCTTAATGAGGGGTTTTCATATACCCCGTTTATTTAACTAATGATCCTTATCTAGTAATTATGTGGGCTACAAAATGCTAAATTATGATTTATTGATTTTTTATTTTTAAAGTTTTATTTGAGCTTTTTCTTTTCTTGTTTCATTTGTGCTTATTATTTAGGGATCGTTTAACAAAAATCATATGGCATATCTCCATTGATAATCCCGGATGGTCCGTACAAACCATGCACTACCTATTGGGTTACCCGTAATTTGAACCCTCTTACTTGTCACTTTTTCATTATAATCCTACCTTTCAGTAGGATTTTACATCATCCTGGATATATATGGGTGATAAACATCTTGATGGGACAAGTGTATATATACATTTATGAGAGACTTATTCGTCCTTGTTTTCTCACTATCTATACACATTATAACGGGATTTGATACTCCGCCCACTTAGTGACATCCTCGCAATTCTGCTTGATACTGTCAGTGGTGTAGGAGTAAGTCCCGCCCATCCTGTGACGTCTTATTTGATGCATTGTAAATGGCGAGTAATGTAGGGGGTGTAACGGCGGTTACTCCCCGCCCATCTCCCTCCCCGCTCACGTGACTCAGGGATGACGTACTTACCACGTGGGTTGCAGGGAAGTGGATTGGTCGGCAGAGTTGCTGACAGCTGGGCGGGCTTTCCCGTCCGGACCAATGGCAAGTAAGCACTGGGGATACGAACCAGCTGATATGGGTCTGCATAATTTTATACCGGCTACTTAAGGAGTTGGAGGCAGTCCTATGATTGTTTGCATTTGCCCCTGACGACGGCGTCTAGATACGCTGAAACGCGCGTCAGGCTTTCTTATTTAATTTAATTTAATTGATTTCTCTTCACCATGCACTGGGGTTGTGGGTGGTAGCACTTTTGGAATTTTGCATTCTCTTTAGTCCCTCGTTAGATGGAGTAATATGGTAGGCATTGGCATTTTGCATTGCTGAGGTAATCAGGGATCCTTGGTAGGAATCTAGTAGTCAGTATGAGGTACAGACAGAGAGATTAGGTTACCGTAGATTGTGTGTTTTAGACATAGACTGAGTGCCTTGGCGTTTAAAGATATACACACACAGGGTTTATATCCTCTCTCTAATCCGCATTTCTGGGTTACTCCTGAGAATTACCTGCAGCTGTGCTATGGCCTTGAAGTCCACCTAACTCTAGCATCTATTTGATAGGAGACTAAGTGTTTTTAAGCTTTATTAATAAATATTTTTTCTTTTAACGATTTAGCACGCACTAAAGGGTTGTACTACTTTTTCCTGGCACTATATCCCTTTTTGGGTATATGTGTCGGTGAATTAGTAATTTTTTTTCTTCTCCTTCTTTTCAATTTAATCAATTAGGGTTACCCCCTGTGTATCAGTACAACCTGGTGACTTGCCATTTTTTGATTTTGGGTTACCAATTGGAACCGAAATCGACCTATAGATATTTACTGAAGTAGTTTTCCTATATTCGGCTCCATATGGGATGCCATGGGCCATAAAACAAACAATATGAATTTATTTAACCATGAAGTGTACATTTGTTTTTTGCCCCTTTTGAAACATGTCCCATCCATTTGACTTTAAAAATATGACATCCAAAGTTCCAACCTTGGCCTAGATTTTGGAAGTTGGTTGCGACATCAACTTGCCAGGTCAAGTCACTGTTTAGATCCCTCAGTAACTTAACAACAAATAGTATTAAACTATTTAACCAGGAAGGGTTAAGTAGTTTGATACTGGCTAGTGGTTCTGGCTTTTGCCACTTTTCAAATATGTCCTTTTCGATTGAACAGAACCCATTTTATGAACTTTAGATTGGATGAGTTGAGGCTGAGTTTCATAATACAGATTTCAGGTGGATCACTAAAAATAGCCCTATTTCATAATTATTGAATCATGATGTTCTATCTGTCTATTTGGATACATTTGCCTATCTGACTTTTTAAATCTGGTTGGGCAAGTTCCCTATAAATTGAGCAGGTTTGCATCCAAAGTCTTTCTCCTTGGTGATAATGTCCCATCGACAGTTTCTGCTTGATGTATGAAATGACATTTGGCACCAATCAATCCTAAGCCAGGGTGGTTACAGTCATTCTAGTTGAGAGGGGAAGAATTAAAATGTTCTCTTTGCAAGCCGAAATCCTCATACCACATCAATAGCAGTTCTGTTGTTCATTTCAAACTTAAGTATATCACCTGAAGCTAATTTGAGTACAAAAATATTTGAAAGCTAATTGAATACTTTTTTTTTCTTTTTTTTAGCTAGAAAAGCACTTTAGAATTTATGCTACTAATTCTAAACAAGGGAACGCTGCCTGGCTTTACAGAAGAGTTAATTTAGTTTATTGTGCCCCGAAGCACCTTGGAGAAACAGCAACACCATGTTGGTGTCCATTAAAGACAGATGTTGCAAGGAATGTTTTACAGCTGTCATAAAATCAGGTGTCAAATAAAAGGAGTCTGACTATATCTCAGTGCCTAATAGGAAAGTAAAGTATGGGAGTTGCCACTTCACATGCTGGTTAACACTTAGAACTAAACACAGTCCTGTAAAGGCTGTGGGAAAACAACTAATTAGGATTTGGTTTAAAACTCTACAGTTTTAAATATGAAAAAGTTTGCGTGTTAAGTAAATTACATTCCAAACCAACCATGTTAATAGATTGTAGAATTAGTGCGAGTAACAAAGGTGAGAGAAGACAAAAATGCTTACATGTTATATAGATTCAAGGAGGTATTTACTAAACAGTGAATAATGGAGTATTGATGATTTTGTTGAAACCAACTTACAGTATCTATGAAACGGGTAGAAAGTCTATGAATTGTACTGAATTGAAATCACAATTGCAAAATTTAGGTAACGTATTCTAATTTGTAAAAAAAATAATCTAATACAGCTAAATGGGGGACAACATTAAAATCAGAGAGAGATAGAGAGAGAGAGAGGCATACGTTCTCTATTTTCTCTTAAAGGGACACTATGGTCACCAGAACCACTACTGCTTAATGTAGCTGTTCTGGTGTCTCTATCATGTCCCTGCAGCCTTAGCACTGTAATCACTGCCTTTTCAGAGAATTTTTTTTTAACAAATCTAGTGCCAGTCGCTCAAACAGAAACTAGAGGTGCTTCCTGTGTCAGTGCTGCACAGTATGTAGCACTGGCGTTCAGCATCTCTGCACTCTGCATGGAGGCTCTGAACGGTCCCCATTGATTCAATGCATCGCTATGAGGAGATGCTGATTGGTGCAGCGTGGCATTTTGCCGTGCATGTGCAATAGCCTCTCAGTGCTTTCCTACGAGAAAACATTGGATAGGCTGAGATCATCAATATTGATGATCTCGGCAACGTAGGTGGGGCCAGCAATCTCTAGTGTCAAGATTACATTTTCGTATTCCTGACAATCAAAGTGTTCCTTTAATCATCTGTACATATTTTTGTAAAAGCATGCCTCAGTCTGACATGAAAAATGGTGCATTCTCAGAATGTTGGTGCATGAAATGGTCTTCTAATAACCACAGAACCTGAAAATACCTATTGTCTATTGTTTAGTGATATAAGATTGTTGTTATTGTCATCCTGTGAATGTTAGTTTACTTGCCTATCTAACATACATTTGAGACATATTGCTTAGCGACTCATTTTTTTCGTTTTTTTTTACATAGTCCTAGAAGTAGCATTTGTGAATCTAATCTATGCACGTCACATAATAGCAAATCTCCTTAAAATGCAGTCACAATTCAAAAAGTTGAAAAGAGAAAATATCGTAGTTAGTACTGCTTATCCCTCAATGATTACTAGCATGAAAATAGTTTTTTAAAAATATACTGATCAGTTAAATATAAACATGCTTCTTTTAACCGGAACATTAATATATTTTCACACACTTGTCAACACGTACAGATAAACATGTAATGTGTTTCTCAGGTGCAGTCTAAGAATAGACAGAGTTATATCCTAACTTGTATTTGTACAAGAGGTAATTTTGGGTCTCATGTCTAAGGCAGCTTGGTTTATCTGCCTCTCTCTTTTTCTCTCTAGCATCCCTATTATTATCATATATCTATTATATATCTGTTTAATAGTGTTTTTTGGTTGCCGATTATATTTTGTGTAACAGTTGTTATTGCAAGGCTATGTACTCTCCTTGATTTCATTCATTTTCTTATGTGTTTTTTTATACCTCTGGATTATAAGTTTTTTTTTTAACTGTATGTATTTTGAAGGATTCCTGTTTACATTGGCAGAAGACAAGTTTATGATACAGTTTTTTGGGTTTGAAAATAACATGTAAGTAACAGGTTCAATTAATATTTTTTTTGTTACAAAAGGTGGCATGGAATCTAAATTACCCCTCTATATACCCCTACACTATATGCTACTTTAGGTCAGACCAACAAATAATATAATCCACTGAGCTTGGCATGGGGTTAATTTCTGGGTTAAGCAGAACTACTTTTCGCAACCTGCATTGAGCCCAACACAGCATTAAACTATACAGTTGCACTAATCTTTGCCTGTCCATGTTATGCTTGTTTTCTCTTTTTGGTTTCAGTACTTTGTATCCTTTGAATTATTTGCATGCATAAACCCAGATATTCTATGTACTGGAATCATCTATTTGTATATTCCTTGATTTCTTTTCTAGTGCCGTTTATCTTTTTTTTTTTTTTGGATGATCTGATAATTTTTCACGTTTTTCTGCAAAGGTTCCATTCAATTCTACTGCATCTCTGCAGAAGGACTGTAAATGACATCATTTTGCTCTTTCCACACTTTCTAAGTGGAGTCATACACTTGAGGTCAGTGAGGAGACTATCTGGAAGTTTTAACAGGGAACAGAACAAGGCAGAAAGCAACTGCACCGAGACTCAATAAAAGTATAAAATGAATTAGGGATCTAGGCATAGATAAGGGCACCGATTATTTAAAACACTCCCAAACAAGCCATTAAACATGACAGAGCCTTAGCTATTTAGATAATATACTAGCAAAAATACTATGATGCAGTGCTATTTAACAATTACCTGAATGTCTTTAAAATATTATTAAAAAGTTACTTCGTAACATGAAACAGGTGAGGATGTGCCCACTTACAATATTCCGTTTTAATTAAATGAATTATGTTTAATATAAGCTCTAAAAATAATATTATAGTCTAGCTAAGCTGAGGTACCAAAATACAAGAGTGAAGGTTCTAATCCTAATGTCAAATGTATTCAGTATACTATAAATTAATCTAAAAAATGAAATCAAACATATGTGAATAAATAGCATAAACATTTTGCATAAAAAGAACTGTATACCCTCTATAACAAAGGCTAATAAATTATGAAATATTTATTTATAAGTAGAAACATAGAAACATAGAATGTGACGGCAGATAAGAACCATTCGGCCCATCTAGTCTGCCCAGTTTTCTAAATACTTTCATTAGTCCCTGGCCTTATCTTATAGTTAGGATAGCCTTATGCCTATCCCACGCATGCTTAAACTCCTTTACTGTGTTAACCTCTACCACTTCAGCTGGAAGGCTATTCCATGCATCCACTACCCTCTCAGTAAAGTAATACTTCCTGGTATTATTTTTAAACCTTTGTCCCTCTAATTTAAGACTATGTCCTCTTGTTGTGGTAGTTTTTCTTCTTTTAAATATAGTCTCCTCCTTTACTGTGTTGATTCCCTTTATGTATTTAAATGTTTTTATCATATCCCCCCTGTCTCGTCTTTCCTCCAAGCTATACATGTTAAGATCCTTCAACCTTTCCTGGTAAGTTTTATCCTGCAATCCATGAACCAGTTTAGTAGCCCTTCTTTGAACTCTCTCTAAGGTATCAATATCCTTCTGAAGATAGGGTCTCCAGTACTGTGTACAGTACTCCAAGTGAGGTCTCACCAGTGTTCTGTACAATGGCATGAGCACTTCCCTCTTTCTACTGCTAATACCTCTCCCTATACAACCAAGCATTCTCCCAGCATTTCCTGCTGCTCTATTACATTGTCTGCCTACCTTTAAGTCATCAGAAATAATCACCCCTAAATCCCTTTCCTCAGATGTTGAGGTTAGGACTCTATCAAATATTTTGTACTCTACCCTTGGGTTTTTACGTCCAAGATGCATTATCTTGCACTTATCCACATTAAATGTCAGTTGCCACAACTCTGACCATTTTTCTAGTTTACCTAAATCATTTTCCATTTGGCTTATCCCTCCTGGAACATCAACCCTGTTACATATCTTAGTATCATCCGCAAAAAGACACACCTTACCATCAAGACCTTCTGCAATATCAGTATATAATAAGTAGTATATAAAAATACCAAAACATTATAATTGTGATCAATTTTATTAACAGATACAAAGTTATTTTTACATCGTTGTGTAACATTTTTATTTTACTAATGTAATTCAAATTTGTAAATGATGAAATGCTACTTTATGGCGTTAAATGTCAAATGTTTTCCATTTATCTAACAGTAGTCATATTATTATTATCATCAGTCTTATCCCGTGTTTTTTTATTAGCCTCATGTTCGGTAAGGTTTAAAGATTTAACTTCTTGCATCTGCCAACATTATTTTAAATAGCGCTTATTTCCTGTAATATATCTCCACTATGTAATTGTAAATAACTACAGAATAAAAATAATAATCTGCTTTAAATCAGGGCTACCTTGGTTTCAATATTTAGTTGTTTTTTTTGTTTTTTTTTGCTGTTTTGTACTGGTCACATTTTCCATATCAACGTTAATTTAAGTAACTTTAGTTAAATTGATTTTTTTAAATTGCACAGAGTAATCTAACTGTTGTTAATTTATCCAACGCACTCTCTAACATTCTTCGAATGATAAATATTCTCTGCTAGCATTTCTCGGATACTTCTCATTGTACACATTCTATGATGTTTACTACGTTATGTCAATTCTAGACATTCTTCACAATCTGTCTTACTTATTTTAGTTATATCCCTCCCTCCCATTCCCAGTTGATTTGATTTGCTTGGGATTCCAAGTATCACACCAAATGTTTAGAATGTGGAGGGACATTTGTCTTTTATAAAAAAATAAGGTAAAAATTACCCTCCTCCAAAAAGCAGGTGGATGCAAAAATCTGAAATTGCATATCCTTGTGTGAGTGTCAATTTTTTAACAGTAGAAATACATTTTCTATATATTTAAAGACTTAAACTAGCCTAATCTTACATTCATTTGTACTTTTATCTGTCTCCCCTGTTTTATAACCATATCTCAAGAAAACTCATACACCACATGTCAAACACGCTCCTTCCAGCTCTCTCCAACGTTCACGTCCTTGTTTGTAATACCTTAACCCTCTCTACCAACTTCAAATATGGAATGGGTCAATCATACATAGAGCTCCACAAACTTGGAATAAATAGCCAGAAAATACCAAATCTGCCATCAATCGGCAGTCCTTGAAAACATTAATTTCCAATCAATAAGCAGTTGTTAAAATTGCCAATTAAGTCATAGACATATAACATTTTAAAATGTATGTGCTCTCCAGGACTTTTTAAATCTGGTTGGGCCAATTCCCTATAAATTGAGCAGGTTTGCATCCAAAGTCTTTCTCCTTGGTGATAATGTCCCATCGCCAGTTTCTGCTTGATGTATGAAATGACATTTGGCACCAATCAATTCTAAGCCAGGGTGGTTACAGTCATTCTAGTTGAGAGGGGAAGAATTAAAATGTTCTCTTTGCAAGCCGAAATCCTCATACCACATCAATAGCAGTTCTGTTGTTCATTTCAAACTTAAGTATATCACCTGAAGCTAATTTAAGTACAAAAATATTTGAAAGCTAATACATCTAATCTACATAGGTAAATGGAGAATACTTTCTAAATTACAAAATAGAGATTTTCTTTTCAAGGTTTTTTTTCCCCCTTCTTTATCTTATTGAAGTATTCCAGACATCAGATTGCCCGCAGAGGCTATATTATATGATGTAGTGATGTACACATATTTCCTAACATGTGCATTTGGCGTTTTGCCAGTGACAAGTGCACAACCTTCCCATTTTCTTTACTGAAATGTGAAAAAAGGCATTCAGAAAAATATGGTTCAATATTGGAGTAGCAATGTTTGACTTGGTAATGAAGACATATTAGACTAGAATATTTGGACCAGGACATAAAGAAGTAGAACTTTTGATTGGAACATTGTATTCATATTTTCTATGTCTGATTTTCTATGTAAAACATTTTTAGATTGTAAGCTCTTATGTCATACATGTTTTGATAAGATATAAAGATTCAATCTTTGTTATTAGGATTTATGAAACTAGACCACTAGGATAAGGATTATGAGATAATCAGTTAGAACACTGGGGCTGGAAGTCATGGAGCTAGAAGACTATGATAGAACATCTGAAGGCTAGAGCTTAAACAGTGTGGCTAGAAGAACTTTAGGATTGGGGCTTATGGAACTAGAACAATGAACATGGAACATATAAATAATGAATAATGAGATAATTAGCTAGAACCCTGGACTGGAAATTATGGAGCTTAAAATTATGCCGAACTTAGCTGAAACTATGACATAATTAAATAGAACACAGGAGATATGGAGCTAGAATACCTGGGACTAGAACACTGGGACTCTGAGATAATTTACCGGAACACAGACTAAAAGGTATGGAATTTGAAGACTAGAACTAGCTATGAATGAGATTTAAGGACTAGTACAGGGTAGGCAACTTCCTGCAACTTCCTGCTCTCTGCATGTTGTGGACTTCATTTCTCCTGAGGCTTTGCCAGCACTTTGGCTGTAAGAGCATTTTACGAGATGCAGTCCACAATATATGGAGTGCCGAAGGTTGTCAACCCTGGAATAGAAGTTTTAAATTAATGAGAACAGTTGACAAAAAGTTATGAAACTCCTTGCATTATCCATGCATGAATGAAGACTGTTCAATATATCCAACTCTGATACTTAAACGTAATGCTTTCTCCAACAGACCGTATTAACACATTTTACACTACACTTCATTCGCAGGAACATATAGCAAATAGGCCTGTGAGGAAGGACTCTTGTTTTCTTTATTGTAAATATACGTTCAGGGGTTTTCTGATGTAAGTTGTTTATTTAGTAACATTTCCTTTTTTCTCCTTTTTTCTAGTTCTCTACAAGAATGTTCTGTTTTTTTTTTCTATCTTTGGGTTTTCTCATTTTTCATCTACTTGGTTAGATGTGATCTCAATGCTGCCTGCCTCTCCTCAATACAGATATACATGTATTTTGCAATATGTGTTGCTTTTACCCTTCAAGACTGATGTCACTTATGGTATTAGATGCACGGGAAAAGATTGCAAACTGAACCTCATTATGCCACAGAGTTCCATAAATGTACAAATAGCTTTGGGAACGAGCTGTAAAACTTCAAGAAATTGAAAATACAGCTGTTAGTCAGGACACATTGGACACATTCTGCTATTAACATCGAGAGGAGACATTAAACTCTATGGCACCAGCCAACACAGAATAGGTTGGGCCTTAAAGAAGGATGAGGTAAAGGCCCCAAGATGTCTCTGTTTTAAGACATGAAAAGTAATGTTGGTCTACGTAATTCCGTGCCAAAATAACGGCAGCAGGTGCTCTTTTTGGTGACAGATTTCCTGGGAACAGTAAAAATGGGTAATAAAACTTTTTAAATTGTTAGTAAGATTTCTGAGTTTTATGTAAGTTGATTGCATATGCCCTAAAATTTCTTGATAATCAGGCAGTTACATTTTTAGTAGACTATAAAAGGTGCGTTAGTGCAATTTGTTAGCCGATTTAGAATAAGAAAGTCAGAATTAAAAGAATCCCTCCCATCAACTAACGTAACTATATTTATTGAAATAATTTTAACATAATTTAGAGTAATATTATCTGAACTCATGCAGTTTAGGTTACAAAAGGGACAGTACAAACACAAGAACAACTCTGAATGCATCTAAAGCCATTTGGTCCCTCGGGAGATGACCTATTTAATGCGTAAACGTGTTTCAGAGAAACGCATTGTTCAAATGATATGTGTTTATAAAGCAATAATTTGTGGTGGAAAGGGGACAAGCAACCACTTAAAAAGCAACAAAATAGTTATTTAAAGGGATACTGTCCCATCCCAGGATTTTTCACATTATGCTTACTTTTCCATATATTTAACAAATATATATTTGAGTTGTGAAAAATAAAATTAAATGTGGCCACAGATCGTTATCCTGTAACTGGGCATCTCCATATTAGCTCCCTTTCAATTATTGTTATAAACTCTGTCTTTTGCAGTGTCACTAACAATGATCTATACACCAAAACTGCTTCATTAAGCTAAAGTTGTTTTGGTGACTACAGTCCCTTTAATTTACCGTATTGTTCGCTCTATAAGACGCACTTCTTTCCTCCTCGAAAGTGAGGGGAAATGTCTGTGCGTCGTATGGAGCAAATGTGCCCCTCTCTCTCCCCCCCTTGGTCCCCGGTAGGTCTCCTACCTTTATGTAGTGTGGCCGAGCAGAGCAGTGCGCACCGCGGTACAGGAGATTCAGTTTCCTGTACCCGGCCGAACTGAATGGAAGTGAGCACACTAAAAACTAGGTGTGTCTTATGGTCAGGTGCGTCTTATAGAGCAAAAATATGGTAAGTATTTACGCACTCAAAGTACGTGAAGGATGTAGGAGGAATCCTGATGAGAAATACTGACTGCATTCTCTAAACACGCTCAATGTTGATAAAAGGTGGAACATGCACCTTATTATTCCTTATCGCAACACAAGGAACTGACATGAGTACTTATATCAGTATGTGGTGAGGAAGTCATCTGCATAAATTCCATTGGTGTTCTTCAGCTAAATAGAGCAGTGGTAATGTCATGTCCTTAGAATTTGGAATCCTAGGTTTGTACCCTGGTCAGACTACCTCACAAGTGTTTCCCTGAGCAAGACACATACCACTATATATCCACCTACCTCAAATCTTTATAGTTTGTCAGCTTGTTTTAACAGGGCTTTCTTTACCTCTAAATATCCCCTTACTATAACTTAAAGTGCTGTGGAATATTTTTGCGCTATATACATGCTTAGAATATGACAGTTTTCACGTCCTTTCTTCTCTTTGATTATATAAACAAAATGATCTGAATACTTTTTTTTGCCAAACTATGTTTTTTTTGTTTGTTTCATTTTACTGCTTATGTGCATCCTCCTGTTTTCTTTGCAAAGCCTCAATTTCAATTTAAAAAAAACAAAACAAAACAAAAAACAAACAATTATACAATACATCCAGACATGTTATATAATTCTCGAGACTGTGATTTATCACATTTTTGAATATTAATGGCATTTAAAAAAAAACAAAAAAACAATGGCAATATAAATTTTAAAAGAAATACACACATTTAAAAAAAAAATAAAAAAAAATAGGTAATTAGGAAGGCAATCACATTTATTTAAAAATATTTTTTTAACTTTTGCCTTAGCTATCTTTGTATAATTTGAAATGAATATTTGATTTAATAGTTACAGGATAGTTTGTATTTCCTTTATCAATCATTATTTGCTGTTAAAAGTCATGCAACCGGGGGCGGAGCTAGCCAGCAAGCTGAGCGGTCGCAAGCACTCTGAGCTCCAGCAGAAAGACGGGAAACCGACTTCCTATACACCCTCTACGGAGACAGAGAATACCCCACTGAGGTTCCACTCACCGGGAGAGATCATGGGGAAACATTCCATTAAAACTCGGGGTCCAAGTGGGGGTCAAACCCGAGATATCGGCCTCATGCTCTCACAACCGAGTAGCCCTAAGATGGCGGACCTGCTCCCTGACTCACCATGCGGCCTCCGACTCGGCCTCGGAAGATGAGGATCAAGACCTGCCAGACCTTCTGTCACAACCCCGCAGCGGCAAAGCCACTTTTCAGAAGCCGCTTGACCCACAGTGGGCCACAAACACCAATATCCACACAATGGTAACGGACATTAAAACATTCTTTACATCTGAAATGGCAACATTAAAAGTTGACCTCGGCATGCTAGCAGGGAGAATTAAAGCCACGGAGGATACCGTCCAAAGTCTTGGACTTTAACAACAATCCACTGATACTCACCTACAGGAGGTGTCAAACACCTGTGCAGCACTAAGTGCTAAGGTGGAACACCTGGAAGACTTGGCACACCAGCGCAACCTGAAAATTCGGGATATCCCTGATGTTATTGATGCTGGAGAACTACCCCACTATTTTAAAAGACTGTTTGCAGCAGCCTTGACTCCCAAGCAAGCTAAAGGGTTGCAGCACTATGGACTATACAGACTACCAGGAGGCCAAGGATCAGACTCCCAGGAACAAGGATCAGACTCCCAGGGATGTGATTCCAGGCTTCAAGTCACGATCCGATAAGGACACCTTCCTCTCACAGGTCAATGGTCATGCACCATTTATGTTTGAGCAACATGCTTTGAGCTTCTATCATGACCTCAGCAGAGCAACGCTGCAATGGCGTACTACATTTAAGGAGGTGACCAGCCAGCTGTGAGCGGCAAACATCCCATACAAGAGGGGGTCCCCACGATCCCTTATAGTCGAGCATAATGATACACGCCACAAGTTGACATCTCCGTCCAATGCAGACAGCTTTTTACTAGCACTGGGGATAACTACCAGTGCCACATCCGGGACTGGCAGAACCACTCATCAGTGGGATTTGAACAATGTCACCATCTTCACACCAGCTGATTCCTGTGCTCCGGGATGAGGTGCAAATGGAAGAGGCCCTCCTCAGCAAATACCCCATTACACGGGGTTTTACAGCGGACTTTCCAATACTATATTAACAGTTAACCCAGTCTTTAAGTTTAAGACGCAGTTCCGATTTGTTTTCATTATATATGTTTTTCCGCATACACTACACCACCATGGTAAAGACCTATACAGGTCAAATGCCCTCTAGAGAACACAGCAGAACTTAAGTTTTGCACTGTTCTAAGCAACAGTTTCCAACGCACACAGTCTCTCTCCCCTCACCCCCATGAGCTTTGGGGTCATGGAGCTCATTTCATTCCCAATTGGGCTAGTGGGCTAGAACACGCAGCCCAGATACACTTCTCGGAGTACATCTCTAGGTAGTATCTCCATACAAGCAGGCAAACTGGCAGACACATAGCCTACACACATGTATACTCCAGATACAACGTGTTATACTCTTTATGTTATGGTTAGTGGTCTCGGATGTCTGCCATGCTCTACACTTGATTATAAGCTACTGTATATCGACCTCTCTTCACCGAAGCTATCTTAAACATAAATTTAAAAATAGGTGTTAAATCGCTGCTAGGTTTGCTGTCAACACTGTACTACGCTAAGCATATGTTGTTTGACTTATTTGATTCACGTGTTATACCTGCTCACCTGCAAAATAAAGAATAATAAAAAAAAAAGAAAGAAATCATGCAACCTCCATACTATGCTTTATGTGTAATCGCACAACTCCTGCACCTATTGTGTTTGGTATTTCATAAAAAAAGCAAACATGAAAATGTACATTTCTTTTATCGCATAGTGCTCATAAATCAGTTGCATAGAATTTTTTAAGTCAAGATACTGCAATATTATATAATGCCACAATTTCACAATGTTTCTCTGTGTGCTGAACTGTGACAAATGACAAAAAAGAACAATGAGACAAATAATATACATAAAAAAATCAGTTACATTTACTTTTCTTCAAATGATTAATTTCCGAAGGATCGACACAATGCAATGTTAAGATTCTTTTTCTAAAACCAGTGACCGGTAGGTTTTACTCTATATGTAATGTTTCAGGAAATTGGGAAATAAAAATTTATCAATTCTGGTTCAAACTAACCTTATTTTTACAGAATCATGAGATTGTAATCTTAACTTCATTGGTTAAACCATTTCTAAAAGGTTTAACCCCAAAGTTGTCCACCCCGAGCCTGTCAGTACACACTTGCTCATTCCCCCCCTTGACTGCCGCACAGTACAGGAAGGTCTTGCCTTGACAGCTGACACTCTTAGCCTATCACTGGCCACCAAGGCAAACCTGTACAGAGACCAGACTAGACATTATTGGCATCTTGAGGGACACATTTAGGGGTAAACCATTTAAGAACAGACCAACACCTAAGGACAGGACAGCACTTAGTGACTCTAGTCCCCATAACAACTTCATTCAGATAATTCCCATCAGTTCATGTTTTATGGAATACCCGGACAGAGTTTCAGGATAAACATTGTTGTAACATTGCTGTAAAAAGACAAGCCTGCATAGTAAGTACAGGTTAATAGAATACTTAGATATAGCAAAGTCTTAATATTAACAACAGGGAACTAGGAGGACAGGGGAGCAAGATAGAGAAAGGGCAAAGAGTGATTGGGGTGGTGTGACAAAATGTTTATTTAGTCACGTATTCCAGCATGCTAACCCCCCACTTCTGTCTGTAGGCTTTTCCTATATCACTACTGATCTCCTACTTTTGTCCTGCTGTGATGATGACTAAAGGACGCTAGTGAGTTGACAAATGCGTTGGCACATTTAAGCCAACATAGGTTAGTTTGATGCCAGGAGCTCGTATTTCAAAGATCCATAACTTCAAGTAATAAATCCACTAAAGAGAATAGTAAGATGCTATACTACCGAACCTAAACTGTTAACATGGACTATATATCTTTGCAACTCTAACAACTCAAACTCCAAATAAATCTTTGATCTATTTATGGCTTGTTTTACATATCCTCGCCGCAAGCAAAAACCAGGAGCAGTAGAACGTGAATGATATAAGATCCTCGTGTCATTCCATTTTGAATTTCAGGCACTATCTTTAGTAAATATCCCCGAGAGTGTATAAATATTAAAAAAATAGCAAATGCTGTATATTCCTTTTATCCACATTTTCCCCACGAGCCATAACTTGGATATAACTGGTCAGATGTTGCTCCATAGCCTTACAAGTAACCTTTGCATTTGACATTTTTTTTTCAATATTCCTAATAGCTGCTTCCTGACTCAATAACTTGACCTGATTGACTTGGCGGCTTTGATTTCTGCATTTTGCCCACTGACGGAGAAATGAGTCACATCACATTTTTCTTTTGCCTTCACAATAACTTTGTACAGCTATTGAAATTTCTTACTGCCCTTCTATGAAATGTTTGACCTGTGGGATGCATAATAATATGTAACACTATAACTATATGTACTGGAGTATTTATTAAACTGTGTGCATATATGTAACACTTTATGTATTTATTAAATGTGTAGATTAGACATATATTCCACATTTGCCTTTGTACACCAATTCCTGAGCATTTACACAGGCTTGTCCTTTTCTAAACCTTAGCAGTACAAACATGCAGGTTCATTTGTCAAAGAATTGTAACACGACCCTGTGTCTACATTTTGCATGACTGTCACTAAGCTGTTCTTAAATTCCAGGTGTTAAGCATACAACATGCATTATCTGAATGGTAGAATTTCAAACACTTTCCATACCTGAAGGAGGTGTATCTTGATAACAAGTTGGCATTTAAAGAGAGAAAAAGTTATAAAAAACAAACAAACACAACCCTTGCCATGTACGTTGTCTTCTGGGTCTGCGCACTTATATATAATTGTTACTTTTTATAACTTCCTGATTTCTACAATCTCTTGTTTCTGCTTGCTAATTTCTGTGACTCTCACTTTCAATGTTGTTATTTTTGTGCATTGAAAACGGTTAAATAAAGATTTAAAAAAAAAACACATAAATAAATAAAAATAACAATGTTAGCTTATTATAGTAAATCATATCTAAAACACCAAAATATCTTACCTTTGAAATAAAAAAGAGGAAGATAAACAAGCCAGCGACAATCATTCAAATGAAATATACACGTTACGTATACACACACACACATGCGCATGCACCCACGCTCACACATATACACACAATAGATATTAACCAATAGTTTCAATATGCGGTGGGAAGACCCTGAAAATCTAAAATTGTCAAAGATATTTTAGAATGTGTGGTGCTACATTTCTTTTTTAATTCTTTAAATAATATTTGAAGGAAGAAGGAAGCATTCCTAACTGCAGAGAGGAGGTGAGGTAAGAAGTCAATCATTGCACCATAACCACTACAGGTTTAGGCTGTCAACTGCTTATTGCCACTGTGTCCTGCAACCAATTCCCAAAACTTGCTGTTAGGTATTAGTTGGTAACCCAAACCTGTCAGATACAGATTTTATTTATCACTGTATACACATAGTACAAATTGCATAGATACAGGGAACCAGTGTTATGGATCACTAATTGTTATGCAACATTACTAATGACAGTGGTTTAGTATTATATTATTAATGCCAAAATCCTATGATTAGCGATATATAATTCTACCAGTATTGACAGTATATAATATTTAACCATTCATATGAGTTTGAGTAGGTATAAGATAAAATGTCATGCAAATGTTCAAATACCCTCCTAGGTATTTATTTATAAGGCATCTGCTGAGATTTTTGAAAATACAAATGAAAATCTTTCAACTTCTTTGTGTTACCATTTCAGTGTAATGAGATGTAACAATAAACAAGATTTTTTAAATAAGATATTTCACGGAACATGGTTTTATTACCTACTAAATTGTTAAAATTGTAGTTCACAAACAACACAAATTCTTGGGAAACACAATTATTATTATTATTATTATTGCCATTTATATAGCGCCAACAGATTCCGTAGCGCTTTACAATATTTTGAGAGGGGGGGGATGTAACAATAAATAAGACAATTACAAGAAAACTGACAGGAATAATAGGTTGAAGAGGACCCTGCTCAAATGAGCTTACAGTCTATAGGAGGTGGGGTATTGGAAACATTAGGATAGGAAATATCAAGTAGGAGTGAAGCAGAGCTGGAGGAGAGAGCAAAGCACTATTCCATAGGTTCAATCCCTTAAAACATTGTTTTATCCAATTCAATCCCTTAAAACATTGTTTTATCTTAAAATATGGTCAGTTCTTGAAGGTATCACAGTAACGTGTGTACGTTAATGGGCAAAACCATTTATCATATTCAAGACGAGTCATTTTCAGAATGTTAAGGTAGAAGTATCTAAAGAAATATGTCAAGAAGAATGTTATGGGTAAAACTTAGTCCCAATGAATTACACCATAAATTAATTATTATTAATCTTATTGAAATGGTCTAGGTGCAGTGCCACTGTCCCATTAATCCTGCAATTGTAATTATTGCACTTGTTGAGAAACTGCAATAATTTCCTTGCAGGGTTAACTCCACCTCTAGTTGCTGTCTACCAGACAACAACTAGAGGCACTTTCAGGTCTTTAGCTGACTTTTAGTCTGCTAGATAATGCTGGACGTCCTCACACTCATGAGGACACCCAGCATCAGCTATAATTCCATAGGAAAGCATTGATTAAATGCATCTATCCTCTGTTCGTACTCCCACCTCTAAAGCTCACCTTCAAGACTTCTCTAGGGCTGCACCGTTCCTGTGGAACTCCCTTCCCTTTTCTGTTAGATGCTCCCCCACTCTCCACTCCTTCAAAAAAAATCATAAGAAATTCACCTTTTCACAAAAGCTTATCTAATAAACTGTTAATGGCTCCCAACTGATTCCTCTCCTGCAAGTGTCATAAAAAAAAAAGCCCACACTAAGTCTTCAGTGAATACTATTCTACCAGTCTACTTCCCTAATACTATCCTTACATTTTGTGTCACTTTACCCCACTCCCTCTAGCATGTAAGCTCATTGAGCAGGGCCCTCAACCCCTCTGTTCCTGTGCGTCAAACTCGTCTTGTTACAATTACATGTTTGTTAGTCCCCCCACTGTAAAGTGCTACAGAATTTGTTGGCACTCTATAAAAAAATAATAATAGTAACAATAATAATAATGTGAATGTGCCGCGCATGTGCATTAGGTCCCTCCCATTCGGCTGATGTCTGCAAAGGAGGAGCAGAGGTGGAGCATGATTCAGTGCCGAGGGACATCGGTGCTGGAATCAGGTAAGGGACAAAAGAGTTTTTAACCCTTTCAGCACTGGGGGTGTGGGGAGGGGGGGCGCAAGGGAGTGGGGGTGCAGAGGGTACTGTAGTGCTAGTAATGCAACTTTGTATTTCTAGCACTATAGTTTCCCTTTAATCTTGGGTGTGCATTGGATATCTGTGTGAGCCATGAAGAAAGCATGTAATGAACATTCTGTTTGCCAACTTTGAAGCAGTGCTTCTGATGGTACGGAGATTTAGAGCAACCTGAGCACTCAAGTCATTGAGCAAGATTGTGCATCTTTGCTGTCAGACACCAGATAACATGAAAATAGATAGCTTGAAGACAGAAGATAGCTTGAAAACGATCTCAGTAGAGATCGAAACGTTGCACTTTGATTCTGTTTTCCAAAAAAACTGCTGCACAAGACCCTGAGGGCCTTGACCATACTTTTGGGACACCAGATAGCAGACAGGAAGATGATGAAAACTGAAGATGAAATGGAAACTGATGCAAGACGTAAAGGGAGCTACGGGGAGCAATCCATTGTTTGTTAAAGGGAAACTCCAGTGCCAGGAAAACAATCCGTTTTCCTGGCACTGGAGGGTCCCTCTCCCTCCCACCCCCCAATCCCCGGTTACTGAAGGGGTGAAAACCCCTTCAGTGACTTACCTGAGGCAGCGGCGATGTCCCTCGTCGCTGTCTCCGCCTCCGCGACGCTCCTCCTCTTCATTGCCGCGCCTGCGCATTACGTCTCCCCATAGGAAAGCATTGAAAAATCATTTCAATGTTTTCCTATGGGGTTTTGAGCAACGCTGGAGGTCCTCACACAGCGTGAGGACGTCCAGCGACGCTCTAGCACAGGTTTCCTGTGCTAGAACCCAGGAAGTGACCTCTAGTGGCTGTCTAATAGACAGCCACTAGAGGTGGAGTTAACCCTGCAATGTAATTATTGCAGTTTATAAAAAACTGCAATAATTACACTTGCAAGGTTAAGAGTAGTGGGAGTTGGCACCCAGACCACTCCAATGAGCAGAAGTGGTCTGGGTGCCTAGAGTGTCCCTTTAAGAAAAAAGAAATAGGACAAAGGGATCCTCATAACAAACGGGCAAAACTGGCAACTAAGAGGAGCATATGGACCATACGTGGAGCAGAATAACAGTGGCAAGCGAAGGGCACATGATGTAAAATGGCCACAAAGAGGAAACACCTCACCTCAAGCTCACCCATAACTGGTAAAGAAGAGAATTAATAGACACTCCCACCAAAAAAGATTGCAAGTTCTTTAGGAATGATACATTCTCTCAAATTCCCTTTTAGTTATCACTTTAGTAAATCCCTGACTGTTTTAGATTCAACATTATATTCTGGAAAACTTGCCATCAACTCTATAAGAGACACTGTACAGCTGTGATTTGCCCAATGCTTGAGACTATTATTACAGACAGTCCTGCCTGCCATTTAATAAAATCTCAAAATATGCGTTTTGAGATGCAAAGTGTCATTCCCCTTTAATCCTGAAATAGTTTCATTGGAGTGCAGAAGAAGGAAATATTTACAGTTTTTATGTTTTTTTTTTTTTTAAACAAATACATGAAAAGGGCAAAGGAAAATCAAACAAATCAGGCCTGTGCCTAAACAAAGTTGAGTTATTGTGATGAACACGCGGATCTTCATTCCTTTGCTGTGACATGTGTGACTATAGTATTTTATTAATTTATTTGCAGTACATACATCCCAGCTAGACTGGTTTAGTTATTGCAGGACACATACTTTATAGTTAACCCCTTAAGGACCCATGACATGTGTGACATGTCATGATTCCCTTTTATTCCAGAAGTTTGGTCCTTAAGGGGTTAATAATAGAATGTTCTTGTATGGTAATATTTAACTGGCGACGTAACCTGTCTATACACTATTAGGGTTCTTACCATTTGGTTTTACTCAACATGTGGTTTTTAAAGGGACACTCCAAGCACCATAATCTCTAGAGTTTATTGTAGTGAGTATGGTGTTAAGGAACTATCCCTGAAAAAAATATCTTTTAAATCCTCGCTGTTTCTGAAATTGTCCTCATCTTCAAACTGTGTCTGTGGTATCTGCGCTCCATCCTGTCACCACAGATTCTATGTGAGGATGTAACCTCCTCACTGAGACAATGAAGCACTAGGACACTTCTACTAGTGCTAGTCAATTCCTGGCAGAAGCTGTGCTGGAGTTAATGCACACACAGAGTTTTGCGAGTGACAGCTCACAGCTGATCCCATGCCACTGTAGGCGACTGACTTTAACAGTGTGAGCCGACTGTACACACATCTGCTGTACAAGTACTTGTACAGCTTATCGATATCCATATGACATCAGTGGGCAGGTGGGTGGAGCCAGGAATTGGAGATAAAGCTAAAACTATAAAAATGAAGAATATAACAATATAATATTCCAGGGACAGCTTACACGCACCATAACCTTTATACTCTGTAGTGGCTATGATGATTGGAGTGTCTCTTTTTGGTTTTTATATTCTTTATTTTTGCTGTGCATGACTAACATGAGCGTGTCAGTAATGCCACAACAGCATTTTCAGACAGTTTGAGCACACAGATTTGTTAACTGTTATGTAGCATTTAGATGAAACGCACACATTTTTTGTTAATAAAACAGGCTAGGTACAAACTGGCTAGTTACATTTGTCATAATGAGTTACTTGTCGTTTGGTAACAGTAGCTTAGAGTTAATAGTTATATTGAGTGTCATTGCTTTAGTATCTAAACAATAGTTTGATTATGCTTTAGTCCTGGTGTCTATAGTGGGAGCCTGTGGGTCCTCCAACTAAGAATAAAAACAAAATAGGCAACAAAGACATATTAAACATGTTAATTGGTTGACATGCAGGCTTGGGTGCCAGGGAATACCACTTGGGGTACAGGGAGGCAACTGCCCGCAGGAGTGTGTGCAAGTGAGTGATTAGCGAGATAAGGTTTGTGAAGGGTGTCACATAATGGCAGCTCAAGAGCACTATAGTATCCTGGCTAATAACTTGCAGAGATCAATATATTGGGATCAATATATTAAATACAAATTGGTAATGCACCTAATGCTAAGCTGCAAAGCTGAGGCAGTAATAGGAAGCAAATCAGTAAGTGGAAAGTGAAAAAATAACGAAATTAATGAAAACGTGCGCAATTGCAGTAAAGATATGCATTAGGTAAGGACTGATTTGCTACCTATGTGCTAGGTAGAATAACTATTTTATACTATGCTAAACAGCTGATAAACATGCTAAAGCTTGTAATATGTTCACTGGGGTCTTGGGTGGCATGCCGTCCTTTAAGCTTTGCAGTCCCATTTCCGTGGCATGATTGGTGCAATGTCTCTTCATCCTATGCCTTCCTTCAGGAAGCGGCAGGCGCCCTGCAGTGGGTCTCGGCTTTCCGCCGCTGTGTGGATGACGGTGAGGGCGTCCCTCCAGTCCTAGTCTGTTGTACAGGCCTGCATCCTTTGGCCACAAACTCGGCTACCTCTAGGGCCCGGGTTTACTCCACTTTCGGGAGTGACGGAGGTTCTGGTCCTCTGTTTTTTGCGGTGCTTGCGTCTCCGTAAGTGTGGGCGATGCTTTTGGGTGATTACCCCTGTAGTCTGCAGCCTGGGTGGGCCATGTCTTGTATGGGTAGTTGAGAGGTGAGGTTTGGTGCCCAAGGGACTGCCCCCTGTCTCCCGCCGCTTGCGGCTCGTCTCACCTGCAGTCCGTGAGGTAAGTGTGTTGCTTTGAGCCGCCAGCTGCCTTTCTCTGAGTGTGTCCCAGAAGCGGGTGAAGATCTCCTCCAGACGCTGCAAGAGGTCCTTCTGAGGCGTTCGCTTTGGCAGTATGCCCTGCTCTTGCATTATGCTTTCAGCCGCCATCTTGGGTGCGCCACGTGTGGGGTTGCACCTCCATACTTCGTGGTCAAGCTTGTGGTTCAGGCTTGGCTGGCTGCTCCAGACCTCCGCCGGTCCATGGGGGGAGGGAGGTAAGAATGCTGAGGAGTCTGTGCGTGGCTTTACCGATGGGGAGAGCGGCCGTCTCTCCCCGGCTCGTCCGCATGTAGGCCCCATTTGCGTCTGTGGGTTCCCGGGCATTGTGGAGCTCAGCTTTGGTGTCTCTTTGTAGCCCTGGGTTTCCCTGATGTGTCCCATGCTCTCCGGCTGGTAGACGCTCCAGTTTTGGGGGTATTTACCCCTGGTTAGGTAGTTTTTCGTCGGGAGCTGATTCCCAGCTCGGCGGTTAGGCTCCGCCACTCTGGAGTGTCTCTTTTTAATTAAGCTTAATACAGCCATTACATGGCTACTTTGTCCTCATATTCACCAGGGCAGGCCATTTGCTTTGTTTATCATAATGCAACATATGCTCTGCTAAAGAAAGAATCCACCCAGGGTTATTTACTAAACTAAGAATTCAAAGTGAATTTAACATTTTAGGCCTAAGTAGATGAACTTAAAGCATAGATGTTTTAAAGAATTTTTCCAGTTCAGATTTGTTTGTCTTTAAATTAGAAATTCACACTGAGTTCTCACTTTAGAAAATATCCCTGCTTGTTTTTATAAAGCAAGATGTACAATTGATCAGACTTAAAGGGACACTATAGTCACCAGAATAACTACAGTTTTTTGTATTTGTTCTGGTGAGTATAATCACTCCCTTCGGGCTTTTTTCAGTAAACACAGTTTTGTTTTTTTTCCAGAGAAAATGCAGTGTTTACATAACAGCCTAGAGATACCTCCACTGGTCACTCCTCAGATGGCTACTAGAGGTACTTCCTTGGTTAGTGATGCACATTGTGCAGCACTGACATTCAGTGTCTCCACCGTCTGCATGGAGACAGTGAACTTTCTTACTGACTCTACATATCTTTTTTTTTTTTTTTGGCTCCATCAATTTAACATCATCTTTGCCTCTGACGTTACTGTCTTTCATTAGTCTTGCTAACCTGTGATTTTCTAGGCAACTCTAATGCCAACCATATTTCATCTAATTGGCTAACATTTATGAGATGTCATATTTATTGTACCTCCAGAAAGTATACGATCATTTGTCATTCGTGAACTTTTTATCTTGTTTTTTGACCTGTACTGTTTTCCTAAAATTTCTTCACTGATAAAGCTTACTTACCTTGGCAGTTTTTTTAATATCACTATTTTATAGTCCTGTGTGCGCGCAATAAAATTTGGTTCAGCAGAACCATTTTTCTGGTGAATGGAACATTTTTGGGGCACCTGAATTTCAGTCATATGTCAGTTGGACTTGGCAGAATTTCAATACCAAAAACCTGATTTGGAAAAAAAATCAGACAAACTAAAAAAGCGCGAAAACGGGCCGATTAGTGTACTACAATACAGTATGCTATAATATTATGCATATATTTTCTGATAGGAGCATTTTACTGCAATTAGGTTCACAGATCAAGTTAGTAAAATACTTGATATTTATAGGTATGTGCTTTATACTATATTTTTAATTTGAGCCTTCACATGTGCGTTGATGGTATTTTCCTATATTTACCGATCACCCGACTGGCCCAAATTTGGATTAATTGCAGTTCGGATTGAAACAATTCTCTAAATCTACTATTTTAGACCTCTTTGCCTAATCATGAAAATCAATAGCTAAATCTATTGTTTTTTTAATATTTATTTTAATTTCAGGATTAACTCTTGATGGGAACGTGATTTTCAAAGTCTTTTCAACCCAATGCTTTTACAAGTTTTGTCAGGGGGACTAAGCACTTTTAGACTCTCCTACTGTCCACTGTACTTTCAACACACACAGTCTGGTAATCAGTAGTAATCTAGATGGTTTTCAGCAAGCTCGTACTTGTTTTAACCCCATCGAATGCTTGTAAAACACTTTAACAATCTTTGCCTTAATGTAATGAACAACTTTTCAACACTAATATGCTGATGTCAGAATGCAATTATACCTTACTGCCCTTTTTTTCTCTCTCGGAAACTCCAGCAGTATAGCGAACCTTAGACATAACAGAGCATTGTTTTTCCATCCTTATGCCCCCTCAGAGAGTAGGACTTGAACAATCTCTAAATCACTTTATTTAAGAACACAGGTTTTTTTTTTGTTTTCCTTGTCTTCAAAGGAAGCCGTACTTATTGTACATGTTTATCTTGCTTAACCAGTTGTTTTATACACAGATAAATCTATATAATGTATGTTTCAAAATAACTTGTTTAAAAAAAAAAAAAAAATTGTTTAAAAAAGAAAACTTGTTTTAAAAAAAAGTTTATAGTTGAATCCAGCAGCATATTCATCCATATTATGCGCCAATAATATAGTACTGTCTTTATTATGTCTTACATGTTTCATTAGTTCCTTCATCTTCCTACAAGGCATGAGACAAGTTTTTGTCAAATAAAACTTTTCCTTCTTTTTAAAAAAATACTATTACTGTTGTATCTAATTAATGTAACTTTTCACATACCCTAAAATAAGGATTTGTAAAGGCATTTATTTAAGTGAGGGTGGTTTTATCATAGAAGATTTAATTTAAACCAGTATGATATAGTGATGCACTCGAAAAATATTTCAAGTGCAAAATATAAAATGCAAGTCTCATACAATGTGTACCTAAAGTTCAACTCTACAGTGTAATTCCATTATTAGTTCAAAATTAAATGAATACTTATACCAATATAGTTTGGTGATCCACGTATAACATTAGAATTACAGAGAGCATTCTCTTCTTAATCCCCCTATTTGGCACACTCACATGTACCAGAGCCCTTTCTGCCCAGATCTGTGGTTTTTCAGTTCTGTTATGAGAGTCCTCTGGCTCTTTCCCAGTATATCACGGCAATCTCAAGAATAAGAAAAAAAGAAGGGGGGCGCAAATAGTGTTACATCATTCACTTTATTACAGAGTAAATACTACTAAAAAAAAACGTTGTGAGCTTACAATATCAGAGATTCACGGACAGTGCTCAATACACGTTAAAGACTCCAACTCCTGTACACCGATCGATCCTTGCGTTGTGTGATGAACACTGAGCCCTCCTTCGATGACATCCATTGTGATGTGTTTTGCCCAATCACACGGGCTTCTGATTTATTTAACTTGCCAATCAAAATTGGTTAGATATTTAAAAAAGAAAAAGAAAAATGTGTACAGTATGTACATCATATTTCAATGGGGAAAGCAAATCACGCAATATAATTCATACATAGAACCGAAGGTCTACATTTATTCCAATGTCTCCAGAAGCACTCAATCATATTATATTCTCATAATTTACACGTAATAATACACTGTTATGTATTCTCTCTTTATCTCTCTGTCTTTCCCTCTCCGTCTATATATAGGGGCAATAATTTTCTTTCAAACAACATAATCCCCTCCAGCGGATTTCACAAATATATACTTAAATCTCAGCTTTAATCATGTTCACAAATTGTTAATACGGACTGTCAGCTTCATTTTAAGGATCAAAGAAAACGCATGTTTATGAGCTGTTGAATGTGCAGGAAATAATGTATCCCAGATTTATCTGTTAAAATAAGTACACAGGAGCCTTTAATTGTTTTAGGCAAGCTTCATAATACTATCTAGCTGGTTTTCCTTGCCCGGGATTACACGAAGTCCTGTAAGTGCCTTTTAATCTTTCACGAGTATTTGTTAAGGAAATATATGTTTACCAAAGGAGAGCCTATTTGTACAATTTAAATAGACTGAGAGGTGTGATAACCTGGCAGAGGTTTATTTTGACTGGAGATTGGGTAAAATCCTGTATCCGTATCGTGTTGGACTCTGACCCTAGGAGATCAGAAGTCATATTAATTTTGCAGATTGGTCGCACAGAGAATCTCGCATTATAATTGCAGCGAGGCAGGATCAACTGTAAACAATGGCCGTGCAATCTGCAAGCAGGGGTTTTACAATTTAAATGCATCCTTAATCCATGGTATTATCACAAAACTTCAAAGGTTGCTTAGAAAAACATATTGACACATTTTTGTACATATAAGAAAGTAATAAATCAGATGTGGTTATCATTTCAGATAAGGCAAAAAAAAAAAAGTTCATTGTATATAAACATGTTTTTGAAAGTATATTAAAGGTTCCCATCACATAAGTAATGGCCATTTGAATGAACGTGGTATAATACATTCATTGTCACTGTGATTTACATTACTATTCTGAAAATGTTAAGTACAGCTATCAAATGCGTTTAAAAAACATTAGAAGTTGCGGACGGTTTGAAAAAAACAATACATGTTTGTTTTGGCTAAGTTCTATGAAAGTCTAAAAACATAAATATTTTGTAATGTCCGTAAATCAAGTATTTTGTTTAGTTAAGAGAAATTCACTGTGGTATTCAGCAAATGTAATATAATATTTCACTAAAATGTCTTGAATACCGACAGTGGCCAAGGTCATTTTTATGCTCATGAGTGGCACTTCTAAAGCGAATATATCATCAACGGGATACTTTTTGAGATTTGATAGTTTTATTCTTTTATAAATTCTTTATTTTTGGCAGTGCAGTAGCAAGTACATCGTTCGGTAATGGCAAGAATAAGATACATCAACAGCAGTTAAGAGACAGTTTTGGTGTGTACATATTGGAAAGCATACTGCACTGGTATTTTAAGGGTAAAGTAGTGAAAAACAACATTCATGAACAAAGTAGTAACATATCTCAGTTTGTACATCGTTTGGTCATAATCTTTCTGTGATCGTGGTTACTGAGACTATGACGGCAGTTGGCGCCGCATTAGCTGAGTCAGAGTTAAACCTAACTTATTAATGAAAAGGTAAAATAAATAAAAACAACAGTGGGCATATTGGCCGTGCAGGAGACAACAGGTTAGTCTAACTGACAGTAAGGGAACGAGTAGTCAAGATAAGTATCAATGTGTGTATGCCAGTTAAACATCTTAGAGTCTCGCGAAGTTCAGAATCACTATGAGTATATGCTAACAATATAGGCTACGCTTGCTGTATAGTTGGCATGTTAACAGTAAAGTGGACACCAACCAAATAGACTTAACGAGTTATAAGATTGCTAACTGGTACATTTTTGACAATCTGTGTTTGGTTGTGGTAATAAGTTGCACAAGACAATTGCACCGTAGTGACAAGAGACTACATGTTAAATTTGGTTATATGACTTATAGAAAATATTAACAAAGAATACACATACAACATTACGCTATATTGAGCCGATAGTGGTAGCATGGTCAACATTGAGAAATATGCTAAGAAGGATGAGAGTATTATGTTAAACTGCATGTTGAGCAATTATATGGTAGCTGTAAGAGTAGGACACTGACTGTGCGGCAAACAAGCCAGTAGCCTACTGGGCTAATTAGTAAACTGTTTAAAATCAAGAAGATAGGAAGCCGCTAAGAAAGAAAAACCTCAACTCCATCCTAAGCTGCGGACATAGAGAGTCTCCTGAGAAACTATTCAACTCCCTGTTGGAAGGCAACTGGACATTAGGTACGAATTTGTTTTAAAGGTCCCAGGGAAATTTTGGTTTAAAAAATACAGTATAGCACGTAAAGTGTTGGGGAAAATTAAAATATATGATCCTGTCGGGATCCGGGTACGGATAATAATGACGGAGTTTGTCGTCAGCCGGAGGGTTTTCTCAAACCTGGTGAGAACTACTTTCTCGTCCTGTACCCGTAGGGGGCAGGCTGTATAACAGGGGGTAACCTGAGGCCCAGGGTCTACATTACGTGCGCCAGATAAGGCAAATTGGAGGAAAATTACGTTAACAAGTGGACTGTGTGAAAGCTTAAAGGCACAGGTTTAGGCAGTGCTTGTCTGTCACAAGTGAGTCACTAATAAAAAACAGTGGGTAGTCGAGAGGATAAAGTTCACAAGAAACATAGTCTTATCTTAGAGCCATATGGCCCCCCCTGGGTCCGGCAGGATAGGCAGCACCCGCAAGGCTTGTGTAGCAGGAAGCAAGTCCACGAGGTCACTTGGGTGAGGGTCTGGCGTGGACCGGGTGTTGGCATCGGGCCAGTGGCAGGGTGCGCTGTTAAACTATGTACATTTTGAAGCATGTGGGTATGTCCGCGTCTGTGAGGGAAAGTGGGGTAGTCTGTTCAAGAGTTCGTTGTCCGCATCCACAGACCTTTAGTGGGCCTCGTGGTTGTTCGGGTTATCTCGATACAGAGTTCGGTAGTAGACTGGGCAGTAGAGTGGTCTGCATGAACTTTCGGTATTTCTTTATCTGTTTCAGGTGGTGAGTCGGGATCTCCATTGGGTGCGTGGGTCTCTGCTCTTAAGTTGTGATCGCTGCATAGGAGTCTGGCGTGGAACCCTGGGGGATGAATGGAGTGATTCGGCCTGGGTTCCAGGCATGAGTGTGAGCTGGTGAATTGTTGGTAGTAGACGCCTCTGTAGAGATAGAGTCTTGGGGCAAACCCAGGGTACGCAGTATGGCCGGGGCTTCCTGTATGTCCTGGATGATATGTGTGTTTGCCCCCTGTAGTACCACCAGTGATCTGGCGGATCGCCAGCGGTAGTTGATTTTGTGGTGTTGAAGCACTGTGGTTAGTGGTCTAAGCGACCTGCGCCAGGCTAAAGTGCCCTTGGATAGGTCCGAATAGAATGACAGCTCCATACCCTCGAAGTGGAAGGGGGTTCTACCGCGGAGTGCAGAGAGGATCGTTGCCTTATCGTTGCTGTTGCGGAGGGTGAGGATGACGTCCCTTGTGGCTGTGGTCGGTGCACCTGCCGGTTTGGGGATCCTATATACCTCATTCAGGGTAATTGGTGTAGTTTGCCTGTGTGGCAACAGTGCCGGCAGTAGGCGCCCCATGAGTATTGGTAAGTCGGCCTCCAGTACATTTTCCAGGATTCCCCTGATCTTTATGTTGGATCTCCTCATGGCGTCTTCCTGAATCGCTAGGCGACGTTCATAGTGCTGTGTTTGGCTGTGCAGGTCTTGCATGGACTGTTGCATTGCCGCGATGTCCTGGGCCTGAGATTGGGAGGATCCCTCAAGTTTGGTGATGCGGCCTGACAGGCCTCGTAGATCCGCGCGGAGCGCTGCTACATCCTCATGGATGTTTTTCTGCAGGTCTGCCAATAATGTTTTCAACACTGCTGTGGTAACAGGCTCTGTGTCAGGTTCTGCACCGCGTTGTTTAGCCTTCTGTGGCAGGTTGGGAGCCCGCAGGTGTAATTCCTCTGCGTCGTCTGACATTTCGTCAGAGAAATCTGAGCACCCGCCATGCAATGTCGCCATGTTTGTTTCGGTTGCGCCCTGTGCTTGCCTCCACATTTCCCCGATTGTCAGCCCCGAGGTGGGCTTGTTGGGCATAATTTTCTTCCCTTTACGCCCCATCTGGTGTCGGGGTGATTTCTAGACGCTTGGGGTATGAAGGTGGGGTGTTTTAGGTGTTTTTCCCCGGGTAATCGTCGGAGCTCCAAGGTTTTGCGTCCGCTCGCTTCGGCGTTTCGGCTCCGCCCCCGATAGTTTTATTCTTAAAGGGAAATTGTCACTTTACAAGATTTTTGATATCACACTTAGTTATTCCTTATAGTTAAAAAAATATCTCTTTGTGAAATATAAAAAAAAAAAAAAAAAATTAATGTAGGAATCCACAATGATGCATTTACCTCTGTTCTGGAGTTGGGTTCCTCCATCTTGGATCCATGTCAATCATTGGTAGACCTTTCCTTTTCTGTCATTGAACATAAGTGAAGGAGAATAATTAAAAATAATGTTTCTGTTTCTCCTTTTGAAATGTAATATGGGCCCTTGCTGTGCCTGAACATAACAGGATTGTGATATCAATTAATATATCCTTAAAGTGGCTCTGTCACTATTTGGGATCCTGGTCCAGGGAACTTATGGGTCACTTGTGTAGAGATTTATTGGAAAAAAAAAAACAGGATACAAGGAGCAACGTTTTGATCTCCAATGAGATCTTTCTCATTGGAGATTGAAACGGTGCACTTTTTTTCCTGTTTTTTTTTCAATAAATCTCTGCCTTTGGGTTTTTACGTCCAAGATGCATTATCTTGCACTTATCCACATTAAATGTCAGCTGCCGGTGGCCTGGCAACGCTACAGCCTAGACGCCATTACTAACAGCTCCGCAACAAATCGCTTTTAAAACGCTGAAAACGGCGAAAATAACCTTAAGCCGCCGACCATCGACTCTCACAGCGGGAAAGGGAACCCCTGCGGCATCGACTCATGCCATTCCGGTTCGGATCCGCCTCAGCACCACCCCGCAAGACCCGGCAGAAGCTCCGGTCTGAAAGCCTGAAGGCCACAAATTACCACGCCGAGCTCCTCGCGGACTGGAGTGAGTATTTGCACCCCTACCAACACGACCCTGACACACCAACCATGGGTCGGAAAACGCAAAAACAGACAGGGGCACCCATCTCAGAGGCGAGAGACATAGGGACGCTCCTTAAATGCTCCAGGCCTAAAACAGCAGAACCCTCACCACCCCCAGCCGTCCCAGATGCCATAGAGCCACAGGAGACTGAAGGGGGGAGCGGGAACGGCAGAAAGTACCCATACACAGCGACAGCCGTCGCAATCGAGTCCCCAAGCCCAGCACATGCCACTAAAAAGGACATTGCAGACCTTTATGAGAGAATTAAGCTGCTATTTGACACTGACATGCCCTTGTCAAAACTGAAGTACAAGCGGTCACTGACCGTGTACAAGCCACAGAGGAAGACGTGATCGATATAAAGCAGGGCCTGGCAGCCTTAGGGGACACTGTACAGCAAATGAGAACTCTGCACTCCTCCCTGACACACAGAGTGGACACCCTGGATGACAGGAGTAGGCGCAAGCATATAAAAATCTGCGGAGTCTCCGATGCGGTGACCGCGGAGGAACTGCCACACTTTATTAGGCGGCTGATGGCCTCATCCCTACCCGCCAAACAAGCAAAACAAATCCCGCTGGACGGAGTTTACAGGGTCAATAGACCACAACGCGCCCCAACGAGCCAGCCCAGGGACATTATCCTCAAATGCCAAACCTTTACTGACAAACAAAAGCTCATGAAGGCGTTTCAAGACAGGGCCCCCATGGACTTTGAATCACACCAGCTAACATTCTACCAGGATGTCACCAGGGCAACATTGCTCTGGAGAAAGACCATGCAACCCATCACAACTAAGTTGCGAGAAGCTGGCGTGGCCTACCGCTGGTCTGCGTCCCGAACCCTAACGGTCCTCAAGGACGGAAAGGCGCACACAGCGTCTTCCCCAATGGATGCTCCCACTCTTTTCACAGCCCTGGACCTGACGAGAGGAGCCGGAACTCCACCGAGACCAGCAACACAACACCAATGGGACATACCCAATGTGACACCCTTTGTTCCAGCTCGGAATCGTAATCCATCTCAGGATCAGGACTCAGTGACTTAATCTCAGCGTAAATGGCACTACTGCAGTGCACCTCCCCAATGCTGGCGGCGAAAGGAAAAATTCATCTTACAACGAGCCACACTATAGTGGCACCCTACAAAGCGGTCTGTAGCAAATGCTTATTCCATGTTCTTCTCTCTTTCTTAAATTATCTAGTTTTGGTTTTAATTTCATGTTTTAACATTCTTGCGCAAACTGCCAGCTATTCCACTAAAGCCAACACACAAACAGACGAACACGTTCAGTCTTTTCTCAATTTCCCCCCCCCCCCCGTCTCCCCATAGGTTAGGGGAATGCAAGAATGGCAGAGGCCTCTGCCACTGCCCCTCACCGACTACCTACCTAAGAGGCTCGCGCCTACATACATGCTGCACCACTGACTCACCCACCCTTACACCCCTCCTAGGTGGCCAGCCGGTACGAACCCCGAAGGCAGCTGACCCCTGGCAGGACACCACCAGGAACCCACTCATCATACCCAGACAGCCACGGAAGCACTTAACACATACCCCACACGACAAGACGTTACAATATACCTCTGCCTGACATCAATAGCCTAACCGGGTCACCTCTTGCAAGGTATTAACGTCGACGCTCAAACACTAAACTACCACTCACCAGTTTACTACACTAGTTTCTGACATCATGCTTTACGTTGATCTATACTGTTTGAATAACGTTCCTGTTAATAATACATGACCTATAAAATGAAAAATGAGGCATTTAATACCTGGAAATGTAATTACTGATAATATCTCTGTACCAACCCATTACTGTGGAACACCCCTGCATTTCCCATCTCTTCATTCTGTACCCTTTATATATGCCTTGACAAAATAAAGAATTAAAAAAAAAAAAAAAAAAAAAATGTCAGCTGCCACAACTCATTTTTCTAGTTTACCTAAATCATTTGCCATTTGGTTTATCCCTCCTGGGACATCAACCCTGTTACATATCTTAACTAGACCTAACAATCTTGTTAACGATATTGCCTTAGATCCCCTCCGAATGCTGGAATATGGTTATCATTTTTGGCATCACTGTAGCAGAGACAATCACAAAAATCATTGCCATTACAGATGAAAGCCGCCTCCATTTGTCATAAATGATCAAAATGTTATTTACCAAAGTGAGAATTCAAAGTGAATTCACATTGAATTTGAGATTTAAGGCCAAAGTAGCCGAAATGGAAAACATTCTCCAAGTCAGCTATGCCTTATGTTCTCACTTTAACCCTTTAAGAATGTTAAGCCGTGTCATTGCGTCTTAACTATAATGGGCTTTAATGCCTTTAGGGGGTAATGATTTTGTGTGAGCAGGTTAACTCCCTGTTCACACCAGGGAGTCCCAGGTATCAGTGAATACATGGGGCTCCAATGTATGGAAAATATATCTCCACAGAAATATACAACCTTGAATGTATAGGAATCCTTGCATAGGCTTACAGAATCTATAAGAAAATAAAGCAAACTGTACATAGTGTAAAACCATATATAGAATGAGGTGTGAGGGAAGGGATTTGGCAGAAAACTCACAAAACGTGAATAAATGCCAAGAGTATTGCCCCACCTTGAGGTAAATCTGATGAAACAGAATCTTCCTCCTTGATATATCCTTAAATGTTAGAGCAAGAGAAACACAATAATGCAATATGTATCTAAAAACATAAATTTAAAGGGACACTGTAGTTACCAGAACAACTACAGCTTATTGTATTTGTTCTGGTGAGTATAATCAGCCCCAGTAGGCATTTGTTCAGTAAAACACATTTTTTTTCAGAGTAAATGCAGTGTTTACATTACAGCCTAGGAATACCACCACTGGCCACTTCTCAGATGGCTGCTAGAGGTGCTTCCCTGGGCAGTGCTGCTCAGTGTGACTGACATTCAGTGTCTCCACACTCTACATGGAGACACTGAACTTTCCTCATGAGGAGATGCTGATTCGCCAGGGCGGTGTTTGGCTTGTGCTGGCTCTGCCCCTCGTCTGCCTCCTTGACAAGCTCAGCCAATTCAATGTGTTTCTATGGGAAATCATTGTGATTGGCTCAAATCAACACTTCTGATGATGTCAGCCAAGCAGGCAGATCAGGGGCAGAACCAGCAGCAGCAGACTAAGGCAGATATTAACAGCCAATTATTATGTTTGAGCGACACACGATGGCTCATTATTGACTGCTGTCAAAGTGGGTGTTACAAACACTCACTTTGACAGTGATCTCTGCCCCTCTCTCCTCTGTATCGTTTTGAGAGGGAGAGAGACAGAGATTGTGATAGTTTCTTGCCAGAATTGTTGCCAGAAGTGCCAGAACCAGTAAAAAAAAGTAATAAAACTAATTTTTAACCCCTTCCCTGCCAAATCCTGTTACAGTGCATTTGTACTGTCTGTATTTATTTCTTTTTGCCCTTAAATGTTATTTTTTGTTAAAAAGCTTGTTTTAGGTAGTTTTAGTCTTTTTTTTTTTTTTTTAGTAATTTTAGCATAGGGTTAGGTAGATTATAAATGAAAAATAAAACAAATAGTTTGTTAGTAATTTGTTAGTTTAGTCCGTTAGATAGGTAGTTAGGTAGTGCGTTGGTGAAATATGCAGCATATGTACAGTTTGGAGGAGGCATATGGCTTCTTGGCGCCAGACTCTGACGCCACTGAAACTGCGTCTGATTTTGACCAGTTTTCTGACACGTCATCTGTGTGTGAGCCAGCTGCAAAAAGAAGCTGTGCTTCCCCTGCTATGCCAAATGTGGAGGAGGAGTGGGTACCTCTACAGTTAGCTGAGCCCATCCTCCCCCCTTTTAGTGCCAACGCAGTCATTGATGTCAATGTGCATGACTTCTCCCCTATGCAATATATGGAGTTATTATTGGGGGATACCATCTGGGAGGAGACTGCTTCCCAGACTAATCTATGCTAGCCAATTTATTAATACCAATCCGGGTAGAACATGATTGGCATCCCACAGATGTCCCTGAACTGACAAAATTCTGAGCTCTTACTATGCTCATGGGGATTATAAAGCCATCAATTTGCTCTTACTGGAGCACCAACCCTATCTGTTCTAGTCCCGTGTACTCCCAAACCATGTCTAGAGCAAGATGAGTTGCTGCTCCGCTTTAATGACAATACCCTCTGTCATCCCAGAGATCACCCCCAATATGATAGGCTTTGTAGAATACGCACACTGGTAGACCATCTTCAAAAAATGTTTTTATGACGTTTAAACACCCCAACAAAATATATAAATTATTGAATCCTTAATGAAATATAAAGGGAGATTAGGATTCAAACAGTACATCCCCTCAAAGCGCTTTAGATACGGCGTAAAATTCTACAAACTTTGCGAGAGTGAAAGTGGCTATACACTTGCCTTTTGCGTATATGAGGGGAAACATTGTCAACTGGACCCTCCTGGCTGTCCTGACTCTCTGGGGAAAAGTGGGAAAATTGTTTGGGACCTACTGATCCCCTTGTTCACTAAAGGTTACCACGTTTATGTGGACAATTTCTATACCAGTGTCCGTCTGTTTCAAACAATTTATGGTTTGCAGACACTGGCCTGCGGCACTGTGAGAAAAAATGCCAAAGATTTACCCAGACCTCTCATAGAGGCCAAATTTAAAAAAGGAGGATGTAAAGCTCTGCGCAAAACTGACATGTTAGCAATAAAATGTAAGGACAGGAAGGATGTTAACATGATAACCACCATCCACACTGAAACAATGTCAGACGTTACTGTCCGAGGCAGAGTACAGACCAAACCTGTATGCATCAGGGCTTATAGCAGGCACATGGAGGATGTTGATTTAGCTGATCAGCTGATGCAGCCATATCTGATCTGGAAGACGAAAGCTTGGTATAAAAAGGTGGCTATCTATCTTATGCAAGTAGCAACGCACAATTTAAAAAAAAAAAATGAATTCAGGAAGAACCACCTTACTCCAATTTCAGCTTAAGCTGATTTTAACTACAATAATTTATGAAGATGGTCAAGTTCTAAAAACAGTGCTAGAGGAGTCCAGAGTTGGGGCTACACATTTCATTTTCAAGATACCGCCAACTAAAAAAAAAGCCAATCCCCAGAAACGTTGCCGAGTCTGTTACAAAAAAATGGAAAAGGACAGACACCCAATTTTACTGTCCCGATTGCCCTTCAAAACCTGGACTGTGTATTGGAACGTGTTCTAAGCACTACCACACAGAACATACCTTTTTGTAATACTTGTTCCTCATTTTTTTTTTACTTTGTGTCTTTTGAAAGTGGCAGATTTTAGGTAGTCAGTTTCCTTACCCCAAATGTCCAGTTAGATTCTTTTTGCAGGAGTTAGTTTAGAGATTGCTGCTAAAGATGCATTTGGTACCTGCACATTTGTTCTTTAAAAAGTTTAAAAAGTTAAAAAGGTTTCTGGCAGTAACATATAACTGGCTTGCCAAAACCTAAAAGCAATGTGTTCATAAAAACTAGAATTAAAAAAATTACCACCACACACTTTCTCTGAATTTGTTGGGCAAAATGGTTGAGTGAAAAAAAATCAAAACACCTCATCTCCTGTAACCCTGGATGTCTACTTTATAAAAATATATACTTTCAAACCATAAATTCAGCTTGGGGGATGGAAAAATGCACCACACTCAACACGTGCCTAGCAAAGCAAGCACACCATATTCAGCCAAAAGGGACAAGTCCTAAATTTGTTACTGTAAAATCATGGCAAACCAATGCATGGGGGACATAGGTGTACTCAGTGGACTTTGCAGAAAACAAACTGAGGTGTTTTCTGGTAGTAACATGTAGACAGGTGGCTAAATTAAAAAAGCAGGATTCAAAAATTACCACCATGCATTTTCTCTGAAATGTTCTAAGCACAATGGTTGACTACATGTCAAAATTCCAAGTTGGAAAACGGATATGCGCACCTGCCAAATGTGGCCTTTTATCCCCCAAACAACAATCCTATGCATGGGTGGTATCAGGAGATGTTGCTGAACAGATATTGGGGTGTTGTTCGGTAGTGACACATAACAGGATCTGTTAATGCATGCCTAAAGTACAATGTGTGTGAAAAAAACACAAAACAAATTACTACCCAAACGTTTGACAAAGGCTAATGGTAAATTCAGTGTCTGAAAAGTGATAAAATACCACCATGTGAAATACCCTAGGGTGTCTACTTTTCAAAAATATATGGTTTTATGGGGGTAAAATAAATTGTCCGGCTTAAAAAATGTCCCAAATAGGACATGGGCTCAGGTTGACTATATGTCAAAATTCCAGGTTGGAAAATGGATATGTGCACCTGCCAAATGTGGCATTCTAGCCCCCAGAGAACCTGACACACCTATGCATGGGTGGTATCACTGTACTCAGGAGATATTGCTGGACACATATTAGTGTGTTTTTTGGCAGCAACACATAACATGATCAGTGAATTTATACCTGAATTGGAATGTATGTAAAAAAAAAATCAAACAAAGAAATTACCAATGCGAAGTTTGGCAAAAATTTATGAATACCCTAGGTTGTCTACTTTGAGAAAATATGTACATGTGGGGTGTGATTCAGAGATTTATAACCGATAACGGTGTTACAATGTCACTATTGATACATTTGAAAAAAATATATTTTGAAACAGTAATGTCCTACTTGTACTTATTGCCCTATAACTTGCAAAAAATGCAAAAAAGCATGTAAACACTGGGTGTTTTTAAACTCAGGAAAACAATTTTAATCTATTTAGCAGTTCTTTTCATTAGCTTTTGTAGATGAGCAAAAGATTTTTCAAGTAAAAGTCAAAACCATGTTTTATTTTTTCAATTTTTCACCATATGTTATTATTTTTATTAAAGTAAATTATATGACATGATACAAATAATGGTATGTAAAGAAAGCCCTTCTTGTCCTGAAAACAAAACATATAATTTGTATGAGAACAGTAAATGAGAGAGAGGAAAATTAACAGTCTGGTCCTCAAGGGGTTAACACAGTAGGGTCAGGAAAACATGTTTGTGTCCCTGACCCTATATTGTTATTTTAATAATAACAACGCAGAACTATGTAACATAAAAAATAAATGAACGTGGACGTATTCGTATGCCTTAGAATGGCTGGCCTTAATGTATATGAGAATGGTCAAAATGCTAGTCCAGGTCAAGGACACAGAAAGAGAAAGATCGATGAAACAAGCCAAGGGTCAAGGATACCAGAATTAGGGAAAGTCGAAATACAAGCCAAAGTCAAAATACCAAACAAAAATCAAGATCAAGAACGCACTCTCTGACAACCAACTAGTGGAAACCAGACAGGGCACTGACCAAATGCTATTTTGGGTTTAAATAATCCTCCTTGGGTTGTGATTGGCTGTAATTGGCCTCTGACCCCAAACACAGATCAGTGCCATCTTTGTTGTGGACAGAGGTAAGTATACTATTTAAACCGGGACTGCAGCGGAAGAATGCCGCACCTATTGGGGACCGGAACAAGAGGGGATTGGGCTTTGATCTGCCGCGACATAGACTGCACTTACAAACGGAAGAATAAGATGAACATGTCTCCACTCCCAGTGGTATATGGAAAACAGCAGCAATGGTATGTGGAAGACATCAAATACCCTCCAGTGGTAACTCGGTTCCACTCCACACAAAGCAAAAAAAGGACAAACTGGACAAATACAACTACTTAAAAATAATTGTAAAAGATCACAGTAAAGACTGTATATTCTTCATCCATTTTAGGCATACATGTAACATTTTATATTTATTTTAATAAAATTGCTATATTTAATTTTAACCACCTACTGTCTCAACCTACACTGGAATATTGAGGAAAATTCAGAAGACGCTTACAGATGGGAATACTGATCACTTCCACAAATTGATGGTGGATTGAGATACTGCTATCAAAAATAGGTGATATTGCTGGCTCCTTAAATAGTGAGTGTAACCAGTATGCAGGTGTACACTTGAAATTGTAAAACATAATACACTATGAGATGTTTTCTCTCTCACTCGAATTACCCATAATAAAGAAGGGTAGTAAGTTGTAAGTTGTAAGAATGTCAAGAATGCCAGGCAGATTGTACAGTGATTAAAGCGACACTATAGTCACCAGAACAACTACAGCTTATTAAATTTGTTCTGGTGAGTAGAATCATTACCTTCAGGCGTTTTGCTGTAAACACTGTCTTTTCAGAGAAAATGCAGTGTTTACATTACAGCCTAGTGATAACTTCACTGGCCACTCCTCAGATGGCTGTTAGAGATCCTTCCTGGGTCATGGCTGCTTAAAATGCATCCAAACATTCAGTGTCTCCTCCCTCTGCATGCAGACACTGAACTTTCCTCATAGAGATTCATTGATTCAATTCATCTCTATGAGGAGATGCTGATGGCTGTGTTTGAATCATGCTGGCTCTGCCGCTGATCTACCACCTTGTCAGTCTTCCTATGAGGAAGCACTGTGATTGGATCAGGCTACCACTTTTGATGATGTCAGTAGACTGCTTGTTTTTCTGAGTCTAACAGCATGCAGAGTTACAGCTTCAGGCTTGAATTCAGTAAGATTTTTACTATATTTATGGGGGCATGAGGGGCCTAGGGGTGCTAGATGGTGGTGTTAGCACTATAGGGTCAGGAATACATGTTTGTGTTCCTGACCCTATAGTGATCCTTTAATGTTCACAGGCTAACTGAATTACGAGGAGTTAATTTGCATGTATATTTTACCCATTAACCCCTTCAGGACGGAGTCAATAGTGCACGTTCTGATCAAAACAAAACGTAAACAAAAACTGGAATTTGCGCTATATGTCTGTTCACCCGTAGTTCCCCTCTTTCAAATTATATGCACCCACACTTATTATATATCATTTTGTTCAGGAGAAACAGGGCTTTAATCTATCATTAACTATTCATATATGGAACATAATTTATTATGAATAAAATAAAAAAAAATGTGAGAAAATAAGATTTTTTTTTTTATTTGCATTTCCGTCTGACATTTTAACTGTGAATGTCATAACACTGTTAGGTTTTACTGCAAAAAAATGCACATATTTGTAATCAGCGATGTCTCACGAGTACAACAGTATCCCCCATTAACAGGTTTTATGTTGTTTTGGAAAGTTACAGGGTCAAATATAGAACATTCCATTTTCAAATTGAAATTTTCCAGATTAGTAATGTTACCTTTGAGACGGTGTGGTAGCCCAGGAATGAGAATTACCCCCATAATGGCATAGCATTTGAAAAAGTAGACAAGCCAAGGTATTGAAAGTGGGGTATGTTTAGTCTTTTTTAGTAGCCACTTAGTCACAAACACTGGCCAAAGTTAGCGTTCATATTTGTTTTTGTGTGAAAAAAGCAAAAAACAAATATTTGGCCAGTGTTTGTGACTAAGTGGCTACTAAGAAAGACTGGACATACCCCACTTGCAATACCTCGGGTTGCCTACTTTTGCAAATGGTATGCCATCATGGGGGTAATTCTCATTCCTGGGCTACCATACGCTCTCAAAGGCAACATAACCAATCTGGCAAATTTCAATGTGAAAAAAATGAAATGCAAGCCTTATATGTGACTCTCTAACTTTCCAAAACACCATAAACCCTGTTCATGGGGGGTACTGTTATTCTCGGGAGACTTCACTAAACACAAATATTAGTGTTTTAAAACCGTAAAACATATTACAACAATAATATAGACCATAAAAGTGCAGTTCGCTTGTAAAAAATGCGAAAAACAAAATATTGTTGTAGGGGGGCGGGGCTGGACCGCCGTGCTGGACGGTCGCACAAGAGAGCAGCTCCTGCAACCTTTCCACAATCAAAGCATATAACTGTGATTTTTGTACCAACCTGACGACTGACAGCTACAGCATATTGCAGGTAGGCATACCCGATCCGAGGCGAGGCTTGCAGAGTCTGTTTTAGTCCCTTGGAAAGGGGATCCTCGTCACCCAAGATGAGGCCTACTCTGGCGGTGAGCGGGGTGGACGGCCGCCGTCCCGCTATCCTGCCTAATAGGGCCATACCAGTAGCATGAGGCTGGGTGGGTCTAGCCCCGTTTCCCCCCCTCTGGACCGGTGGGGGTGATCCCGGTCCACACCTCATGGCCCCTAACACAGCCAGGACGAACCAAAGCCCACCTAAAATGTCGCACCTAAAATGGCAGAGACCGCGTGGCATGTCACCCATGCGAGGGGGAAGACCGATGCTCCCTACTCACTCAACTCACCACATGAAGATGGCTGGTAGGGGATGGCTCGACACCAGGGGAAGGCTGCTATGCAGTAGCAACATCAACCTGCACTTACCACATGCGGACCGATAGAGAGCACAGGCACTGGTCCTGGATGATCAGAGGAGCCGGAGACACATCAAACGGCACTTGCAACACAGAAGCAAAAGAAGGTGGGCAGCCCTCACACACTCACCCCCATACCGACCCAGGAGGACGGGTCCCGACACGGAGCACTGCTCCAGTGGAGCAGCCAGACCAGCAGTATCTCCCCGATTGCCGTGCAGAGGCAGCGACGCCCGCGGAGTGCACAATCACAGCGGACCCGCGCTAGGCCACAGGCTGTCATCGACAGAACAGACGGACACTTGGACACTCTGACTAACATACGCAAGTCTAACACAATTGCCACAGAACATGTATTGCCTAACCATGTTTGCTATCTCTATTTGAGGCCAAATCTACTTAAGTGTAGCTCTTAATAGTTTAACATCTGCTCTGCAGTGCAGCTTACCCGATGTCTTTGAGCTAAAACACACTAGTTTGACCACGCTATAATATATGCATAGCTTTACTACCTTGCAATACCCTAGATCAGGGGTAGGCAACCTACGGCACTAGTGCCATGCACGGCACTCGAGGTGCCTTTGCACGGCACTCAAGGCTGCTAAAGCCAAACAGGATCTGGCCTATCAGGAGTCCCAGTAAAACTTCAGATATCTGCTAATCCGAGAAGGTGGTGAAGGACAATCCTCAATTTATGCATTGCAGCACGTAGAGGTAGTGATCTCAGAGCACTTGTGAATAGGAATCCACACTGTAGTAGAGCAGCCTGCAGCTGCTGTTGCAGCTCCTGTCCTTGACCTGTACCTGGCCAGCCTGGCCCCCACTGGAACCCAGGGAAGCCACCTACACTACTAGATATATACAGAAATGCAGAATAACCCTCCCCTCATACAAATAATACGGACAGCCCACACACAAACATACACACAATCCGCACAAACGAAACACCACTAACAATCCACATACATGCACACAACCTCACATGCAATACCCCAAAAAGCCCCCACACACTACCAAACACACACTGTGACATCCATCCACACACCATTGCACAAGCGGCCCCCATACACAGCCCACATTCATATGTATCATACACAATACCATAAACTACTCATGAACATAAACAATATAATAGCTCATATACGCAGGGCCATCTTTAATGCGGGGCAAACTGGGCAGCTGCACCATGAGCCCTGCTGGCATTCAACTATTTCTAACCCTCTGGCCCGTAATCTGCACACTAAGGAGGCCCACCGGGTGGCCCATGCACAAAGGACCACCACCACCTGGTGGGCTTCTGTCAGCAGGGGCCCGCCGCACGCTGAGGCGCTTTAACAGCACGAGCAGGCCCCTTGCTTTTCGGCAGCAGGCTGGGAGAAAGTGATGGCCGCGCATCACTTCCTCCCACAAAGAGAGGAGCGCGCGGGAAAGAAGAGTAGGCAGATTGGAGGGGGGCTGGCCGAGAGCGCTAGACCCCAACTCCCAACACCTTCAACAACCAGCAGGAAAGGTAGGAAACTGGAGGGTGGGTTTTAAAGTGTATGTCTGTGTCAATATGTCTCAGTGTGTGTGTGTTAGTGTGTCTGTATGTGTATGTGTGTCAGCATGTCTGTGTGTGTGTCAGTATGTCAGTATGTCTTTGTGTGTCAGTATGTCTGTGTCATTATATCTGTGTGTCAGTATGTGTGTGTCAGCATGTCTGTGTGTGTGTGCATTTCAGTGTGTATATATCTCTGTGTGTGTATATGTGCATACATCTCAGCATTCACACACTAACACTACACACAAATACACCTCTGCATTCAAATCTCAACACTACGTACAAACACGTCTGTGTTACACACCAAAATTATATGTAAATACACCCCTGCATTCAAAAACCAACACTACACAAATACATGCTTGCAATCACGCCAACACCACGTACAAACAAATTCCATACAAAAACCTGTTTACATTCAAACAAACAAAAACTGCTTAGTGCTAAATACAGACCTGCAAACATGGGTAAATGGTAGAGCCCCAGCTATCAATGCATTTCTGGAGTTTCACGACAGATGGGGATCTAACTTTTAATCACCCGTGCAACAGGGAGACCCCCAAAAATTCTTGCACCTCTCTACTTTAGGTCCGCCACTGCGTTGAGGTGGAGGAAGTGATTGCATGCCTGGGAAGGAGGGACAGGGTCCAGGGGGCCCTAAGCAAATGCTTTGCCCAGGGTCCAGTCACTATTAAAGAAGGCCCTGCATATACGCACAAATACAACAATACAAAGCAATTACAGTAAAAATAACACAAGCAGAATATGGCAGTATACACACCTTGATTAAAAAAAAATAGGACCGGCACGCTACGGGACATCACAATCCTATATCGGCACAGTGCTGCTAAAAGGTTGCCTACCCCTGCCCTAGATAAACCCTCTAAGCCTGTTTTACAAGCCTGCAATATAAGCCTGTTTCCCAAACTAGTACTATAAGCCTGTTATACATGCCTGTTTTAAACGACCTAGTTAAGCTCTTTACTCATATTGTCCACCAGCAAGGTTATCCTAACCTAACATTGCTTTATAGCAACTAATAATAGTAATGCTGTTGTCCTAGCCTGATAAATGAAGGATGCTGTAACGGACCGTTTCAGCATAAAAGGGGAAAAATCCGTTTAGGCGATAATCCCCTTTCCTAGAGACAGGCACAGCTACTGCAGAACACCACACTCCCGATCTGGATACGAAATAACACTCCGAACTGGAACAGCTGAACAAGAAAAGCATACAATCGGCTTACACTCTTGGCAGTCAGCTTACAATCCAATCCCCCCCAAGAACGAGACGACACTTCATTTTGAGGGTTAAGCAGGAACTCTAGACTGGGACACCCAGTCTGGCTTTTATTTCCAACTCACACATACAGGCCACACCCAGGGGGAGGCATAAAAGAACCAATGACATAGATGTTACCTCCCACACATCCCCTCCGCTTAGTGTGACACATAATCCCATTATGCATACAGAGTAAAATATACTTTTACACAACTTTCATAACTTTAAAACCATACATCACATTCACATAAAAATCCATATCCACAATCAATCCATTCAGAGGAACAACATATTAAAAAATGGCATGAATCCGACCAGGGGTTTAAAAGTTACTAAAAGTATCTTTTATTCCCCCTGGCTCAAACAGTAAAAGTAAAACATCCCCACAATGCATCCTGGCTTCCTCCCTTCTGCCCTGGAGATAATTGGAGAAGAAATCTAATTATCCAGGCCTAGAGGCAGACTCCATTAACCACATGGTTGCAAAAAGACAGTAAAAGACATAAACTTACATACTGATACATTTAACACATAAAACACACATTTCTACATATCCCCAGTTTAACTGAACACATAAATACCTACATAATATTTAAGACAGTATTACTGTGATATGTTACAAAGTCTTAAAGGGACATTAGTCCCAAAAGTCCCAATATGTCCATTGCTGATTTTAAAGGGCCAGTAGCAGCAATATAAATTATTACATGCCCAAATATAGTGTTTATAGAGCAATATGTCCATGGGCCGTAGTCGCAGGGCAGGAGGCTAGCAGCCAGGCCTCTCCAGTTCCCAGTGGCGAAGCTGGTTTCGCCACATTTCTCCCCTTTGCCAATTAGACTAACAGGGTACCTGACTTTCTGCCGGTCAGTGCCCTGGTTAGTCCAGCAACCCACCCACAAAACAGAAATAACCGAGCAGCCCACCCACACTAACCGGTTACTACATCTGGGGGAGGAAGGATTTTGTCCAAGTTCTGGTGTTTCACCACTGCTGGGTGGGAGACGGGTAGGCTGCCTTGGTGGGTTGCTGAGGGGGCAGAGACCAGCGGTACTCTGTCCTGTGGCCAGCACTACCACGGGAGTAGTCTGGTGGGCGTCGGGTTGCTGGAGACTGGCTGTCTCCCCTTTAGGTGCGCAGCTCGACTGCCGGAGGGGGAGACCGACTGTCTCCCCTTTGGATCCATCACACTGAGGCTGGGGAACAGGACCGACCGTCCCTATCCCTTGTGCTGTAAGTGCAGAGACTACGGTCCCATCTGCACAGTTGTGGGGCTTAACATCTCCCCTTGGTGGGTTAGGCTGCCGCTGGAGAGAGGGTGTAACAAGTTCCTCTCTCTGGACGGTAAACTGCCGCTGGGGAGGGGGTTTAGCAGGCTCCTCTCCCTGCCACTCTCTCTGCTGGTGGAAAGGGGGACCAGCTGTCTCCCCTTTCATTCTCTTGTCCGGCTGCTGGGGTGCGAGACCGACTGTCTCTGCTCCCTGCAGGACACACTGCCGCTGGGGAGGATGGACGACACCATCAGCTCCCTGGGGCACACACTGCCGCTGGGGAGGGAGGACGCTGCTCTCCTCTCCCTTCGCTTCACACTGCCGTCTTGGCCTCTCACTTTGCTGCTGGGGGGCAGGAACAACAACCTCTGCCCCCTGTAACTCAGCCTGCCGCTGGGGAGGAAGGACTGCACCTTCGGCTCCCTTGGACACACACGGCTGCTGGGGAGGATGGACGACACCATCATCTCCCTGGGGCTGCTCACAGGACCAGTCTAGGAGCTCTGTTACCTCGGGTACTGCTGGTTGCTGTTGGGCGGGAGGACCGGTTGTCTCTTCCCAGGCCTCATTGATGAGTCGCAGGTAATCCCCCTCCAGGTTCCATTCCTCGGTGACCAAATATCGTAGGTCTGCCTCGAGGTCCATAGCGCCAAAGAGACCCAGCATGTTCTCTCGGATGCCGTACAGGTCCCAAAAACGAGAGCCGGTATCTTCCCCAAAGTCCTCGTCACCACTATTATCCCAAAATAGACCGGGGCCAGTGTAATCTCCGCCTTCTGGGAACTCATACTCTGCCATCCTGGGAACACACTGAGCCGCGTACCACTGTAGCGCCTGGTACGCGTCGTCGAGCGTCAGTTCTGCGTATACTAGAATCTCGAGTCTAGTCACCCACTTTTCTGTGGTCTGTTTTCTCAGGAGGAACATCCGCTCTGCCATTCTCGCCAGGATTCGCTGCCTTCTGCTGCGGCGCTGATCCCCTCGTGAATACTGTACTTCTCCTATGGCTATGTCCCACAATTCGTCTCTGGCCCTCTGTCTGTACATCAACAGGTGTTCCTCTGGGACTACTCCAGACCCCAGGCGTACGTAACTGTACACTTTATCCTGAAGCTTCTCCTCCATTTTCTGAGTTCCTTTGTAGATAGGGTCGCTGTACGGATACTAACGTTGCCCTCAATTTGTAATCCAGAAATGGTGTTGTCTGTAGCTGTCCCTCTGGTTGTAGGAACGATCCCGCCGCTTGCCACCAATTGTAACGGACCGTTTCAGCATAAAAGGGGAAAAATCCGTTTAGGCGATAATCCCCTTTCCTAGAGACAGGCACAGCTACTGCAGAACACCACACTCCCGATCTGGATACGAAATAACACTCCGAACTGGAACAGCTGAACAAGAAAAGCATACAATCGGCTTACACTCTTGGCAGTCAGCTTACAATCCAATCCCCCCCAAGAACGAGACGACACTTCATTTTGAGGGTTAAGCAGGAACTCTAGACTGGGACACCCAGTCTGGCTTTTATTTCCAACTCACACATACAGGCCACACCCAGGGGGAGGCATAAAAGAACCAATGACATAGATGTTACCTCCCACACATCCCCTCCCCTTAGTGTGACACATAATCCCATTATGCATACAGAGTAAAATATACTTTTACACAACTTTCATAACTTTAAAACCATACATCACATTCACATAAAAATCCATATCCACAATCAATCCATTCAGAGGAACAACATATTAAAAAATGGCATGAATCCGACCAGGGGTTTAAAAGTTACTAAAAGTATCTTTTATTCCCCCTGGCTCAAACAGTAAAAGTAAAACATCCCCACAATGCATCCTGGCTTCCTCCCTTCTGCCCTGGAGATAATTGGAGAAGAAATCTAATTATCCAGGCCTAGAGGCAGACTCCATTAACCACATGGTTGCAAAAAGACAGTAAAAGACATAAACTTACATACTGATACATTTAACACATAAAACACACATTTCTACATATCCCCAGTTTAACTGAACACATAAATACCTACATAATATTTAAGACAGTATTACTGTGATATGTTACAAAGTCTTAAAGGGACATTAGTCCCAAAAGTCCCAATATGTCCATTGCTGATTTTAAAGGGCCAGTAGCAGCAATATAAATTATTACATGCCCAAATATAGTGTTTATAGAGCAATATGTCCATGGGCCGTAGTCGCAGGGCAGGAGGCTAGCAGCCAGGCCTCTCCAGTTCCCAGTGGCGAAGCTGGTTTCGCCACAGATGCCTAATCTGTAGCTAAACTCGCTGTTTTCATGTTTAAAAAATAAAATAAAATATGTGCTGTATCATAATGCCACTCATTGAAATGCCATGAATATGCCTGCAGTAGCTGTTGTGGCCCTGCACGCTTGTTTGTAACCTACCGTATATACTCGAGTATAAGCCGAGTTTTTCAGCCCATTTTTTGGGCTGAAAAACCCCAACTCGGCTTATACTCGAGTCAGAGTCTGTATTATGGCAATTTGCATTGCCATAATACAGACTGGGGGGAGAGGGGGGCTGGCAGAGCTGTACTTACCTTTCCTGCAGCTCCTGTCAGCTCTCTCCTCCTCTGCGCCGTCCGTTCAGCACCTCGGTCAGCTCCCAGTGTAAATCTCGCGAGAGCCGCGGCTCTCGCGAGATTTACACTGGGAGCTGACAGAAGAGCAGAACGGACGGCGCAGAGGAGGAGAGAGCTGACAGGAGCTGCAGGAAAGGTAAGTACAGCTCTGCCAGCCCCCCTCTCCCCCCCACTGAACTGCCACTGGACCACCAGGGAAGGAGAGCCCCCCTCCCTGCCATATATCAAGCAGGGAGGGGGGACGAAAAAAAAAAAAAATAAGAAATAAAATAATAAAAAAAAAATTAATAATAAAAAAAGGGGTATAAGGACCACTATGGGAGGGGGGGGGGTATAAGGACCACTATGGGAGGGGGGGGGGGTATAAGGACCACTATGGGAGGGAGGGGGTGGGTTAAGGACCACTATGGGAGGGAGGGGGGTATAAGGACCGCTATGGGAGGGAGGGGGGTATAAGGACCACTATGGGAGGGAGGGGGGGGGGGTAAGGACCACTATGGGAGGGAGGGGGGGATAAGGACCACTATGGGAGGGAGGGGGGGGATAAGGACCACTATGGGAGGGAGGGGGGTATAAGGACCACTATGGGAGGGAGGGGGGTATAAGGACCACTATGGGAGGGAGGGGGGGTATAAGGACCACTATGGGAGGGAGGGGGGTATAAGGACCACTATGGGAGGGAGGGGGGGATAAGGACCACTATGGGAGGGAGGGAGGGGGGATAAGGACCACTATTGGAGGGAGGGGGGTATAAGGACCACTATGGGAGGGAGGGGGGGTATAAGGACCACTATGGGAGGGAGGGGGGGTATATGGACCACTATGGGAGGGATGGGGGGGGGATAAGGAACACTATGGGAGGGAGAAGGGGGATAAGGACCACTATGAGAGGGAGGGGGTGGGATAAGGACCACTATGGGAGGGGAGGGGGAAGTAAGGACCACTAGGGGAGGGGAGGGTAAGGACCACTAGGGGAGGGGTGAGTCAGGACCACTGGGGGGGGGAGTGAAGGAACACGGGGGTGGGGAGGTAAGGACCACTGAGGGAGGAGGAGGGGAAGTCAGGACATATGGGGGGGGAGGGGGCGGAAAAATTTTTTTTGCCTACGGCGGCAAATATCCTTGCACCGGCCCTGCACACACTGCATTCACACACTGCATTCATGCACACACACACTGCATTCATGCACACACACACTGCACTCATACACACACTGCACTCATACACACACGCTGCACTCATACACACACACATACGCACACACTGCATTCATTATACACACACTGTAAATAAATATTCAATTAATATATTTTTTTTAGGATCTAATTTTATTTAGAAATTTACCAGTAGCTGCTGCATTTCCCACCCTAGTCTTATACTCGAGTCAATAAGTTTTCCCAGTTTTTTGGGATAAAATTAGGGGCCTCGGCTTATATTCGGGTCGGCTTATACTCGAGTATATACGGTATATGCACATGCAAAAATAAAGAATTAAAAAAAATATATATATATTGTTGTAATACAATTTACCAGTTTGAAACACTAATATTTGAGTTCAGCGAAGTCTCCCGAGTAAAACAGTAGCCCCTATGTACAGGTTTTATGGTGTCTTGGAGAGTTACAGGGTCAAATATAGTGCTTGCGAATTAAATTCTCTTCACTTTCTCCCTGTGTTGTCAGGCATGTCAATCAAATTTTAATTAATCAAATCACATAATTACGTTAAAAGATTATTTAAATATACACGTAGAATTTTAATATATATATGCATTTATAGGTATTTAAATTCTACGTGTATACTAATGTAATCTTTTATGCAATCATATGTATTTATCTATATATATATATTTGCGGTTATTTGTATTTTATATATAGATAGATATATATAGAATGTCATTCTAAGTGTATTTTGTTACCGATATATATATATTAATAACAAAATACAGTTAGAATGAAATTACATATGCATATATAATTTATATTAAATTTTGTTTCAATATTTTATTTATTTATTTTATTATTTTATTTATTTATTATTTTAATTATACATATTTATATATAATATATGTACATCTATTATATATATAATATATATACATATTATATATATGTAACGTCATTCTAAGTGTATTTTAATATTAAATGTGTACTTATATTAATATTAAAATACACTTTGTATGACGTTATATATATATATTAAAATATATTTAATTTATTTTTAAACATGTTTATTTTTGTTTTTTTTACACCTCCTACCAGCAGGGGGACTGATATTTCAAACAGTCCCCCTGCTGGCAGATCCATAGCCAGCTATAGGGGGCCATGTGATCGCTCTTTGAGAGCGATCACATGGCCCCCGGGGCCTCATTTGCCGGAGGGGGGCTGCCTGGGCTGTCAGGCAGCCCTCCAGAAGAGGATCGCGGCGGAGGTAAGTAAATCTCACCTCCTGGGGCTGCAAGCCGTTACGGCGTACAAAGCCGTTGCAACGGCTTTAAAGCCCATTTAATGCGTGACGGCATGGTACGTCGTAACGGCGGGAAGGGGTTAACTAGATTTTTTGTTTGTTTTGGATTGAGTGGAGATCTGCCAACGTTTGCTGCTCTTGGCTCTGAGATACCTGTATCAGTGGTAATTGACTGCTGTCTTCTCCTCTGTTCTGCAGTCGGTGGATGTTGTCCATTATGGACTTCCGTGGTTGAGTGACCATATGTTCTTATTTATAACATAATTTCACAGCAACTATTTGCCTTGGGTAGACTCATGGTTGGACCCACAGTTGAAGGAACATTGGTTTCCCTTTGTGGTTATCCGAGAGTGTGTTCCTGAGCATTTATTTCTGGTATTTGACTTTGGCTTTGTTTGACTTCTCTGTATTCTGGTATCCCTGACTTTTGGCTTTTCCTCATCGTTGTGTCTTTTTCTGTGTCCCCGACTTTGGCAAGTATTCTGACTATTCTTTGGTATGTTAAGTCCGGCCATTCTAAGGCCCGGTAAGACATTACCTTTTAGTCCTAGGTGTGATACAGTTCCACGTGCTGGTTTAACTTGTAATCCTGACACATATAACATTTAGGCTATTAGCATACATTATTAAGTACCTTAATGGCAGCTATGCACAATGTATATTTACCATTGTAGCGGACCACGGGTAACCCGACTGGTTACCTCTGCTAATTCCTTCAACCGACTGGAACCATTAAAACAAGCAGACATCCATTCCCCCAGTAACCAGACCAGTTCTGTGAGTCAACTGATGTATTTTAGACCACACACAACTTTTATGCATAGACCCCTACATGGGATCTTCAACACAGTAATGCAGTTTTTTTCCCATGATCCTTTGTGCCGGAGAGATAATTGCGTGAGAAAAACCTATAATTCAATTATCTCTCAGGTACAGAAAATCTACACAAAATATAAAGTACCCCAACAGTGCCCCAATCATAACTAGGAACCCCACAAAAGTTATAACATATAACTATTTCCAAATATCACTCAGATCAGTTCAGTGAAATGGGTATGCCATCGAGATAAAGTTTTGACCAGCTGGACACGAGGCGCTAGCCCATAAGAGTTCCAGGGAAATAGGTGCCTGTGTAAGGGATTGTCTTAATTTCAGAAAACAAATGCTCCCCCTGTTCGGTAGTTCATATCTCCTGAACGTCGTTTGCACAGTTGGTTGGGAAGTAAAATGGGCAACTGTCTAATCTTTAATCGGGGTTTGTGCGAGTGCCTACCCGAAAAGAGTTCCAGGCACTCAATGACCAAGTGCCGCTGCCCACATTCAGACATTCATTAATTACTTCCCTTGTATTTTCGCAATTAAGTTGCTGGTGTGACCATTCTAATGGTGCACAGGGGTGGTACTCATTCGGGAGATGAATGGAGGAGGTTTGTATACAATAACTCCTGAACAGAAAAAGGGCATGTAGCGGACCATGGGTAACCCGGCTGGTTACCTCTGCTAATTCCTTTTTTCAGCCACACTGGAACCATTAACGCATACAGATATCCATTCCCCCACTAACCAGATGAAACATAGTTCTGGGAGTCAACTGATTTTATTCTGGCCACATATGGCTTTTATGCACATACCCCTACATGGAGTCTCCAATACAATAAAACAGGGATTTCACTCCCAAGATCCTCTGTGCCTGAGAGATAATTGCATGAGAAAAACCTATAATTCAATTATCTCTCAGGTACAGAAAAAAAAATCCATACAAAATATACAGTACCCCAAAAGTGCCCCCACCATAACTAGGAACCCCACAAAGGTTGTATCCCCTGATAGCCCTGATCTGAGTGTATAGCATATCCAAAGATCACTCAGATTGGTTTAGTGAAACTGGAATGCCACTGGGGTAAAGTTTTGACCAGCCAGACACGAGACACTAGCCAAAAACAGTTCCAGGGATATTGGTGCCTTGATCGGTCTCTGTTCAGGGGTTTCTGTGCAAACACCATGCAAGGGAATCTTTTAGTTTCAGGGTATGAATGCTCCCCTGTTCGGTAGTTCATATCTCCCGAACGTCGTTCGCATAGGTGGTCAGGAAATAGAACGGGCAACGGTCTAATCTTTACCAAAGGTTCGTGCAAGTGCCTAGCCGAAAAGAGTTGCAGGCACTCGATGACCAAGTGCCACTGCCCATGTTCGGGAGACAAAATGTTATATAGTTATTCAAAATAGCGGCCACCCGGAAGGCTAAGCGAGAGAACAGAGCGGTCGCATGCTGGATGCGCTCCATAAGAAAACAGCAAAATTTGCCTTTTATCGGGGATTCAGACCCCAAATCAACCGACCCAAAGCTCCCTGACCAAGATGGGTAGGAAAACAAAGAAGCAGAAGCCGGACCGACCCAATCCCGGGACCACTATAGGCGAGCTATTCCGCCGATCCCAGGGCGCGTGCGGTCCCAAAATGGCCGCTGAAAGTGATGGCTACTCAGACTCCTCGGAGGATTTTTACCCGGAGGAGAGAGCTGTCAGCCCACCACCTGGGAAACCTCCTCAGCCGCGAACAAACCCGGATGATGGGGGGGCCGGTGACGGCGGCACTGCTAAAAAACATGCTGGGGGACTTACAGAAGACGCTGCAGGCAGACGTGGCTCAACTGAGAGCAGATCTCACGGGCCTGGTAGGCCGCATTGAAGCGACAGAAACATCTTCCTCACGACACACGCAGGAACTCACGGAGCTCAGACAAGAGATAAACACGCTCAAAATACATCAAGCCAAAATGGAGCACCGCTTCGCAGCAATAGAGGATTACCGACGCCGCAACAATATAAAGATCCGCGGTGTGGCGGAGGATGTCCCCACAGAGGAGATACCGCACTTCCTGAGAAGGCTTGTGGGTGCCTTACTACCAGCTAAACAGGCCAAACACAACAACATTGAAGCGGCCTTCCGGTCCCCTAAACCCCGGAGAGCGCCAGCCGAAGCCCCCAGAGACCTGGTGGTGCGATTCAAGACCTCAGCGGACAAAATGGCGATCCTCACAGCCCTAAAGGGGGAAGCCATATACAAATTCGAAAACATGGACTTATCCTTCTACATGGACCTATCAGGGGACACCCTACAATGGCGCAGGTCCCTACAGCCGCTCACCACACAGCTCAGGGCTCACCAAATTAAATACCGTTGGCGCCCTCAACATATATTGCAGGTACTACACAATGATACGGTCCACACCATATCAGATCTCCAAGGAGCGCCCGCCCTGCTCCGCACATTGGGCCTGCCACCAGGTTACCTACGGGCAGCTGACCTACCGGGGCAAACAGCAGCAACAAGGAGCTGGGATCCGGCGAAGATCATCCCCTTCATCCCTCGGGAGAGAGGCAGCGCAACCGGTACAGCTACAGCCACCTAAGACCCCAGACACTAGGCAACCAGAATCCGAAGATCAGAGCCTGCTGGAGGTGCCACCGGCAATGCAAATAGCCAGCCAGCTCCAGGGGACAATTTGCTCAATCTTTTGCGGTGAACTTAAACTGCACAGTTCTGAGACTGTTATATTATATTTTATTTTCATGTTTAGACTAGAAATTTTATTTTAATGGTTCAGCTTAACTCTTTGCTGCAAGTAATGTTGGCTACCCGCATATGGGGTCCCACTCACCTAGCTGGCACTAACTCATCTCTGCCCTGACTCCGCCGACAGCTAGGGTGCTGACTGTTCACTTACTATAGCGACCATGTATGCAAGTGCCATGTGAAGCAGACATAAAGCGAGAGACCACACAAAGCGGGACCTTAGTTGGCCCACACTTTTGCACAAAGTTTGCACTCCCGCGTGAGGACCACGACCTCACCCACACAGAGCACAAGCTCAGATCACCACGATTGCTAGACGCACCGTCATTATCACACTAGGCATTGCACACAGTTGCCAACCTTCTTAGAGACCGTTATTAAACAAGCTGATATACTCAGGTGTGGCACTCATAGAAACATGTTCATCATATACGCGAAAAACAACGTCACTGCAAACTCAGACGCGAAACTAAGACTATATAGCCACGGCCTGTACAGCAAGGACCTAGCATGACCGTTAGCCTAGACTATTGGGCGCAACTTACCAGTGACTCAAATAATGCTGTCACTCATATACTTTCTAGGCGTACGATCGTACCTTCTAGGTATAACTGTTTTGTCTTTTGTTTTGTTCTTTTTGTTTTAAAAAAAAAAAGTGCTATGTCTTTAATGCCATATGTTTCAGAGTGTTTGCAAAATCGATGGTACCAGCTATTGTGGCAGTACATAATCGCCTGTTAATCTTTTGCACAAACAAAAATAAAGAATTAAAAAAAAAAAAAATAGCGGCCACCCAGGGGAAGCATTCATTAATTACTTCCCTTGTGGTTTCACACTTATGTTGCTGGTGTGAACATTCTAATGGCGTACAGGGGTGGTCTCCTTCTTGTTACCTTCTGGTTACCACCTTGAGCCATTGCACATAAACTCATTAAATTAAAAAAGTTGCAATGCAAGAATTAACACAACCCCACCCCCCAAATGCCACTGCATGAGAAATAATCAAACTTAAAAAAAAAAAAGTATCCACATAGAACCAAACAATCAGGAGGTAACTGTGGACAATAATAATCTGGCAGGAACATTTACATTCTCCTGACTTTCCAGAAACGAATTTTAGTACATTTACTAAATACTTTCTTTACTTAGTGAGGAAACAGGCTACAAAATTACCATTTCCAAGGTTCTTGTGTTATGGAGCGGAACAGGAAAACATATTCCACCTTGTGGTAATTCCAGCATCTTATTGTCTCGTTATTGTCTGAATAAATTCCCATGAAGCTCAGTGACCTGTTTGATTGGAAGGGACTCTGGAAATCATTATTTACAGGTGGGAACTAGATTTCTTGCTTTGCCAGAATTCCCATGGGACATAGAAGGTGCTTATTCTTTATATTTCTAAATCCGAAAATCTAACAGAATAACACAGTTTCTTTATTTTTGCAGGAAATAAGCTGACAGGTGAATTTTAGTTGTCTAAATTGGCAAAACCCAAGTGAAGGTAAAATATGTAGATTTTCCCATTTCCCCCATTTTAATTGGAAAGCCGTGTCCAAAGAGAAATAAGGCCTCGTAATTTTAGTAGCTATGAGTTCAGGACTTTGATTGAACAAAGATCTAATCTTTTCTAAGTTTTTGAGAGGGACACATGCTGGTAGCCATTAAAAAATGGACAGTGACTATTTCATCAACTGTGCTACTTCAATCATCCAAAGTCTTGAATGTCTTTGATTCGCATAGATAAAGTTGCTTAATATAGTTTATTGAATTCCTTTTGATCCTCACGAGATTCGTTTAACAGCTCACTATTTAAATATCCACACTGTGTTTTATCACATTCCAACATTATCTAACCTGTAACAACTTAAAGCGTTCTATGCCGTCCTACATAAAGTGGGCTCCTCACACCAGGGTGTTCCGGGTATCAATGGATACCTGGGGCTCTTCTCTGTCTGCTGGGGCCATTTTTAGTGACCCCAAATTTTTAGGTGAGCTCTAAAAGTCAGTGCTGCTAACAGTTATTTTAATAGACGTTTAAATGCCTATTTAAAAAATGTGGTGTGAGTAGAGTTCAATCCTAGATCACACCACTAACCTAGGTATGAATGGATACCGACCGCTCCCTTTAATTTTAGAGTCTCCAGACTTTTTGGTGAGCAGCTTGCGTTGCATGAAGCCCATGCTGCAAATAGCTCTTTAAATTGGCATTTAAATGCCTTGTGAAAGATGGCAATGTGAGCAGGATAAAATCCCTGCTCACACCACTAACCCCAGGTATCAATGGGGCTCCTGTAAGTCAGCTGGGACAATTTATGATGGACCCAGGCTGACAATGAGCTCTGTGCTGCACTGGAAGTCAGCGCTGCACAGAGCTTTTTTAATCCATTCATAAAAATGATTTCTGAGCAATTGCTCTCAGCCATGGATTTTGTGGTGTGCAGGCAGCTTTGGGGAGACCTACCTGCATTAGCCAATATTGACCAGTGCCCTGCATTGCCAGCTGCCCAGGACCGATCTCTATATAATCGCCTGGGAACCAGGCTCATTTAGAGTTACACTAAATGTAATTATGAAAAGGGCCAGTAGATGGTGGCAACTCTGTTATAGAAAGTAAAACCCATTTCTAAAATCAGGATAGCCTCGCCTTATGGTTGGGGTTAGTCGTGGGGTTAGGTTAGGGTTAGGGATTGGATTTAGAGGTAATTCTTGGGTAGGGTTAACTTACAAACAAAGATATCATTCCTCATAACTTAATAAGTTGCTAATATACGTTTTTCAATATTATCTTAATTAATTAAACCTTTTTTCTTTCTTGAATTTCTATGTTTTGTATGAGTTTAAATGCAGTATATAGGAATTGATAAAGATCGCTAAAAACCACGTAACGCAACTACTAACCCAACGGATTATGGGTATAGTTGTACAAAAAAACGGAAATTAAGATAGAACTGCCGAAAGAGAATTGCATCTTGGGAAAGGTAGTTCCGAAAATAAACCGGAAGTGACACAACACCAATTTGTGGACACGAAGGAGATCACCTGGGCTCCCAACGCTGGATTGGATAATGTGGGAGAAAGGCAGGATTTTCAACCGACTAAGGACCGGATAACGAGCAAGGGACAACACACCAATCGAAAAAGCCAAAATTGAGGGCGAAACGCGTTTTGGTAAAGGAGAAGAGAAAGAGGACTATTATATATTGTACTTGTTTTTTTATTTTTTATATTCTATGTTAATAATTTTAAAATAATACATTTTTATACATCAACTTATCCTTATCTCCATTGCAACTTGGGTACCAGTAAGAGTAGTGTCACCCTACAAATTGACACAAAGCCTATAAACCTAGAGCCAGTTATTCAAAGGCTCTAAAAAAAGTGAGCACCCATCTTTTATTTGTTTTTAATTGGTTTTACACCAAAGCCAATAATACTGCACCCAGAAGTTCCGCATTTGTCTCTTCCTTTACATGTATTGCTGTGAGGAATAAAGGGAGTGAACAAAACAAAAGGGGTACATTTGCCTACCTTAAAGGCATGGAAGCTGAAGTGTTTAGGCTCTAAAAAATGTGAGTTTATTTTCACTCCCTGTACTAAAAAATTATTTTACTTCTGCCATACAGTATTGCACCATCTCTTGTTTTTTTCATTTCTCTTTTTCATTTAAAACCCCCACATATTTTGAGAGGTAAGTTCATGTTGTGTATGTTATTCCCTTCTATGAACACTTATACAGCGCTGCACTCATACTAAGTGTTGGGAAGCTGGAAACACCAACCAGACTCTTAGCTGTGTTTTTTGAGGGTTATCTTAGGTGGCTGCACTTCTCCATTCCTCTCGCCCCACCACTTGCCCACTTGATCCTGTCCCATCTCACCTCATCAGATCTCTCTCCCCTTGTCTTGTGCCTATCCTAACACACATCTTTAACTGCTCTCTCTCTTCTGGCACTGTTCCTGCTGACCTTAAACATGCCACTGTAATACCTATCCTGAAAAAAATATCTCTTGACCCGTCCTCCCCCTCTAACTATCGTCCCATATCCCTTACTCATCAAAGCTTTTGGAAAGACTTGTCTTTACCCGTGTGTCTCACTTCCTTAATTCCAACTCTCTCCTTTACCCTCTTCAGTCTGGCTTCCGCCCTCTCCACTCTACTGAGACCGCTCTTATCAAAGTGACTAATGACCTAATCTCCGCTAAATCCAAAGGTCACTACTCCATATTAATTCTCCTTGACCTCTCTGCTGCCTTTGATACAGTTGATCATGCTCTCCTCCTTCAAACTCTTCAATCACTTGGTCTCTGTGACTCTGTCCTCTCTTGGTTTTCCTCCTATCTCTCCCAACGCTCATTTAGTGTCTCCTTTTCCAAGGATACCTCCTCCCCTCGCCCTGTCTCGGTTGGAGTTCCCCAAGGCTCTGTCCTTGGTCCCCTTCTATTTTCTCTTTATACTGCCTCTCTTGGAAAACGTATTGCCTCTTTTGGATTCAACTACCACCTGTACGCTGATGACACTCAGATATACCTCTCCTCACCGGACCTCTCCCCGGCCGTCCTGCAACGTGTCACTGCTTGCCTCTCTTCCATCTCTGACTGGATGTTGTCACGCTTTCTCAAACTTAACCTCTCTAAAACTGAACTCCTTGTCTTTCCTCCTCCTAATACTGATCCTCCTCTCTCACTCTCCCTTCAAGTCAGTGATATCCACATAAGTCCATCCCTACAAGCGCGCTGTCTTGGCGTCATACTTGACTCTGGTCTCACCTTTGAGTCTCACATCCAGTTTGTTGCCAAGTCCTGTAGGTTCCAACTCAAAAACATAGCCCGCATCCGCCCCTTTCTTACGCAAGATGCTACCAAGGAGCTTGTCCATGCTCTAGTAATTTCCCGCATGGATTACTGTAACCCTCTCCTGATTGGTCTCCCCAAAAGCCGTACTGCCCCGCTACAGTCTGTAATGAATGCTGCAGCTAGACTGATTTTCCTATCCAGTCGGTCCTCTCACACCTCGCCCCTCTGCCAGTCCTTACATTGGCTCCCTGTATCCTATAGGAGTCAATTCAAAGTGCTAACCCATACATTTAAAGCACTGAACAATTCCAGCCCCTCTTATATCTCTTCACTGATCCAGAGGTATGCCCCTCCTCGTACCCTCCGCTCTGCCCGCGACCACCTCCTGACCGCTGCTCGCACCCGTACGGCCAACTCACGCTTGCAGGACCTCTCACGGGCGGCTCCTCTCCTATGGAATAACTTGCCTACTGCCATCAGACTCTCCCCTAGTCTTCAATCATTTAAGAAGGGCCTTAAAACCCATCTCTTCAGGAAAGCGTATGGCCTCCCAGAGTAATCTCTCCCTTACATACCTGTCTCTTGCTCTCCTATGGACTAGTGCTTTGCTCTCTCCTCCAGCTCTGCTTCACTCCTACTTGATATTTCCTATCCTAATGTTTCTAATACCCACCTCCTATAGTCTGTAAGCTCGTTTGAGCAGGGTCCTCTTCAACCTATTATTCCTGTAAGTTTTCTTGTAATTGTCTTATTTATTGTTACATCCCCCCTCTCAAAATATTGTAAAGCGCTACGGAATCTGTTGGCGCTATATAAATGGCAATAATAATAATAATAATAATCTTAGTGTTGGGATAGGGTTAGGGTTGGGCGTTTGCTTTAGGGTTAGGTTTAGTGTAACGTAAGGGTTAATGATGAGTGTGGGTTAATGCTGGGTTAAGGTTAAAGATAATGTAAGGTTGAGGTTAAGGTTAAGAGTAGGGTAGGCATGCCATTAGAGTTAGTGTAAGCATTGGGTAAGAGATAATTGGTATAGCGATAGTTTGGGTTTTGGTGTAGGATTAGGACTAACTAGCAAAAAATGTATTTCAGTCCTAAGTATTTACCAATGAGGACTTATAACTGAAACTATTTTGAGTTCTTCTTACTTAGTTGCAGTCAATGGGTAAAAATTATTATAAGCAAAAATTAAAAACAAAAAAATAGTGTTTCCCCCAATTTTTAAAAAACTTGTTTTCACATGTAATATAATATTGTGTTAGGTATACATGTAGGATGCTAAATGAAAACCCCTTCTCTGCAATATGTATGGGGCAATCGAAGAGAAACCATTAAATTATGGTGGAACATGGCTACAGCTCAATTTCAAGGTTTTGTTTTGGTTTAGAATAAGGGGCTAACATTCGTAGCATTTCTTGTTGTAGTCTTAAGATAACAATGAAGAAGGCCCTTGTAACAAACAAGATCTCAGAACATGGAGAACGTGGTTTCGCCCTCAATATTAAAGCCGAGTGTAGAAAGACATTGCATTCTGTGAATAATCTGCATATCTGCATTCATTCCCAGTTCTACTATTGGATATCAGTGACATAATCTACCCATCCCTGTGTGATAAAAGGCAGCTCCGGGTGCTGTCTGTGGTGCTGGATTACCTACACAGAATTCTCTGAAACAAACTGCATCATGTGGAAATAAGAACGAACATACTGAAACTCATCATGTGTGACTGACTCATCAATCAGTGAATCACAAATAGCATGGTGAGAAAATAGGTCTAGTTAGTGCATGCCTTAAGGTACAGCCATAGCTAAAAGGGAGTTGAGTATATTTTAATATTATGTGCTCCCAGACAGTGTCTGTGCCATCAGAATCCAAGTATTGATTTTCCACATTCACAGAGTGCTGTCAGAAGTGACATTAATTAACCCTTCTATTCCGTTGTTTTCATTCTGTAATTCTTATAATAAAAATGTTTTGTTTCAGATAAGTACCATGATCTTTTTTAAACTACTTTTGACTATACCATTTTTTTTTTTAAATTTAGTAACCATTTACCTTTGCAAATTCCATCCTGTGCTAAAAGCCTTGCGTTTTTATAGCAAATACTGCTTGCTTTTTCATTTGACTTCTTCTCACCCTGTCTTCTGACAATACCAGTAGTGAGGTAGAAGCCAGAGTTTAATCATTTCAAGGTGGGTGCGTAGTGTTTTGGGAGACAAAAATGGGGCTATGAAGTCTACTGAGTGTCTACATACTCAGATAAACAGATTAAAGGGACTCTATAGGCACCAAGACCACTTCATCTCATTGAAGTTATTCTGGGTGCAGTTTCCTTGTCTCCTTAACCCTGAAATGTAAAATATTGCAGTTTTAGAGAAATTAAAATGTTTACTATGCAGGGTTAAGACTACCTCCACACAGCCACTAGAGGCGCTTCCTGCTGTTTCACGGAGCTTAACTCTGTGAAATGAAGCTGGGCGATCTCACACTTTGCATGATGACGTCCAGTGTCTTTAAAAACCCCATAAGAAGCATTGATTTAATTATTTGGGAAAGGCCTAATGCGTGCTCAGCACTCGCCACGCTTGAGCTTTAGTTTTCCAAATCGCCGCAACGCCAGTGGAGGAGGAGCCCAATCCAGCACCGAAGGACCTCAGCTCTGGAATCTGGTTAGTGAAATAAGGGGTTTTAACCATTTATTTGTCAGCAGTTAATGGTGGACAGGTTTGTATTCCTAACACTATAGTGTTCCTTGAAACCCTAATATATAATGAACTTTAGATATAAAGTTAGTATTATATTGGCATTATGGTTGTGTTACCAAACTTGGTGTTATATTAAAGGGAAAAATACATAAAATGTAACATTTACAAAAATAATGTCAAAATATGAAAAGGTATAGTAAAGATCCATCCTAGTCGTTTTCATGTTTTATTTGTCAACATTACTTCTATATGTACAATATACATATATGTTTGCTCGTTCGTTTTCATGTTTTGATACATTTTTATGTTTATCATGATAAAAGTTAATTTTGTGGGAGAATTGTTTTTCTGAAACTTTGCAGCAATATGTCCACCACTTGAAATGTTGTACAGCATACATTGATGATGTCCTTTTACTTGTATATACACAATATAATATGCTTTCTTGTTCACTTAAACATGCAGAAATTCAATATTAGTGAGTAAATAAACTAAAAAGATGGAGGGCTATATTGTAGTTTAGCACACTTACTCTTCTCAACAACTGGGTTATATATTCATGGCACGTAATATAAACATAGAAAGCAATAATAGCACAATATTGTAACGTACAAATAGATAGTGCTGTGATGTGAAAGTAATCCACTCACTTGGTAAGGAGTCTGCAAGGGATAGGCTCAAGTCTTTATGTAGTACATCGCGTTTTGCTCGATATGGTATTGCGATTCCCGGAAGAGAAAACAGACAGAAACTCCTAGTGCAATATGCTTGAATCGACCTTCAGGGATATAGGATATCGTAGGGGTAAGTGGAAAGTGCAATCTTTTAGAAACAGCGGTAACTCAGCCACGAAGCGGAAGACCACATAAAGTCACAGTGCGTGGTCACTGAGTGTTGAGGCACATGGTGCGTAAAAATCACCAAGGCTCTGCTGATTCCATAGCTGAAGAGTTCCAAATTTCTACTGGCCTTAATACTAGCACAAGTACATTGGTTTCCGTGGCTGAGCAGCTGCATGCAAGCCTCACATCACCAAGTACAAGGCCAAGCATCGGATCGAGTGGTGTAAAGACTCTGGACTCCGGAGCAGTGGAAAAATGTTCTGTAGAGTAACGGATCAGGCTACTTTGTTTGGCAAAGTCTGGGTTGGACAGATGCCAGAAGAATTAACCTGCCTCACTGCATTATACCAACTGTAAAGTTTGGTGGAGGAGGGTTAAGGGTATGGGTAATTTTTTCAGAGGTTGGACTAACAACCTTACTTCCCGTGAAGGGAAATCTTAATGCTTCAGAATACCAAGACATTTTGGACAATGCTGTGTTTTTAGCTTTGTGTGAACAGTTTGGGTAAGGCCTTTTCTATTTCAGCATGTGCCCCAGTGCACAAAACAAGGTCCATAAAGACATTGCTGGATGAGTTTGGTGTGGAATAATTTAACTGGCCTGCACAGAGCCCTGACCTCAGCCCCATCAAACACCTTTGGGATGAACTGGAATGGAGATTGCAAGACAGACCTTCTTGCCCAACATAAGTGCCTGACCTCACAAATGCTCTACTGGACGAATGGGCAAAACATCCCACAGAAACACTCCAAAATCTAGTGAAAAGCTTTCCCAAAAGAGTGAAAGCTGTTCTAGTTACAAAGGGGGCACCCACTACATATTAATTTCTATGTATTTAAAATGCATATAGTCCCCATATAGTGTAAATACAACATTTACCAAATGGGAAATGTTTTTTTATATTTTCAGTCAACTAAAACGTAATAGTACTTTTTACAGATACCAAATTATATACATGGCAGTAGCTTGAATATCCAGTCTTCAAATGTAAAATAAGCTGAATGACTTATTCTTGAATTGTTATATAAGATAATTATATATAACAGATAAAGTATTTTTTGCAAAAAGAAAAACAACCTTCAGTAAGACCATCTTAAGGTCAAATATGTCTCTACATTAAACAGTTTAGTGCCGGTTGCCTGGGTTCTGATAAATATTATGTTTTGTTTTTTTCTAATGTGGACCCAGTAAGGAAGCATGATAACTTAAAGTTGGGTCATGATCCAGAGAACCACTGCTGTAAATAAAGCAGCCAACATTGAAAACTGTACAAAAGCGACCCGATGAAAAGTAGGGCCCATCGTCACCCTCATAATGATCCATTTTGTATTCTGCACTGAAACAATTGACACTATTAATTTGGGGAATTAGAGAGTTAGGGAGAGTCCTGTTGCTCCCAATGCAATTAATGGTGTAGCTTATCGCATCAAATAAGCATAAAAATTTACAGGAAAAGTTCATACGTATTGAAATACCAGAATTCCCCAGGCAATAAATACATTAATTTTTTATTTGGTGCTGGGTCCATAAATCTGGCAATAAACCTGGTTTATGCCAGACTTATATAGGCAACAACAAGTGAACTTTTGACTCTTTTCTTACGTATTTTTTAAATTGAGTCATACATATATGTACCATGTAGCGAAGGTAAAATGCAGTTCATTAACAACACAGTAAGTGATCCAAATATTTCACACAGAGCAAATAGTTCACTGGAATACCCCTTAGTTATTTTTCTAATTATGATCTGTTCTATCTCTCCTGTTTTCTTTATCCTTCTGTCTATCCTCTGTCTATAGTCTATCCGAATGTCTTACCACCGGTCTATAAGAATTAGGTTAACTTGAACTAATTATTTAACCTATTTTGGAGCTAATTAGTGCTAATGGATGCTGTGTCAGCCACAGCCAGGGGAGGTGTAACTAGGACAGCATAAACAGAAACAAAAATTAAATAACTTCTAAATGGCAGATAATTGATGAGTGAGGCTTGCACCAACACATCTTCATTAAGCTAGAGTTGTCTTGGTGCTTAAAGTGTCCTTTTAATTGTAGCTTCATATACAGAAATGTTGTGAAGGCAGTATACACTAGATCTTGGAATTTCCATTTGATGAAAATTAAATTTGCCATTTTCGATATTTGAGGTTTCTGTTTACCATGTAACTTTTTTTTTTCAATATAATTTTTAGTTGTTCCTTTTTCTTATAGTCCTAGTTATAAAGGGACATTAAAGCTATGCTTTGGAACCTCTAGTAAACCTTGGATCCTGGAACCTTGAAACAGACATGTGATTAGTTATCGTTCCACACTAATAAGTACCCTCTCAGTTTACCTCTACTGAACATGGGTATCACCTCTATGTTAACTGGTCTTATATGCTCATTACCTAATTATAACCTTTTGTGTTTAGATGAAATTATGTAAGGACTATTTTTTTATGAAGGACATCTGGAAATATCAGAACTTTACTATATAAATCTTTAATCTGGTAAAATTTAAAGCTCGAAACCTTGCTTGATAATCTTATAAAAGTAGGTGATGTGATACTTAAAGACATTTTAAATGACAGCAGTAGTGTACTAACCCTACTGTGTGTGGGAGGGGTTCCATCCTGGGTGAAAGGCTTCCTTCTATGTGTGGAAGAGGTTTCCATGTTATGTACTGAAGTATTTTCTGGCATTGGTCGTGAGAAAATATTTTTATAAGTAGGTGGTGAGTTGGGAAAAATTTTAAGAAGCTCCTCTAGGGGATATTCCATTTGGATCTAAGGTATTAGAAAATATAAGCTTGTGTTGCGCTGTCTTGTGTTGAGGAATGTATCTTTTGAGGACATCAATGGACGTATTGCTAGAAGCTTCAGCAATTCCTGGAAATACAGTCATGTTCCAAACCTTGAGGGAGTGCATTGCAGTTTGCAATAAATTCTGTACAGATCATCTATAACGTGTACAGGTATGTACTGGGTGCAAAAGGTGACATGGGCTGTGCCCCAGCCGTGTGAATTTAATTATTATTAATTCGGAAACAAATGTGATTGAATGGATTTCCATTTGTTTCCAAATATACAGGTTATTATAGAGTTAATATTCTTAGAGTATTTTATCCCTACGTAAGATATGTGGTTGGTCCTCCAGCAATATGGAATGGAATGTTTCAGGAGAGAGATATTGGTTTCTGGAAGACTTAGAGGAAGTATTTGTGATACAAGATGTCACTGAAAGCTGATGTGGGGGACTAGAGGTTGGGGCTGTCTTGAGGCGTAGAATTGTGCAAATTTTTCTGAGACCTCAAGGGGATTTCAGAGCCTGTGGCCTGTTCCCAGTGAATGTGAGGAACTGTGGAAGTGACGATTGTGAGTTTGACAGGGCTATTTACTAAAGTGAGATATCAATGTAAACTCAAAGTGAATTTCAAATTTAGGTGAACCAGAAAAGTTCTTTAAGTCAGCTATGCTTACAGTTTCTCTACTTTGACTCTAAATGTGAAATTCTCTTTAAATTCTATTTGAATTCTCACTTCAGTGAATAACCCTGCATTTTTCGGGGTCACTGATGATCCTGCCTTATTGAAATGTTCACCTCGTTTCAGGACTCATATACTGTCTTGTTGTTGGACAACACATGAAAATTGCTGGCTTACAGCATGCAGGATTCCTCATTGAGCAATGACTTGATTTCCTGCCTGCAGCAATGAAATCAAATATACACTTTTCATGTTTTGCCCACCAATATATTTAAGTGATATACATCAAGGAAAATATGGCAGATCTTACAATCCCAGCTTCAGTGTTGCATGTAAATAAATACAGACCTCTGTAAAGGGAATTACAGGCACTCTGCTCCAGGCTGTAATAAATAAATGCTTATATGTTAATATCATCAATAGAAATAATGTTACAGAAAAGTTGAGGTATTACTTTAAAATTCTGAGACAGGCAGAAATTCCAAAAATGCAGAGTACAAAGTAACTTGTTTAGAGTAAGCTTCACCATAACTCTGTTATCATTGTTGTTTCCTTGGCAACAGTTTATGAAATGTGGTTTATGATACATTCTTGAACCCCCTCCAGATTTCAGATTTGTAAAGTGAGCTTTATCATGGAATTTGCATACCTGAGTTAGCACTGGCAAAGGGCATCACACCTAATGTTGGTGTTAAATTATTGCATTTGAAATTTATTAGATTAATCGGGTCTATTAACCTTTGCTAATGCTTGTCGGAGTTGGGATATTACTTGTGCTAGAAGAAAGGTTTTCCAGGTGCCGACACACTTTTGCTTAAGTCAGGGGAAGGCAACCTCCATAATTTGTGGACTATATCTCCCATAATGCTGTTACAACCATAATGCTGGAAAAGAATCAGGGATATATAGTCCACAACATCTGGAGGGCCAAAGGTTGCCTCTTGAAGAGAGGTGCAGAGCTTTCAGATGGAATGATACAACCACGATGTGACCGAGATAGAACATGGATGAAAAATGGATGTAACAAGGATTTGGGGGAGAAGCAGAGTACTGATAGGGAGGTTAGATAAATGGCGACAGTTTGAATTTACATAAATTCAGTAGGACTGTAAGTTCTTGAACACATACGTCTTGTAGACTTGAAATGCGACCATTACTGGAAATCTTTAAAGGGATTCTGTAGTGTTGGGAATATAAATCTGTATTCCTAACAATATAGTCCCCTCTGGTCTCCCCTCCCTCGCGCCCCACCCAGGGCATGTAAAGGGTTGAATAAAAAACTTTATTTACTCACCCGATTACAGCCCCGATCTCCCCTGGTGCTGGGTCAGCACCCTGCCTCCTTCAAAGGGACCTAATGTGCTGCCTCCTTCAAGAGGACCTAATGCGCATGCACGGCGAGTGCTGTGAGTTTATTAGGCCCTCCCCATAGGAAAGCATTGCCTTAGTGCTTTCAAATGGGGTGTTTACAGATGCTGGATGTCCTCATGCAGAGTGTGAGTGTGAGCATGTCCAGCATCAGTTAGGTGACCTGGAGTCTGGTAAACTCCTCGTGTGGCTGTTTAATGGACACTAGAGGCTGTCTTAGTGCTGCAATGTAAACATTGCACTTTCTCTAAAACCAAGGATAGCAGGGACTAAGGGGGGCAGGGACTCTAGACCCAGACCACTACAATGAGCTGAAGGAGTCTGGAAGCCAATAGAAAAGAGTATTTCTATGTACTGTCTAGACAGGGAGAGTGTAGTTGTTGTGCAAATGGGACAAGTGCGCTCCTTAAACAATATATATGCTCTCATGATAGTGATAGTTTTACTCTAATATCTTGAGGTCTTATTGTTATTGCAATATCATACAGTATCTTTTTTTTTTTTATAAATTCTTTATTTTGAAAGATTTTTGTTTTATGGGGTGGGGGTACAGAAAAGAAAACGGGAGGTTAAGGTTTGTAGTACAAATTTCACAGAACAGACTTGTGCGTTTAACAGTAGGCAAACATTTCAAGCATATATATAATTTATCTGTTGGTGGTTTCCACCTGCTTTGATTGCAAATAAACATTTTCTACATTTGGTCGATGTCTGTTGTTTTTGTTTAGGGATTGGGATGGGGAACAGAAATGAGAAGGGTGGGGGGTAGGGTGCATAGTCCTTAACTTTGCGTATCAGGCATTGTACCAATGGTGATTACTTGCCATTTGTGTCTATAACCAATATTAGGGGTATCGCGTGGGGGTGTGGGGTTACGGGTAGGATAAAAAGGGAAGGGGGTCAAAGACCGGGCTGTAGTACCTTGTTGTTCGTGCCTTTGCCCCGGGAAGTTGTTTTTTATAAATTCCTTGTTTTGAGAGGTTTTGTAATAAGGGGTGGGGGTACAGAAGAGAAAGTTGGGGGTTAATTCGTAATACTGTAAATACCGGATAAACATGCACATTTACATAAGTTAGACATCAGATATAAGCTTAGCGGTTATACTTTCTCAAGTTCGACTGTGACAATTGTGTTATACCCATATGGCTGTTCGTATGTACACGTGGACTTTCCCCATTTGTTATAAGCCTAACAGATTGAAGTCTGTCGGGGAGGTTTGCTTGGTAGTTAGTTGAGTTGTCTGTGACCGTGTTATTTGTTTATTCTGTTGCTTGTGTGGTGGGTCCTGGTGGTGTAAAGGGGGGTTGAGTCCACTTTTCTGGTCTGGATTCGGGTAAGTTTGTGATGTGTATCTTCCAGTGGAGGTTTGTCTGCTTTTTAGGATGGTAGAAGGGTCTAACAATGAGCTCTAAAGTATCCCTAGGGTTTTTGTCTTCTGGGCTCTATCTCTGTCTTGGTTCGTGTTATTTTTTATCCGGAGTGAGAGGGTAGTATTGAGGGGGGTGGGACAGGGAGTAGAGAGCAGGATGGGATGGTCCGTGTGGTGAGGCAGTCTCTGTATTGGGTAAGTGACCATTGTAGGTTATGGTTTCAAGTGGTCGGGTGTGTAGGGTCATGACGTGGGTTTTGTCTTCTTCTGATCTGGAGGTGTTGCACGGGTAGTAGTTATCCTATGTCCGTCTGGGTGTGTGTGTGTCGATAGCCGTGAGTGTAAGTTTTTCTCATAGATTCCCTAGGTGTGTAGTCTCGGGCTTTTACTGTGATGTGGTATGCGTGTTAGCTATTTAAGGTGGTCGGATTAGTCTTTAGGGGGTGTGCAGCTAGTTTGCCGGGGTGAGGTAGGTTGGGTGTGTTGTGATGTGAGTGTAGTACTTGTAAGTGAGGGGGTGAGGGGTTTGGTATGGGGTGAAGTTTGGGGTGAGGTAGCGCCGGTCAGAGGCGGGGAAGCGGGTTTTGGTGTGTACGGGGTTTTGCAACCCAGGTGGGCTCGCACGCCTAGTCCGCCAGTACTATGTTGAGTTGTTTTAGTTAGGTGGAAATTCGTATATCCACGGATCCCAGATTTTATTGAAATGTTTAGTAGTGTCATGTACGAGGGCTGTGAGTTTATCCATGGTCATGGCTTCATGTATTTTTCGTGTGATCTGGGTCATGGTGGGGGTGTCAGGACTGCCCCATTTTTCAGCTATTGCTCTCCTGGTGGCTAGTGCCAGTTTGGCTATGAGTTTATTCTGAGCTCTAGGGATATCGTGTAGGGGTCTGGATAATAGCCAAAGCCATGGGTCCATCGGGATGGTTGTGTGAAGTGCTTGTGTCGCTTTTTGTGCCATTTGCTGCCATACTATGGTTACTTTGGGGCAGTCCCACCATGTGTGTAGGTATGTGCCTTTACTTCCACAGCCTTTCCAGCATAGGTCTGAGTTTGTTTGTTTCATTTGTTTTAAGCGTAATGGGGTGAGGTACCATCTAAAAAGGGTTTTGTAGGCTTGCTCTTTGTGTTGGACACATATGGATATTGTCGCGGTGGCTTCCCATATGTCTTTACAGTCGCTTTGATCACTTATGGGGCCTAGGTCTCTTTCCCAGGCGGCTACATAAGGCATTGAGCCTTCTCTTGAATGTGTGCTCAGTAAGGAGTATATTTTCGATATTTGTCCCTTCTGGAGTGGGTGGTTAATGCATGCAGTTTCTAGTGGTGTGAGAGGGGTAATACTTGCTTGTCGTATGTGTGGGGTTTCTACATAGCTGCGGATTTGGAGATAGCGGAACAGGTCTTTAGTTGTGAGGGGGGTTTGCTGGGGGAGGTCAGCGAAGGGTACGATGGTTTGATTTTTGTAGAAGTGGTGGATGCGCGTTAGGTTATTGTCCTCGAAATGGGAGAAGTCCCTTGGGGACATACCTGGTTCAAAGTTTGTGTTCCTGAGGATGGGCATTAGTTTGAGATAAGTTTGTGTCTTGCAGTGACTTTGTCCCATGTTTTGAACATGGTTAGTATCGCTGGGGAGGTGGGGGGGATCGGTGGTCTGGCTTCTTTTGGGAGCCATATTCGCAAGGAGGGAAAATCTGATCCAAATATGATGTGTTCCAAGTCTACCCATCTCTTACTACCCGGGTTGGCGTGGATTTGGATTGTTTGCGATATTTGGGTGGATTGGAAGTACTGGGTGAGGTTGGGGAGTCCGAGTCCTCCTTGTTTGTTTGGGATATATAGAGTCCTGCGAGCTATCCTTGCTCTTTTACCTGCCCATATAAATTTGTCTATTTTGGTTTGCAGTCGTTTGAAGTCTGGGATATTGATCGGGATCGGGAGCGTTTGAAACAGGTATAAGAACCGAGGCAGTAGGTTCATTTTGATGGACGTCATTCTGCCTATCCATGATATTGCCATGGTATTCCACTTTTCCAGGTCTTGTGAGGCGGTATCTATCAGGGGCGTGTAGTTAAGGTTGTAGGTTTGTGCAAGGTCTGTTGGGAGTGTGATGCCCAGATATTTAATGGCTGTATGTTGGTAAGTGAAAGGGTGTCGCGATTTGAGTATTTGTAGTGTAGTTTTGTCCATTTGGATCGGGAGGGCTTCTGTTTTTTCCAGGTTAAGTTTGTAGCCCGAGACTTCAGCGTAGTTCGTTAATTCGGTCGATAGGGGTGGGAGGGATTGTAGTGGGTCCGTGAGTGTGAGGAGAACGTCATCCGCATATGCAGCGATTTTGTATGTTTCCCCCCTGATGTTAAGTCCTTGAATGTCTTGGTGGTGTCTAAGGGTCTGGAGGAGGGGTTCGAGCGAAAGGGCGAATAGTATTGGGGATAATGGGCATCCTTGTCTTGTTCCATTCTTAATGGGAAAGGTGGGGGGTGTGGTAGAGTGAAGGAGGAGGGTGGCTGTGGGTGATGAGTAGAGGGATCCTAGTGCGTCAATGAAGGGTGTTGGAAAGCCGAATTTATGTAGCGTCGCAAAAAGGAAGGGCCAGAGTAGTCTGTCGAAGGCTTTTTCTGCGTCGAGGGATAGTAGGAGGGTCGGGAGGCGATTGTGGTCGGCATACCAGATGAGGTCGAAGGTGCGTCGGGTGTTGTCACTGGCTTGTCTGTGGGGGATAAATCCCACTTGATCCGGATGTATAAGGAGGGGGAGTAGGGGGTTTAGTCTTTCGGCCATTACTTTTGTGAATAGTTTGACATCAACATTCAGTAGGGAGATCGGTCTGAAGTGACCTGGGTCTAGGTGTGATTTACCAGGTTTTGGGAGAAGGCATATGTTTGCTCGTAGCATGTCGGGGGGGAGAGGGTCTCCACGCATGAGTGAGTTGAAGAGTTTACTTAGTTGTGGGATGAGCGCTGTTGCAAAGGTTTTATAGTAAAGGCCTGTGAACCCATCTGGACCTGGGCATTTGTTAGGTTTGAGGGTTTTGAGTGCGTTTGCAATTTCTTCTGCTGTGATTTCTGTTGATAGTCGTTGAGCTCCTTCGGGTGTTAGTGAGGGTAGGGTAAGTGCGTCTAGATATTTGTTAATTTTAGTGGTCAGGAGGGTGGGATCCCGTCTGTGCTGAGGGCTATGGTCATATAGGTCCGTGAAGTATTCCTGGAATATGGTGGCAATTTTGTCTGGTGACTCTTGTGGTGTCCCGTCTTTAGCATTGAGTTTAGTAATATTTTTATGGGCTGTTCTACGTTTGAGTTTGTGGGCGAGTAGTGTATCCGCTTTATTGGATTTTTCATAGAAGAGTTGGCGTGTCCATTGGAGGGCTTTGGTGGTGTCTGTGGACATGAAGTCTTTTATCGCGATTTGGAGTTGATGTATTTTGGTTTCTAGGTCTGGGGTAGGTTGGGTTTTGAAGTCAGCTTCTAAGAGGCGAAGTTCGTTAAGGTTCTGTTCCAGTTTTGCTAAGCGTTGTTTTTTGTGATGGGCGGCTTGACTAATTAGGGTGCCCCTAATCACTGTTTTATGTGCTGCCCATAGGGTGCCCGGTGAGGTAACCGAGTGTGTATTTAGGGCGAAGTAATCTGCGATGGCTTGAGACGTGGTGTTTCTAATTATGGGGTCGTGGAGTAGTTTGGGATTCAAGCGCCATGACCACTGGCGGGTGGTTAGAGGTGGGGTCAGTGTGAGTGAGATTTCCGCATGATCCGACCATGTGATTGAGCCAATCGAGGTGTTTGTGATTAAAGGTAGAGTGGATGGGGATGCCAGGAATAAATCTATACGTGAGTGGGATCGGTGAGGATGGGAGTAGAAAGTATAGTCCCGGGTGGTTGGGTTTTGGGTTCTCCATGCATCGACTAAGCGGGTGCGTGTGAGGAAGTTTTGGAGCAGTTTGTCGGATTGTGAAATCTGTCCACGGTTTCGAGGGTTTGTGCCCCTTCTGTGCCTGTCTATCGCCGGGGAAGGTGTGGCGTTGCAGTCTCCCCCTATGATGTGGTGGTGTGAGGAGAAAAGCGCTAAGTGTGCCTGTAGTGATTGCCAGAAGGAGGCTGATGGGACCGTGGGGGCATAAAGCGATGTGAATGCGAATCTTTGGGGGAACATATTTCCTGCGATCGTGAGGTATCTCCCCTGGGGGTCAGCAATTGTCTTGTTGACCGTGAGAGGGCATGCTTTGTGGAGTAGGATTGCAACCCCATTTTGCTTTCCCGGCGGCGAATTTGCTAAAAAATATCTGTTAAAGTTCCGGTTAAGCAGCGGGAATGTTTTATTGTGTGGGAAATGTGTTTCCTGTAGCAGAATAATTTGAGCGTGGGTTCTGCTTGCCCAGCGCATCGTTTGGTGCCTTTTGAGAGGGTTATTAAGTCCTTTGCAATTGATCGAGATACATGTTAGTGGAGGTGACATTGTTATTACTCCCTTTTTTACGATTGTGATGGGAGTCTGACGGTCTAGATTTTAGGCGCGTGAGGACCAGGCGGGCGAGCCGTACCAGTGGTTGGGGTGGGGAGGATTGGGATGGGTGATGTAGTGTTGGGATGTGGTGGTGTGTCTGGTGTGGGTGGTAGTGTTATTCAGGAGTGTGTGAGTATGGAAGGTATTGGGGAATTCCTGGTCTTACAAGTAGCCAGCCAGGAGTGTGGAGAGCGGAGCTAGTCCCCTTGACTCGTTGAGGGGGTGGGAAGTCAAGGGCGAGGTGTCGGAGCCGGGTTTGGTGGTGGTGGGGGTCAAGAAGGTCGGTAGGATTCGAGCCTTCCCCCGAGCACCTAAGTGAACTGTGGGTTTGGTGGATTGCTTGAGTAGTGTCCATGAGTATTGGTATGTAGTCGCGGTCCTTGTGATCATAGTACTGGGAGGAGTTGGGTTGTCTTACTGTCTCCTATGGGGTTTGTCGTGGGTCTATGTGCTTTGGTCTTGTTCCTCGGTTGTTTATTACTGTATTTGTGTTGGGTCTTTATGTGTTTCATCGGTGGTGGGGCTACCTGAAGGTCTATGTTCGTCCAAGATGTGAGTCAAAGTGATCTGACACAGGTGGGGATGGGGTTATTGGGTGTTGTTATGGCAGTGCGGTGTTTGCAGCGGGTTGGGTCCTATGAGTCTGTCTGAGTAGTCCTGTGGGGAGGGGTTAAGAGTCAGGTGGGGGAGCGGATCTTAGCCTCAAGGGCGGTTGTCAGCGCTTACTCAGGGTAGAGAAGGGGTCTGTGGGGGTGTGGGTGATTTAGCTAGGGACGTACTTCTGGGTGTCGGGTGGTGTGGGCGTGGAGGGGACAATGGTGCGGCTTACTTGTTGTCTTAGTGTAGCATCTCTGTTCGGTGTTCCCTTCCTGTGAGGATGGGTTTCCCTCGCTAGCGTTGTGTGCGGGAGGACCTGTGGTGTCCCTGTAGTAGTGGGCGGTCGGTCTGTGGCAGATGGAGGGCAGCGCCTATCTCTGTGATATGGTACACGTGCAGAGGAACAAAATGACAGTTCATCATTATATCATAGTAACATATTAGCATTTCAACAATATAGAAAAAACATGAAAGAGAAAAAAAAACACATTATGAACTATATCTCTGTAGTCTAATTGAGTGATACCTAGTCTCTAGTGGAGGAAAAGGGAGAGATCACGTCCCATTAAGTGAGTGTGGGTGGTCCCTGTTAACTTTTGTTTTGTGTATGTGCCCACTCCCGGACCCGCTGATGTTGCTCTGGGTTCTATCGGGTTGGCAGGTCGTTGGTGTGTAGGTGAAGGGCTGGCATACTGCTAATTGTTTGCCCCCTGCTCCTGGGTACATAATTAGGGGCCCATCTATTGTATATACAACTGTAGGTCAACGGGGTGAGGTATGCATTCAATGTGAGGCTACATTATTGATTAGTGTTGTCGGGGGGGGAGCCTCCCCTGTCCAGTCCCCTTCGTATTTGCACTTACTGTGTGCGTCGGGCCTACCGTCCCCTGTCTAGTATCACCTAGGTTATATGCCGTATGTCGCTATGTCCCTGTTAGCCTGTTACCTGACATGCAGAAAATAATAGCATACAGTTACCAAAAACGAAGGTTAGGCAGGCGGTTCAAGGGTAGACCAAGGGCCGGCAGATAAGGTTAGCAGTATACAGGTAGTGCAGGTCCATCTTAACATAAATTGTCCCTAGACCGAAGTACAGCGGTCTTGTGCTGTCAGGGCCAGGAGCCCGTGGATCTTCGTTGCCTTCTTGTTCAGTGTCCGTGGGGGGGGGGGGGGGGGGGTGGGGGGGGGTGTCGTGATTTCTCAGGCTCGCCCAGGAGTTCTCAGTACAGCCTGTTGGTTGTCCTTTCAGGCAAGTGGTGTTTAGGGAAAGGGTCATTAGGTTCTATTGGGTGATCCCTGTTGGGTGGAGGGTTGGATCCCCTATGTCGGTGAGTGTCCCCAACAGGGCTGGAAGTTCCGGAAAGCGGGAAAGAGGGGGGGGACCAAATGTCAGGGAAATCGGTCCGTGGGGTTTTCAAACCTGTGTTGCGGCCCTGTGTGGAGGAAAGTCCAGGCAGGATTACCGGTGTCCCCGGTCTGTGTCTTCATAAGCCTTTTCTTGTTCACTTCTTGGGTGTCTGCATCGGTCGGTTTCTCTGGGACTGGCGATGAGTAATAGTGTCGTCTTCCATTGCTTGGCGGCCTTGTTGTGGGGCGGCTCTAGTGTGAGGAGCTGTTGTGTGGGTAAGTGGCACCCCGATGTGTTTGGCGAAGTCTAGCATGTCGGCTGGGTAGTGGAGTGTGTAAGAGTGGTTTTCTTTTCGGACCATTAGCTTGAAGGGGTGGCCCCACATATATTTCCAACCGTTTTGAGCTAGGGCGGTTGTGAGGGGTTTAAGTTCCCTCCTTTTGCGCAGGGTTACTGGCGCCAGGTCTTGAAATAGTTGTAGTTGGTGTCCCTGGTACCTTGGTGGATTTGTGCGGGCCGCTGCCATCAGCTTCTCTTTTGTGGTGAATAGGAGCAGTTTTACGATTACATCTCTAGTAAGGGTTGGCGTGGGGGGCCGAAGTGCTCGATGTGCTCTCTCTATTTGGAGGTCGTTGGCCGAGGCTTCTGGCCAGAGGCTGGAGAAAATTTCCTGGACGGCTGGGAGGATTGCCTCCGCGGTCACCGTTTCTGGAAGGCCCCTGATTCGAATGTTGCTCCGGCGGGATCTGTTGTTGAGATCCTCCAGGCCATCTTCCAGTTGGACTATTCTGTCCTGCATGAGCAATAGTTCATGATCGTGCGATTTAGTGGTCGCTGTTAGGTCTGAGATGTCGGCCTCAGCCTGTGTAGTGCGTTCCGCCAGTGCGTCCATATCTGTTCTGAGGCCCGCCATTTGCTTCTCAAGTTCCGCAGCTGTGTGGGCCTTGATGTCTTCGGACGTTTCTTTAAGGAGTCGTCTTAGGTTGCCCATCGTAATGGGGGCCGCGGTGTCCGCGGGGACATCGCTGTCGTCCGATTCAGAGTCGGATTGTCGTGCTGGTTGAGTCAAAGATGGCCGCCCCTGTTCCGAGGTGCGGAACAACGTGGCTACTGAAGGGGTTTGTTCCTTCTTTTTTTTAGTGCCACCCATGGTGTAAAGGTTGTGGGGGCAGTGTATGCGATGAGTAATGTCCGTTTTTAGGGTCGGATGGCTAAATTTTACCGCTGATGCTGGCTGATTGTGTGCTCGGGGTGAGGGAGCTCAGAGATCACACGTCCGTCTTCATCGGCGTTCAGGCTCCGCCCCCATACAGTATCTTTTAAAAAACTATTATTTTATTATTTATAAAGCGCCAGCAAATTCCTTAACGCTGTACAAGGGGGTGCCACTTAACAACACATACTGATGTGTCTGACGTTGTCTGTTGTGCCATATCCACAATGATAATTCATAACAATAAACTGAGAAAAAAAAAAGATAAACAATTTACATATTTTTATTAACTGTGAGTTTAACAAAATGTAATACAGCGGCCACAAAGTTGTCCAATATGATATCTTTATTCCCAATGTAGATTTGATTTCTCCTCATTTCCTAATTCACCATTATATAAGGCTACCGATAATTTTCAGAATCCTACCACACAGACAGTGTATGATTTTGGTCCACCAGCTGGGGTATGTGAGCTTGGACAAGAATATTAATACTATTTACATAGCGCCATAATATTCTGCAGTTCCTTCAATGTTAATATCAGACAAAACAAATAGATGACAAACAATTACAAGGTACCTTCAGGCTGAATTTAACCCATTTTAATGAATTATATTGATAATGCAGTAATATTTGAGGAAATAACACTAAATAAAAAATAATTTAATAATCCCGAATTTGCCAAAAGCAAGTGATGCAGCTTATTCAGTGATCTCTGACCAAACCAGGAAATTATTCAGCCAATAATGATGCTCTATTAACACTCTACAGCACTACTATTTTAAAGTAATGATTTTCATCAAAGAACAGCTTTTTAATTATTTAACATTGTTCTTGTTATTTCCAGTATCATCAGCCGTACATCTATATGGAACTTAACATTTAATTCCACAAAATCTATACTTCTTTTTTCCATCTCTCCCATTGTGATTGTGATTTCAAATGATTCAATATTTTATTTTAAAATGATTTTTGTCTAAATCTTAAAATATAAAACAATTTATCAATATATCAAACAATATTTTTTTTATATTACATCATTTACAAAGTGTGTCCAACAATATTAAATTGACATTTTTTTTAGCCAAAAATACAGTTTATGTTATATACCGTATATACTAGAGTATAAGCCGACCCGAATATAAGCCGAGGCCCCTAATTTTACCCCAAAAAACTGGGAAAACGTATTGACTCGAGTATAAGACTAGGGTGGGAAATGCAGCAGCTACTGGTAAATTTCTAAATAAAATTAGATCCGAAAAAAATTATAATAATTGAATATTTATTTACTGTGTGTGTATATAATGAGTGCAGTGTGTGTTTATGAGTGCAGTGTGTGTTTATGAGTGCAGTGTGTGTGTATGAGTGCAGTGTGTGTGTGTATGAGTGCAGTGTGCAGGGCCGGATTAACATAGGGGCTGATGGAGCTGCAGCTCCAGGCCCAGGCCCATGGAATAGGCCCATTGATTTAAAAAAAAAAAAAAAAGAATTATTTTTTTTTTTTACATTATTTTAGCCAGTATTTGAGGCTGCCTGGCTGGTGCCAATATTGCAGTGATACTGGCAATACAAATGCTGGTATTTTTCTCAGTATAAACAAGAGATTACTCTGCAATACCAGCATTGGCCAGTAGGGATCACTGTATGTGGAGACAGGCAGGGATAGGAAGTTCCAGCATATCCCTCCCTGCCTATCTCTACTCACTGATCTGCAGGGGTGCAGCTACAGAGAGCCCAGACAGCAACACCCACCCTGTAGAGACAGCCTACAGCTCAGCGAAGTAAGGAATGGGGGGGGAAGGCTGCAAGGAGACATACACTGAGACACTAAGGGACACTGGGAGACATTAAGGCAGAAACTGAGACACTAAGGGACATTATGACACAGACACATGGGGACACAGTGTCCCTAGTCTCCCAGTGACCCCTAGTCTCCCAGTGTATAGAATCCATCTATACAGCAGAATCAAACTAAGTAGTTTTTTGGTGATTTTACAGCATTTTCTCTTATGTCACTCCTTGTGATTTACATCATGTGATGTCACCCATACATATTTAATTATGCAAATTAGTAAGGCCGGTATGTTTTTCCAAGAAAGGTGGCAACCCTAGCTACTTTTCACATACTCTTACTTAAGTATGGAAACTTAAGATGGATGTATGGAAATAAAACTTGTGTGGACTGACTGACAGTATAGTTGAAGGGACACTATAGTCACCAGAACAACTACAGCTTATTGAATTTGTTCTGGTGAGTAGAATCATTACTGTCAGGCTTTTTTCTGTAAACACTGTCTTTTCAGAGAAAATGCAGTCTTTACATTACAGCCTAGTGATAACTTCACTGGCCACTCCTCAGATAACTGTTAGAGATCCTTCCTGGGTCATGGCTGCCTAAAATGCATCCAAACATTCAGTGTCTCCTCCCTCTGCATGCAGACACTGAACTTTCCTCATGGAGATTCATTAATTCAATTCATCTCTCTAAGGAGATGCGGATTGGCCAGGGCTGTGTTTGAATCATGCTGGCTCTGACCTGTCTCTTTGTCAGTCTCAGCCAATCCTATAGGGAAGCACTGTGATTGGATCAGGCCACCACTTCTAATGATGTCAGCAGACTGCTTTTTTCTGAGGCAAACAGCATGCAGAGTTACAGCTTCAGGCTTGAATATAGTAAGATTTTGCTATATTTATGGAGGCATGATGGGCCCAGGGGGGCTAGATGGTGGTGTTAACACTATAGGGTCATGAATTCATGTTTGTGTTCCTGACCCTATAGTGATCATTTAAGGTAATGCTGACTTTGGTCTCTCTAACACTGTGGCATGTTCCCTTTCTTCTACACTCACTACATACACCTTTTCTCTGTCCCAGACTATATACCAGGAGCTTCTGCCTGCTAGTAAGAAGGTAAGGAGACAAGTGGACCAGCGAGTGCTAGGGGACAGTCCTTAGAAAGCGTTGAGCGAGCGCATTATTAGATGCATTTATGCCAAGCTCAGGGTGCTGTCTGCATAGTATGCCCTTAGTTGGCCAGCTGCATGATTGGCGGGCAGCCTGACATGCATTCATGCCAGACTGGCCTTCTAATTATTTGTGCAGACATGTCCTCTTTTTGGGCATGTTCGCCTCTTTTGGCAGGTTACGTGATTTGCGTCAGTGGCACACCCTTTTAGCCTGCCCATTGACTTCCTGCTTGACTGGACACTGTTGTTAGGGGTTATGGATTTACTTGAAAGATGAAAACATAAATTAGAGAGAGATTAGCCTAGGGTATGTGTTTTCTTATAGCTGCTTTTTTCTTTCTCTCCAGCACCATCTCCATCAGATACACGACGCTTGGGAGTGTTTTACTGTTTTTGGTCGATATGATTCTGTAATTAGGCCCCTCATAATTGTCAGCACCAGGCCCACTGGGCTCTTAATCTGGTCCTGGCAGTGTGTGTGTGTATGAGTGCAGTGTGTGTGTGTATGAGTGCAGTGTGTGTGTGTATGAGTGCAGTGTGTGTGTGTATGAGTGCAGTGTGTGTGTATGAGTGCAGTGTGTGGGTATGAGTGCAGTGTGTGGGTATGAGTGCAGTGTGTGGGTATGAGTGCAGTGTGTGGGTATGAGTGCAGTGTGTGGGTATGAGTGCAGTGTGTGGGTATGAGTGCAGTGTGTGGGTATGAGTGCAGTGTGTGTGTATGAGTGCAGTGTGTGTGTATGAGTGCAGTGTGTGTGTACGAGTGCAGTGTGTGTACGAGTGCAGTGTGTGTACGAGTGCAGTGTGTGTACGAGTGCAGTGTGTGTACGAGTGCAGTGTGTGTACGAGTGCAGTGTGTGTACGAGTGCAGTGTGTGTACGAGTGCAGTGTGTGTACGAGTGCAGTGTGTACGTGTGCAGTGTGTGTACGTGTGCAGTGTGTGTGTGTGTGCAGTGTGTGTGTGTGTGCAGTGTGTGTGTGTGTGCAGTGTGTGTGTGTGTGTGCAGTGTGTGTGTGTGTGTGCAGTGTGTGTGTGTGTGTGCAGTGTGTGTGTGTGTGTGCGTGCAGTGTGTGTGTGTGTGCAGTGTGTGTGTGTGTGCAGTGTGTGTATATGAGTGCAGTGTGTGTGTGTGTGATGCAGTGTGTGTTTGTGTATGTGTTGGTGGGGGGTGGGCATTTTGATTATTGTTATTTTTTAATTATTATTTTAATCATTTTTTTCGTTATATTATTATTTATTTTATTCATTATTATTTAATTTTTTTTGTTATATTGTTATTTTCTTTAATTATTATTATTTTTAATATTTTATTATGTATTTATTTTTTTCGTCCCCCCTCCCTGCTTGATACATGGCAGGGAGGGGGGCTCTCACTCCCTGGTGGTCCAGTGGATGGGCACTGTGTACGAGGGGGGCTGGCAAAGAGTTTACTTACCTCTCCTGCAGCTCCTGTCAGCTCCCTCCTCCTCCGCGCCGGTCCGTTCAGCACCTCTGTCAGCTCACAGTGTAAGTCTCACGGCCGCACTATGACCCCGCGGCTCTCGCGAGACTTACACTGGGAGCTGATAGAGGTGCTGAACGGACCGGCGCGGAGGAGGAGGGAGCTGACAGGAGCTGCAGGAGAGGTAAGTAAACACACACAGCCCCCATTGTCTGTATTATGGCAATGTAAATTGGGTTAGTTAGAGTTGGATTTTCTATCTAATGTTGCAAACATAGTTACATAGTTACATAGCTGAAAAGAGGCTTGCGTCTTGCATCAAGTTCAGCCTTCCTCTTATATGTTTTTTCTGTTGATCCAAAAGAAGGCAAAAAACCTAGTCTGACGCGCTTCCAATTTTGCAACAAACTAGGAAATAAACCTTCTTGACCCCAAAATAGCAGTCAGATGTCTCATTGGATCAAGCAGCTATTACCCCTCTAATTAGAAATTATATCCCTGTATGTTATGTTTTTGCAAGTATTTATCCAATTGCAGGTTAAACATCTGTATGGGCTCTGATAAAACCACCTCTTCAGGCAGAGAATTCCATATCCTTATTGCTCTTACTGTAAAAAAAACTTTTATTTTCCTTAGATGAAATCTCCTTTCTTCCAGCCTCAATGTGTGACCTTGTGTCCTGTTTATGAATAGATTTCCAGATAATGGTTTGTACTAACCCTGAATATATTTGTATATTAAGAGAGAAATGAAAGAATGGGCAGACTGACCACCAGACATAAAGCTATATGAAGGTGGGAGACTGCTCACTCAATGGTCTATACCCCTTTGAGTAATGGTACTTGTAGGGAAGAGGAGGGCACAAATATACAACAAAAAAAGGGAACAAATGGGGAAAAAAGGGGGGAAAAGACGTGGGTATTAAACCTTTAATGAAACAGTATCTACAACTAGTAGTGAGATATGTAAAACTGGCTCCACCGGTAGCCAGGGGGGAGAAATTCCCCTACTGGGGTATATTCGTAAGTGAGGTAAGTGCTCACAAATGCTGACTAGAGCTAATGCAGAGAATAAGTACTAAAGACCAATGGAAAAAAGGTCCCTAATAGTAATGCACATTCATATGTCAAACTTAGCATAGTGGTGTTGCCAGGAGCCTGGCAAACAGGGCTGGGGGCTAGAGTGAATAGGGATAAATAGTAAACCTTGGTAGGTGAGGTACCCCTGGGGGGAGCCAGGTAGTCACTAGAGTGGGCTAGAGTCCTGGTGTGAAGGAAAGGGCAAAGAAGCCAAGTGGCCAGTTCAGAAAAGTGTATACATGCCCCAAAGAGCATAAACGTGTAGCTTACTGTCAAGTGGACCTTAAGATCGTGCCCAATCTTCACCCTAAGTAGCCCTGGACTAACTGACTGTCTCCCTTAAAAACAGGGGACTAGGAAACACTACCTGCTGCTTCAAGGCAGCCTCAAGGTTATCCCTGTCACTGTGCCCCACTCGCCCAGATTGCTCCTAAGTAGTCATGGAGAAAACTGCAAATTAGTTAAAGTCAGAATGAAACAAAAAAGAGAGAACTAAATGAAAAATAAATAAAACGGAATAAGACAGGAATGCATCGGCATTCTGTAATGCTCGGCGCGCGTTTCGGCGTTTAGACCGCCTTTGTCAAGAGCTGGAGGAGATCTGCCTACCTGACCGTGTTTAAAAAGGTGGAACTGCCCGCCTCTAAGGTCCCGCCTGCCAATCGCTGGCGTTGGCTCCGCCCAAGTGGGCGCGTCATGGTCCCACCTCCCGGAAACACCCACGGTCCAATGGGGAAAGGAGGGAGGTGAAAGGAGGAGGGGGGGAACGAGGACACGATCCGCCCCACGTGGGTGACGAATTAAGTGTCCATTTCAAACTACCGCATAAGCCCGCCCCTCCGGGGGACGTCATAGCTTCAATTCCCCATCGTTAACTGGAAAATACGGACAGAACATACAGTAATTTCAGAAAGGGATGATGCATTGAATGTATGCCTGTAACCTCTTATATATGCATGTTACCTTCATAAGGCATCGTACAGATACCATACAACCTTTATGTGGATAAGTATGTCATCTAAAGGTGGAGACAGTGGCATAGACCTCAATTGGCTTTGTCATATATAGCCCCCAGGGTACACAAAATACATAAGGATGTAATAATAAGGGCAATAGTAAGAGCTGTAAATGTCCAAATGTCAGGTAGGAGGATAGTGGAGGTAGTGTATATGGTCCACCATGACCCCACTTCGGCTGTGGGGTATTACAGTGAGGCAGCCTTGTTGCTAAGATCAATAGGGAAAAATAAGCTATATACTCATATAGAGGTATTAAGGACAGCGGGCAGAAGTATTAAGGACAGCGGGTCTCCACCTTTAGATGACATACTTATCCACATAAAGGTTGTATGGTATCTGTACGATGCCTTATGAAGGTAACATGCATATATAAGAGGTTACAGGCATACATTCAATGCATCATCCCTTTCTGAAATGACTGTATGTTCTGTCCGTATTTTCCAGTTAACGATGGGGAATTGAAGCTATGACGTCCTCCGGATGGGCGGGCTTATGCGGTAGTTTGAAATGGACACTTAATTCGTCACCCACGTGGGGCGGATCGTGTCCTCGTTCCCCCCTCCTCCTTTCACCTCCCTCCTTTCCCCATTGGACCGTGGGTGTTTCCGGGAGGTGGGACCATGACGCGCCCACTTGGGCGGAGCCAACGCCAGCGATTGGCAGGCGGGACCTTAGAGGCGGGCAGTTCCACCTTTTTAAACACGGTCAGGTAGGCAGATCTCCTCCAGCTCTTGACAAAGGCGTTCTAAATGCCGAAACGCGCGTCGAGCATTACAGAATGCCGATGCATTCCTGTCTTATTCCGTTTTATTTATTTTTCATTTAGTTCTCTCTTTTTTATTTCATTCTGACTTTAACTAATTTGCAGTTTTCTCCATGACTACTTAGGAGCAATCTGGGCGAGTGGGGCACAGTGACAGGGATAACCTTGAGGCTGCCTTGAAGCAGCAGGTAGTGTTTCCTAGTCCCCTGTTTTTAAGGGAGACAGTCAGTTAGTTCAGGGCTACTTAGGGTGAAGATTGGGCACGATCTTAAGGTCCACTTGACAGTAAGCTACACGTTTATGCTCTTTGGGGCATGTATACACTTTTCTGAACTGGCCACTTGGCTTCTTTGCCCTTTCCTTCACACCAGGACTCTAGCCCACTCTAGTGACTACCTGGCTCCCCCCAGGGGTACCTCACCTACCAAGGTTTACTATTTATCCCTATCCACTCTAGCCCCCAGCCCTGTTTGCCAGGCTCCTGGCAACACCACTATGCTAAGTTTGACATATGAATGTGCATTACTATTAGGGACCTTTTTCCATTGATCTTTAGTACTTATTCTCTGCATTAGCTCTAGTCAGCATTTGTGAGCACTTACCTCACTTACGAATATACCCCAGTAGGGGAATTTCTCCCCCCTGGCTACCGGTGGAGCCAGTTTTACATATCTCACTACTAGTTGTAGATACTGTTTCATTAAAGGTTTAATACCCACGTCTTTCCCCCCCTTTTTTCCCCATTTGTTCCCTTTTTTTGTTGTATATTTGTGCCCTCCTCTTCCCTACAAGTACCATTACTCAAAGGGGTATAGACCATTGAGTGAGCAGTCTCCCACCTTCATATAGCTTTATGTCTGGTGGTCAGTCTGCCCATTCTTTCATTTCTCTCTCAATTTTCCCCGGGGTTAAGCCCCCTATACCCCTTGTAACCACTTCAGAGTCTGGGTAGCAGGTTCCATCCTGCACCCCATATCCTCTGTTTTCTTCTTCTTTTTTCTAATTCTTATATTCAACAGGTTTTAATACCTAGAGGTTACACATCACTTTGGTCTACACTATTGTAATCACCATGACTGGCTTTCTCTCTAATAGACAAGATTTCAACACTTGGTGTAGGGAAGCAGAGAAGGTTTTCTCAAATGAGACATTAATCAATGAACAATCACCTTTGGACATTAACCAGTCATTTAACTTTATGACTAAACTATACAAACAGCAAATTCGGACATGCTGGGAGGTTTCATCATTAGAAAATTATATTAAAAAAGAGATGATCCCAAGGGGCCTAAGAGTTCGGAATATACCAACAGCATACACCGATAACCCCGACTTCATGAAAGAATGGGAAACGGCAGCAGGGTGTTGCTCCAAAAAATTTATGGAAATCATTTGCTCTTTTGAAAAAACTAAATTAGAAAATACTAATCAGAAATTGGGTGAAGAACTTGAGAGACTCAAGCAGTTTAAGGATGAAGCCACTTTCCCCAGTCTAGAGAATAAATTGAAATTCAACTTGGACAGATATCAGGAATCAGTTAAGTTTAGTGCATAACTTTGCATTTCTCTACGTTAAAATTCATCTGCCATTTCAGTGCCCAATCCCCCAATCTATCCAAATTCCTCTGCAGCAAAGCAATATCCTGCTCACATTTTATTACTTTACAAAGTTTTGTGTCATCTGCAAACACCGATACATGGCTTTCAATGCCCATTTCAAAATCATTTATAAATATGTTAAATAGAAGTGGTCCCAAAACAGAACCCTGAGGGACACCACTTACCACTTTTGTCCAGCCTGATAAATTTACCATTAATGACAACTTGTTGGACTCTATACTTAGGCCAATGTTCTACCCAAGAACAAGAATAATCATCTAGACCAATTTCTTTTAGTTTGAAGACTAACCTATTGTGAGGAACCATATCCAATGCCTTGGCAAAATCCAAGTAGATCACATCCACTGCAACACCCTGATCTATACTTCTACTTACTTCTTCGTGGAATGCAATTAGGTTAGTTTGACATGATCTATGTTTCATAAAACATGCCAATTATTGCTAACAACAAAGTACTTCCCAATGAATTCCTGAATATTATCCCTTAATAGCCCTTCAAATATTTTCCCAGTCACAGAAGTTAAGCTCACAGGTCTATAATTTCCAGGCAATGATTTTGATCCATTTTTAATTATAGGAATGACATCTGCCTTCCTCCAATCATCGGGTACAATACCTGAAACAAAAGAATCTTGAAAAAGTAAATACAGAGGTTCACTTTTTTCACTTAGCTCATTAAGTACACGTGGGTGAATATCGTCAGGCCCCGGAGCTTTATTTACATTAATTTTTTTTTCAGCTGTATCACCTTGTCTTGAGTTATCCAATCACAAGTTATCTGCAAGTTTTTTGCAGCAATCATTTGCATATCTCTTGCCATAGGATCCTCATTAATATATACTAAAGAAAAATAGTTATTTAAAATTTCTGCCTTTTCCTGGTCTTCACTAGTTAACAGACCCATTTCTGTTTCCAGTGTACCTACACTTACATGTTTTGTTTTTTTAGAAATGATGTACTTGAAAAAAAAATGTGGGGTTGGTTTTGCATTCTTTGGCTATCAATTTCTCATTTTCTAGTTTGGCCACTTTAATTGCCTTTTTGCAAGCATTATTGGCTTCCTTATATATTATATAGGATGCCTCTGATTTGTCCGAATTAAATGCTTTAAATGCCCTTTTTTATTTTTAATCTCTTGTTTTACTTCTCTACTAAGCCACATTGGTTTCAATTTGTTTCTTTTATATTTATTATACATAAATGTACCTTTCTAATATTTGTTTGAGTAGTCTCCATTTATCCTCAGTGTTTTTTTCACTAAGGAGTTCTTGCCAGTTGATATGTTGTAGAGCTGACCTAATCTTATTGAAATTAGCTTTTTTTAAATTATATGTTTTAGTATACTCCATGTGCTTTTGCTTTTTTAAGTTTATTTAAAAAATTACCATATTGTGATTACTATTTCCCAAATGCTCTCCTACTTGAATGTTGGTCAAAAGATCAACATTGATTGTTATAACGAGATCCAGACAAGCATCCTTTCTAGTTGGTGCTTGTACCAGTTTTGACATGAAGGTGTCATTTAACACATAACAAAACTGATTCAACTTGCTGAAGTACTAGTCACTCTATCCCAATTTATGTCCGGGTAATTAAAATCTCCAATAATTAACGTGTTACCCCAATTTGCAGCTTTCCTAATTTGCTCTAACAGCTGTTCTTCCTCATTAATATTTACATTAGGTGGTTTATAACATATCCCAACCAATAATTGATTTCCCTTCGTTTGCCTGAAGCAGATATCTACCCATAAAGCTTCCACATTTTCCTTGTCACACTCCACATGCCTAAGATTTGACTTTAACTCATGGTTGACATACAAACATACCCCACCACCCTTCTTGTTTTTCCTATCCTAAATAACGTGTACCCATTTAAGTTAACTGCCCAGTCATGTGTCTCATCCCACCTTGTTTCTAGTTCCCCCATTTTGTTATATAGGCTCCTTGCAATAATAAGCATACATTTAATATTCCCATTAGTAATTTGTACTTTTTGTGAATTTTCATCAATATTACATACTCCACCACCCTTACGGTGAGCTAAAGCCCATCTTCTTTCTATCCTATCTCCATTTTCTAGATTGCTTTGACACTCCCCCCTACTACTAGTTTACTAGTCTCCTCCAACCTTCTAGTCATCCTATCCCCCAGCACAGCAGACCCTCTTCCGTTTAGGTGGAGGCACTATACAGGTTGTACCTAAGCGTAAAATCGGCCCAGTGCTCTAAAAACCAAAAACCCTCTTTCCTGCACCAAGACTTCAGCCACGCATTGACCTCTCTAATCTCCCGCTGCCTTTCTGCTGTAGCGCGCGGCACAGGTAATATTTCTGAAAATATTACCTTGGAGGTCCTTTTCTTTAGCTTACTTCCTAGTTCCCTGAACTCATTCTTTAGGACCTTCCATTTTCCTCTGACTTTGTCATTGGTACCAATATGACAACTGGGTCATCCCCAGCTCCTCCCAATAAACCCTCCACTCTGTCGGCAACATGCCGGACCCGAGCACCCCGGGGGACAGCAAACTGTCCGGTTGAGACGATCAGAGTGGCAGATTACCCTATCTACTCTCTTAATAATAGTCCCCTACCACCACAACCTGTCTAGCCTTCCTTACCCTCTCAACCCCACCCTGTCAGGATCGGGACAGGGATCCAACACGCAGAGTACAAACAGTAGCCAGATACGTATACCGGACCTTAGAATGGCCGGACTAACGTAAGTAGTACAGTATAGAATGGTCAAAGACAAGCCGAGGTCGAGGGTAACAGAAGACAGGTAAGCGAGAGACAAGCCGAATCAAGGGTAACAGAGATAAGCAGAGTAAGGTAAACAAGCCGGGTCAAAACGAAAAGGGATAATAGAATACACAAGCACTGAGTGACTAGAACAAGCTAGAACCACGACAGGGCAATGAGCTAATGAAAGAAGCTTTGTTAAATACCCTGTTCAGAGCAGTAACCACGCCTCCGAGGCGTCCTGATTGGTCCTGCAGCAATTGAGTGACAGGTCGTTCCGGAGGAGTGTCCTGATGACAACTTCCTGCCTAGATGCTGTAAAAGGCAGTGACTCCCTCGCGGCCGGCCTTGCATGACCGGATAGACCGTGGAGAAGGGAGCCATCAGGCCGTCTGGATGGAGGAACAGCTAAGTCTCTACCTCTTTCAGAGGTAGAGACCACAGGTACCCTGACAGTACCCCCCCTCTCAGATACGCCCACCGGGCGGAATACACCAGGGCGAGAAGGGAATCGAGAGTGAAACGCCCTGCGGAGACGGGGAGCATGCACCTCCTCCTGAGGTACCCAACTTCTCTCCTCAGGACCATAACCCTTCCAATCGACCAGATATTGCAGTTTCCCCCGGGAGATTCGAGAATCAACGATGGAATTGAACTCATACTCCTCCTGACCCTCCACCTGAACTGAGCGGGGAGGGGCGATCGTGGAGGAGAACCTGTTACATATTAATGGTTTTAGCAAGGAAACATGAAATGAATTAGGAATGCGTAAGGCATTAGGCAACACTAAACGATACGCAACTGGGTTAATTTGAGACAGTACCCTGTACGGTCCAATATATCGAGGAGCAAATTTCATGGACGGCACTTTTAACCGAATGTTTCTAGTACTTAACCATACTCTATCGCCTGGAACAAACACCGGTGCTGCCCTTCTACGTTTGTCAGCGTGTTTTTTAACCAGCGTAGAATTGTGCAGAAGGATTTGTCGAGTTCGATCCCACAACTTTCTTAAATTGGCAACATGAACATCCACCGACGGTATCCCTTGAGAAGAAGACTCCGAAGGAAGGATGGAAGGATGAAAGCCATAATTCAAGAAAAAAGGGCTAGAATGCGTAGAATCACAAATGAGATTGTTATGTGCAAACTCCGCCCAAGGAATCAAACCGACCCAATCGTCCTGGTGTTCTGAAACGAAACAACGTAAATATTGTTCAACTTTTTGGTTAGTGCGTTCAGCCGCTCCATTGGACTGAGGATGATAGGCAGAGGAGAAATTCAATTTGATGCCTAGTTGGAAGCAGAATGATCTCCAAAAACGGGAAACAAATTGGGAGCCTCTGTCAGAGACAATTTGGGAAGGTATCCCATGCAAACGGAAAATCTCCCTGGCGAATATCTCCGCTAACTCGGGCGAAGATGGGAGTTTAGGTAAGGGAATGAAGTGAGCCATTTTAGTAAATCTGTCTACCACAGTGAGGATGACAGTCTGCTTTTTAGAGATAGGCAAATCAACAATGAAGTCCATTGCCAGGCAGGACCAAGGCTTTTCAGGAACCTCTAAAGGGTGCAGAAATCCGCATGGAAGCGAATGGGGTAGCTTGGTCTTGGTACAAACTTCACATGCCCCGATGAATTCTTTAATATCCTTGCGTAAGTCAGGCCACCAAAAATCTTTAGAGACCAGCGCATAAGTCTTGCGGATGCCAGGATGCCCAGCCACCTTGCTGTTATGGAGACAGCGTAGCACCTCCAGTTGGAGAGCGTCAGGAACGAAGTGTCGATCCCCAGGGGTCTGTTTGGGTGCCAAATGCTGAAACTTCATGATCTCAGAAAGCAATGGAAAGTGAATCCTGAGATTCGTGTTCGCGATGATATTCCCCTTAGGAACTATGGAGGACAGAAGTGGTTCAGTTATAGTGGATGGTTCATATTGACGAGACAAAGCATCGGCTTTAGAGTTCTTAGAACCAGGTCTATACGTAAGTACATAATTAAAGTGAGTGAGGAACAAGGCCCAGCGAGCCTGCCTGGCGGACAAGCGCTTAGCCTCCCCAATATAAGACAAGTTCTTATGATCCGTTAGAATAGTAACAGGGTGTAGTGTCCCTTCCAGTAAATGTCTCCACTCCTTTAAAGCCTTAATGACCGCTAACAGTTCCCTCTCCCCGATGTCATATCTGCTCTCAGGCCCAGAATTTTTTTTAGAGAAGAAACCACAAGGGTGTAACGGTTTATCCACCCCTAACCTTTGAGACAGAACAGCCCCAACTCCTGTCTCAGAAGCATTGACCTCGAGCAAGAAAGGCAGAGTCGTATCAGGATAAACTAGAATGGGAGCTGAGGCAAAAAGTTCCTTGAGAGTGTTAAAAGCACCAAGAGCTTCCTCAGACCAGAACTTAGTATCAGCCCCTTGTTTGGTCATATTGGTAATAGGCGCAATGATAGAGGAGTAACCCTTAATGAAGCGCCTATAGTAGTTGGAAAAACCAATAAACCTTTGGATAGCCTTGAGTCCTTTGGGCAAAGGCCAGTCTAAAATAGATTGGAGTTTACCAGGATCCATTTTAAAACCTTCCCCAGAAATCACGTACCCAAGAAAGTCTACCTGAGACTGATCAAAACTGCACTTCTCCAACTTGCAGTATAGACCATGTTGCAGAAGTTTGTGTAACACCTTTCTGACCTGTCTATGGTGAGTCTCAATCTCCTTAGAGTGTATTAGTATGTTGTCCAGGTAAACAATATGACAATCATGCTGAAACTCCCTAAGAACCTCATTAATCAAATCCTGAAATACTGCAGGAGCATTGCATAGTCCAAATGGCATAACAGTGTATTCGTAATGGCCATACCGGGTATTGAATGCCGTCATCCACTCGTGACCTTGCTGGATTCTCACCAAATTGTAAGCCCCTCTAAAATCTAACTTGGTGAAGATTTTGGAGCCCTTAAGACGATCAAATAACTCGGTAATCAGTGGGATAGGATAGGCATTTCTGACAGTTATTTTATTCAAGCCTCGGTAATCGATACAAGGTCTCAGCGTGCCATCCTTCTTCTTAATAAAAAAGAACCCCGCCCCGGCCGGAGAAGAAGACATCCTGATGAATCCCTTTTCTAAATTCTCCTGAATATACTCTTCTAGAACCGAGTTTTCCTGAACAGACAAAGGATATACATGGCCCCTCGGAGGCATAGTCCCGGGTAGAAGCTTAATTTTACAGTCAAATGACCTGTGTGGCGGCAAAGAATCGGCATTCTTTTTGTCAAACACTGCCCTTAAGTCTAGGTAAAGGTCTGGTATTTGTCTTTCTGTGGACTGAGTAGGATTCTCCTGTATGTTAATATTAGCTAATGGAGAAACCTTGCACAAACACCGATCCTGGCAGCCCTGGCCCCACGAGAGTATCTCCCCTAACTCCCAATCGATAATAGGGTTATGTTCTTTCAACCATGGATACCCCAGAACTATGGGAACGGAAGGAGACGAAATGAGCAGAAGAGATAACTTCTCCACGTGTAGGATACCAACATTTAAATCAATGGGTATGGTCTCACGAAAGATAACAGGGTCTAGTAGTGGTCTACCATCTATGGCCTCAACGGCCAAGGGTGTCTCCCTTAGCTGGGATGGGAAATTGTTTTTACTAGCAAAGGCTTGGTCGATAAAATTCTCAGCAGCACCGGAATCTATCAAAGCCATAGCCCTTACTACTTCCCTCCCGCAAGTTAAGGAAACTGGTAGCAGAAGCCTGTGATCTTTATAATTAGGAGTAGAGGACAATATAGAAACACCCAAGGCCTGTCCTCTAGAGAGACTTAGGTGCGAGCGTTTCCCGGGCGGTTAGAACAGTTCGAGAGTAAATGACCCTTAGCTCCACAATACATACACAAACCCTCTCTTCTCCTGTACTGTCTTTTCTCCTCAGAGAGGCGGGTATACCCTATCTGCATAGGTTCAGGAAGCAAAGATACCGTGGAGTCAGGACTTGGAAAAGCGGGGGCTAACCTATAAGAAGGTCTCCGGTTCCTCTCTCGAGTGTTCTGTCTCTCTCTTAAACGTTCATCTATACGAGAGATGAACGAAATTAAATCCTCTAAATTCTCGGGGAGTTCTCTGGTAGCAACCTCATCAAGGATTACTTCAGATAAGCCATTCAAAAATACATCCATATACGCCTGCTCATTCCACTTGACCTCTGACGCCAGAGACCTGAACTCTGTGCATAATCCACCAGTGTTCGGTTCTCCTGTTTCAGACGCAACAGTAATCTTGCTGCATTAACCTTTCTACCTGGAGGGTCAAATGTTCTTCTAAAAGCAGCTACAAAGGCGTTATAGTTATAAACTAATGGGTTATCGTTCTCCCATAATGGGTTGGCCCATCTCAGAGCTTTCTCAATAAGTAGGGTGATAATAAATCCTACCTTTGCCCTATCTGTAGGATAAGAGCGAGGTTGCAATTCAAAGTGGATACTAATTTGGTTTAAGAAACCACGACACTTCTCAGGAGCCCCACCATAGCGTACTGGGGGGGTAATGCGAGAAGAAGCACCCACTGTGGCTACCTCTAGACCTGAACCGACAGGAGAAACAGGGGTATTACGTATCTCCTCTGGTGGGTTATTGGCACGAGATAATAGAGCCTGTAGCGCAAGCGCCATCTGATCCATTCTGTGATCCATGGCTTCAAACCTAGGATCAGGAGAAGCCAGCTGACTGTTTGTACTTGCAGGATCCATTGGCCCTGTCGTAATGTCAGGATCGGGACAGGGATCCAACACGCAGAGTACAAACAGTAGCCAGATACGTATACCGGACCTTAGAATGGCCGGACTAACGTAAGTAGTACAGTATAGAATGGTCAAAGACAAGCCGAGGTCGAGGGTAACAGAAGACAGGTAAGCGAGAGACAAGCCGAATCAAGGGTAACAGAGATAAGCAGAGTAAGGTAAACAAGCCGTGTCAAAACGAAAAGGGATAATAGAATACACAAGCACTGAGTGACTAGAACAAGCTAGAACCACGACAGGGCAATGAGCTAATGAAAGAAGCTTTGTTAAATACCCTGTTCAGAGCAGTAACCACGCCTCCGAGGCGTCCTGATTGGTCCTGCAGCAATTGAGTGACAGGTCGTTCCGGAGGAGTGTCCTGATGACAACTTCCTGCCTAGATGCTGTAAAAGGCAGTGACTCCCTCGCGGCCGGCCTTGCATGACCGGATAGACCGTGGAGAAGGGAGCCATCAGGCCGTCTGGATGGAGGAACAGCTAAGTCTCTACCTCTTTCAGAGGTAGAGACCACAGGTACCCTGACACACCCGTACTAGAAGGGCTGTTCCCACGGCTGTTAGAAGGACAGCTTCCTGCAGTACAGCTACTCCTGAGCTGATGCTCCCAACATCTTCACTCAAACAGGCAAATCTGCTAGGCTGCACTAGATCAGGACTAGCTAAACCTTTCCACTTCCTCCCCCGCTTCTCCGCCCCACTGTTACCCAGCTATGTACCTACGAGCATGTTAATAATGTCTGGTTTTATATTGTTTATTAAAATGTAAGTTATAAATCTATTTGTTAAAGGGACTCTCCAGGCAGCAGTTTTTACTCACCTGGTTCCAGCGCCGGGAGCCTCGTGAAGCCGCGCCCCCTATTTCGTCAAAATGACGAAATAGGCGGGCGCGAGCAGGGAGCAATCAGACGCTTCCATTTGGAAGGATCATTGCTCCTTTGTGCGCATGCGCGGCTTCGTCACACATGCGCACATACTTCAGAGGGCGGCATTCATGACAGCTCAGCTCGCGGTCTTTGCCCGCCCCCCTCCTCTGCTGACAGGCTGGAGAGAGAAGGCGCGCACACAGTGCCTTCTCTCTCCTGCACACGTCAGACGTATTTTCAAACGTCTGACGTGTACAGGGCCTTTTTAGGGCCCTGCATGATAGGAAGTCCCTCTGGTGGCCGTCTGAGTGACGGCCACTGGAGGTATTCCTATCAATCAATGTAAACACTGTATTTTCTCTGAAAATACAGTGTTTACATTAGATTGCCTGCAGGGAGCTATAGATCATACCTGAACAACTACATTAAGCTGTAGTTGTTCAGGTGACTATAGTGTCCCTTTAAATATATGTTAGCTAAATATATGTTATAGAAATAATTGTTATATATTTATTATACATGTAGATTTTATTGTATATAACTACATTATAAACAGATTAAACAAAACAAATTATTATTTTAAAACACAATCTTTATTAGTATCTAGTTAAATAATTCATATGAGATAAAGTGACCTGATTAAGGTAAGTTAGTATAAATAAAAACGGTTGCAACTCTTAAAACCAAGGAGACAGTGAATAAAGAACAAAAAAAACACTCTTAAGCAACACTAACACACACTCACACTCAAACTCCTACAAACACTCACACACAAGTGTTTTTTTTTTAAATCTCCAGCCATCTTCCTGTTAGCTTACCTTGTGTGTACAGGAGGGTGGCTTGGAGTCCTGTTCCTGCTTGGGGGGGGGGGGGGGGGGGGGTGTTCTGGAGCTCTTTGTGCTCCTCTCCCCTCACGCTGTGGCTGCCTCATCTCCCTCCTGCTCTGAGTCCCTGCAGGATGCTGGGAGGAAGTGACAGGCTGTCAATTCCTCCCAGCTGGCCGACATTACAGGGGCCCGGTCGCAGTCTTAAAAGACTGTGGCACTCAACCGGGTTCCTGTTGAGCAGTAATGTTTCCCCGGTGCTATAATCATAGCATCGGGGAAACATTCCGCGGCACCCCTGTGTGCACGTCACGAAGCCCCAGGGCAGTTTGGGAACCGCTGGGCTAACCTCTCTAGATAATGAATTCAAAATCTTTCCTGTTCATATGGTGAAGATCCATTTCCTCTAATGTAGGTAAATTTACTCACATATCAGATGCTAAGCTTTTAATCTTTAGAGCCTAAAAGTAAGCAGGCCACCAGAAAGCTATTTCTATTGAACTGGTATACACATTTAACTTGTCAACAAATATTCTAAAAAGCTATTTTGTAATGTAAACACAACTTTTCTAGACTTTCCTCCATTCCCCTTATTAATTTCTTTTAAATCTCTGCCTTTTTTTCAGTGCCATAATATCTTTTTTAGACCTAGAACCATAGTTCCCATTGTACTTTCAGTGTGTGGCCTTACAATTGAATTATACGGTGCCAAAATAACTTTTGTTCTCATTAGACAAATGACCAAAAAGATCAACTGAGAAACAGAAAGTAAGGATGAAGATAGCTTAAAATAGGTATTTTGTTTCCTGTACTTCAAATAGTTAAATGGTTCACAGATGACTCATATATTTTAGTCTTAAAAAAAAAAACCCAAGGGATGTCTTCTCTAACTATTGAGTTGTGGTAAGTTGATAGATTTTGCTTTCTTTTTTTTATAATTATTTTTGCTCATTCTGCATGCATACAATAAGATACGATGAGCAGTTGATGACAAAATATAAGTAGAGGACATGTCAGAGTCATTAGACAACATAAACAAAAGACATGCAGAACGAGGATTTTATGTTTTATGAACACGATGAATCTAAACTAGGCGTTAACTAGATGGTCTTCCTGGGCTGGGATATTAGACACTTTAGGCATTCAAGAGGGGCTCAGTGCCCTTAGGAAGAGATACCCCCTTCTGTGAAGCAGTGGGGCACTATTGCGCTGACATGGTTTGGCACAAGGGGGAAACAAGTGTGGGGGGAGGAGTTTTCCAGGCTGCGGTGTAGGACCAGGTGCTTCGTGGGGCAGTGGGAAGGCTATGTGACTGTTATGTCTGCCCGTCAGCTAAAACATCGAGCAATGTGTATTTGGGGCTAGCAAAACTGCGGTAGCAGTGTTGCTCATGTAAGACAACAATAGATAAGAATAAAATTATAAGAAATCATAAAAAATTAGGAACCATTTACATTAATGGAGACTTTAACAGTGGGCCTCTGTGCAAGAGGCAGTGACCTTAAAGAAGGTTGTGGGCACAGGTTGCACCCTTAAGAGAGCTGTTCAGGTTTCTGCCTGGATTGTTGCTGAAGCTCGAACTCAGCGCGGTGTAAACTCTGCTATCTTCAAGGGATCCTGGCGGGATAGGTTCGGTGCAGCAGTGGTAGATGAGCGAAGCAGTTCCAACTTGTTCAGGAGAGTCTCCAGCTCCTCGTAGTTTTTTTTCCTGTGGTTAGTCCCTTGGTGGGTAAATGAAAGCGACCATGGAGTCCCCCACCGGTATTGGACCTTTCCTGCATGTAATGAGTGCAGGAGGGGTTTCAGTGACCTGCGTCATGTTCCTTGTGAGGTCTGGGAAGAACTGCAGAGTAGTGCCCTCAAACTGGAGCTGTGTCTTGTCTCTGACTGCCACGAGGAGGAGCGCTTTTTCCTGAAGCGTCTGGAAGCTGACGATGAGGTCAGTGGTTGCTGTAGTCGGTGATGTCGACGATTTTGGTATCCGGTACATATCGTCCAGCTTTACCAACTTGGCCTGCTTGGGTGGTAGTACCATGGCACGTAGCTGTCACATGAAGTGAGGTAGGTTGGTCAGGCCCACAGCCTTAGGTATGCCCCTGAACTTTACATTGCATCGTCTCCGCGTGTCCTCCACGGCCTCGACTTTGTCAGAGGTGAGAAGCAGTTGGTTTTGTAGCCCGTCCAGTTTCAGCTCCACTGCGGTAAGCCTGTTTACTATATTGGTGGTGGTGGTTTCTAGCTGAATGAGTCTTGTGTTTGCTCCCTCAAGCGAGGTCTGGAAGCTAGCTATGTCTGTGGCTATATTTGCCCGGAGTTCCACCAGCATGGATTTCAGGAGGGCAGCAGTCACTGAGTCATTGTCCCCAGGTGCCAGTGGTGTAGATCTCGACGTTGTGGCTGTTGGGGCCCCGGCGCCCGTGTCTGGGTAGATGTCACCGGAAGAGAAGGACAAGATTTAGCTTTTTTTATCACAAAAGCATGGAAAAAAATAATTGCAATGTAGTCAAACTGAAGAATTGTTCTAATTTAGCTATTTAGTTCTCAGGTTTACGTATCTGTTGCATAGCAAGTCTCTGTTTAGTGAATAAAATATTATAAGAATTACTGAAACTGCAGGATTGTGTTTACTTTTTTATAGCATGTGGTTTAATTCAGAAGGAGATTTTCAAAGTACATTCTCAGTGCACAGCCCAGGTTTTTTTTGACCATTCTTTTGTCCCTTGGGCAGAATTTGTTTTAAAGCCAACCACTTTGTACCTTTTAGTGGTATTAACCCTTTGCATAGCCCAAAGGCCATTTCCCCCAGAGCATTGACTGTGGTGAGTGTTTTTGTTTAATACTACATTTGACAGAATGTAAAGCATTTAATAAAGTGTGAATTTTCCTAAAATCAATTACGTATTTGCCTTCTGCATTGTAGTCAACACCTGGTACTTATTAAGGCCTTAATGGAAATTACATATTTCCAATCTTTTATATGTAGAAAATTATATTTTTGCTCTGAAAATGACAGACAAACTGCAACGGCAGCACTTACATATGACGGGAAAAAATAATATTTATAGAATTGCTTAGAAAATTTACATTTCTTAAAATGAATGAGCAGGCTTTTGATTAACTTGACAATATATGTCATATATCTCATAATACTTGTGTCTTAACCTATTCACTGCCAACAAAATAGAAAGGGAATGCAGGGAAGCAGCACCTTTACACGTGTCCGCAAATCAAATAAAGAAAAAAAAGAGAAAATACAGTTATGGTGTAGTATTTTTTAAATCAGCTCCAGAACGATTGTAAGTGCACTTCCTTTCTTTTATTTATAATCACCAGCATCAAACATACTACACCATATTCTGTTTTATTTGTCCTCTTGTGTTTTGCATATCACTTCATCTTTATTTGAGTTGAGGCCACTTGTGAAGGGGCTGCTTTGCTACATTCCCTTTCTATATCTAAAAAACAAAAACAAAGTGATCTTCTAAATGAGGAAATGTGTCTAATAACGCTTATAGCTACCTACGGCCAGAATGAAGAGACTCTGGTTTGAGAAGTCCGAGCTGCCACATCGACTTTGAACAAGCGCTAGAAATTCCATCTTTTTATTCATTTACTACCAACAAAATGTTTATGTGCTGTTGGTTTCATTTTGCGATATGTGTATATATGACAATAAAACCCACTTAGTTTTACTCCAAAACTAGTTCATCCCTGGATGAAAAACCAATGAGGGACATAACCTCTGGCCAGTGGATCAAAATTGTACAGGACAACTTAATCGCATATAGAGGAACATAGGACAAGAGGGCATAGGAAACACATTAGGACATATGCCCAGTTAGCAGTAGCAGCCTAACTTTTGAAATATAGGTGCTTGGTTTTAACCAGGTGATTGTATTTACTGTATGTAAGCATTATGCCTACATATAATCAATATGCTTGCATTATGCTCTCATTATGGGAATCTATTTTTCCAAAAAATACCAGTGGAATTACTTGCAAATAATCATAAGCAGACTATTTAATTTTTTATAAAAATGTTTTTGATCACTTTGTATGTATTCTTTATATACATTACTTTTTTTACACTCTTCTAATATTACTGAACAGACTAAATAGCTGTGTTAAGTTTTTTTCTCAAATTTTATTTTTTTAAATGAAAAAATATTTTAGTCTGAGTATACCAGGTCTTTTTAAGGAATGTGTTATAAGCAGAGGCCCAAGAGAAATTGGTAAGTAACTAAGGCATTAAAAATCGATAAGAAGAAAGTGTGTGTATCATGGACAGTTTGGGATCTTACAGAGGCTGTGGTTATGTTGCTGATGTCAGTTGGACCAACTGGAAGGAATGAAAATGGTTATCCAACATGCCCACCTGCTTTGTAAGACACAGACCAGATATCAGACAAGACATCCTGCTGTCCCAAAGAATGCAGTATTCAACAAGACCCTACTGTAAATAACATTGTGTCAGACCTTCCGGCATCCGTACTCCGGGGACTTCCGGGTAGACGGAGCGCGGCCACTCCCCCTCCTCTGACGCGGTTACTCCCAGGATACAAAGGGAGACCGCGGCAACACCTCAGTGCTGGATCAATTTGAAAGCCTCCCGCGAAAACTTCAACCTAAGTGTATCTGTGTTTACCTCTACTGTGTATCGGACCCGGACTGTTATCGTTTACCTGCCTTCTCCTCTCCTCGACCACGGACTTGCCTTTGGATACTCTTTTGTCTGCAGCAACCTTAATCCTCTCTGAGAAACATCTCTCATCAAACCGGATTACCACCCCTACAAAGCTAAGTAGAACTCTTCTGCCTAAACAGGAGTATTGATATCTTGCATCTCTGCTTACCTTCTTTTGCTTCAACCTAACTAATTGTTCTGCTGCCATTTAACAATTCTACATTGGAATCTCATCTCTGTTCAGACTAATAATTGCCTCAACCTAAACTTCTCTGCAAATCCTGCTGCTGCTTAAATTTCTGACAAGGAATTAAAGAGACAGCTCAACTTGAATTTTACTTTATTTCAATTATAACAATTTAATAAACAAATTCAGTTATCTACAGTTGTGATCCATATTGCCAATAAGTGACCATTACAGATTGATCCAGCCCTCTTAATGGATCCAGTAGATCTCACTTCTGAAATCACAAGATTGAACCAAAGAGTGGATACGCTTACTCAAGGCATGCAAGACCTACAGGTCACCAATGAACGAATCCTTACTTATGTAAGGGACTTACAAACACACACTCCTCATACCGTTACACACTCGGCTAGTGATCCTGCTGTTTCCAACCCCGAAAAGTTTTCTGGAGACAGGTCCCAATACCGGGAATTTATCAATTCTTGCAAATTGTTGATTGCCTTGAAACCTAGATCTTATCCCACCGAAAGATCTAAGGTTTGTTCTGTTATTTCATTTTTAAGAGGCGAACCCATGGCCTGGGCTCATTCCTTCCTGGAGAATGATGACCCCATATTGGATTCCCTGGATGAATTCTTCGAAGCCATGTCTCTCCTTTACGAGGACCCTAATAAACAAGCAACTGCAGACTTAACCATTAGAACACTGCAGCAAAGAAACAGGCCTGTCGAAGATTACATTGCTGAATTCAAACGATGGGCACCAGAAACTCAGTGGAATGACATAACTCTACGTAACCAGTTCCGTATTGGGTTATCTGAAGCTGTCAAGGATGAGCTCTCTAGGACAGAACTACCTACTACCCTGAATACGCTTATCCAATTGTCAATCAGCATTGACAGACGACTTAGGGAAAGAAAAGCTGAGAAGTCACTCACTAGCTCCCTATGGAAAAAACCCTTCACTTCTTCACGAGCACCAGAGAAACCTGTAACTCCCACAGAACCTATGGAAATAGGGGTTTTGAGAAGTCCTCTTACTCCAGAAGAGAGAACCAGAAGAAGACAAATGAACCTCTGCATGTACTGTGCTTCACAAGAACATGTGGTCCCAGAATGTCCTCTATTGAAACGTCCTAGAGGCGGTAAGCATGGTTCTACTACAAATGTAATGAGTGTACTTCCTCCTAAAACTACCTCTCATCTCTCCTCTGTTTCTCTCATATTACAGTGGGACAAAGAAAGGATTACCACTGATGCCATTATCGATTCCGGTGCTAATGGGGTTTTCCTGGACTCATCCTTCGTTACAAAAAATAAAATTCCTTGTGTTCAAAAACGTAATTCCGTCTCTGTCAGAGTTATTGATGGCTCCTTAATATCCTCTGGGCCCATTCGTTCTGAAACTATCCCTTTAAGAACTACTACCAATCATATCCATTCTGAATTTCTTGTTTTTGATGTTATAAATTCTCCTCTTTATCCAATTATATTAGGACTCGACTGGTTGCGGACTCACAACCCATATATCACATGGGCTCCTTTCTCTCTCACCTTTAACTCTGCATATTGTAAGGGAACATGTCTACAACACATCCCCATTCTACAAGTTACTGAAGAAACCCCCATACCTTCCATCTATTCTGAGTTCGCCGATGTATTCAGTAAAAAGGAAGCGGAGACACTTCCTCCTCATCGACCTTATGATTGTCCGATTGACCTTGTTCCTGGTGCTCCTATCCCTTTTGGACACATTTACCCTCTCTCTGAATCAGAGTTAAAAACCCTCAAAGAATACCTGGATGAGAACCTCCGTAAAGGGTTCATTAGACCTTCCTGTTCACCAGCCGCTTCCAGCATGTTTTTCGTAAGGAACAAGGATCAGACTATACGCCCAATCATCGACTACAGGTCATTAAATAAAATAACTATCAAGAATCGTTACCCTCTTCCCCTGATCAATGAGTTGATCGAAAGATTAAGAACAGCTACCATCTACACTAAACTTGACCTTCGTGGGGCATATAACCTTGTTAGAATCAAGGCCAATGATGAATGGAAAACGGCGTTCAGGACCCGATATGGCCTGTACGAATATCTTGTCATGCCCTTCGGGCTCTGTAACGCCCCTGCAACATTTCAGCATTTCATAAACGATATCTTCAGAGATCTCCTAGATGTTTGTGTCATCATCTACTTAGATGATATTCTCATCTACTCCAACAACCTTGAGGAACACAGAAAACATGTGAGATGGGTATTATCCAGATTAAGAACACACAAATTATATGCAAAACCAGAAAAATGTATTTTTGAAGTCAATGAAATCACTTTTTTGGGATACGTTATCTCCCCTCATTCCATAAGTATGGATACCTCAAAAATAGATTGTATTGTCAATTGGTCTACTCCTGCTAATATTAAGGACTTACAACGTTTTTTGGGATTTGCCAACTTCTACAGGAAGTTCATTAAAAATTACTCCAATGTAGCTCATCCGCTTAACCTGCTCAATAGCAGTAAACGTTCCTTTGCTTGGAACGAAGAGGCTCAAGCAGCCTTTGATGAATTAAAACGGAGATTTACAAGTGCTCCCATTCTCCAACTCCCTAATCCTGATTTTCTCTACGTCATGGAAACAGATGCTTCTGACGCCGCTATCGGGGCTGTCCTTTCTCAGCAACGATCCCCTCAAGATCCTCTCCATCCAGTGGCTTTTTTCTCACGATCTATGTCTCCTGCTGAACGAAATTATCCTATAGGAGAAAAAGAATTGTTAAGTATTAAAGCAGCATTCGAAAACTGGCGACACATACTTGAAGACTCACGCACTCCTGTGATTGTTTACACTGACCACAGGAACCTTGAATATCTTCATTCGAACAAAACTCTCTCTGCCAGACAAGTAAGATGGAATCTTTTCTTTGCCCGATTCAATTTTCAAATTATTTACAGACCTGGATCCAGAAACAAAAAGGCAGATGCTCTGTCCAGAATTCAACAAGATCTTCCTGTGACTGGAACTCCCCCACCTAAAATCATAGGTATCATTTCGTCATTAATAGATGATATTAAACATCTTAAAGAAGAAGATCTTGAGCTTCCCAAACAAAAGAAACTATCAAAAAAGGACGGTCTCTACTACTTCAAAAACAGGTTATACATTCCTCCCTTGTTTAGGAATAAAATTCTCACCTTAATACATGATTCCCCTCTGGCTGGTCATCCTGGTACAAGGAAAACACTGGAGCTGTCAAAAAGATATTACTGGTGGCCTCGCCAGGACAGAACCATAGAATCTTATGTCAAAACCTGTCCAACCTGTCTGAGATCAAAATCTGACCATCATCCACCATTCGGTCAACTATTGAGCCTACCGATCCCAGAAAGACCTTGGCAGTCCATTTCAATGGATTTCTTGGTGGAACTCCCTCCTTCGCAACATCATAACACCATTCTAGTAGTGGTAGACCGTTTCACCAAAATGTCTCATTTTATTCCTTTAAGGAAATTACCCTCTTCATCGGAGCTTGCAAAAATATTCATCGACAACATAGTGAAACTCCATGGACTTCCTGAGGAAATCATTTCAGACAGGGGAACACAGTTCACCTCCAAGTTCTGGAATGAGATGTGTTCCTCTCTCAGTATTCAACGTAAATTGTCTTCAGCCTATCATCCCCAAACCAACGGACAAACAGAGAGAGTTAACCAGTGTGTTGAACAATACTTGAGGTGTTATTGCTCTCACTTACAAGATGATTGGATCACATGGTTACCAATGGCAGAATTCTCATATAACAACTCTGTACACGCTAGCAGTAAAATGACTCCATTCTTTTCAAATTACGGATTCCATCCCTCTTCGATTCCTGATCAGGGACTCCCTTCTTCTAATCCATACGTCTCCAACCACAACGCTTTCATGTCTGCCCTCTTCCTCAAGTTGCGTGATAACCTCAAAAATGCATCCTCTGCTCAGAAAAAGTTTTTCGATACTGGCAGACGACCTTCCCCTGCTTACAACGTTGGTGATCTCGTATGGCTCTCATCAAAGAACATTGTCACAAACCGTCCCTCAAAGAAACTGAGTTCTCTCTTCCTTGGCCCTTTTCGTATATTGTCTCTTATCAACGAAAACGTGGTCAGATTGAAACTTCCACCTACCATGAAACTTCATCCTGTCTTCCATGTGTCTCTGCTTAAACCACACCGCTCCGACCCTTTTCTAAGGGATGCTCTTACCACTCCTGATCCCCTTCTGGTACAAGGTGAGGAAGAATACGAGGTCCAGAGGATCCTGGATTCGCGAATCCATCGTGGTTCCTTACAGTATCTTATCCGGTGGAAAGGCTACGGAGTTGACGAGGATTCCTGGGTGTCGTCCTCCGCGGTGCATGCTCGTCGACTCATCAACGCGTTCCATGCTCGCTACCCTTCCAGACCTCGTTGACAGCATCCGGTGGCTGCTTCTTATGGGGGGGGTTCTGTCAGACCTTCCGGCATCCGTACTCCGGGGACTTCCGGGTAGACGGAGCGCGGCCACTCCCCCTCCTCTGACGCGGTTACTCCCAGGATACAAAGGGAGACCGCGGCAACACCTCAGTGCTGGATCAATTTGAAAGCCTCCCGCGAAAACTTCAACCTAAGTGTATCTGTGTTTACCTCTACTGTGTATCGGACCCGGACTGTTATCGTTTACCTGCCTTCTCCTCTCCTCGACCACGGACTTGCCTTTGGATACTCTTTTGTCTGCAGCAACCTTAATCCTCTCTGAGAAACATCTCTCATCAAACCGGATTACCACCCCTACAAAGCTAAGTAGAACTCTTCTGCCTAAACAGGAGTATTGATATCTTGCATCTCTGCTTACCTTCTTTTGCTTCAACCTAACTAATTGTTCTGCTGCCATTTAACAATTCTACATTGGAATCTCATCTCTGTTCAGACTAATAATTGCCTCAACCTAAACTTCTCTGCAAATCCTGCTGCTGCTTAAATTTCTGACAAGGAATTAAAGAGACAGCTCAACTTGAATTTTACTTTATTTCAATTATAACAATTTAATAAACAAATTCAGTTATCTACAGTTGTGATCCATATTGCCAATAAGTGACCATTACACATTGGGTGTCAGCTTGGGAGGTGTGATGAGCTTCTAATAAAACAAAGTCAAAACAAGTAAGGGTGTGTGGTAAAAATACTGCTATGTTGTTGCTAATGTAGTTAATTATTTTTGTTTTGGTGAATGTGACTCTTGGGCCGAAACATTTGGACTTGTTCGGCATATTACACTGTTATATTAAAAGTCAGTCACAACAAGTAGAGGAGTGTGGTTGTCACCAGGTCGTAACCCAACTTACAGAAATGGCGAATACCACAAAGAGAGGTTCTAGATAGATGTATTACGGGTGTCAGATTGGCCGGACTTAATGTAATAAAGATTAAGACAAAGTCAATAATAGCCAAGGTCAGGAATATAGAAGTACGGATAAACAAAATAATAGGCAGGTAAGGATACCGGAAATATGCAAAGTCAAATACAAGACAAGGTCAATATCAAAATATCAAGGGAGACTTACTATAAGCACTAACGTGTATTGAGGCAGTACCATATGGCAATGAACAAGGGCACATATTGACGCACTTTCAGATTGGTCTCCATCATATCTTGATAAATTGATAGAATATGGGGTAGCCTTGATGACGTGGTCACTTTGAGTGCGGGCGTGACGTCATGCTATTTGAATTATAAAAGGAAGCACAGAAACAGCGGTCAGCGTCCAAAGGAACACAATGAAAAAGTGGCCTTAACACATTCAGCCTGTGCAAACCAGGAGGAGCAGTTTGCCAGCACTGAATGGTAAGTATGTGTATTCCCTGTTCAGGTAACGCGGTTGTGTGGAGCATTTGGTCCATGCAACTTGAGGAGAAGAATAGGGTGGCCACGCAAAGAGTTTAGCTCTCGCAGGCGCCTGGAGCAGCTAAGTTTGATACAGTGGTACAAATACTATATTGGCCTAGTGACTTCCCTCCTCTGTGAACTAGTGTCAGCATCCTTTCTTCTCTACATTAAGAATGGATGATTCCCATAATGCCAGCAGAATGCAAACTTTATAGCAATAGTTGGGCATAATACCAGCATAAAGTAAATATTGCTGCCTGGCTAAAACCAGACATATATATTAATTATTGCATCCTGCAAATATGCATTGAGTCTTTCCTCCCTTCAACGCACCTATAGCTAGAACTCAGCACTATCCACCTTGAAATACAATGTGGGAGAGGAATGGTTGTAACACAATACAGAGAGACTGACCAGAGCCTAGGTGGAGAAATTTGCTTAAGTGGAGTGAAGGACAATATTTACATTTTGTTTTTTTACAGCGCAGTGGGGTAGGAACTCCTGGGCTTTGGGTATGCTGATGATTGGAGCTCACCTCTTGGAGTGTATCGAGCAGCCCTGGAACTTGTATCGAAATTATCATCAGGCCTTCATGGGCAGATATTTATGAAGATTGCGAATAAACCCTGGATGACCTAAAACATTTGCAATGTATATGCCCCTATCAAGGTAATTTATTCAGTAACATCCCATTCTCTGGGAACTAAAGTTTTTGGAACCTCTCTGCTACAGCACCTTTCAAATATCTATAACACTACAGTGTGTCACAACTGTGACAAACCACACAACTGTCTTTATCCTCTTTTTTAATAGTGTTTAGTAATATGGATTCCTGTATCAAGGTCATTATCTGATGATTTCAGCCAATCCAATGCTTTCCCATGGTGCACTGGGAGGCTAAAGCACATGCACAGCAAAATGCTTCCATGTGCCAATCAGATAGTCTCTATGAGATAATCTATTTAAAAATAGCAGCGTTTTATGCTGCTATTTGGACAACAGTACCACTAGTGGCTGCCACAGTGACAGCCACTAGAGACATTTAAACTCTGCAATGTAATCATTTTTGACACTGTTTTCACATGCAGTGTTAGCAGGGTTGACATGGCACCAAGACCACTTCACAGTGTTGTTTTAATAAAATAATTTTAAAACAGTTAAACTATTTGAACGCTTAAAGGACCACTATAGGTACCCAGACCACTTCAGCTTAATGAAGTGGTCTGGGTGCCAGATCCATCTAGGGTTAACGCTGCAGCTGTAAACATAGCAGTTTCAGAGAAACTGCAATGTTTACTTTAGGGTTAATCCAGCCTCTAGTGGCTGTCTCATTGACAGCCGCTAGAGGCGCTTCCGCGTTTCTTACTGTGATTTTCACAGTGAGAAGACGCTGCCGTCCATAAGTAAGCATTGAGAAATGCTTTCCTATGGACTGACTGAATGCGCGGGCGGCTCTTGCTGCGCATGCGCATTCGGATGATGACGTCGGAAGACGGAGGAGAGTCCCCAGCGCCGAGGGAGCCCGGCACTGGAGAAAGGTAAAAATGTAACCCCTTCCTCCCCCTTCAGCCTGGCAGGAGTGGGACCCAGAAGGAGGGGGGACCAAAAGACCCTATAGAGCCAGGAAAACGAGTTTGTTTTCCTGGTACTATAGTGGTCCTTTAAGCATTGGTGCTTAGTTTATAGCATGTTGATTAATGTAAACCACTAGTACACATTTTATTATATGTAATAAAAAACACATTGAAAAGAAAATATAACTGTATTAACACGCTTGTGGTACAAATAAATACACTACTTAGCTATACTGTAATTCATACAAGTCAATAAACTGACTCCGAGATATACACCTGTATACACGTCTGTTCTTTATTCTGAAACTCAAATGGTTAAAAACATTCTGTTAGTATCTCACATAACTGCAATCTCTCCTTTTAGTTCTAGGGATATTTATAACACTTATAATGATAAACTTGCTTATAAGAACGCAAATGATCAAAGGTAGACTGTTTTACAGACTTTATTTTGTATGGACTTTATCTTTCAGTCTCCGAATTATATGGAAATAATGAGTAATCGGGCAGGCGAAAGAATTGTACAGGCATTATGGAAAATATTGAATTTGTTGAGAAAAAAAAAACTCATAAGATTTTCCTACTGCCCTTTAAAGAAAGAATTCAGCTATAAACTACAAAAAAGGCATAGCGAACCAGATGTTTTATGACAATTGTTATATATTAAAAGGTAAGCTACTGTTTTGATCTCTCTGTTTTGGTCTGTGCAAGTGGAACATAAAATAATCGTTTTCCTACAAAAAAATTTTTTTTTTAAATCACGGGTCTTCAACAAAGAAAAAATAGAACAGATTATGTTTTAAAGTAAAAAAAAAGTGACTTTGTTGCAGATTTTTTCACAAGTGTGATGGGAGCAAAAGTTAACAAAGAAAATATTTTTCTTCTCAGCCTTTTGGGATATTAGTTTAAACAACAGTGACTTATAATAACATGTTAAATACTGCTCCCCCCCCCCCCCCCAAATGTTTCCTTGGACACAGAGAGTGAACGGTTGCATTAAAACTAACAGTTTTCTCCCAAAGTTCAACTTAGACTTGCTAGACCACCTACGTGATTACACAAGATAAAAATAGGAGATGATGAATTATGGACATGTCTTTTACTGATAATAAAAGGGAAACAAAAACAGCTAAAATTATCTGCTTATCTTCTCAGTAAGTTAGGTCCACATCGAGCCTTCAGTTTAATTTATTTTGTTTAGAATGTGGAAAAGTTATGTTACATTAATGCATAGTTCATGTCTGTGGGAGAATGTTCCTGACCGCTATTTGCATATTCTACATATTTTTAACTTAGCAAAAAAGCAAATATAAGTTTTAGCTTGATAAAAAATGTGTTGGGGACATTGAGACAATAGACTTACTTGTACAAGGTGGAAAAAAATGTGGTTCCTCCAAATGTATTAATCTTTGTTTTGGGCAATTTGGGTTTTGTTCGTGTGAGATGTTTTGGTTCGCATGAATTACGTTCGTGCGATCGTTTTGGGAAAAAATATTCAGACAAAACAAAAGTCTTTAGAATACATTTAGAATGACACAGCATCATGGAAGGTGTCGTTTTAAAACATCTGGTAATCTATGTTTTGGGCACCCCTGATTTAGTTCATAGATCAAGCGAAAATAAGTTATTGGGAGCCCTATGTTCAGCCTCTGGACCCCTATCATAGGACACTTGTTCACAAAATCTTTCAAATCAATGACTGATACTCCTTGAGAAGACTTTGCTGGAGATCTCCCCTTTGAATAGTTTCCCCACCTTTTATTTGCTTAAGGGACAATAGTTATTTGGAAATGACCACGTCACTTTTACTTAAAATTTAGTTTCATATGATAATTTTAATTTCTTAAGTTAATAGAATTGTATATATGTATTATGGTATTTGGCACTATAACCCTGACACCCATCACATCCTTTTTTTTTTCATTTAAAATAATACTAAATTTTGAAAAAAAAAATAACCAAATTCAATGATGTAAATTCCACAGACATTACAGTTCTCCTGTAAAATATATATATATTTTATTATATTTAATATTTTTTATTAAATTATGCTCTTCTTTGAATTATTCAATGTCAACGTAGCAGTTTGCGAGCTCCGTGTTACCCTCATTTGAATTTCACAGCTGGATTCAGCTTCAAAGGTTTTTTTTTTTCTCGTCATATGGTAGTGAATTAGAAAACTCCATAATTAAAAGTTTTTGTGACTCCGTTTGGCTTTTAGCACCTTTAGAAGGTGCTTAATTTAGACTATTACGCTGTGACATTTTAGCTCATTCATCTAGTTGATATGAGCTCATTCATAAAAGAAATGCAATGATGCAGTTACTGTAGGTAGCATTTAATTGTCACTTTTTAACGGAAATGAGGCCAATAAAGGGAGGTGTCAGACCAGACAGTGTAATACAAATCCAGATCCCATTTTCTGTTTAAATTTTGGGTATTAGAATGGATGTATACTCCATACAACATAGCCTCTTCAGCAGGGGTGGCCAAATGGTAGATCCCCAGATGTTTTAAAACTACAGCTTCTCATGGGAGTTGTAGTTGTACAACATCTGCGGATCTACCTTTTGGGCACCCCTGGTCTATATGTCATATAGACATTATGTTATGAGGAGTCTATATACACAGCACCTGCATTTCTTTTTTTTCTTTTTATTTAAACTTCCATTGGTTATAGAAAACATCAGACATCTCTATTTTCCCCAAAGCCCATCCTATCCATAATGAGGAGTTTTACTATGGCTATGTTGGCATGGCCTAACACATAGATAGATTCTTCTATCCACCTTTGACAAAGGCTTCCAGCCGAAACATAGGGGGGCTTCCTATTTTGATATCCTCTCACTCATATACCTTTTTGCATATCGATTCTTGCTATGTACTTTGGCTTTTTTTTATTCATGCAATATATTACCTCTGATGGTCGTATGTTTTGCTGTTTCTTTTTTTCTTAGTTTGTCTTCGTTTATGTGTCCTATGTTATACATTGTTACTGTTTAAGATATCTAGTTTGATATTATGCTTTCATCTATACATAGGTATTATCTAAATGTTTGTATTTATTCAATAAAGATCATCTAGTTTTTATCGGTTGTGCTATTCATTCATTTGTCATTTATCAAGATAGATTCTGCCAGACTCTTGGTCTATCCCTTTAAGTAGGTCATGGTTGTAATGACTCTATTGTATAGAGCAGGGGCTCCCAGCCCAGTCCTTAAGTACCTCCTAACAGTCCAGGATTTAGGAATTACCCAGTTGTGTCTTAGGTGTTTTCATAAAAAAAAACACTTTAGACACAACAGGGTTAGCCCCATATCCTGGACTGGTAGGGGGTACTTGAGGACTGGGCTGGGAGACCCTGCTCTATACAATAGAGTCATTACAACCATGACCTACTTAAAGGGATAGACCAAGAGTCTGGATTCAAGAAGTCATAGAATATGGGAATCATGGAGCCATGGGTATGAAGAAGACAAGTCACGTCTGCCACCTTTTAGAGACTCAACACTGAAATCCTCATTTATTTGAGAATATTGCACTAGAGTTAATTTATAATCCGTAGGAAGAAACGTACCATTTATATTTGAATGTACATTAACAGGTTTAGTCACTAAATTCTGAATGGCCCCATACCAAATGGGGCAAAACCATTTGGCTGCATACAGGGCCATCCAGACTGCAAAATCCAGAGTTTTCATGCTATTCAACAATGTCTGAAATTTGCTATTCAGGCCCCAAATTTGGTACATATATCAGCTGGACTGAACACCACCAAATGGCTGAAATTCGAATCTAAGGTTCTCTAACATGGATTAATATGGGTTATAGTATCCTCTGTTGTAGATTCAGGGTCTCTTTGGACTTCCTTACATATATCGTGGCAGTCATTTTTTAGTGGATTTTGTGCATCAGGACAAAATCCAATGTTTAATAAATAACCCTGCTTATACAATTAATTTTATTAATTTTGTAATAAATTGGGGATATTCTCAATGACTGGCATTGAAAGTTTAAATACTATATCGGGCACTATATCAAAAGGCAGCAAGTTAGGCTCCATATCATATGCAAACCATTCCCTAGTCTTCAATCAAAAGTGCCTCAAAACCCATCTCTTTAGGAAAGCTTATGGCCTCCCAGAGTAACCTCTACCTTACATACCTGTCTCTTGCTCTCTCCTATAGGGCAGCACTTTACTCTCTCCTCCAGCTCTGCCTCACTCCACCTCGTATGATTGCTATTCCATGTCCTAATGTGTTTTACGCCCCACCTCCTATAGACTGTAAGCTCGTTTGAGCAGGGCCCTCTTCATCCTATCGTTCCTGAAAGTTTTTGTAATTGTCTTATTTATTGTTAAATCTCCCCCTAGATAATATTGTAAATCGCTATGGAATATGCTGGCTCTATATAAATACCAGTAATAATAATAATAATAAGTAATAATATGCCAAAGTATATTTTCCAGTAATCAATTCCACCAATGCAAAGTACCAAAAGGGAAGCTGAATAAGCAAATATATTTAGTATACACACATATAAAGCTATTTATTTAAGCCACAAGCTATGGAATCTATTGGAGGTAGGTTGGTGCCTAGCTATAGTGTGCCTATTACAGAATACATTTTTACTCTATTACTATGGCTGATAATGATAATGTGCTTTTGTCAGCAGTGTGCTACATTATAGCAGCTCTGTCACCTCAAACTTACCCTTCTCCAATTGTTTCCTCTTCTCTTTCTGAATCTGTTCTGTTTTTCTGATCTATTTTTCTAAAAGCATAAAACAAAGTAGGGTTTTCGTCTGATGCTTGACAAATCTTGACAAAGGGCGGTGCTTAAGGCAAGCTCCAATTCCTTTGTGAAATATCATTTTCTCACAATACTTACATTTGTATTGAATCAATTCCCTGTCATATTGTGAGCTAACCTCTCTCGTTTACCCAGTGCACAGAAGTGGCCATGCGCAAGATTACTGAGGAGAGGATAGGAAGGGCAGCTGAAGGCAGAGCGAGGAAGTCCCTGTCAGGTTTTACGTGCCAAAAACAAGGGGTGGTTTAGAGGTAAGAAAGAGGTATCTGTGCCAAAAAAATACTCTGGAGAAAAAGAAACTATAATAGGATTGGAACAATTAAAAAGAAAAAGATTGCCCATGACAGAGCCACCTTAATGTTCATGTTTATGACACTCTGTAACACTATATTGCCTGGAACCACCCACTCAAGGATTTCTAAGTATATAGACTAGAGGTTGGATATGTGACCTTTATCTTCACAGAAGGAACTATAGAACCGGTAGCTATGATTAGCAGTTTGTCCATACCAAAAATTATGAGGTAGAGTAACTACTTATGCATTACTTCACATCATAATTTTTGGGATGGATGAATGGAGTAGCCTAGCCACATGCCTACCAGTAAGACAATATGGACGTTCCACTTCTTCATTATCCATTATCCAAATCTGTCCTAACTTCGACAGCAATGAAAGACTGCTGGCTATCCAGCCCCAGTTTTTGTCCAGCTGCTCAAATAGTTTTACAGAAAATGGAGTGGAGGATGGCGCCTAAAGATTACTTTCACCTACCTCTGCAGTGATTATGGTGCTCACATTTTCCTAATATAGTATATTATATGTGGGACAATATGTGAAAAAAATATACATTATTACTCGAGATATGCATTAGAACAAAAAAAGGTTCTGATAGGTTCCTGCACTGGTTAAGGAGATTTTAGAAGAATCAACAGTACTCCTTACTTACAAATATACCTACAAACACAATACTTGCATCTCTTATTATATTATATTTGTTTTACAAATACAATTTTAATAACATTTTTTGTAATTTTATTTACTGCCATGAACAGTGAAAATAAGATATGCTTATATTTGATAAGCTAGATTTGTATGGAATTTTCCTTAGAATGATTAGTAAACTATAAAATAAAGACGGTACCAGACATGTTAGTCAGATCTTGGGCTGCAAATGAAACAAGAAGAGTTCCGAAGCAGTTTCTGTGTCTTGTAGAACAGTACAGCCTTGTGTGTAACTTTGTATCTGGCTTCTAAATTACTTATGATGCAAAAAGTCTTGGGAAATATGTGACCTACTGGAATAATACCATTCAATCAAAAACAAAGGGATATTGCAACAAGGGATGAGAGAGCAACATTATTTTTCCAATTACCACAAAATATGCGTCCATAATTGAGGTATAATATTTAGTCAACGGTTGATGTAATTATCACTTAAAGGGGAAGTGTAACTTTTCAGGTTTTTTTAATATTAAATTTACTTATCCCCTATATGTAACAAAAATATGTTAAAGGTTAAGGTTTGGCATCACTTAATTGAGAGCCAAATCAGTTTTATTTGGAGAGATTAAAATCTGGGTTTATTTAGTTTTATATAAGAATGTTGTTGGATAAAAATGAATGATTGTAACTTATGTTCATTTTATCATTTTTTTGTTGTTAAATATTGGGCTTTAAAATAGGCCTTATCAAATTGCCCCCTAATTGTATTTAATTGGCAAAATGTTAACCTGTTTCTGAATATTAAGTAATAGCTAGTTTGCTAAATGAAAATGCAGCAAAAATTGATTTCAATAACAAAGGGTGCGTGAGTAATTCACCAATTAATAGTTCCCCAGTTTTCCCCTGTTTGATAGCTGGGTGAGGCTTTGATTATTAGTTTTAAAAAGGCAGAAATGCTTACTGTAACCAACAAAACGTAGTTATTCTAAACTCATCATACATTTAAAAAAATGCTTACTTTAAAGGTACTCTTTGCAGTATACATAATTCTACCAGTGAAATGAATGAATCTGTTATAAATTTATTTTTCTAAATGTCTAAATGCACATATTTTTTTTAGGAAAACCCTTATGTTTACCCATATTGTTCATCAGAATAAAATGCAAATGATAATAATAGAGGATGCACTTTTTAAAGTGATTACTAAGGGGACCACAAAATACCCCTCAACACATACAGAATATCAATGCTGAAAGACTGATTGTTAATAATGGTTTAGTTTGCTTTTTTTTAGATGAGGCTTTGGATATTGCTTGAGCTTAAGATTAAATCTCTTTATAGCATTGAGAATATAAAAAAGCTTAAGGTTGCATTATTATTAAAGTTACAGTTTCTAAATCTCATTGAGAACATTTGTCTAAACTTATGAATTACTGAAAAAAAAGGTTCACAATGCATTCTGAACAAGTAAATCATTTCTAAATTGTAGCATTGAGTAGAAACCACCCAGATACGCTACCTGCATGTAGGCTATGGTGAATCCAGTGCCGGTGCAAGCATTTTTGACGCCATAGGCAAAACATATTTTGCCGCCCCATTCGCTCCATCCAGTTATGCAGACTAATAGACACACACTGGCCCATGCAGACTGACGCACACTGACCCATATACACACACTGATCCATGCAGAGACACACATATAGACACAAACTGACCCATGCAGACACACACTGATCCATGTAGAGACACACATATAGACACAAACTGACCCATGCAGACACACAATGCCCCATACAGACACACAATGACCCATGCAGACACACAATGCCCCATACAGACACACAATGGCCCATACAGACACACAATGACCCATACAGGCACACAATAACCCATACAGACACACAATGACCCATACAAACACACAATGACCCATACAGACACACACTGACCCATACAGACACACAATGCCCCATACAGACACACAATGACCTATACAGGCACACAATAACCCATACAGACACACAATGACCCATACAGACACACACTGACCCATACAGACACACAATGCCCCATACAGACACACAATGACCCATACAGGCACACAATAACCCATACAGGTGCATAATAACCCATACAGACACACAATGACCCATACAAACACAGAATGCCCCATACAGACACACACTGACCCATACAGACACACAATGCCCCATACAGACACACAATGCTGCATAAAGACACAGAATGACCCATACAGGCACACAATAACCCATACAGGCACACAATAACCCATACAGACACACAATGACCCATACAAACACAGAATGCCCCATACAGACACACACTGACCCATACAGACACACACTGACCCATACAGACACACACTGACCCATACAGACACACACTGACCCATGCAGGCACACAACGACCTATGCAGATGCACACTGACCCATATAGACACACAATGATCCATACAGACACACATTGACCCATACGGACACACAACGATCCATACAGACTGACATACACAAACATATTGCCTGAAGCAGACTAACACATTCTCTGACACACATCTTACCTTCAATGCTGTTTATATGTCCATCTTTCCTGCGCCTGACGGCCCCAGTACTTCCTTTTTCTGAACATTTCCTGACATGCACCCACCCACTTGTCCCCACGTACAGGGGAAAGGGCGGGAGCGAGCATTGGAAGCGCCCTTGCGCTGCTGCTGTGTGCCGCCTGCCGCAATGGATGTCTGGGAGGGGGTCTGGCTGAGTGGGCTGATGTGTATGCTGCCAGTGTTTTACCGGGCACTAGTGAGCAGCAATATAAGTGCTCCCTAGCGCCCGGGAACATGCCCGGCGGCATGCTAGAAATAATAGAGGGGCGGCTGTGGCGCAAACTTGATAGAGGAGCGGCACAAACGATCATAAAGCTGCAGCCCTGGGTGAATCGAGTAAAGAAAGGTGGAAGTACGCACCCAGAATGAAGGCTCAGCTACAGTTAGTTTTATAGCACAGCATTTGATCTTTGTTTTTCACTGTTTAGTCGATATACCCCAAATAAAAACTTACATGCATTCAATTATGTATTTTTTAATTGGAAGTATATGTAAAATTAATTTGCAAAACCTGCAGTTCTCTTGTTTGCTGCCTTTGCAAGCTTTCCCCTTCTAACTCCGCCCAGAATTTCTGTGGCTGTCCAATCACAGACTGCCCAATACAGCTCTACGAGAAGTATTTGTAAGTCAAGTGCGCTGAACAATTGCTGCCTCTTGAGATTAGCGGCAGTAGGCTAATGAAACCAGGAAGTAACATTACCTGTTGTCTGCTTGAAAGCCAAGAGGGTGTAACCAGATTATTTTACAAAAGTGTCAGTTTCTATTGAAATCTGCACTTTTTGCTAAATGAAAAAAAGAGGACATACTCTTTTCACATAAAGCTTTCCAGCAAGCTAAAGTTGTTTAGTGGCCAGTAAAAGCTTCTTTATATTTAAAGTGCCTAAAGTGGGGACATATTGTTTTACGTGGTGTGGCTGAAGGAGCAACCAAGTGGTGCTGTTGCTTTGTACATTTTACAAGACTTTATCACCATGTGTGTAGTTCAATTACCAACAATTCTTAAATATTTTATTAATATTAACTAATTTATTGGCACACAGTTTAAAGTCCAAATTACTGTAATTATATAGCGAGTATGCATGATCCTCTCCACGTGTACAAGGCCGCCACAGTGAACAGAATAACACATTTTTAGAAAATGCTATCTCCACACAATTCATTTAAATTATTATTATTGTAATAAATGTGCATATATAGCAGAGTTCTCTTAGTGGACTAAGGGTTTATTGACTCTGGTTACTGAATTGTTGTGAGTTCTGCATGGTGAAAATTTTTTCGTTTTTTTTTTTTCTCATGGCAGAATTTAGTCTGTACTGCTGTTCGGCCAAATTTCAATATAAACAAAAGTTCAGGAAAGCAAAACAGCAGGAAAAATGGTGACTATGACTGTGCTGAAATGCAAAAATGGTTAGAATACAATATTTTTGCAATGCCAATTCTGAGGTATCTGTATTAAAAAGTGAGAGATTTTTAATAATGATTGTAATCTTTTTCCTTTTGCGGTCTTCTATTACGGCAAATGGGGAACAGGAGGCATTTTAAGTTGAAAAAAAAAGCATCCCAAAATAATGTCAGCAATCATTCACTGTGGCCCTATAAGCTTATACCAACTGCATCTGCGAAGATTACAGACATCTCAAGACACAGCCAGGCAGGACAAACCCACTACATTGATCGAAATTTGATAAAAAGGGGGAACAGCAGCATCTGAAGTGATTTCATTTAGAATACATTTTTTTTCTACAAATAGTTAAAATAAAGACCTACCTACCATGTTCTGTGTATTCACAGTTCACTTGTACAGTAACCTGCAGCCACACACTGTGTGTATCACTGTGGAAAGACTATTACAATTTTCAAAGCACAAGCAATGGCACAAATGCACACTGCAAATCAAATAATCTGTCTCTGACTAAAAATAGAATAAAAAATAAATCACAAATCAGTAAAACAATTCTCAATTAGTGAACGAGAGTGTGTGTATGCAGCAGTAGTGTTATATAGGAACCTTTTTATTTCTATTATTTTTTCTGATAAGGATGTGTGTGAATGTTACTGTCCAACCGACCTCTGTCAACTACTGGCCCTGTACTCACACCCATCCCACTACTCTGTCTAATGATGGTGGTAGTAGCAGGGGAGGATGTAGTGCTTGTGGGAGTTTGTGAAGAATCAGATGCAGCACCACTGGACCTGCAGCCTGCTCTAGTACTCATTTGTTCTGCTTCTTCCCTCATCAATAAAGACTAGTGTTATCTTTGCAGATGTTATTTCATACTAGCACTAGTGACATGACCCTTCACCAGCCCTCTGCTCACTTCCTTACGGCACACTGTGCCAATGTGCCTTATGAGAGGCACTGAAAGTGATCCCAAACTTTGCTTTGTTGCTGCGCTACATTAGCCCTTAACCTTTGCCTTGTGACGGATGAAGATGCAGGTAGATTTGCATCAGTGGCAGTGGATTTTCATAGATCCTAAACCTTATTGACATCTGGGCCACTGTGGTGAATAAGGTGTTTTTTGTCTACTGTCACAACACTAATATGGAAACTAGCACTTTGTTAATTAATGCTGATGGAAATGTTGATGGTGCCAGTATAGGTGATGTTAATTGTGATGGTAGTGGTGTTAATAATCCTTTAGATTGTAAGATCACTGGCTATCTACCTATGCACTTTGTATAAAAGAGCTTAAATGGCAAGCTTTCAGCTTACGGGCAGGGCTCTCTCTACCTTTTGTATTTGTGTGTGTATATTGTATGTTCTCCACTAATTGTACAGCGCTGCGGAATCTGTTGGCGCTTTATAAATACCAGTAATAAATAAATAAATAGTGGTGGTGCTGGTGATGGTAACATTAACAGTAGGTGAGCTACTTGTGCTGGTGGTGGCAGGTGTAGCTGATACTTTTATACTTTGTGCAAGGTCTTCAGCTACAAGGTATAACGCTTGAAATAGATGTGGTAGAAGCATCTCATTTATGAGTGGAAGCAGCAGTACAAGTTGTTACAGATTGAAAATGATGGGAAAAAAAACAATTATCTCCTGGGTGTTGAATTGGACTTAAAGAACACCCTGCTAGTCCCAAGATCTGGAGGCTGAATAATACTAATAGTGATGGTGGTGGTAGAGGCAGTGTAGGCAGAAATGGTTGAGGTGTCAGCAGTCCACATGGCCGAGGTATTCAAACTCTCTGAAGCCATAGTCCTACTGATGATGGTGGATTGGTGATCAGGTCCTCCTCCCCAAACCCCACCCTACCTCAATTATAGTACGTGACATTGATGATGATGGGCTTGTTTTTCTTATTTCGATAGATTAGGTAAATTAATAATTGTGTGGTGTGTATTAACACAATTTTATCCATCAAAAATATGTTTGTTTTGCAAAATGAGTTGGAGCTTGGTGGATTTACTAGGTTAACTATATTGTGTTTGATTTTGCACAGCAACGCTGCACAGCACACCCTATAATAAAGGACTTTTTTCAACTTCTATTGGTAACCTAGTCTCACAATAGGAACAATAACAAAATGTGTATCTCCCACTCACTGCTTCTGGTGCCCCTGGAAATATCTACCTAGATACAGCAGCAAGCTAAACCTAGTCTTACACTAGAATCAATGACCCAGGCTAGGCAAGAGAAACTCCTCCCGCCTACCCCCCCCCTTTTTTTTTACAGAACACCACAGTCCCTCAAAAAAGGATTTTCTATCTCCAAACAGTTAACAAAAACAAACAAACAAAAAAAGCTATTTTTTGTTGTTAAAGGGAAACTCCAGTGCCAGAAAAACGATCAGTTTTTCTGGCACTGGAGGGTCCCTCTCCCTCCCACCCACCAATCCCCGGTTACTGAAGGGGTGAAAACCCCTTCAGTGACTTACCTGGGACAGCGGCGATGTCCCTCGCCGCTGTCTCCGCCTCCGCGACGCTCCTCCTAGTGATTACGTCGGCCGGTGGGCGAGACTAATCTCACTCACCGGCCGAGGAGACCTAATGCGCATGCGCGGAAATTCCGCGCATGCGCATTACGTCTCCCCATAGGAAAGCATTGAAAAATCATTTCAATGCTTTCCTATGGGGTTTTGAGCGACGCTGGAGGTCCTCACACAGCGTGAGGACGTCCAGCGACGCTCTAGCACACCTGTGCTAGAACCCAGGAAGTTACCTCTAGTGGCTGTCTAATAGACAGCCACTAGAGGTGGAGTTAACCCTGCAATGTAAATATTGCAGTTTATGAAAAACTGCAATAATTACAGTTGCAGTGTTAAGGGTAGTGGGAGTTGGCACCCAGACCACTCCAATGAGCAGAAGTGGTCTGGGTGCCTGGAGTGTCCCTTTAAACTCTATATTGGTAACCTAGTCACTAGGATCAATGACAAAATGGCAATCTCCTGTCTCCTAACTCCAACCTGTTTCAAGTGCCTCTGGCAGTAGTTACCTACTAGATACTACATCTAGTCTGATACAAGAATCAATGACCCAGACTGTATGCCACTCTCACACAGGTACAGCAAGAGCAAAACACACAGTATCACTGTCTTCCTTAGTAGCCGCAGTTAAAAGTCAGCATGACTGTCAATATTCAAGATTCCTTATATTTTTTTCTAACCCTTCCTTTCACAACAGTATACCTACACCTATCTGAGATACTGGCATAAAGGCCCCCTAACCTATATTGATAGTTGTTTAGACCCTCAACATCATAAAATCTTAACTATTAAAAAAACAGTAGACTATTTACAACCTCTCTCGATCCCACTACACTATTTTTTTTTAAATATATAATTGCATTTCAACAGTCCTGGATCATTGTATACCTACCAGCTGTATAAATGGGCAGCATCACTCCCCTTCCTTTCCACCGACGGCATTCTCACTGAGACAAACAAATTACTTAAGCCAGTAATGCCCAATAGGTTGATCGCCAGATGTTGTAGAACTACAACCCCCATGATGCTTTTGTATTCTAAAGGCATGCAAAGAATCATGGGAGTTGTAGTTCTACAACATCTGGGGATCTACCTGCTATTGGGCAGCCATGACTTAAGCTCTTTCCTTTACACCAAGAGATGCGTAGACAGTTTGCATTACAGGATGTGCAGCATATCTGCTTGAAATACTGCACATCCAGAGGTATTGTTAATTGTGTGCTGGTGGCTAGCTGTACCCCAGCACATGTGATATTGGCAGCCCAGAACCCTGTTACGGGCTGCCTAATGTCAATTCTGTGCATAAAAAAAGTCTGATGTCAGCTCGCACTGCAGGGAGAAGTTCTTGTCTACCCTCCCTTCTTCCTACACTTAGTGTACCCTTCCTTCTTCCTATTCCCGATGCTATATTTCTTCCCCACTCAGCCCTCCTTCCTTCACGTGTTTCTCCCTCCCTTTTCTCCTCACCTGCTGGTCTCAGAGTGTGCGCATGCTCTACGAGAAGCCTTTGATTGCAACTTGGCACGGCTCACATGAAGACAGAGGAACAGCACCTCCGGGCAGCACTGTGGAGCTTTGCAAGGCGCTGTACTAAGGTGAGTAAAAAATAATTTCAGGGGGCGGTTCCAGACCACCAGGCTGAATGGATGCAAAATGGAGTAGCTCCTGTAAAAACCTCCAGTTTTAGCCCCCAAAAAACCCGGCTACAAGCATACCTGACAACAGGCTGCTGTGCACCGGTGCAAGAGGCCACCCTGGTCCCGAGGAGAGGCTTGCTGAGCAGTTTTAGTCCCTCGGAGGGGCGATCTAAGTCACACGATGCGGACTGCCCGGGCAGTGAGTGAGGTGGACGGCCACTGCCTGGCTATCCTGCCCACCAGCGGTAAGGCAGCAACCCGGGGTTAGGCGGGTCTGGCTCCGTTCCCCCCCCTCTGGGTCGGTGGGGGTGATCCCGGTCCCCACCCTGAGACCCATCGGAACACCACAATGCCGGCGCTTGGAGCAGAGGCAGAGAAGGCACGGCGCACAGGCCGTTTCCAAGATGGCGGAGACCACATGGCAAGCGACTCTGATCACAGCGAGGCGCACTCACCTCTCCTGCGGCCAACACTAACAGACCACCGAACCAGTCAGAGTAAGAACCGGCGGAGTGGGTGCTAAGACCCTATGAGCAGAGCAAAAAAAAAAAAGGAACTGGCACTGTATACTGGATTACCCTACCATACCAGGCAGCGCATTGAGAGGGAGCCGAAACGCACGGACTGATCACTCACATCAGACATGATGCCTGGGTCCTCTCACTAGCCCAAGAGAAACAACTGACAGATCAGCTAACAAGGGAATACCGATAGTGCAGCAGACACCTCAGATTATCGCACCAAAGAAATCATCCCCACTGAATAAAGACTGGTCTACAGACCTTCGCCTGGCCGACGTGGAACCCAACTGGGGTGGACATTTTCTTTTTCAGTCTAATCATAAGTGTTAAGGCTGCTTTAGAGTTTAATATAGCCACTCATTCTCTAGCCCAGCATAACTTGCAACCACTCTCACAAAGCTTAGGCAGCTAAGAAAGATGTCTACTCATTATTGCAGTCAGCCTAAGAAGAGCTCAATAACTAGCATGCAAAACTATATCACTAGCAGTTATCAACTACTTGAATGGTAATGTTGTATTTAGCAGGATGAAATAAGCATACTTATTTCCTGCAGTCACTAGTATGTAGCTTATGTTAGCTTAAACAGTCAGTAAACTCACTAACGACGTAATGACAATCTACTTAAGTCTGTATAGTCTAATTAATCTATATAAATGCTACTCTAGTACTCCAAGCGTGACATTTTACAAATTAAATGGGCTGACAACTCTGCCTTGATATTGTATGCCAAAGTAAAGCTTGTACTCGCTGTCATGGTGCTACAAGCCTGTTTGTGAACGTATGCACAAGAAAATAAAGAATTACAATTTTTTTTTTTTTTACAAATTTTAAAACGTTCAAAGAGTGTTTTTATTTGCGTGGGACATATAGATAAAATACCAATAATGTCTGACATATTTAAAAATAACAGAATTATTGGTATTGCTAATTTGCCCTGTTTTAAAAAAATATATTTTTACAATTTCCCTATCCAATCATAAAAGTATGAAGTTTTCCGTTCCTATTTGTGTTTACAACACTGGTATGGTTGTGTTTTATCTCTATTCGTTTCGGTGTGCACCGTATCTATGTAATTGTACATGTTTTTGAATGGTTTTACTTTTGAATTTGTGCTTTTTTTTTTCCTTTAAAAAATAATGTACTTATTTAACAATATAAACATTTTGCAACGGTGTGAGTTTGAGTGCGTTCACAATGAATAGAGGATATTACATGACACCAACAAAGCAGGAGTTAAGAAATTGAGTTATTTTTTTCAATGTTTTTCTTCCTTAATACACTGTTTTCTTTCAAAGAATTCAATTTGTTTCCCATAGAACATGAGCAACAAGAATGTAAGGAGTAATGATCACATTTCGTCAGTGAGTATATTCAACTAATTGAAATAGCTATTACAATAATCCTCTTGTTCAGATACATTTAAGTCCAACTCAGCAGGTGGCATTTGATCAAGCTAAAGGTGACAACATGGTAATCTGGGTTTCTCGTATCTCAAACGGGTCTGAAAATCTGCTGTATTTGATCATAAAAAATACCCACTAATTAATTTTTGGTACAAAATAGTCGCAAGCAAATCATAAGTTTGACCTCTGAATTAAATTACGGTATATAATTAGCACTGTTTATTTTTGCAGATATTAATCAGGCTTCCCCAAACTCCGGCCCTCCAGATGTTGCTGAACTACAACTCCCATGATTCTATGAATGAAATAGATGGGCTGATAATCATGGGAGTTGTAGTTCAGCAACATCTGGAGGGCCGAAGTTTGGGGAAGCCTGTGTTAAATAAAATAACTTAGTGCATGGCATATGCCATATAGCATGTATTTCACAGCTTGTTTGCAATTCATTTTCCATATCAAGTGACATTTTTCTTTGTAGATCAATGTGCTCTAAAAGAAATGTGTTATACGAGCGCTGCCATTTTTACCATGCAATGCTGTTTAAATCCGTCTGAGGTATTCCGATATAACAATTTACTACCCTATGCGTTCCACAGAAATCCTGCAATGTTCTATTTCACTTTGAAAAATGTTTGACATAGCTGGACTGATTCACTGAGGATTGATATCATATTTTTCACTATATTTGCAACCTTTATTATTTTAATTAGCATAACAATAGCAATCTACAATTTCCAATCAATGTGAATATAGAAAAAAAAAAAAAAAAAAACACAGGTCAAATACCATGTTATGATTGGGAATGTGTATGGTCAGTCAAATGAGAAAAAATGCCTTTTTTAAATTTGTCACAGTAATGAATAAAAAATATAAATGATTGGCAGAATGCTGCACCATACGCGGCCTGCCTCCTTAGCCACGCCCCCTCATGTCAGAAAGACTTCCTTATCAAATGTATGTACACAGTATCAGCCCTGACAGCACTGAGTGAGCTGTTTTTAATTCACAACCTGGGTGCAGACAGTCAGTAGAAGGAGCGTGTCCTGTCCTTCTAATGTAGGTTGTTTTGTTGTTCAGATTATTTAGTACTGTCTGGTGCTGAGCTAAGTACAAACCTTTGATAAGTAAGTATTTTTCTAGAGTAAGGTGTGTGGCTAAAGAGTCAGACTTATGGTGCAGCACATTAATGAGACCAAAACCTATAAAATGCATTCAAGTTGTATTGGTGCCGGGGATCAGGGCTTGGGTTTAATGGCTGCTAGAAGCTTTTTAAGAGAGTTCCTCACTCATCTTCTATCTTAAGCAACTTATCTAACACACAGCACTCTTGATTGGCACAATAAGTGACTCACTTGTTCCCAATACCGATCGGAACGGCCTGGTCCGGTATCACAAATTGCCATCCTTTGATACTCTTGCAGAGTCAAGTGAGGCCTGGTGGGCTGGTGGGCTGGTGGTTATCCCGGTACTGACTGACTGATCCAGTATCCCGTTGGACTTTCTTTGCCACTCTTAGTAAACCACAGAACCCAAGTATACCTTCAAGATGAGGGACGCACACCATCATCAAAAGCACATTTTGAAGCTGCCCCAAAAAGTCCAACCTGCTTTATGGAAAAATCTCAGCAGAGATTAGAAGCAATATTGCAGAAACTTTTGGGCTGCAATGGAAGCATGAGCAGCAACATCTCAGCTAAAACCTCAAGCTGAAGATTGGAAATGCATGACGAGGAATGGGAGTGAGCCTCCCTTGGGTACTGCTCAACCACAAGCATTTTATTTCCTCCACTATAACCCAACTAGACTGAAGGGCACTAGGGCCATTGCATCAACCACACAAGCAGACGCACAAGCACAAACAGTGACAATGGTTTACCTCGATCCTCTGCTGTCCCCCAGTCAGGAAGGACTTGGTCTGTGTGCGTTTCCGACTCTGTGGCTCAGTGATGCCGGCTTTCAAACAGGCCTGGGGCTGTCTGGACGTCTTACCTAGTTACCATTCTGTGGCTCCTCTCATGATCCTTCAGTGGACATTAGGTATCTCCAGAGTTTTGATATTGGTCTCCCGAGTCTTGAAATTGGTTAATCTCGAACTCTTTCACACATACAGTCCTACTACTTAATCTCTAAGCCACATTATGTGAAATGGATGCCATCTTCTCTAATGATTCACTTATCTGTGAACTCCATCAGCCCCTATGTTAATCTGGACCTGATTTTCAGAATTAAGTGTTTACATGAAGAATGGTTCACACTTACTAAACTTCTGACCTGGTTGTCTTGCAGAAAATTCCAATTTACAATTTTTCTCTTTCTTTTTTTTTTTTTTTTTGAATAGATTAATTAAAAAAGTTCACCTGTTATTATACTTGAGACCCCGTAGCTTATTTTGTGTAAGTGGCTGTATAGAAAATGCATCTTAATGCACAAAAACAGCTGAAAGCATGTGATATTATCAACCAATCATAAACTGAAATCCAAACATATTATCTGTTTAACTCCCAACATTCAATTGTGCAGAAAAGAGGAGATGGTCATTTGACATGTATAATAAGCTCTCGGTACCTAGAGAAAGTCATGGTAAGCTTTAATTAATTTATTCAACTTCAATAAAAAAAGAGAAACTATTTTGTTTTTAAATATTTTTAAATATTAACATCAGATATGCGCAGTTTGTAAAACTTCTTTCTGGACATCAATAAATCACCTTGTGACACATAATGGGAAGCATGCTACAGTGTGTAAAATGTGTCAGATCACAATTATAAATATAAAATATTTAAAAATATAATACGTTAAAATGATACCCCAAAGGCCCTAAAGAACTTTATTTTGCCTAAATGCTTTATGTGTCCTAATTTTTTAATTTTACGAAAAGTGCAGATTTCAATAGAAATTGGCACCTTTATAAATTAACCTTGTCCCAAGTTGAGCTAAACTCAAGAGGCAGCAATTGCCCAGAGCACCTGCTTTGCAAAGACTTCTCAACTGAGCTGCATTGGGAAGTCTGTGATTGGACAGCCACAGAAAGTCTGGGCAGGGTTAGAAGGGGAGGGCTTTCAAAGGCAACATACAAGAGAACTGCAGGTTTTGCAAGCTGTTTGTAGATATACCCCCAATGTTATATTGTATAAAGAGTTTAGTGAGATGCCAGTGGCAGTACACAGAATATAGAGAGCAATATTTGCCGTCTAGCAGATGGGTGTAGCTAGAGGAGGTTTTAAATCACTTTAATTCGTGATATCTGCCTACAGCTTTTTTCACACAAACCGAACCTTATTAATTCCTTCTCCAAAAATCCTAAACACTTTTTAAAATGACTTTTAATATGTTCAGGATTCTGTCAGTCTGACTGATTTTCAGTCATTTCTACAGAATTTTTTGAAAATAGGCAATATCGGCATGTGTAGTAATATAAGGCATAGGAATCGGGCATTTAACGACTGCATGGCGACCGATTATAACTTAAACACTTGCCTTTTCCATTTTATTAGGAATATAACATCTATTAATACAATATATTATATAGCAATAGTAATAGTAATACAATCTGTATAGTAATATAATAAGGTATATTACCTCCCCATGATGGTAGGTGGGTGCATTTAAACTTAAAATAAATCCCCCTACCTACCCACCTCACCCTAATATTAGTGAGTGTTAAAAAGTCTGTGTTCCTCTGACTCTTCTTATTTAGCCCCCAAAATACAATATTAACCTCCCCTCCCCCAGAGCCTTCCACAATCCTCAATGTTTTCTTGGTGCTACAATTCGAGCCGAGTTTGGGCTCTCGTTCTAGCAAGCAGGTTGCACTACAGTCATTGAAGAAAGAGATTGTTTCTTTGAGAGAAGCTGAAACCTGTGCATTTTTTAGTCCCATTATAAATCATAATAGACATTTCATGCGCATAGTCGTCCTTTTGGGCATATGTTCCAAAACTTTACCTTACACCCCCCAATAAGACACGGACACAGATTTAAAGTGGAGAAAACTTTGCCACGGCTTTATTAAATATAATAAATATATAAATAATAATTTGGGTCATTGCCAAACATTCCCAAGATCACATAATCTGTACTTTACCCCAATTATTAACAGTACTAGACCCACCGGCAATGACCCCTAACATATAATGCAATAACACATAACCATACATAATTGACATAACCAACATGGCCACAACATGCCTCATACCAATTGATTTTTGTAGTAGGGGCATACCGAGACACCCCTACCCTACCAGGTTGAGAACCACCTCCGGGTTCCAACCTCCAAATTTAGATAGTAGGGGCATACCGCCGACACCCCTACCCCACCAGGCTGAGAACCACCTACGGGTTCCAACCTACCAATTTTGCTTGCATTGGCATACCGAGACACCCCCTACACCACCAGGTTGAGAACCACCTACGGGCTCCAATACCAAATTCAAGCATGTATGGCTACCTCCACGTTCAACTACAGAACGTTCGGCAGTTTTCTTACCTCCCAGTTCGGCAAACAAACGTTCGGCAGTATGGCTACCTCCACGTTCAACTACCGAACGTTCGGCAGTTTTCTTGACTCCCCGTTCGGCAAACGAACGGTCGGCAGTATGGCTACCTCCATGTTCACCTCCCAAACGTTCGGCAGTTTCAGCCCCTTCGCTACTTCCCCTAACTCCACGTTCACTTCCTGAATGTTCGGCAGTTTCAGATTCTGTTCCCGAACCAGCAGCCTGCAACTCCTATCTCACGCGACGCCATGTTCGTACGGTCGCCCTGCGACACCTCCCGCGACCTCATTCCACCAGCGACCTTCCTGCCTGCCGCCTCCAGAAGGGTTCCGTGGATGCCACAAGCCTGTAACTGCGCTGAGGCTCAACCTCTGAAAGGGAGGGGGTGCCTTGTCCTCCTGACCGGCCTCTGTCCCAAAGAGCTCCCAGAGCCGGACGGCAAGGCCTCACCAAGGCGGTCTCTCAGCCACTCGACGCCCCTCTCTTGCACTGCTGCCCAGACTTCTGTCAGCTAATCCTCCATCTTGCTGCAAACCTGCAGAGGAGGCAAAGAAAAGCCACACAACAGGTAAGGGTGATTACTTAAAATGGCTCCTGATCTAAGATGCTGGTTATTAATATCTGGCATCCTGTTAATGGCCACACCCCTTGTGACCACCTGACCATAACTCCCCTTTCCACATATGCCCACCTCCTAGCTCTGTCAAGGCCCACTCCCCTTAGCTGCGCTGTTCCATGGGCTACATAATGCATGAGAGCACAATTTAGTTATTTCACATAGCGGCTCTAGATGTAATGTGTATAATACATATCCGTGTAATGGCTTTATTGGTATTGAACTAATTTGCACTACTATTGGTATATCTTATTTTGATTTTCTTTACATGTCCATCGTTACATTACAAGTTCTGGATACACTGGATCAGGTATTACTTTAAGCGCACCGCGCTCCCTTTTCTTTACGGTTATTTTTTTTTTTTTTTACCTGGGTTGTGAGAGACCATTTGCAGGAGACGTTTTTCAGCTCACACTTGTTCACATTTGCACTTACTCCGGAGCACCTAAAATATCCCTTTTTTTGTCTTTTCTCACAGCTGTTTTCAGTATATAGGGGCAGTATTGTAGCTTGAGGCTTACATATCCTCTGTTAATCAATCATTGGAAAAAAAGAAGACACTTCATACTTGTCTTAATGTATGCCATCTCTAAACTTCTCCAGATTTCATTCTTCTCCAGTTTAAAGATCAATGTTAAACAGACACTATTTTATCATTGTGTATGTGTTCATTTAATATATTCTATCTATCTATCTACCTTGCGTTACACGGTCCATATTCAATGTACTTAACTTTTTTATTTGTTGTGGGCTGATACTTTGAGGTGTGTTTTACAAATAAAACGTTTTTATGTTTATTACCATATGACAGCTTAGTGGATCTTGTTTTATCTTGTACTCACAGATCCGTGCTTAACATAGTATTACAAAGTTGATGTTGGTATTTACAAATATTTTATACACTGCTACAAAAAAATAAAGGGAACACAAAAATAACACATCCTAGATCTGAATGAATGAAATATTCTTCTGAAATACTTTGTTCTTTACATAGTTGAATGTGCTGACAACAAAATCACACAAGAATAAAAAAATGGAAATCAAATTTTTCAACCCATGGAGGTCTGGATTTGGAGTCACACTCAAAATTAAAGTGGAAAAACACACTACAGGCTGATCCAACTTTAATGTAATGTCCTTAAAACAAGTCAAAATGAGGCTCAGTAGTGTGTGTGGCCTCCACGTGCCTGTATGACCTCCCTACAACGCCTATGCATTCTCCTGATGAGGTGGCGGATGGTCTCCTGAGGGATCTCCTCCCAGACCTGGACTAAAGCATCTGCCAACTCCTGGACAGTCTGTGGTGCAATGTGACGTTGGTGGATGGAGCGAGACATGATGTCCCAGATTTGCTCAATTGGATTCAGGTCTGGGGAACGGGCGGGCCAGTCCATAGCATCAAGCCTTCGCCTTGCAGGAACTGCTGACACACTCCAGTCACATGAGGTCTAGCATTGTCTTGCATTAGAAGGAACCCAGGACCAACCGCACCAGCATATGGTCTCACAAGGGGTCTGAGGATCTCATCTCGGTACCTAATGGCAGTCAGGCTACCTCTGGTGAGCACATGGAGGGCTGTGCGGCCCCCCAAAGAAATGCCACCCCACACCATTACTAACCCACTGCCAAACCAATCATGCTGCAGGATGTTGCAGGCAGCAGAACGTTCTCCACGGCGTCTCCAGACTCTGTCACGTCTGTCACATGTGCTCAGTGTGAACCTGCTTTCATCTGTGAAGAGCACAGGGCGCCAGTGGGGAATTTGCCAATCTTGGTGTTCTCTGGCAAATGCCAAACGTCCTGCACGGTGTTGGGCTGTAAGCACAACCCCCACCTGTGGACATTGGGCCCTCATACTACCCTCATGGAGTCTGTTTCTGACCGTTTGAGCAGACACATGCACATTTGTGGCCTGCTGGAGGTCATTTTTCAGGGCTCTGGCTGTGCTCCTCCGGTTCCTCCTTGCACAAAGGCGGAGGTAGCGGTCCTGCTGCTGGGTTGTTGCCCTCCTACGGCCTCCTCCACATCTCCTGATGTACTGGCTTGTCTCCTGGTAGCGCCTCCATGCTCTGGACACTACGCTGACAGACGCAATTTTTTATTTGTAATCCATTTCCCTACTATATTGTTGTTTTTATTTCTAAACAGACACTATAGTCACCAAAACAACTTTAGCTTAAATAAGCCGTTTTGGTGTATAGATCATGCTCCTGCAGTCCCACTGCCCAATTCTCTGCCATTTAGGAGTTAAATCGCTTTGTTTATGCAACCCTAGTCACACCTCCCTACATGTGACTTGTACAACCTTACTAAACACGTCCTGTAAAGAGTCATCTAATGTTTATACTTCCTTTATTGCAAAGTCCGTTTTATTTTATAATTTCTTATCTCCTGCTCTGATAATAGCTTGATAGAACCTGCAGGAGCCTCCTGAATGTTATTAAAGTTCAATTTACAAAGCAGGAGATAAAAACCTTTAAATTAAGTTACGTCTGATTGAAACTAAAAACATTTTTCATTTTTGGTGAGTATAGTGTCCTTTTAATATTTTGTAGTCCATACACCTTCAGCATGTCTCATATGTGTTTACGTATATCTCACATAGATCCAAGAAAACATTGCATGGTTTGGCAAAGCTGCCTTTATCAAAGGTATACAGAGATTTGTGACACATTCCGTTAAACCCTTCACTTCCTTCCATACTGACAAAGAACCTAACTTTGTGGATTAAAGACCTACCTTTTATTTAAGTAATGGAATATCAACCATATGCGTATTTCTTAAATGTAACTTCTACTGTCATAACAGTGCATTGTGTCATATAAAAAAAGTGAATAAATTGTTATAGAATTATTTAATGTTAATGTCATATCAATTACTTTTCTAATCTTCAAGACAATTCACTTTTGTCAGTGGAAATGCTGTCAAATGGGCAGTATTTTCAAACAGAATCAGACAATATTTTGTGCATCTAGAAGCCATAATCATCATTTTTATTTTTCAGCTATTATTATTTTTTTAAATTGGATCACCCTCATTGTTTGTAAAACTTAGCTGGAATCTATAATACATATGCAGACAGATTTTATTTTATTTTCAAGAAATGGCAATGTAATGCTTTTTATTGGGTAGAATAGCATTTTAAATTAATGTTGTTAAGACATTGTACTAGAGCCCTTCAAACACATTCCACTGCTTTTTTTGGAAAAATGTGAATGCCTGGCTTTGTCTTAAAATCTGTTAAAGTATTTAATATAAGGGCGTCCATTTTTAGATAGAGAGAGAAGCCTGTCACTTTGATGGTTGCGCACCCTGTTCAGTTGTAAAATTTCCCGTAGTCGTCAAACTACCCCATCTTGGTACAGTTAATCTTGTGCATTCCTGTTCATATCAAGATCAAATTTACTTTGCTGGAGCTTGTCACAGGCCGTTCAAATACGCAGAGTTTTAAAAAACACAAGACTTGTAAAAAGATCAAGTGTTTTATTTACTAAACGGTGAGATGTAGCAAAGGTGAGAAAATATGGCTGGGAAAAAATATTCCAATTTGCCCAAGTTATTTTAATTTGTTTCTCCCAACTCTCTTGTTTTGTAAAAGATCTGACCAAAACAAAGCAAAAAAAACAAAACAAAACAAAACAGAATTTGTGCTATATGTCTGTACAACAATAATTTACCTCTTTCATATTAACTGCACCCATACTAATCATATTTCATTTTGTTTAGGAGAAATTGAGCATTCATTCCACATCAAATATTTATACATAATTTAAAAACGTAATTTAATAGGAATAAAATCTTAAAAAGTGTGAAAAATGTATAGATGTTATTAAGTTCTGTATGGCATTTTAACTGTGAATACTGTTAGCTTTTACTGCAATAAAACACACATATTTGTATGCTGTGATGTCCCCTGAGTATAATGATGCCCCTCCCCGGTCTTCCCCCATGTACAGGTTTTATGGGGTTTTGGAAAGTTACTGGGTCAAATAAAGAGCTTGCCCATTTCAGTTTTTACATATTTTGAAATTTTACAGATTGATTTGCTGGGTCTATGTTGCCCTTGAGTTCATATGGCAGCCCTGGAATGAAAAGTTGACAACCTGGGGTAATCAAATGGGGTATGCACAGTCTTCACGTAGTCACTTAGTCACAAACCCTGGCCAAAGTTAGTATTCATATTTGTTTTTTTCATTTTTCACACAAAAACTACACTTTTACTGATGTGATATCATCAATGATATCATCACTATACATTTATTTTTATAATTCTTTCTTTTTGAAGTGCAGATTCAAATACATATTGACAATATGACATATAGCATGACAAGGTATAGGTGTGAGTTGTCATGAGATGCTGCACTTTCTTTTTTAAACAGGAAAACACCAATATAGGAGTTATAGGCTACATAATTAGCTGTTATAGGCTACAGGAGTTATAGGCTACATAATTAGCATGTTGATTAAGGAGTGAGAAATACAAGCTTGGTAAAACATGTCAAAAGGATGGATAGCTACAAGGTCTATAAACTAAGGAAGACGTCGTGACATATAGACAGACATGTGCAATTTTTTTAGTTCCGAATGCAAATTCTGACGAATTTCAGAAATTCGGACATTTGGATGCTTCCAAATGTCCAAAGTGCCGAATTTCGGAATGCCGAACCAAATTTTGAAGTGCCGAAGTGCATCGGATTTCTTTAAAGTGGCAAAACAGGAGAGGGTTGGGGTTAGGGGTTGGGGTAGGGTAGGGTTAGTGGTTCGGGTAGAGGTAGGATTAGGATTAGGGGTATTGTTAAGGTTGGGGTTGGGTTTAGGGGTAGGGTTAAGGGTTGGGGTAAGGTTAGTGGTTGGGGTAGGGTTAAGGTAACCCTAACCCTACACTTACCTGAAGTCCTGAAGTTCTCAAGAGCCGAACCGAAGTGCCGAAGTCCCAAAGTGCCGAATTTCCGAAGTGCTGAAGTCCCGAATTTCAGAAGCCCGAACTGAACCGAATATTTTTCCCATGCACATCCCTACATATAGATATGTATAATAAAACATACTTATAAGACTGAAAAGAAAAACAGAATTAACAGGATAATTCCACTCCTGGTACACTCTTCCTCTCACAAGGCTCTGGGGTGGGGGGCACCAGGGACGCACCAAGGGAAAGCATGCAGAGAGTGAAGGCATCCTGGGCTACATGGAACCTATGTGTAGCATGCAATGTCCTTGAGTGGCATGAAGCCAAGATAAGGACAACATGGAAATAAGTTAGTAAGTTGGAATAAGTTTACAGAGGTAGAAAGATCAAGGATCAATCCTGGTTACTGCGGAAGTACAAGGATATGCCCATAACAGAGATGCCGGAAACTGCTAAGAAAAGACTGACAGCACTGGCAACTAGACTGAGCAGATACACCAGAGGTTAAGAGGTTAAGAGAATCAATGTTCACAGAGGCCATAGCCACCCAACAACTGCATAAAGACATACTTCTGGCCCAAAACATCTGTACACAATATGTGTTGGACCTGGGAGATACCACAAAGAGTAGTTGAAAATTACAAGGCTGAGATCCTGTGGGGCTTCCAGATCCAGACAGACCAGCACATACTGGCCAACCGACCTAACATCATAGTGGTAGACAAGGAACGGAAGACTGCAGTTGTGGTGGATGTGGCAATACCCAGTGACTATAACATCGGGAAAAGGGAACATGAGAAGATGGACAAATACCAAGGACTGATAGAAGAGCTTGAAAGGATGTGGAAAGTGAATGCAGTTGTAGTTACAGTTGTGGTAGGAGCGCTCAGTGCTGTGACTCTCAAGTTGGGGGAGTGGCTTCGAACAGATTCCAGGTGGAACATCTGAGATCGCTGTCCAGAAGAGTGCAGCTCTGGGAACAGCTAAGATACTGTGCAGAGCTCTCAGACTCCCAGGCCTCTGGGAAAGGACCCAAGAATTAGAAATAAGGGGTGAGAAAATCAATTAAATATGTTTTTAAAATTTGATTCCAAATGTAGTTTTTAAAATTATTTATGTATTTTTATTAATTATAAGTTGAGGTATCTGCCTGAATCTGAATAGGCCAATTGTGCTGATCCGAGTCATGTGATCAAGGTGTCATCGCGACGACACGATGACGCAGATAGACGGGGTTTGATACTTGGGGACTGCCATGTTTGTCATGCAATCTCTTGATTGCAGTTGCAGTGCAGGGTGAGTATCCGGGACGGTGACGACGGGCAATTGTTAGGGAGTGCTATGCCCCACCTTTTGTGGCATGCTCTTACTCGTTAAGGGGTTAATGGCATTCAGGATTATTCACAAAATTATTAGGAATTTAACCCCTTAAGGACACATGACATGTGTGACATGTCATGATTCCCTTTTATTCCAGAAGTTTGATCCTTAAGGGGTTAAAGTGAATTTCAAGCATTAGGACAAAGTCATGTATGTTTTTAGTTCAGGAATATTGGCCAAAAAATTTAAATTCAATTTTGATTCACTTTCAATTCTCGACTAATCAGTGATCACACTACAATAAATAGCACCAAGTGTAAATAACCTGTAAGTGTTTCTAATGTATGTGTTGATTGCCTTTTATTTTATTTTATAATTTACAATTGCCAAACTGTCAAGCTGACATAATAGATTGCCTGACACTTCAGAAATCATACACAGACCATGGAAATATATAAAGGTTATTTAGCATAACCTCTGAATATTCAACTCTAATATAGCTGAGAAATTCAAATTCCAGTACTCTACCTCCCAGTGAGTTACTGCGATAAATATCTTCTAAGCTCAAATGAGTCTCAAATGAGTCTTACCTTTTCAAATTGGAAGGCTGCTAATTAATTTACAGGATCAGTATTTTATTTCTTTCCATTTTCTGCTCAATAGCAAGTTTACCTGATTGAGGAATACTGGAATATACATGTAACACTTAACCTTTCACTGCAGAGGTAATTCTAAACCAAAATTTCCTGAGCTCCTATAAATAAACTCCGTGTAGGAGAAAAACATCTTTCACGTTTAATTTTTTTTCAGGGCAAAGGTCAGCCTCAAATGTTCTTTCTATATCATGTGACAAGATGTACCATGCATGAGTAGAAATAAAGTTGTTAAAAGTTGTACAGTTTACAATTGTACGTTTGTTTTTTTGTTAAAGGTTTGGAGAAAGTAAATCCTATTTAATTTTTCCCAGTGTGTGCTATGTAAGTGTTCACTTTGAGTGCTTCTAAGAAAGCCAACTTGTAGAGTGCAAATTGTGCGGCAAGGAAGTGAGTAGGGGGCGAGTGCAGGGTCATCTCACTAGTGCAAAAATACCACAAGTTTGTATTAGTGAGGGAAAAAGCAAAACATGAAAGTACTAGGGCAGGCAGAATTGATTCGGAGCAGTTACCACAAGCTACCATCAGCTTTACCTTTTAAATACAACCAACATGCTAATGCAGAACAAGTGGGGGAGGTGAGGGTAGAGCCAGTAGTCGACAGGGGCAGGTTGGACTAGAACAGTCGGACCCCTCACCATCCAGTGAATTAAAAAAGAAAAAAAAACAGAAAAATAAATATAAAAAAGTCCCTTTCGCCTAGCTGCTATTGCCAGTGCTACTTATACCCACTTTGATTCAATAATTTAGAATAGTTTTACTGATTTGTGTTTTTGTGAGACACATTATCTGCTTTGCAGTGTCCTTCTGTGCCACTGCTTGTGCTTTGCAATATAGACGGAGTGTGGCTGCATAAGTAAACCCTATCTGGCAGGTCTTTTTTCTTCAACCTTTTGTATAAAAAAAGTATACTAAAATGTAGTGGTACTGGTGGTCATCCCTACGTTTACCCACCTTGTTAAAATTAAATTCTTTCTGCTGCTCCCCCATTTTTTCAAATGCCTCTCATTGTGGTTTCTGCCATGCTAACGGAGTCTTCTGGTGCCTGTTATCTTCACAGACACAACTGGGAGAAGCTGATAGGATATTACTTCTTAATAGGTAGTGAGTGGGCATGGGTAATTGACAAACAACTTACCCTGACCCACTTACCTTTTCAACCCTGAGACAAACAAAGCTTTCTCACATGTCCAGTCTGTAATGCGATCTACCGTCTTTTCAGATTGGGAAAAAAACAGTGCCCTATCATCAGCTTCTACTAAACGTCCCATGGAGGTAGGAGGCACTGCAATACTCAACCAGTCTAGACAAAACCACTACAATGAAAGGCGTTTGTAAAAAGGGGGAGCATTAGCAAGAATAGTTTTAAAAAGTGAATGGGCAATAAATGATAACCCATAACACTCACCTGTTTCATCCTTACATTTTTTTCCCTGTTTTCCAAGTTATATAATTTTTGCCGCCGCTAGGGCACAGTTTAAAAATGCAAAACAAACAAAATACCAGAAGGATGTTCATTGACATTATTAGCTGGATGTGTGAGAAAGCTATGTTATTGTTAGGGGGAATGGATGAGTAGGTGGTCATTTACCCACTTACCTTTTCTTTTCATTTTTACATAAGAAAATAAATAAATAAATTTACAACCATTCTAAAAGTTCTCTCAATTCCTATTTTTTTTTTAAATCCAGATATATAATAATAATACAATTTTGGCAACTCGGAAATGGCATTGCAAAAATGAATGATATTACCATTAGGCCAAGAAATATTGTACCAGTTAAGTCCTAGGTAGCTTTTTTCTTCTGTTCTAGTTGTCCGAATTGCCCTTCTGAATATTTTTCATTACCAAAATTCAGCTGAGCCAGAGAGGGTCATGAACTAAATTCTGTCAACCCCATTTTGTTTTTGCCAAAGTCGTTTAATACAACCAAGTCCAATATCATTAGAATTAAATATTTATCCTAGCTCCGAATGTTAGGTTTGATAATTAGAGTGAATTCAGCCTGAAACAAAGGATCCCAAATTATATAAAAATATATATGATGTCACTGAGACTGACATATTTCATCATCAGACAGAGAGTAAATGAAGGGTAAAGCTTCCCAAAATACATTTTGGCAGTGTGACGGTAGTCCCAATCACCATCACTGGGAGCATAAGATGGACACTTCATGATGGTCCTCAGATGACTCCTTAAATCACTTTAAATCGCCCTGTGCCCATTATAGGTGCAGGGTGTGCATTATTGTTATTTGTTAAATGTTTTGTGTGCTGTCCTGTCCTTCTGATGCTCTCTACTAACTAGGTGGATTTGGCTGTGAAGCCTGTGCAGCGCCACCTGTTGATTGTGAATGATCTTACAAGACTGCACAGCACCATCTGTTGATAGTGAAGATCTTGCAACAGTTATCTGAAGCGCCACCTGTTGGTTGCAACTGTAATGTGCACTACCTAAATAGTAATACTCAGTAATTTGCATATTCCGGTAGATTTGCAGATCATGATTTTTGCATTTAGGAGACATATTTCTTGTTAGTCATTGTCATTGTTTTCCCCACACATTTATGAATATTGTATTGAGTTATTATGAGTGCCTGTATAATTCCCAATATGATTGTTATATGCATTGGATTGAGTGTGTCACCTTAAGGTAAATGTAGTGAAGATATGGGTTAGTCCTGAGTGAAAAAAAGAAAAAGAAAAAGAAAGTAGGTCCATTGGGTTTGCTTAGGGGCCTGTTGGCTGGTTGAGATGATCTCTGACTCCCAGGATGAGTTAAGAAAGAACTAGGCCTGAGAGCCACAAGTGCCTTTGCAAAGGCAGTATCTGGAAACAGTTTATGCAGAGGTGACGATACCTGGGAAAAGAACAGAAGAGACAAAGGCAGAGAGGACTATACCTTCCTGGAAGAAGAGAGCTACAGCATGGTCCAGTGAAAAAGGTCTTCAGAGACACCAGCCAAGCTTCAGTGACTGGGTCTGAAGCGCTCCCGAGTCCCTGGTAGCAAAGAAGAAGCTGAACTGCTGGAGGAACTCAGTCAGTGTACGGGAGTTTAACTACAGGCAGCCTATACATATTTTCTGAGTTCAATTACCCAAATACTGGGAAAATAAAAATATAAACTAGCGTTATTGAAGCATGGGTCTAGCATACACAGTCTGAAAAGATCATAGGATTATAAGAAGTGCTCACTGACCTACCTCTAAAGTACCTGAAATATTTTCAGATTTTTGTAATCGAGAAACCCTGCACATTTAAATGACACCCTTAGGGCGCAGAACGTGTACATGGAAAACAGCAAATACCAAGGTGGAAAATAATCTCTACCCAGTTTACTACTTTTGTAGCCAAATTCAGGAGTTTAATATCCATCTACATATTAAACCTTGGAATCTATTGAAAGAGGATGAAACTGAAAAAAAAAATAAGGTTAGGTGTAGCTGAGCAAAAGAATATCTACTTATCATAATAGTTACAAGTTATCTCCGCTAAAACTGGTTCAGTGTTATCAAAGCCTTGTGTTTTAAAATGTGGTGCGCAAATGTAAAAGGGGAAGAGTTACCAGTAAAATGTGCCTTCTGGTTCCACTGATTTCCCATTTTTAGTGCTTCAGTCTATATCCCCAATCATTTAAAAAAAAATATTCTGTTTCAATTTCTATAGTCCTAAATATGAATATCCAAAGCAGATAACTCGTTATATGGTGGTAATGGTGATTTAAGTCTAATGCTTCTCTGTCTTTTAGGACTGTAAAACGCTGGCACCACAATGCAGAAAACAAAGTTATTTCACTTGCCGTGAGGCAAACACTAGACTTGGGCTACCAAACATGAAATATGAACACATGGTCCAAATAAGACAGAAGGAAGGCCTTCTTTATCAACAGCGAATAGGCATGGCTCCCAACCACCATGATTTTGGCAGGACAGTCATGATTTTCAGTACCTCTTCCACCGTCCTGACTTTATTCCCTGCTGTCCTAAAAAACGGGGCACAGGGTCCCTGCACTGAGCACTGAAACTGTTATAGCTGCCAGCAAATGGTTCAGGTCCAGGCTTTTAATAATCTGTGTTTGGATTTCAGTCATCCTGCAGCTTTCGATTTGGCCAAAATTTAGACCTAATTCACGCTCATTTGGAGCCTGCTCTGCAAAATCTAGATATTGTTACTTAGTAAGAAAAATGTCTGGATTTTGCCATCTCAATGTTCGTGTTGCAGCAAATGATTTTACCCCATTCGGCAAGGAACCATTTGCACTTTAGTGAGTCACCCTGTAATAGGTGCATTTTGATTTGTTGATTTCATGAAACAATCGCACGAACGAAACTCAGTTCGTCTCCAACAAAATGTATTTCGTTTTTCTTAAGTCAAGTGAGTGTCTGACAGAGCTCACCCAGCAATAATACTCCCAGTAATGCTTCCTTAAACTACAACAAATGTGTTTAGAAATCAGACTGTGTAAATACGATACTTTGCTGTTGTTCTAAGTTACATTTTAGTTGCATTAGTTATTGTGGAGTCACCTAAACCTTTTTAGAATAGGTCGCCCCTGGGCATTCTCCACTAACACCCCTAAAATTAAAATATTTAAAAAATGTCCTTCTGTGTCCATTGGAAATTTTAGGGGGATATATAAAGATATAAATAAAAATATATTATTTATTTAAATAAATTGTAATGCATTTATATTGTAATATATATAACACCATTACAACTTGAGCAAATTTTTATTAAAAAGCTAAACATTTGCACTTTATATATTAGCTTTTTAATGTTTGTATTACTAAATGGTGTAGTTCTACTTGCAAGAATATTACTAATTTCCTTAACACTAAAATAGAAAAGGAGTCAAAAGCAGACAGAGTGAGACAGGGAAATAATGAAAGAGCCAAACAGGAAAATATTGAACTTATAGCCCTCTCCTTTGGTGTCATAAGTTTGAAAAAAAAATCTTAATTCTTTTAAATTTTTTTACTACTGAATGCCAGTTTTCGTCCTTCTATCCAATACACAAACATATTTCCAATGTGAAATCATCCAATTTCCAGATACCCTTCCAATTTTAAGTTCAAATAAAGACTTGTAATGTAAACAATGGGGCAGTATTTCATCTGAACTTTATTAAAATGGTTCATGGTACTAATAGCCATAATATTGAATCAGTAGCAAACTATTTCATTTTCCCCTGTTAGTTTTTAAGCAAACCGTACTATGTAGCACCAGTTTGAGAGGTAGAATAACAGAGGTACTGCGGGAACACAATTAATATAAGATAATGCTATTGTAAAACGTAAAAAGTAGTGTGATGAAATGATTATTAGAATGTCAGTGTATCTCGTGGGGTTTTCATATACAGTATTTCTAAACTGAAACCCTTGTAAGAGGCTAAGGCAGGGGAAGCTGGTGGATTTTACAGATGGTGGGGCACTGCACTCCATGACTTGTTGGGCTATGCACATTTAACCTAATGAGATGCCATACTTTCTTAAAAAGCTAGTCGAAATTTACCCCTGGTGAGTGTGACATGGAGGGAAAAAAATGCATATTTTTTCCCAAGTATTGTAGTTTGAGGGGAAACTGAAAGAAACATAGCTATCCACACAAAGTCAAACAATTCACTCACTGTGACCAGTCACAGCAACACACATTACTCACAGCTACCCACACACAGCCACATACATCACTTACAACAACCGACTTATAGCCCACAGCTACATAAAACAACACACACAGCCACATACACATGACACACAGCCAGCCGCATACATCACACACATCCACATACACATCACACGCAACCAGCCGCATACATCACACACAGCCACATACACATCACACACAGCCAGCCGCATACATCACACACAGCCACATACACATCACACGCAGCCAGCCGCATACATCACACACATCCACAGACACATCACACACAGCCAGCCGCATACATCACACACATCCACATACACATCACACGCAACCAGCCGCATACATCACACACAGCCACATACACATCACACACAGCCAGCCGCATACATCACACACAGCCACATACACATCACACGCAGCCAGCTGCATACATCACACACATCCACAGACACATCACACACAGCCAGCCGCATACATCACACACAGCCACATACACATCACACACAGCAAGCCGCATACATCACACACAGCCAGCCGCATACATCACACACAGCCACATACACATCACACACAGCCAGCCGCATACATCACACACAGACACATGAACATCACACACAGCCAGCCGCATACATCACACACAGCCACATACACATCACACACAGCCAGCCGCATACATCACACACAGCCACATACACATCACACACAGCAAGCTGCATACATCACACACAGCCAGCCGCATACATCACATACAGCCACATACACATCACACACAGCCACATACACATCACACACAGCCACATACACATCACACACAGCCAGCCGCATACATCACACACAGCCACATACACATCACACACAGCAAGCTTCATACTTCACACACAGCCAGAGGCATACATCACATACAGCCACATACACATCACACACAGCCAGCCGCATACATCACACACATCCACATACACATCACACGCAACCAGCCGCATACATCACACACAGCCACATACACATCACACACAGCCAGCCGCATACATCACACACAGCCACATACACATCACACGCAGCCAGCCGCATACATCACACACATCCACAGACACATCACACACAGCCAGCCGCATACATCACACACAGCCACATACACATCACACACAGCAAGCCGCATACATCACACACAGCCAGCCGCATACATCACACACAGCCACATACACATCACACACAGCCAGCTGCATACATCACACACAGACACATAAACATCACACACAGCCAGCCGCATACATCACACACAGCCACATACACATCACACACAGCCAGCCGCATACATCACACACAGCCACATACACATCACACACAGCAAGCTGCATACATCACACACAGCCAGCCGCATACATCACATACAGCCACATACACATCACACACAGCCAGCCGCATACATCACAAACATCCACATCCACATCACACGCTGCCAGCTGCACACATCACACACAACCACATACACATCACACACAGCCAGCCGCATACATCACACACAGCAAGCCGCATACATCACATATAGCAAAATATCGTCTAAGATATTCACAGACCTTAAAACACTCTCAATTTCAGCATCCTCTACTGTCACTCCAATTTTGTTCCCTGGTGTCCCATATTTAATAATGACCATTTGTTTCATAATTCTCTTCTCTCTGTGGTGTAAAAACAGATTACCTATGAAATAAAATGATTGATGACTAGGCGACAGTCACTAAATGTTGATTTTACGCACAGGTCAAGTGAGAAGAGACCAAAAGAAGGAAAAATTGAGTAGCAGTAAATACCTATATTTACATATATTAAATAAATAGGTAATGTATAAAAATAGACTTTTTTTTATTATTGCTGCTATTCTTTTCCTCACTTGATCTGTGAACTGAATAGTTCTAAAATGCAACTATTAGTGTATAGGAAAACAGATACATGATATTTATATTTTGCAGCGTATGGATTGGCCCATTGTCATGCCATTTTGGTTTGTCTGAATAACTTGCATGGGTGAAAACTGTCCGAGCCAAAGTGCCCTATTGATGAATTTCGAACTACCCCCACATTTTTTTTTTTGTTGTTGTACGAATTGATTTGGCGGAAGTGAAACTTTCTGCTGTGCAAAAGTCTAGTGATCAATCATAAAAATTTGGAGGTGCACTGTAGCCTCACTTAGAAACTTCCATCAATGTGTTATGTTTGCTCCTATTGTTGTGTAGTGTTGAATATGTTGTGTTTTTTTTTTGTTTGTTTTTTTACCCCAGACAATGTATTGTTGTGTTCTATGTCCATGTAACTTGCTGGGTATGATCAAACCAGCCCGAGAAGTGCAGACATGTAACCTTTAAAGTTTAAGCACAAAATGTTACTTTCTTAATTTTGCCTGATTATATTTAATTGTTTTCACTTTGGACAAAAATTTGATTACAGCTTAAAATGTCTATTCATCATCATCCCATTTTATTTGGATACTGACGGCGGAACAACTACAGAGCTTTATAGTATATGCTTGCAATTAAAGAGTGAATCACAGCATGAATTCAACCATCAAGTTTACATTAAATAGTGACCCTAAGGTTATTTATGCATTGGATGCAATCATAATCAAAATAGCATACTGAATAATCACCGATTTAAAAATACAGCTGATCTAAAGCTGTTAAATTTGATGGGTACAGATTTTTCTAAAATTATTTAAGTCACTGTTTTGCATGGTTGAATTTTTTTTGTAAGGTGCTTAAGTTGATGTATGTGACAAGCAGATGCTGATGTAGCTCTTTATAAAGTTCCCGAATATTTTGTCATTTTTCTTGTGTATATATCATCATTCAATCAAAGAACTGAAAACAAGACATTTTAGGGGTGTATTATTCACTAAACATTGAATTGCGGGGTGGCTGACAAACAAGTCGCAAAAAAATCTGCTGATATTTTCGGTTGGATTATTGCGAAATTTGGAAATCTGTCAACTAACCGCAACTTACCTTAGGCGAATACACGTTCGTTAAAAGCTGATTCAGAAGTCACACAATTTAGTTCTTTATGTTCTGTTTAGGAATTTTCACATACATTAGTCAGCTCCAATATAAGGCGGAAACATCTGTCTGTGGATCATGCAAAATAAAAATTTTCAAAAATATTGCACGATCCATTCGCAGTCTCTTTATTTATTTAGAACATTTCTTACTGGGAATACTTTAGATTTTTCCTGTTTCCAAGCATTTCCTGAAGACTGAGAACACATATTTCAGTAAGTGTACATATCCCATGTAATTAGCACTTAATGTAGAGCTTTGCAGAACATTGGACTTAGGAATTGGCCTTGCGTTTAATAAATATATAGATAAAAAGGGATTCTTGTTGGTCAGTTTTTATACCAGCTGGTGAGAAAAAATATATAAAAAACCACAAACAGAATCGGGATACGGCTGTATGATCTATAGAGAAAACATACAAAAGCAAAATAGTGTGATACAGTATATACAATAAATCTTGCGCTGTTAATAAATTCACTCACAAGATGGTGAAGAAAAAAAGCGCTCATAAGGTGCCTCCCCTGATGGTATGGGGGTCCGGTAATCCCCTTGCCAATGCGGAATTTCTTAATTTTTATTTCTATGGTGTGTTTCACCTTTTTAAAAAAATAAATAAATAAAACAATTGGATTTTGATTACTACCTACTCGGAGTCCCGTGTACCATTGGCTATTCCGCCTGGGCAAGGGGATTACTGGCCCCCCATACCATCCGGGGAGGCACGTTATGAGCGCTTTTTTCTTCACCATCTTGTGAGTGCATTTATTAACAGCGCAAGATTTATTGTATATACTGTATCACACTATTTTGCTTTCGTATGTTTTCTCTATAGATCATACAGCCGTATCCCGATTCTGTTTGTGGTTTTTTGTACTCTGTAAAGGTCGTTTGTTGTGGATAACGATCTCGGGAGGCTGTATATTAATTGAAGTTAAGTAATTTACACTACATTTCACGTATTTTGTGGTGTTTATATTTGTTTTTTTCTTGAGAAAAAATATATGTTTGAGAAAGACTAGTGCACATGTACTGATTTCCTTTGCCTAGAGGTCAAACTATAACATACATAGAGTAGTCACTTCTAGTCTATTGGTTTGTTATAGTCTTAACTTTGCCCTAGGCTTAAGTCTACAGAAAGTACACCAATTTATGAGGAGTATATCACTCACTAAACCCAGTGGATGAGGTGGGGTTCATATACAATAGTTAGAAAACAAATAAACCATTTGAGGAGTTGGCTCCTAGATGGACCCAAGGTTCCGTACATCTCCATCGCTATTGATAACTCACTCATTTTCTCGCATCTGTCCCAATGTCTCACCTTCTGAGCAGGGAACACACAGCCTTTGAATCCTTCTACACAGTGGGCACACACTTCACCTGGAGAAATTCTATACTGTATCAACAACTGCTAACGAATGAAACTCTGCCACCTCTAAGATTTGTGGGTGAATGGGAGAGGGAGATGTACATCAGACTGTTAGAAGCACAATGTCAGTTGGTAATGGTAACGACACATCAGAGCTCCATCTGCTCCCGCTTTCAGGAGATTAACTGCAAAATTCTAAGTCGATGGTACCGAGTCCCGATGACCCTTCATGCAATTTTCTCAAACTTGCTAGACTTATGATGGTGATGCCAGTCCGCTGGTCCATATACCTACATATTTATTGGGCCTGCCCGAAGTGGGCGACATACTGAGGAGAGGTACACAGAAACTCAGAGGAAATCACGGGATCCACAAGAGAAATCATATCCAGCCTGACTTTGGGTGAAGTTGAGTATAAACACTTAGGAAACGCAAATCTACCTCACTATTCCTGCCCAGCAATAACCCTTGCCGAGTAGATACACAACATACCAGACAATACCGGACCGATGTCTCACTTTACCTTTGTTCACAGTTTGTAATATACCTCTGTAATATGTTGATAATTCTTGAAAATGAAGATAAAAAAAAAAAGAAAAGAAAAGGAAAGTACGTGAAACTTGGATCAAAATCAAGCTAAAATTTGGAATAATAAATTAATTCAGTAAGCCACAAAAATCTGATGTTACAAATAAGAAAATGCATAAAACATTTTTTTTCTTTAAAAAAATGTTAGTTTATTTTTGTATATATATATTTACCTTCAGTTTTTAAGATATAGTTAATTCATTTGTTTTAAGTTGATTAGATAATTGCATTTGTAATGTCTTTTTCTGTGGTTTTTGTCAGTCTATAGAAAATTTTGACATTGAAGTGTAGCAGTAAAGAAACGCACATTTTCTTGCTATAAACAGCCTTTACATTCTTTAAAAACAAAACAAACAAACAAACTTGTATTATAGATGGTTCTAGTGAAGTTTATTTATTACAAAAACATTATTACATTTAAAAACTTAATTTTGTGACATGGGCTCCTTAGCAAAGGATACCCTGAGTTCTCGGGACTGGCAATTTAAATCCTATTTCCTGCTAGTTGTGTTCTCCCATCACTTGGTTAAAGTCATGCTTCAAAGCAAGCGTATTTAGGGTGAGCTTCTCTGGTATATATTATTTCCACATGTGTGTAGGTAGAAGTCATTACTACGGTACAACTAATTGGTAGTAGCAGTTCCCATGTTTGTTTTAAATTATGCTATTATTTAAAGGCCGCATGCTAAACAGTTATTTTATAGCATCATACTTTATTAACAAGTCTCTTACAGTTTGTGATTTTCGTTATTTAATTTTTTTATCCGTAAAATATTTTTCTACGGCAGATTAGTGATTGACTGTTGCACTAATTAGGTACAAGGTATGTAGATCTGTCATCGAGGTGCATCATTTTCAAGGAAAATAATTTAAAACACATGCTATTGGCTGAATTTCCACTTTACTTGGGGAAAAAAACTATTTTCTCTTTGCATTGTTTTTTTTTCATGTTTTACCTTCCTTTGTTTTACTTTCTTTCTGTTAGTGTCAGTTTCCTTTTGTTTGCTATGTCCTCTCATTTAGGCGTATTCACTAACGTGCAAATTGTGAGAAATTTCAAGAGAACGGAATCTGAATTTCACAATTTAGGACGAATGAAACATCAATAATTTGAAAAATTTTTGCTATTCAGTTATTTTGGGCTTAAATGTTAAATTTGCTTTGAATTCTCGAAAATCCAAGTTTTATTGAATGACCGTATCGAATATTGATTTCTGACTCTTTTCGCCTTAGCCACTTTCTTCGTGATAGTGGGAAACAATAAAAATGAAAAATAGAACACAATATGCTGGTAAGATCTCAATTGATAAAGATAGGAAAGAAAGAAAATGACAGGAAGTTGGATGACCGGTATCTTAAATTTGCTGGACTTAAATGTTTTCAACAATAAATTCACCAAATCATTTTTTTTTTGTGAGAGAAATAGAGGGATGCAAGGTGCAAAGATTGGGCCTAGAGTTGAGCTTGCATTGTTTGGGTTTAATTGGAAAGGGGATTTTGATCCAGCTCCAGAGTAGCTCACTTGCTCACTGATACACAGTATTTGTTTTAGAGAAGACATTCCGTCCTTGCTGATGCAGTATTTGGATAGGCACATTGTAACTGCCCCAGTGAAGAATCAACTATGTTTAAGAGATACAATAATAATAATAATAATAATAACAATAATAATAAAACCCAAATGCATTAGCTATCAGAATATTAATGCTGTATAGATAGATAAAATCTCATTTAACAATGTTGCTGACTCCCATTACAAATGGTGGACCGTCGACGACTAACTCAGGATAGGAGAAATCAGAAGAAAACCTTGGAGCGAATAAGATAAAGTTTATTTTTATTGAAAACAAAAATTGCTGCACAAATAGAGATTGAGATGCAATATCTAGCATAAGCCAAAGCAGCAGAAATGTTGAATGTGAATTTGTTTTATTATTATTTTTTTGCATATTTTGAATATTGCTGTAACAGACAGATATACAGACAGACCGACATAGATATCAAACGGCAGACACACAATTTATCAGCCACGGGATACTTTGCCTGACAGTGCGCAAAACTTTATTTTTCTAAAATTATTTGTACATAAAGGGATGATATACAAGAAAATAATTAGATTTCGCATTTGGTTGACATAATAAACTCTTTAAAGTTTTGAAAAATAAATAAGTTTACCAAACTGTCTTCTGCAATGTGCACGGGGCTTTGAGATCGAATGCTGGACACACAAACATCTGCACTTAAAAGTATACTGTATTTATTTTCAAAATCATCACACGGTAGGTAGGCACCATTTGCGTCTCTGAATATATAATCAAATATGAATGTTTAGACTCCCTTTGTAATCATTTCAGCAAAGCAAACACGATGCCTGTGATCTTTATTGTTTTCATATTTGGTTTAAAACTGAAGTATGTACGGGTATACATATAAGTTCAATCTGCAATGTGAAAAACAAGAATATGAACACATGTATATTTATGTAAAATGTAAAATATTAGTGTATAAGAATAAATGCTTCAATTTGATTTTTAGACCACTTAAGAACTGCGTAATGGGGTACAGAGTTTTAAGGCCAGACTCACACCACTTGTACCAAAGGCGCCCCAGGTATCATTTGATACCTTGGGGCCCCCTGTATCAACCAAGTCCGAGACTGACACATGCTGTGCTTAAAGTGAGCACTAGAAACGGCCCTTTAAAGCCTTTAAAATCACTGTGGCTAAGAAAGCTCTCACAGATGCTGTGATTAGCTTAGAATTAGGTGGAGTTAGGGGTAAGGTTGGGGATAGATTTGGTGCTAGATTTGGTGTTCGGGTTCGAGGTAGAATTAGGGATAGGGTTATGTTTGATGCTGCTCAGTATGATGACACGGATATTGCCAAATTGCTCATTCCCGGCTGTGTTTTATACTGAAATGCTGCCCACACAGGTTTCTTGCACCACAACATCTTAAAAACACTTAAGTGCTTGGATTAAGTCTTTAGTTTCTCCCAGCCTGAGCCATGACATCACTGAGCATGATAGTCATTGTAGTCCAATAAGGGCAGGCAACTTCATGCATTCCATTAGGTGGGGCAAAACCAGCACCAATTTATGGTTTCTTTCTTTATCAATAAATTGGAAAGCTAAATTCCCAGAGAGCTGGACAGCAGGAACTTTAAGACTGTATGTATAACTCACCCAGCCATAGGCAGCAAATCCAAGACACCTGGGTCTAGTATTGTGCATGTACGAGATACAAAATGTATGCTCCCAGCTGGTAACTGTGATTTGCATGTTGCCATTAAGTCAGCATGAGAACGGGAAGAATTAAAATGGCAGCAGCTAAATATAGTAACTGTTGTCTGGGACTGGAACTCCCACTATTCTTAGGCAGATGAGTTATAGGACTATAATGTGTAGAGCAAATACCTAAATAGACTCGGAAAATAATGAGAGAATGAACCTTCCTTAAGAGGTCAGCCAAGTTACACATGAGTATGTATTGAATATGTACATATTTTTTCTTAAATAATACTATAGGGTCAGGAATATATGTTTGTGCTCCTGACCCTATAGTGTTCCTTTAAAAACTATTTTCTTTTTCCCCAAAAAACACCCAGATGTTCTATAAAAATCAGTGTGAAAGCACAACCTCTTTAGGAATTAGAGAATTTTAAATCTTTATTGTACTTAAAGGGACACTGTAGGCACCCAGACCACTTCAGACCATTGAAGTGATATGGGTGCAATGTCCCATGTCCCTTAACCCTACAGTGGTAATAATTGCCAGCGTCACCCAAACCCACAAAAGAAAGCAATATGCTTTCCTATAGGGGAAGTCCTAATGCGAACGTATGCACATTATATCTCCTCCGCCGGCTGACGTTGATGGGGGAGGAGTGGAGGCGGAACCTGAACCAGCATCGAAGGACATCAGAAAGTGAATCAGGTAAGTGACAGAAGGGGTGGGTGAAATGGAGGGAAGCTATATAGGTAGCTATAGTGCTAGGAAAACAGCTTTTTTAACCCTATATTAATACCCCCCTATGCTATCCCAACCATACCCTTTACCTTATGCTTACAGGAACACTAACTATATACCTATCCTATCCTTACCTGTAACCTTAATATTACACTAACCCTAACCTTACAACTAACCCTATTCTGAAACCCGAACATTACCTTACCCCTAACTTATCCCTCACCCCTAACTTTACCCCTACCCCTAACTCTACCTTTAACCCCAATCGCAGAGATACATTCGGCTAATGTCAGTATGATATGAGCAGATTAAGAAAATTAGTTAAAACACTAGAGAGTGGTATGTTGCCGCCATCTATGGGCTGTTTTCCTTATTACGAAACATTTTCCTGTAATGCTGAATTAAGCATGATTTCCCAAGTCGATTACACTCTGATCTGTGCTGGGCGGCTGAAGAAGCTTAGCACCAATCACAATCGAATTGGGGACATGCTGGGAGACTCTTTTAGGAGTATTATGTTTTTGTTCAAAAACAACTGAATAAGAGAAATTCACTATATTATTTGACATCATTTTAATAAAACAGCACAACTTATTTGAATGGACACTCCCACCCCATATTTTAGTTCATAAAGGATACTCCACTGCCTTAAAAAGAAAATCGATTAAAAATATCCAATTTGGTAAATACATTTAGCATTTATTTTTCACTGGGGGAATATATAGAACAGCTTGCAAAAGGAGCAGATCTCTGATCTGAAGCCTTTACAAGCCCATCCCACCTAAGCCCGCCAAGACTTTCTGCGGATGTCCAATCACAGACTTCCCAGTGCAGCTCAATGAGAAGTATTTGCACTGAGCAATTGCTGCCTCTTTAATGCTCCTTCTTGGTTGTCTAGCTTCACTGAACTAAACTACTAGAAGAACCAGGATTGATTGTCTGTCTGACTGACAGCCAGGGGGTGTAACAAGGTAAATTTAGAGAAACTCAGAAAGCTTGCCCAGGTCTCAAAATAACTTTTCCTCACTTGTGCCATTACAGAGAGAACATATCTGAAGCATATCAGACTGGTCCCATCCGTACGGGCACTGCAGAACTGAAATGCCAGCACATTTATAAATGTTCCTGGACTTTTTGGGAAATGAAACTAAGAAGGCATACTGTCACACTCTTCACACATAAAGCCCTTCAGCAAGCTACAGATATTTAGGTGTTTGGCGTGTTTCTATTAGTTATCATGGGGTGGAATGTCCAGGCACCGTCTTAGAGTGGGGAGTTACGGGGTGCTTTAATATGTAGGTTTGATTCCCCTGATCTGTATTAGGGAAATTGGCTCAACTGAATGAAGAGAATTTGGTTTTAGAGATTTGACGGATTTCAACTGACAACGGCATAGCTGTAATAGCCAGATATTCCAAAAGGTATGATATGTGTGAATAGCTGCTGTTTGGTTGCTGTTCAGTTTTTGGTAAACAGACCCCTGTAATGAACTCAGCACTGCTTGCTTTTTGGTGAATAATCCTCTACAGGTTATGGTGGGGAAAAAAAAGTTGGAAAAAAGTATTAAGTATTTGTCCAGGAGTATGTTTGTTTGTTTTTTGTCACAGGTATTTAAAAGGCCACCCCACTGCCCAATACAAAAATACATTTAAAAAAAACACCATTTAGTGGACATACCATCAGTGAAGACATGCATGCATTTAGTTACGCATTTTTTCCATTAGGAGTATATCTAAAAACAGCTTTCAAAAAGCTGCAGATTTCTTGTCTGCAGACGTTGCAAGCCAGCCCCTTTTGCAACCGCAGTGGCTGCCCATTCATAGACTTTCCGTTGCAGCTCAGTGAGAAGTCCTTGCAAAGCAGACGCTCAAAATTACATCCCTCTTGAGTTTAGCTCGAAAAAAACTAAACAACCAGAAAGTAACCGGACCAGTTCTCTAACTGACAACCAAAGGGCGTAAAAAGTCAAATCTATAAAAGTGCCAATTTCGCAGCTCAGCTTCAGAAGTGCTTTAAGTCTGTGGAGTGTTCCGTTAAGAAATATGGTATTTCCACTATAGTTATGATATTAACAAACTATATGACGTCAAACATGATAACACTAAATTTTGCAAGTTTAAAAAGTTCTAATATCATAAGTCATCTGGATGAATTAAATTACCGTTTTATTTATCGGACACATTTCTCTAAAGTTGCTAGGTTGTTTTTTTAAACGCATTAGACAGATTAATCAAATATGTTGCAAGAGGAGTGATATTGCATAGTATTTCAGAAAAGAAAAAGTACAACTCGATCTATTATTTAATTAATTAAATCTCAGTTTCGCTTATCTCACTCTTTGACTGATTCAGAATTTTGACATATACGAAAATGCCATAAGTTTTATATTTATAGACAACAGACACTTCTAATGCTATTGTGAAATACTTTTATCCTAAATCATATCTAAAATAAAATAAGTTTGAAGGGCAGTACATAATATTAGCATTATTGAAATAACTGGCATACTTGACCGGCTAAACATTTTGCCGCTTGTCCCACCATTATCAAACTTTTTATCTAATGCATCAAGAATGTTATTAAGTTGGAATCGGGAAGCACGTAATCATAAATGATGCAGACTTTAGACAATCACGTAAAGGATTTTGCCTGGTACAGGAATCTTATTTAAAGGGACACTATAGTTACCAGAACCACTACAGCTTAATGTAGTTGTTCTGGTGTCTATAGCATGTTCCTGCAGCCTTAGAGAAAAGGCTGTGTTTACATTACTGCCTGGTTACACCTCTAATGGCAGTCCCTCAGACGGCCACTAGAGGTACTTCCTGTGTCAGTGCTGCACAGTGTGCAACACTGGCATTCAGTGTCTCTACGCTTAGCATGGAGGCGCTCAACATTCCCCATAGAGATGAATTGATCCAATGCATCTCTATGAGGAGATGCTGATTGGCTCAACGCTGCGTTTGCGCGTATGCAAAATAGCCGCCAAATGATTTCCTATGGGAAAGCATTGGATTGGCTGATAAAACTGATTTTCTCAGCCACAGAGGCAGGACCAGGCTGCGGTGAGACCAGCGTGGCGTGGGAGAAAAAATGACTAAAATCACCCTTAATCTCCAGAGCAAGGAGGTCCAGGGACCTAATGCTGCATTCCAGCACTATAGTGTTCCTTTAACAATTCATAAATGATGACGCACTTGTGTGAGTCCCCCTCCCGACCACCATAATCGCCAGAACACACTTATCTGGGGTTTAAACAACAAAACTGTATTGTTGAGGGCAGTGCTTGGTAAAACTGATTTTCTTCTTAAATGCTTATTTTCGGATAATCTAATGCGTGTCCCATGTGTTCTAAATGTAATGCTCTATTAATCCCTAATTTTTCACGTACATTCCATCCTAATTTTCTCATTATTTCTTATAGAGAAATTATCAGGGGCTACATGCAGGAATTGCTATGAATAGAGCGCTCAATAGAGGTTCATTGTACGGTCAGAATAATTATCATCACATACTGGCTGTCGGCCCTGGAGTTAGAAACTCGAACAACAACTGGTGCAAACATAACACTAAAAAAAAACCAGATATCATGCATGTTTATGCAGATCATTTTTTAATTAATAAAAACAACATGATTAGGTTGTACACACACAAGAGTGACTTAATATTCGCCGTGGGATGTGAACTGAGGACTCTGCAGGTTGTGATACCTTTTAATAAAGTAACATGAGGTTTACGAGGAAATAGTTGACCGTAAAAGTTTTGTTGTGGATAGCAATTCCCTGTGTCTCTGTTATGTGTATTTTATTCTGTGCTTATGCTACTAGTGTATTTCCTTTAGTGTGCACAGTTGGTGTGTTATAATTTTATGCATTCCTTATAAAAATAAAGAATGAATAAAAATATAATTATATAGTTATGTAATTTTTGGGTTTCTTACCATGTGTATTATACCAATACCTGAAATGATGATGTCACTTCCGGGGTTGGTTGTAATTGCATACTGATGGCCATCAGCTGTATGAGGGCTTTATAAGCAGGTACATGAGGACACAGATACAGGTACTCTTGGTAAAGAAAATCAGTAGGTGCCAAAACGTTGGGGTAGTTGGTGGCTTGTGTTTCTGCCTTGAGGCTTGTAAGATTTGGGTAAATTACTTTTGATTACTATTTGCCTGGTGCTGTTACCTTGCTCCTTTCTGTATATTTTTTGTTATTTGTATGTTGATTAAATATTTATATTGATATCTGTGATTGTTATAGTGTACGTTCTGTATCATATATAGATTGTTGTCTTTTAGTACTTGAGTGAGTACTTATATGGTTTGCACCTAGCTATAGTGACTATTGAATTTTGTCTCTCCGTGTGGTTTTGGTTTATATATCACAGAGTTCCACATTTATAAACTCACAGCAATGTCTGTTAAGTTTGGGTATATTCCAGAGCTCAATTTCAGGAAGTATTACTTTACTGAGATAGTAGTGCATGCGTGGAATAGTTTTCCAGCTTAAGTGGAAGAGGTTAACACAGTGAAGGAGTTTAAGCATGCAGTGGGATAGGCAGAAGGCTATCCTAGCTATTAGATAAGGGCAGGGACTAATGAAAGTATTTAGAAAATTGGGCAGACTGGATGGGCCGAATGGTTCTTATCTGCTGTCACATTCTATGTTTCTATAAACGCACAGTAATGTCTGTTGTATGTGGCGATATCACAGATTTATAAACTCAAATGAGCATGAGTGCATCAGAAAGTTCCACACCTATAACTGGATAGTAATATGTGTTATGTATGGATGTAACACAGAGGTCCTCCGATATAAGCCCACAGTAATATGTTTTATGTATAAGTCATGTACTGTATGTATCACAGGTATTCTGTTGGTCTCCATGGCATTGCTCCACGTTTCCAATTTTTCCCCTTTTTCCTAGTAGCAGATCTTTCATTGCTTCTCCTCATCGTCTGTGTGTCTCTGACAGTACTAGCTTTGGATAAATTGATATAGAAATGAAAACAGTTAAACAAACTATTTGTGATTGATGACAAAATGCCAATATGTTGTTACCGTTCCGAGATAATGAGATCATGCCATAATCTCTACTAACCTCAATAATTCCACAGCGGAAGGATCCTTACGCCATACATGGTGGGGAAAACATCAAATTGAGAGTGCTGACATATTGAAAGGAATAAACTTACTGAAAGGGGAAAAACAAAAACAAACAAACAAAAAATTATCTTAAATTAAAGTGTGTGTGTGTGTGTGTGTGTGTGTATTTGTGTGTGTGTGTGTGTGTGTGTGTACACGTGGGGGGGAGGGCAACTAAAAATTAAAGGAAAAAAGCCGAACATGTAAATGACATGTAAATGACAGACAAGGTCAAGGAACCAGAGCTGAGTGAAGAGGGTACATTAACATGGGTACATTGAGAGCATAGAATGAAGCGGTGAATTATCAAATTCTGAGTTATACAGTGCTGGACATTCCAATCTGGCACGCAGTGTTTAGAGACAAGATAATGATGATGAAGTACAGCGGTTCATTTGTTTAAGTGGCATTTAGTATTTATATTTTAGAAATAAAAGAGTACAAGTATTAAAATATATTACTTATTGCAGTACCCTTTGGCCATATTATAAATGAATAATGCAAAATAGTGGTCTCCCAGTTCTTTAAAAATCATCAGTAAGCATACGACCCAAAGGTTCCCTTCAAACTCCTACAAGCAAGGAAGGACAGACAATAAATCTCGATGTCTGTGTTATGCATCCTGCATAGTAATAATGAATTCAATAACTAGACCAATATGGGCCATATGTAGGTATGTACATTCCGTACATTGTCTGGAAATATGCCTTGTATGTGTTTGTATGTGAGGAATGTACTTTGATGCTTGTATTTTAAGTAAGCATTTCTCCCAAAACATAAACTATCATAAGCAATGTACATAATATAGATATTTGTATACACACAAGTAGAATGTTAAGTATGCATGATGATATTATTTGGAAGATACATGATACACTCGTGCATTAAATGAGTTTGTCACATAATGTCATATTTGATCTTTACTTTACACTCGAATATTATACTTATCTGTAAATCATATGCCTTCCAAATCTGTCATCGATGGAATATTAATGAGATTTGCTTTTTAGAATAAAAAAAGGAAGATTAATAGCATAGACTTCCCCTCCAAACTATTGTTTTTATTATATTAGCAACATCTAACCCCTAAACCAGGAAATATGCTTTATTAAATAAACAGTATAGTAGTGTCCCAATAAAAAGGACAGCATTTGAAGAGTAGAACCCCTGAACCCTGAAAAAAACTATATTAGTTTAGCAGGATAAAACCCCAATCTGCAGAGAAGCTTGACTACAGAAGCAGCACAGAATAATACTACCAAGAGAGAGCCTTTGCGAGATTAGAAGCACGGAACCCCAATACCAAGTGAAAAACCTTATGAGATTAGAAGCACAGAACCCCACTACCAAGAGAGAACCTTTACTAGATTAGCAGCACAGAACCCCACTACCAAGAGAAAACCTTTATTAGATTAGCAGCACAGAACCCAACTACTAAGAGAGAACCTTTACTAGATTAGCAGCACAGAACCCAACTACTAAGAGAGAACCTTTACTAGATGCACAGTATAGAAACACACTGCCTGACAGGAAAGGAGCTTTGCTAGATTAGCAGTATCAATTCCTCGAAATCAGGGTGACCATGTACCAGATTAGCATTATAAACCCTTTCAAAGTGAGAGAAAAATATTTCTTCATTACGCCTAGAAATATTACTTGGTAAGCAGTATATAGTAGAAACTCTGAAGCCAAGAGAAGCTTCACTAGACTGACAATATAGATTGACAATGCCCCCAATCAAGTATAAAGATTAGCAGACTAGATTAGCAGACTCCACAAAAAAGGAGAGAAGAATAGCGGAATAGAACTTTTTCAAGATTAGTTTTGAAAACCAAGAAACCAATTGCACATCTGGACCCTACTCCCACCATCCATCCTAGTAAATCATTCAAACTGTGTTGGGGTGAATGGAGAGTGTTGATGAACAACGTCAAACAATTCTCTTTCTGACTTAACTATCAATCGCCCGTGACATGCTAAAACATTCAGGGTCTTGATTTTAGAGCAATATAGTTTAGCTTTGGTTGAGTGTTTAAGGTTCATACAAAGAAACCTTCACCCCGGTCTCAGGTGTCTTGAAGACTGGAAGAGGTTTTACTCTAAATCTATATTTGGCATAATTCATCTAGCTCTCAATCTTGACTAGCTTCACAGTCCCTGATGATAAAAGGATCAACCACCCATGCTTCAGAGTTTGGATGTTATTGCTATGCTAGTCTAATATCACACATAACATTTTGCACTGTGGCCAAAAAGCAGAATTTTGGTCTCATTGGACCAAACAAGCGTTTCTCCACATACTTTGCGTCTCCCATGTGCCTTTGCATTTTTCAAGCTATGGCTTTTTTTCTTGTGCTTCCTTGAGGCACTACCTTGTGGAGTATCAGAGTTAAAAATGCCCAATTGACAATATCTCCCATCTCGGCTCCAGATCTCTTCAGTGCTTTCTGAGTTACCACTGGCTCTGAGTTGACAATGACTGTTCCTTTTTATTCAATACAGAGCGTGCCCTGCCTGTGCCTTGACTAAACTAGATTGTGAGGTCAATTGTTCAATCTTTACTATACAATTAAAAGAAAGTAGAGCTTCAAATGAAAAGTTTAATGCAAGTTATAAATAATATTTATTGTTTTTTTTATGATAGTTTAATTTCTAGAGCAATTATTTCACCCCACTTCCGTCAAACCCCCTGGTGAGTTCGCTGGAATAAGTGAAATACATATATCAAGAGCAACTATTTTTACTTATCAACCTTAAAACGTATCATTTACCCCATCATTTATACAGGATTTGTGGAATGCAATTAAAGGACTAATAAGAAATGCAATTACAGTTTATTAACCAAACATCTCTGCTTTGATAGTCCACAATCTATGCTGGTGGTCTATGCAAAGACAACGAATGGGGCAGATCAGTAAATCGCCGTTTCAGTTTTATCATTTGTCAATAAATGTAATACGAACATACATAGGAAATACATGGGAATTAATGCACTGGTTTTATAAATATACCTAAGACATATTGGCTTTAATTAAATTTTGGCAGAGTCCCACTATTTATTAATATTGTATTTTTCCAAAGTAAAACGGAGTTGATGTAGTGGGGTTAAACTGGCTGACTCCCTGCATGAATGCCTTAGTTTGAGGATGTTTATGCATAGTAAAGAAAAATTCGAAGAATGCACAATAAAAAACATCCATTAAATCAACATTCCCTATAGTTTATACATTTATTTGTAAGTCATTTTAACTGTCTGGGTAGAAGCATTTTGTACAAACTTTAAATAACTTTAGTTTACTCTGCATTAATATCACAAAACTGTCGTTAGTGTTTATGTCAAAGTGCAGACATGCCTAATTGTGACAGTTTTCCCTTTAATTAAACAGTTTTTCCTTAAATTGCACTCTGTAAATACATATATACATATATATATATATATATATATATATATATATATATATATATATATATATATATATATATACATAAACACACACGCAAGCTTCAATTAGTAAGCAAATAAAAACCGTACAGAAATACATATGTTACACGACTTAAATCACAAAGATTGCCAGACATCATTCCCAGGGTGACAGAAGATGTGTCATTTCCCCACCAAAAAGAAGTTGGGAGGTGCAAAGTGAGACAGAAAAAAATCTACAGTTTGGGGGGAATGCCAAAATACATTTGCACCTTGGGTGAGGTGTAACCTAGGTACACCTCTGTACAGAAGTTGAAAAGTTACTGCAGAGAGTTTAAGTCATTGACTTGATTGGACCAGTAAAGTTGGCACTAATGCTTTGAGATTATATCGGGTTCCCCACTGATGGTCCAATGCTTCCTAAAATTTTATTGAACTGTTTGAGCAAGGGGTTTCTTGAAGTTGGTTCCATTTTCCACTTGAATTTCAACAAGTAAATCTTATTTTATGGAGACATTGTCATGTTAAAATGGGTAAAGATGCTCATGCTGCCCTACCTGGGACATCAGAACAACGGTCCCAAATCACCACTCTGCTGGGAGTTTTAGGTGGTAAAAGGCTGAGCTTGTATTTTTATTAAATGCGATAAAAGCTGAACCACAATACAATTATAATTATTTATATAACTCCAACATATTCCGAAGTGTTGTGTAACAGGTAAACAAAAAAGATTTAACTGTAACAAAACACGTATTACATATGGGAACACTAGTTCTGGAGGGCCCTGTCCATACAAGCTCACAATCTAATCGGATGAGGAATAAGTACACAGATGAAAGTAAAGGAAATAAAGTAATTGCAATGTATCCAAGGATAGGAAGGGTGTTTGGGCAGCAGCATAGTATTTGAAAGATGGCAGAGGAATATTTTAGGTTTTCAGAAGCTAAGAGGAGAGCCTACATGCTACTGCACTGAAGTGCGATTTTAGGGATTTCTTTAACCCCTTAAGGACACATGACATGTGTAACATGTCATGATTCCCTTTTATTCCAGAAGTTTGGTCCTTAAGGGGTTAAAGGACTGCGGAGACGGGAAGAGTCGGTGATACAGTAGACAGGCATTCCAAAAGTTGTGGGGCAACCCAGAAGAAGTCCAGCAGATGAGAGTTTGGGGTCGAGTGTGAGAACAGGACAGTAACAGGTTGACTGTGGAGGATAGAGGCTGGGCTAGTGAATATCTGCTAATGAGGGAGATGTTTTAGTAGGGACGCAGTCATGGAGAGCTTTGCAAGTAACCATGAGAACTTTGAGCCAAATCCTAGACGGTACAGGAAGTCAGTGCAGAGACTGACAGAGGGATGAGGTGTGAGAGTTGCGCGACATAAGGTAGAAGAGTCCTGAAGAGATGTTCATTATGGACTGCAGATATACTATCTGGGCACTCTTCGTGCCGACACGCAGAAGATTACAGTAATCAATACACCATCTATTACGTATTTCCTTATGATATTTTTGTAAATAATGAAAATGTACCAGTATGCATGTCTTTTTTTTCAGAGAATAGATAAATATTAAACTATGATGTTCTTTTATTTTGTGATGTCTGTGATTGAGTAAAATACCGTAACTTGTCGTCTACCTCAAAATTATTGGGCATGCACACGCTATTGATAACTGGATTTCTTTTTTTGAAAAAAGCATAGTTCAGAAAATTTCTGCATGTTTCTTGTGTTTAAAGAATACATTAAAATTGGTGTCTAGAATGTTAAAAGCGCTCTTCATTGTTAATATTATCACATCAACAATTCTGAAGTGTAATATAAATATCCGAGTGCTGGATGGATTCTGAATGTTTGAGATAGGCTTGTTAAGCACTCAATGACCAGGAAAAAAACATACATTATATCACCAAGCATGATTTAATCAGCAGATGAACCAATTTATCACCAATTAATCTCACTGTTTTATATAAATGTTTTAATAACGTAAATTTGATGTATATGATAATGCTTATATTTTCTTTGTAGGTTGCTGTTTTTATATTTTTCATGCAGGCGGAAAATACTGACGTTAAAGGTTTGGGTGGTCATGATCGTCCTATCAGAATCGAAGACAAGTCACGCTATGGAGTGATTCATCATCATGGGCTCTTCTGCTCCTGCAGTAATCAGAGATAAACAAGGAATACAGTCTAAAGTGTGTCCGTTGCCACGACTTGGAGTTTATATACAGGTGGAAAACAGGAAAGGTAAACGGGGGAGATTGACAAACGTTTTATGATGAGACAAGAAAGTTAAGGGTAGAATTTACATTACTGAAATAACATAATTTAAACTTCGTGCTGTTGAGTTGCAACAAAAAAGCTATACACAATAGCGACATCCTATAACAATCATAGGCGTGCGCAGCCTATTATATAAGGGTGTGCACCCTAAAGCACAAAAACACACGCCGCATATATATATAAATATATATATATATATATATACTGCTGTGTGTGTGTGTGTGTGTAGACGCTGTGTGTGTAAGGGCGCTGTGTGTGAGGGCGATGTGTGTAAGGGTGCTGTGTTTAAGGAGCGCTGTGTGTGTAAGAGCGCTGTGTGTGTAAGGGCGCTGTGTGTGTGTGTGAGGGCGCTGTGTGTGTGTGAAGGCGCTGTGTGTGTGTGAAGGCGCTGTGTGTGTGTGTGTAAGGGCGCTGTATGCGTGTGTAAGGGTGCTTTTAGTGTGTATATGTGAGGGTGATGTGTGTGTGAGGGTGCTGTGTGTGTAAGGGCGTTGTATGTGTGTGTAAGGGTGCTGTGTGTGTGTGTGTGTGTGTAAGGGTGCTGTTAGTGTGTATATGTGAGGGTGCTGTTAGTGTGTGTGTGTGTGTGTGTGTGTGTGTAAGGGTGATGTGTGTGTAAGGGTGCTGTTAGTGTGTATGTGTAAGGGTGATGTGTGTGTGAGGGTGCTGTTTGTGTGCTGTATGTGGGTGCTGTGTGTGTGTGCTGTATGTTTGGGGGATTGTGTGTATTGTGTGGGGGCCGTTTGGTAAATATCCCCCCTCCCTTCTTACCTTATGTAGGGAGGGGGGACCTTGCTGCTGCTGCCTTCCCTGGTGGTCCAGTGGAGGTGGCAGATTTCTTAATATCCCCCCTCCCTTCTTACATTATGCCTGGGAGGGGGGATCATTTATGCTGCTGCCTTCCCTGGTGGTCCAGTGGAGAGTGTACTCTAGCCTTGCAGGCTAGAGTTCACTCTCGCGAGATCTGAGCGTTGCCGCGGTAACCGCGGCAACGCTCAGAATCCCGCGAGAGGACCCGGCGGAGCTGCTGGCAAGAGCTCCCTGGGTCCTATCCTGCCTCCCTCCCTGCCTGTGGGTCGGTGGGGAGGGAGGCTTAGAGCAGAGCCGGCGCTCGGATAGCGCCGGCTCTGCATGAGCCGACAGGGGAGATCCCGAGATCTCCCCTGCCGGTCTCAATAGATAGGCGTGCCGCGGGGATTAGGGTGTGCCCAGGCACACGCGGCACACCCCGTGCGCACGCCTATGATAACAATACACATAATTGCATTAATAGAGGAATAAATATTTAAAGATAAATACAATTATCTGTCTAAGATAGAAAATATAGGAAAACACAAATAAATAAATTCCTTAAAAGGACACTGTAGGCACCCAGACCACTTCAGCTCATTAAAGTGGTCTGGGTGCAGTTTGGTCTGGGTGTCCCTATTGCACTTAGTGCTGCAATGTAAAACATTGCACTTCCAGAGAAACTGCAATGTTTACATTGCAGCACTAAGTCTGCCTCCAGTGGCTGTCTATCAGGCAGCCACTAGAGGGCTTCTTTATTCGAAACAGACCTTTGGTCCGGTATCTGACGCTGGACGTCCTCACACTGCATGAGGTAATCCAGCGTCTGATTTTTCCACATAGGAAAGCATTGATTCAATACTTTCCTATGGCGAGGACTAATGCGCATGCAGCATTTGCCGGGCATGCACATTAGCGCCCACTCTTAGCGGGACGTCGAAGGAGGAGAAGCTTTGACCTAGCATCGAGGGACATCAGCGCTGGGATAAGATAAGTAAATTAAGGGTTTTTAACCCTTTATTTACTGGGGTGAGTGGTTGCGAGAGGGTTAGGCAGGAGAAGCGATAGTGCCAGGAATACAGCTTTATATTCTTGGCACTATAGTATCCCTTTACGGTTTTTAACATCCATAAAATATTATATAAACTTAATTTTCCTCATATCCACTGGTGAGGGGATCCTTCATCATAGCTCAACTCTATCTCTGGGCGATCATCAGTACATGCGTGCTATATGCTTCAGCGCTTGGTGCCCGCGCTCTGTTAGTCTGTGTGGTCTGCCACATTGTGGCTGGGCTGTTGTTGCTCCTACATCCCTCCACTTCACAATAACAGCCCTTACAGTTGACTGGAACAGATCTAGTAGGACAGAAATTGAATGCACTGATTGTCATCCTATGATGTGGCATTATTTGACAGTGCCCACGTTTAAAGCCATTGAGTTCTTCAGTATGACCCACTGGACTACCAAGTTTGTCTATGGAGATGTCATATGCTGGATTTTATGCATCTGCTAGCAATGGGTGAGGCTAAACAATTAGTAGAGGTGTCCACATACTACATGATGTATATATCTTAGAGAGTAGAACTAGGCAAAAGAATGGTCAGTTTGCACCAATTTTAATCTATAGATTCCACCGTGCCGTGGGACTCATTGGTCAGTCTTACGGACAATCTAATTCCACGTTTAGCACCATATGGACTTTTTAATTTTTTATTTGGCAATAATGTACGATAAGCTACTGTAACGCAGCAAATGATCAGACTTTGTGAGTTCCCAAGAAGAGAGCGGAGAAACTCTATCCAGCCGAGTCATTCCTTTAGACTGAAATGTTATGCAGACCTTAAATGTGGGTCAGATAGAGGCAGCTGGATTCACATACCCTGCAGCTGTGTAAGATGGTATGCTAAAAATGATACACTTTCACCCTGTAGTACATTTGTTTAATATAAATGAGTATTCAAGAATTCAAGGGATAACAAAACATGGTTTCTGTTTAACTGTTTATGTCTTTGTAAAAAATATTGCTATTATCTTCACTGGCTATCACAATCCTACAATATTGTGAAATCTATTATTATTATTATTATCAGAGAATAATGTCATGATTTTGCAATTATTCAGGAAGTTTATGAGTGTAGTAGGTGAACTATCCCGTGCACTGTTTATATAATATTACTATAAACATCCATATCTTTTTATCCGATTGTCTAAGGGAGCAATTGTTCTTCTCCATCACTATTCTTCTCTAATCAGACAGAGATGTTCAATAATGGATGAATCAATAACATTAAAGGTTATCATCTGATCAGTTGAGAGAGCAACCGGACTAAATAATATTGTTGCATTTCTAACAGTTAAACTGTGATATGTTAGATTTCAGTTTGAATAAAGGTTAAATAAATGTACGGTAGTTTCATTTGATTAGTGTGATTTAACTGGTGTGCAATATTCTCTCTAGTCTTTCCTGGTATCCTCTCGCAGGTAAAAGCTAAAAAATAAATAATAATAATAATATATATGGACAAATTATTTTAAATGATAAAATAATAAGAACGTGTTTTTTACATCAATCATATAGCAATTAAAACTCAGCAAATATCAGCAAGATAAAACTTAAAATAGAGTAGTACTAAAAAATATATTTTGATTATACAATTTTATTGAACAAAGATAATACATAAAATCAAATTGTCAAACTATACACATACCGGCAAAAAAATCATTCTACGCAATGATTTAAATTCAAACAATAAGAAGAGCAGCTTATAAGGGTAATACATTAGTGACCACAGTAGATAGACCATAGACCAGGGAAAGGCAACCTTCGGCACTCCTGGATGTGGACTACATATCTCGTGATGTTTTGCCAGCATTATGTTTGTAAGAGCCTTCAAGGGAGATGTAGTCCAGAACATCTGGTGTGCCTAAGGTTGTCTTCTTCTGCAATAGACTATCGTCCCACATGCTAAATGCAGTTCAAATGAACATAGGGATCCAGCTGACATCCAGCTGACGTCTTCTCTCTGAATAAATCGATGGAGAAATGTAACTACAACTTCCAGTGTGACAATGAGCCCCGGTGATGGAAACGCCCATATGTGGTGAAATAAGGGCTTAAAAGTGGGAAATAGTGAAATATTCCCACTAGTATTTGTGCTGCCTTTAAAGTAAAGTGAGATCAATCAACCTATGTGTGATAAAAAGAGGTCAAGGACTACTTTGCCTTTAGCATCTATGCATTTCGTTCAGCTCAGCGAACATTTTCAAGATGAACATGCGCACTCAGTTGGAAAGAGTGTTCCTATACGCAGCCAATTCAAGTCGTAACCAATTCAAGAACTGAAACAGTTGCGTTCATAGACTGCTTTAATGAATCGTTACATTGCCATAAAATTTCCAAGAGAAAAAAAGACACTCCAATACTATGTAACAGTTTCTTATATACTTCGTAAACATAAAACACCAACAGCAACTGAATCGTGTCCTGTAATTCTTCTTCCTTTAAAAACTACAAAGAAATAAAAAAAAGAAATAGCCCAAAATTCTAAATATCCCCCATATTAAAATTCCATAAAATAATAAGATTAAATTACTATATCTCATATAACAAGGCTATCAATCATTGAACCCTTTAGGGGCATAGTATCAAAATTGAATACGGTCCAGACTTAACAGTCTAGTGCTATTCTTTTTTGTTTTATCGGCTTCCAGTTAAACTGACGATAACATTGAACTACTGACTAAATTATTGACTTTTTGGCATAGTGTGACTTCTCTGTCACTACACTTTGAGTGACCCAGCAATTAGATCCTAAACCAGCTAATACAAAATGGAGCAAGCCTCTAATGTACATCTCCCGTTCTTTAATATGTCGCATTCATGAGCTGATAGAAATGCTTCCACTCCTGGGAGGATACAAGTTATTCAAAATTAGTATGGTTTTATTTTGCCTTTGCTTAAAAGTTAACTCTGGGGATTATTTACTACTATGTGAGTTGGCTCACACCAAGGAGACCTCACGTTTTATTATTTGTTGATGAATTGCCACTTGGTATTTTCACTGAAATCCTCTCACTCCATCTTCTGCCAAAGATAAACCTCAATGGATCCCTCATTAAGTTCAACTCTTTTTATAATCTCTAAAAAGCTCCAAGGATATCAATTTGTTTGTGTGCCACTCAGGTTCTGAAAGACCATTTGCTTTGTGAGATCTATTGAGAATTCTAAAAAAGCTAAAAAAAAAAAAAAAAAAAAAAAAAGAACCGAGGCAGGAAACACACACATAGTATTCCAAACCCCCATGTCTATTTGTGAAATAATTCTATTTTTAAACAAAAATCCCAATGTATACACTGAAGGATAAATTGCTAAATCACAAGTAAAATAAAAGCTGATTCATTCTTCAAGTACTAAAAATGCTTAGAATGCTCAGTCATTAAAAACAAAACAAAATAACAGCTCTCAAACATGTGGAAAACCATAATATTGTTGCCAAGTGCTATAAATTGACATTGTGTCGCAATCACATGTAACAGACCTCCCGCATATAAAAATCTGGAAGGAACTTGTTTGAGAAACTTGTAGTCTGTTGGGGCTGCATTGAGCTTGGCAAGAGCATGTGTTCTGTTTGTGTTTGTTTAGGCAAGATGGAGGCCAATGCCATTATAACGTTCTATGTGCTCCTACAGTGCATTATATTCACTCCCTACCATATCATAATAACATTTTATATACAGTGTACATTACTATCCTTCTCTCAGAGGCATAGTGAAGTGTGTGGGGGGGGGGGGGGGGGGAGTGTAGAGAGAGGAATGTGTCAGTGGCCATCAGGTTGAGTGGAGCACAAGAACCATTTTACTTTTTCTGCCTCCACTGAAGCCACAGTTGCTGCAGTCCTTCCCTCTCCATTTTATGGGTAACTAAGCAAATTTTAGAATCGATGTCAGTTTACATATGGTTGCGTCACTCTGGGACCAGCAGCTGCCTTTCCATTAGATAAAAAATTGCTTCACTGTCGAGAGGGCAGGACTGCGAGATGATATGTGATGGAGGCTTCAGTGGTGGCCGTGTTATCATGAGGAAGCAGAGCAGGGCTGAATAAGCCCACCAAAAAATGGGAAATTTCCTGGTGGGCCACTGTAGCTGGGGGTCTTCTGCCTGGGATTAATTATTTTGTTTTTTTAATAAACCTGTAGAGGAGCTTTGAGGAGCTTCATAATATTGTAACTCCACGCAATTCACAAAGGTGAATGCCATCGGAACTAGTGACGGCGCAAATTCCATCCCTTACACCCCCAGATGTGAAGACCCAGTGCTGGCCCAGGAAGGCAGCTGGTAAGAGTCAGAAGTTATGGGACTGCTGTGTGTGTGTTGGGGTATGTGTTGTTGGTATGTGTAGTGTGTTACCAGGGCCGGTGCAAGGATTTTTACTGCCCTAGGCAAAACAAAAATTTGTCGTCCCCCCCCCCCCATGAGACATCACAATGCCCCACCCATATGACCTGCCATATGAACTAACACCAGTGCTGCACACAGTGTGTTTACATTAAAAAGCCTGCAGGGACAGACTATAGATACCAGAACCACTTCATTAAGCTGCAGTGGTCTTGGGGACTATAGTGTCCCTTTAATGTGAGGTAAATTAGAGATAGTGTCACGAATAATATAATAGATTGCCTACTTACAAGATGAGGATAGTGATGGACTCTGGCTGCAGTTTGGCTCCACTGGTCTGGTGTAGAACAGAATCTCTGGAGGCTGTTTATAACTGTGGTCACAAAATTCAATGTTCTGGGAGAACAGGAAGCAGCTCAATTTTTGGGGGGCCCCTTACACAGCTCATGGTCTGACGGTGAGTATGCCCATAAGGCCCACTTTTAAGTCTACCTACATGTTCCACCCATTGGTTCGCTCACAGGGAGTGGAGTGTGTAGGGGACATGTTATGTGTTATTGTAGAGGATCTAATATGTGTGCTTATGGAATGTAGTGTATAAGGATACCAGTTTGTGTAGGTGATGCAGTGTGTTTGTGTGTAGTGGAAGCAGTGTGTTTTTGTGTAAGGGATAGAAACCAGTATGTGTTTGTGTATAAGGGATGTATTGTGTGTTTCTGGTTGTGTGTAAGGGATGCATTGTTTTAATCTGTGTTTGTATGCATAAGGGATGCAAGGTGTGTTTCTGTGTATGTAAGGGATGCAGTGTGTGTGTCTGTAAGGGGTGTATTGAGTTTGTGTAAGAGGTGCATTGTGTTTCGGTGTGTGTGTAAGAGAAGCAATGTGTGTTTGCATGCGTGTTGAAGCGATGCATTGTGTGTTTCTGTGTATGTGTGCAAAGGATGCATTGTCTTTGTGTGTAAGGGTTGTATTGTGTGTGTGTGTAATGGATGCATTGTGTGTTTCTCTTTGTGTAAGGGAAGCATGTTGTGTTTCTGTGTGTGCGTAAAGTGAAAGAGTTCCCTGTCCTGCCCCCTGTCCTATAGAGCGCTCACTTCTGTCCCTTAGAGCTCTTCCCTGTCCCTTAGTGGTCTCTACTCTACTCCCATTCCCTCCCTCCCTTAGTGGTCTCTCCTCTTCTCCCCAACTTTACATTAGTTGTCTCTCCTCTCCCGCCCCCTTTCCATTAGTGGTCTCTCCCCCCACCCTCCCCTAGCGGTCTCTTCTCACCCCCCCTCTCCTAGTGGTCTCTCCACCAACCCCTCTCTCCCTTAGTGGTCTCCCCCCCCCATTCTCCTCACCCTCCCTCCCACGTTCTCCTCACCATTCACCTCCCTTAGTGGACTCTTCCCCCCCACGTTCTCACCCTCCCAAGTTCTCCTCACCGCCCACCTTCCTTAGAGGTCTCTGCTCTCCCCCTACCCTCCCTTAGTGGTCTCTCCTCACCCCCCTTCCCCTATTGGTCTCTCCACCCCCCCCTCCCAGGGCTGGCGCGTACATAAGGCGGCACAGGCGGCCGGCCGCCTTAGGGTGCACCGGCCCGGGGGCGCAAATGTCGGGGTGACCGGCAGGAAGGAAGCGCACAGCTCCCCTCTCCTGTCGGTCAATTCTTGTAGCGTGGCCGAGCGCCAACTGCAGTGCCGCGGACTGTGTAGAGGGGGCGGGGATATGAACACGTCATATCCCTGCTCCCTCTGTAGCACACAGCGCGGATGGCGCCCTGCAGGGGCAGAGCTATTACCGGCCACCTTCTTATCGGAGGGGAGGAAGTCATGTCCTCCAAAGAAGACTGAAACAGGAGAAGGCAGAGAGGAGGGGGGCTGGGCAGGACCAGCTCCTCCAACTCCCAACTTCCTCAGGCAGCACTTTGGATCCCAGGTAAGCCACCCTCCTGAAACTGTCTGTCAGTGTGTCTGTGTGTGTATATGTCTGTCTGTCAGTGTGTGTGTATGTCTGTCAGTGTGTGTATATATATGTCTGTCTGTCAGTGTGTGTGTGTGTGTGTATATGTCTGTCTGTCAGTCAGTGTGTGTGTGTGTGTGTGTGTGTGTGTGTGTGTGTGTGTGTGTGTATGTCTGTCTGTCAGTGTGTGTGTGTGTATATGTCTGTCTGTCAGTGTGTGTCTGTCAGTGTGTCTGTCTGTCTGTCTATCATTGTGTATATCTGTATGCCTGTCAGTGTTTGTGTGTATCTGTATATGTATGTATCTGTGTGTCTGTCTATCTGAATGTGCGCCAGTGTGTGTATCTGTGTGTATGTGTATCACAGTGTGTGCGTGTGTGGCAGTGTATGTGTATATGTGCATATATCTCAGCATTCAAACACCAACACTACACACAAATAAACACCTGTATACAAACGTCAACATAACATACAAACACACCCCTGCATTCAAATGTCAACACTACATACAAACACACCTCTGAATCAGACACCAAAATTATATATAAACACACACCTGCGTTCAAAAACCAACACTACACATAAATGCATGCTTGCATTCAAACGCAAACACTACATACAAACACACCCCTACAATCATACAAACATACTCCATACAAACACATGCTTACAGTCAAACACACAAATACTGCTCCGTGCTAAATACAATCCTGCAAGCATGGGGAATTGGTAGAGCCCCAGCTTTCAAAGCATTGTTGAAGTTGCACGACAGATGGGGATCTATCTTTTAGCCATCCTGTGTACATACACAGACTGTCATACAGAGACATACAGTCTGTATGTCTCTGTATGACGGTCTGTGTATGTATTCAAAAGGAATAAACACAGGCAACACTCCAATAGTAAGGATGGTATATTTATTGATAGGTGAACCACCCCAAAGAAAGTGCGATGTTTTGTCTCAGCAGAGCCTTATTGCATGAGCTGAAACGTCACACTTTCTATGGGGTGGTTCACCTACCAATAAATATACCATTCTTACTATTGGAGTGTTGCCTGCATTTATTTCTTTTGAAGACTTTACTGGTGGATCCAGCGATGTCCACCTGACACGGAGCATCCACCACTGTGGATGACCGGAGCATTTACACGGTATCAGTGTGCAGGGTTCTTTGTTTGTCTGTGTATGTATGTCTCTATATGCCTATCTCTATGTTTCTTTATGTCTGTGTCTGTATTTCTGTGTGTGCCTGTATGAATGTATGTCTGTGTTTGTACAACAATGTACCTGTATGTGCAGATTGTATGACTGTTTGTTTGATTGTGTGCCTTTTATGACTGTGTGTCTGTATATCTTTGTGACTGTGTGCCTGAAGAATTATGTCTGTGTGCTTGTATGGTTGTGTGTCTGTATGTTTGTGTATTTGTGCATGTATGTATTTTTGCCTGTATCTATGTCTATGTGGGAGAAAAAGAGAGATAGATAGGGGCCGGGTGGAAGAAAGAGACAGAAAGGGGCTGGCGGGGAAGTAAGAAATACAGAGGGGTTGTAGGAGACACACTAAAGTGGGGTGTAAGGTACAAAGGGGCCAAAGGGATAAGACATTCAAGAGAGTGGATATGCAACACTAATGGGGGTAAGAAATTCAAAAGGGTGCTACGAGACACAGAGGTGAAGATGCATTGTTTATTTTTTTTGGGGGGGAGGTGTCAAAATGCATCTTCGCCTGTGTAGTCAAAAATCCTAGCACCGGCCCTGCCCCCTCCCTCCCTTAGTTGTCTCCCCCCCCCATATTCTCCTCACCACCCCCACCCTCCTACGTTCTCCTCACCCCCTCCTTTAGTGGACTTCCCCCCCACCACGTTCTCCTCACCCCTTTCCCTTAGTGGTCTCTGCTCTCACCTCCCCTCCCCTAGTGGTCTCTCCACCAACCCCTCCTTCCCTTAGTGGTCTCCCCACAATTCTCCCATTCTCCTCAACCTCCCTCCCACATTCTCCGCACCCCCCTTCTCTTAGTGGACTCTGCTCTCACCCCCTCCCCTAGTGGTCTCTCCTCCACCCCTCCCTCCCTTAGTGGTCTCCCCACTCCCCCCCATTCTCCTCACCTTCCCTCCCCCGTTCTCCTCACCACCCTGGCCCTTAGTGGACTCTTCTCACGTTCTTCTCACCCTCCCACGTTCTCTCCTCCTCGCCCCATTTTCCTCCCCCCCCCACCCTGTGTTCTCACCTCCCCTTCCCTGTGTAGTGTGGCCAAGCTCCTCTCCGGTCTGCCGTACAGGAGCTTCTGTTTCCTGTACCCGGCCGGACTGACAGGAAGTGCTCACTGAGTTCCTGAGTTCCTGAGGTGAGGAGAGAGGCAGTGCTGCAGCCGCCTGAGGCTCTCTATAGAGCGCTCATGCGGCTGCAGCATTAGAAGGGCCGGCGATGAGGGGACAGGGCGCCCCCTTCTAAGTGAGCCCTAGGCAGCTGCCTCGGTCGCCTTATAGGAAGCACTGGCCCTGTGTGTTACTGTATCTGTGTGTGTATCAGTGTATGTGTGTCTGTGTGTATGGCCCAGTATTTGTCAGTGTATGTGTGCCTGTTTTTGTGTCAGTGTGTATAACAGTGTCTGTGTACCTGTGTGTGTCGCGTGGATAACAGTGTGTGTCAGTAAATATGTGTGTGTCTGAGTTAGTGTATGTCAGTGAGTATGCCGCTGGGTTCAGAAATAAACGTTTTCCTTTGGGGGGGTTTCATGGTGGCACAACTTACAGACATGCACCTAAGCACCACATGAACGTGTTCCATCTCTGCCTACTATGCGCACTGTGGCTATGTTCTATTATCTATTCTAGATTGCTGTTGTGTACATATCCCTTTGGACCCAGTTAAGTAATTTATCCACTTGGAAGATCCTTGTGCCATTTGTAAGTTGTGGATGCTGTTGATGGGTACTATAGTATTATATTTTACACTTTGAAGTGATTCCAGCTATCATACCCAACAGGGGTTTCTTTCTGTAAGTTGTTACATTTTGGACACATTCTATATTGTTTTTAAAAGCTACTATTTATACACTGTTCATTTGAAGAGTCATTGTTACAATCATTTCCAGCACAGTGCATGACTTTGGCACTGTACCATTGCTACTATTATATACCAGCATCTCCCTTGGCATTAGAGACTGTTTATAATATCCATCTATTTTTTTTATATTTATTATTTTTGCAGTGCAAAAAAGGTTGAACACGCTTCACAACAGCAGGAGCAAGCGAAGAATAGTATACAATGGAAACATTTTTGTGGCATGCAGTATCAGCACAATTTTTGTTAGTAAAGTCACGCTAGGTAGATATATTAGGACGCTGGCTTAGTAAATACAATAGGTACAGCTGCATTGGTAGTGAGTAACAAGTGAGAAACAGTGTGGTAAAACTATGTGATAAGACTATATGATAAAACAACTGAGCGTATCTTTGCACACCTGACGTGCTGTATATGCTATATGTGCAAGTTGTCGCATGATGTGCGACAGACATATGTGGTAAATGCTGGAATAAGCATATAATCTTTAGGTTGGAACTGGTTACGCGTAGATATTGCGCAAATTAAAGCCAACGGTGTCAGGGTCTTACCTGGGTTGGGAGTCTGTAGCGCAGATATGTTGCTCACCCTTGCAGATAAGCACAGGCCTAGGTGGTCAGGTAAGAATTCACCTGGCCTGTGGGTCTGTGCACGGGGGCTGTGCAGGATGAAGTACCAAGTCGCAGGACAGGCAAGGACTGAACCAGCAGAATTGTCGAGGGATAGCCAAGGTCAAAGAATGCCAGAGGACAGGAACAACGAGGAGTAGCCGAAGTCAAGGGATGCCAGAGGTCAGAATAAACGTAGTCAGAAGCCGAGGTCAATAATCAGTAGCAGATAAAACAACAGGAACACTGGTACGAAACACACAACAGGATCAAAGACTTGACGCTGAGCACAGGGTGAGGCTGAGTTTAAATACCCTGCTGATGTCTGATCAGGGTCAGGTGAAGCACAGCCAAGTCAAGGTGCAGCCCCCAGTGTAGTAGACATGCCAGGATGAACAGGACCGGAATCAGTTGTCACTGTATAAAGCTGCTGTGGCTCAGAGGTAGGAAGCAGGACCAGGACTGAGAAGTTCCCCGGTTCCAGTCCCCTGTTGGGAACTCCAGGAGAGACCACTTCTGTCCGTCTGTCTGCCATGGTGAGAACCGTGACAAGCGGGTGCTGTAATCACTGGGACCAAGTTATCAAGGCCTTTTTACGTTTCAGCATTTAGGCATGAGGGTGCAGTTAGTTAGTACATACAAGGCTCACTCTGGCAGTTCTCAATATTGTGAAAGTCCAGTGTACTTGTAGGAGGTCCTAGGTCACTCTCTTGCAGACTTGGGCTCATATGCGGGTACTAGGCATCTATTAATCCGGCTGTCCCTTGTGTAGAGGCTCTTCACCCAATTCCCTGTCTGGGCCCTGCTCGGGACTGGTTGCGGGATCTATCTGGGGAAGCCCCGCCTCCAGCCCCTTTCCAAGTCGGTGATTGCTGTAGTGAGGTAGTGCGCAGAGGTGGCGGCCCGTTGGGGGTGAGGTAACTGTGCCCTCCAGCCCCAGGCCGGTGAGGAGGCCGACATCTTCTTGCCACGGACCCGGCAGTCCAGATGGGCCTGGTCCCTCCCGGGTGGGGAGCGGTGGTGGGTTCCGATGGTGTGTCGATGCCTATGGCTGTGGACCCTCCGTCGATGTGAATGATGTCTTAGGGTCAGCCCCCCAAGGGGGTCTCCTGCGCTCCCCGGATCGCACTCCTTCGCGCCTTCGTACGTGGTTGGGGCTGCAGCTGTGCTACCTGGTGCCCCAGAGCTCTCCAGAAGTGCCTAAAGTGCTCATCAATTCGCTATAGGAGTCGCTCTATGGGGCAACAAGGGGACAGTCCTGATTGCACGCTGGTATCGTCTCGAGGGTAAGTCGCCACTGCCATCTTGATTCAGGTTGCTGTTCTCCGAGTGAGTTAGCAGTGAGGCCTGTAGATTGCTTCTGGGCCACGGTGTGGATTACAAGGTAAGTGCCATGGTGGCCCTTTGTGATAGTCCAGTGGGGACTGGGATAACCCCCGCCGGTCCAAGGGGGGAAGGGGTGGGGGTAGCAGTTATTCCAGACGTTTGTGTTGCTTGTGAGCAGGGAGATTGGCCGCCTCTCCTCCGCTCTGTTACAGCAGGTCGCAGTATTGGATCGCTGGTCCCCAGCGGGTATTAGACTTTGCTTAGGTTTTAGGTCACTTTGTTGGACCCCCCTTAGTAGTGTGGTTCTCGTCAGTGTGTTAGAATTGCTGGTTTACCAGGGTTAAAGTCCTAAATTCAGCCCAATTTGCAGGAGCTCAGGACACACACGTCTGCTCTGCTTGATGGCTAGGCTCCGCCCCCCATATCCATCTATTTTAGGCAAGCATGTCAAACTTGCGGCCCATGGACTGCATGCGGCCCACAATAAATATATTTGTGACCCGCCTGCACTGGAGCCGCTTTGTGCTGTGGCTGCAATTCCCACAGCCACTGGAGGGCAGAGTATGAAATTAGAGTGGTGGGAGTGGGGCAGTGTATTCAATTAGAGTGGAGGGAGGAGAGGCAGTATATTAGATTAAGGGGCAGTGTATTAGAAAGAGGGGAGGGGGCAGTGCTTTGGGTCTGCATGGAGGTGCTGAACACTCCCCATGGAGATGCTGATTGGCGGGGCGGCTTTTTGCCACACATGCACAATAGTCTCCCAATGCTTTCCTATGGGAAAGCATTGGATTGGCTGAGATCATCAAGTTTGATCTCAGCCAAAGTGAAGAACGGACTCATAGGACTTCAAAATCAACAAGATTAAATCATTTGTTTTTTTTTTACAGCTGTGCAACAGCATACATTCACCATTTCAGTCCCATTACTAAACATTTCTTAATATGTCAAGGTAGTTGGACTGAAACATTGGTTATATTAAAATGCACGTCTCCTTAAAATAAATCAGCTCTTTTATTTACTTTGAAACCCTACGAGCATGAGGACGTCCAGTGTCAGTTAGGCATCTTTTTTATACTGTACTTTTCTAAATAAACCTACGTTTCTATGAAAAACGAAGTTTTTGTTTTTTTTGCGGCCCACATAAACTGATACCTTGTTTATTTGGCCCGTGTTAGCCTTTGCGTTTGACATGCTTGATTTTGAGTGTACTTCCATACCAATATTTATGGCTGCATTTTTTTTTTTTTTAATTTCTTTATTTTTTCCCAGCTCATTGGTGTGAAAGGGACAGAGCATGGTTTACATACAAACATGTTCAAACAGTAGATAACAGTTCGATAATAGCATTTGAACTAATCATGATGTAACAGGCTGGCCAGTGAGCTGAGGGTTTTGTGAATTTGATGAATTGCTAGTGTCTAGTATTTGTGGTCTTGCATGTGTACGGTCTGTGACTTAGGTGTTACTAGCAGGTGAGGGGACGGTCCACGCAGTTGGGATTCTCAACCTTCAGTATGTATTTGCTTGGATAAGGGGGTGCTCCAGACAGAAGGATGCAGGACCAATTATGTCTGCATTTTGTTTTTAATGTCTTTATGTTAATTTTGGCACACATCCAATGTCAGTAATCACGTATTATATTATCTGGTTTTAGTTGTTGTAACCCCTTAGTGACCAGGCCATTTTTTAATTTTATTACCGTTAAGGACCAGGGCTCTTTTTACATTTCTGCAGTGGTTGTGTTTAGATGTAATTTGCCTCTTACACATTTACTGTACCCATACATATTATATACCATTTTTCTCGCTATTAAATGTTCATTCTAAAGATACCATTATTTTAATCATATCATATAATTTACTAGAATAAAAAAAGTAAAATATGATGAAAAAAAAAAAAAAAACACAGCTGGCCATCATGCACCCATGTCCCAGTTGCAACATGTCTGAAGCCGACCAATGTAATTCACCTCCATCAAACTGTATGTTTTTGAAAAGTACACACCCTAGGGCATTTCACATGGTGGCATTTCAACACTTTACATGCACTAATTCTACCACCAGTCTCTGTCAAACGTTTTTGTGGTGTTATTTTTCACTCACACATTCTACTTTGGGCATAGATTCTAAGCTCCTGTTAGGTGTTACTGCCAAAGGACACACCAATATGTACTCGGCATCATCTCCCGAGTACAGCGATAATACCCATGCATACGTTTGTCGGGTTCACTGGGGGGTGCAAAGCAAAATGTCTGATATGCATTTTTAAAATTTTACATATCTTGTTTGCCTATCTTCCTTTTGGGGGCCTTATCAGATATCCCAATGTATTTTCTTGCCATGAGCGTGCATATATTTGAAAAGTTGACACCCCACAGTAGTTGAAGAACGTGTGTGGAGGTAACTGTTCAATCCTCAATTTTACACATGCACACCACTTTTTGACTGTGATTTAGGAGAGCCCGTTGTTGATTATTGCAAGAACACACCCCGGGTTGTTTTCTGCAAGGCCTCCTTAGGACACCCATGCCCCCCATGCATAGGTTTGCCAGGATTTTGGGAAGGTACGGTTACAATTGTATGACTTACAATTTGAGCTGAAATTGAGAGTATTTCTTTTGATAGGCCTATCTTTAGCTTGGGGCTTATCACATACCCCAGTTTTATATATCGCCAAAAAAGGGTACATACTTGAAACATAGACACCCCGAGGTATTGCATGTGGAGTGCTTTGATGCAACTTTTTTTTAACCAGACAAAAAATAAAAAAAGTTGAAGAACGTGTGTGGAGGTAACTGTTCAATCCTCAATTTTACACACGCACACCGCTTTTTGACTGTGATTTAGGAGAGCCCGTTGTTGGTTATTGCAAGAAAACACCCTGGGTTGTTTTCTACGAGGCCTCCTAAGGACACCCATGCCCCCCATGCATAGGTTTGCCAGGATTTTGGGAAGGTACGGTTACAATTGTATGACTTGCAATTTGAGTTGAAATTGAGAGTATGTCTTCTGATAGGCCTATCTTTAGCTTGGGGCTTATCACATACCCCAGTTTTATTTATATCGCCACAAAAGGGTACATACTTGAAACGTAGACACCCCGAGGTATTGCATGTGGAGTGCTTTGATGCAACTTTTTTTTAGCCAGACAAAAAATAAAAAAACTTGAAGAACGTGTGTGGAGGTAACTGTTCAATCCTCAATTTTACACACGCACACCGCTTTTTGACTGTGATTTAGGAGAGCCCATTGTTGGTTATTGCAAGAAAACACCCCGGGTTGTTTTCTGCGAGGCCTCCTAAGGACACCCATGCCCCCCATGCACGGGGTAAATGTAAGAAACCCCACCCCCCAAAAAAAAAAAAAAGACACCAAAAAAAAAAACTGAACGGCAAATTAAAAATGGACCAGCGTGTGGTATCGTTTGAAGCAGTCGCCAATGCAGAGTCCAGGCTGTCCAGGGCAATCAGGACAGTAATATACACTATCTTTTCTCTGCCCCCTCTTAGAACAGACCCTGCATCTTTTTGGGGGATTCTGCTTTGCCGCAGTAGGGGGAATTTTAAAAATAAAATGTGTAGCCCCAACTCTGCTCTCTCCCATCACCGCCCGGGGAGCAGGTGCATCACGGTACAAAATCCCCGAAATGATCTGGAGCTGAAACTGTAAAAATCTCAGTTGCATCCCGGGGTTTGCTTTTTTGAACAACAAGAAAGCGTTGTGGGTTGCAATCTTCATTAGGTAGATTGCAACCTTTTTGTACCAGGCCCTTGTCTTTCGTAAAATTAGGTAGGGCTGCAGCAGCTGATCTGTTAGATCAACCCCACCCATATGACGGTTATAGGCCTTGATGCACACTGGCTTCCTCGTTCTCTCAGCTCTGCCACGTACAGGGACCTCCACAGTCCCCTCAGTGTGGATGGTGGTAAGAAGGTACACATCCTTCTTGTCTCTGTACTTAACTGCCAACAGCTCCTCTTGGTGCAGAGCTGAGGTCTCCCCCCTTCGCAGCCGGGTGCGTGCAAGTTGTCCTGGGAAACCTGTGCTGTTCTTTTTAATTGTGCCGCAAGCTACTGTATCAAAACAGTACAGTTGCTTGAACAAAGGGACACTTGTATAAAAAATGTCAGTATACAAGTGGTACCCTTTGTTCATCAGGGGGAATATCAGGTCCCAGACAATCTTGCCACTGGTTCCCATATGTTCTGGGCAACCTGAAGGGTCAAGGTGGCTATCCTTTCCCTCGTACACCCAGAAGGCCTGAGTATACCCAGTCTCGCTATCACAGAGCTTATACATCTTTACACCATACCTAGAGCGCTTGGAAGGAACATACTGCTTGAATCCCAGCCTTCCCTTATACTTCATCAGGGATTCATCCACGCATATATTCCTTCCAGGTGTATAAGCCTCTTCAAACCTGGCAGCAAAGTGGGTAATCAGGGGGCGGATTTTATACAGCCTGTCAAACTGGGGATGCTCCCTAGGGGGGCACTGGCTGTTGTCGCTGAAGTGCATGAAATGCAGAATCATTTCATACCTCTTCCTCGACATACATTGGGAGTAAATGGGGGTAGAGCAGATGGGGCTACTGCTCCAGTAGGAGCGGATGGAGGGCTTCTTTATGATGCCCATCAGCATAGTCAATGCCCATTTTTTCATATATATTATTATATATGCACTGAGTGCCAGGACCCCTCAAGGCACTCATCACATGCAGAGCATCACTGCTATACTATCAGAGCTTCCAGAGCTCAAAATAGGTGCAGACGTACCAGGTACGTCCAAGGTCATTATGGACTGTTTTCTGCCAGACGTACCTGATACGTCCGCGGTCAGGAAGGGGTTAATAGGCTTTGCACACTTTGAGAAATCCCTTTTGTTGGAGGGTGTGTGCCTATACCATTAATATTTACAGTATATTTACATCATTCATGGTTCGGCAATAGGATTTTGGTCCATGTTGCATTTACCCTTATTAGTCTGTTTATTTTAGCCTTGGGTGGGGGCCTTGTTGACTAGTGCAGATCAGTGTACAGGTTTTTTCACTTATCCTTTTTCTATCCCCTACTATTTCTGGAACTAGAAATAGCATCTTTGCCATTTAATTTTTCCATACCTTGCATAAGAACGGTCATGACTAAGATATATTCATAATAGAAAATTGCAACTGTCACGAATCCTGCTCCATCTGGACTCTCCTGTAGGGCATGCAAAGTGTGTAACTCTGGTGTCGATTTTGATCACTCCCCAACCTTTTTGGATTTGTATCATTTTTGGCAATGCAGTAGACTGTGTCATTCCAGCGACATGACACAGTCATTGTAGATATATAACTTTTTTATTTAATTTTTTTTTGTATTCTTTATTTTTGTCTGCAGAGAAGTACAAATAGCCTTGCAAGGCCACAATAGCATTTGCAAGCGCAAGATACGTCATACATAATGTTTACATTGCCTCGATCAGAATGCACATTTTTGTTATTAACAAGATTATTACAGGCTAAGTATGTGCGTCCAGGTTTCCAAACTGCATTGAAGGCTCAAAACTAGGTAGACCATCTGGACTTTAAGGGTAGATTAGGTAGATAATACATAGATTACAGAAAATGAATTATCTGCAGTACAAACATGTTGGGTGAACATGTCTAACTATCAGGCATTATACACATAGATTATAGGCAGGTTAGGTGATATATAAATCAGGCTGAATTAGCTAAACTAGGTGAGTGTAGTTTAAGTGAAACCGCAATAGATTAAATAAAACCTGCCAGCTATGCCATTGAGGAATGTACACCGAGGCTACTGATGGAAGACATATGTCAGGAAAAAAACAAAGACAAAAAAACAAGCTTGCAGTGTGTTAACACCCCCGAATCCCCCACAGCAGGTGATTGTATGGTGATGCCCCAAGTTGAGTTGAAAGGCTGGTGATGCATAAATGACAGTAATGTAAGCTAGTCCAAGACAAAGTCAGCTGTATGGTGGTTGTAGACAGGAGAGACCCATATTTGACAGGTAGAGTTCACTTCAGCCGATACCCGCTATTGGTCTGGTACCATCCTGCTGCCGTCCAGATGATTCCAAGTGGTGCTGTGCTAACACCGATGTGTAGTGGGCTAGATACAAAAGAAGGAGCGGTATCTTGCAATGTGTGCCAGCCGCCCAGACAGGCCTAGGGGTAAGTTTTCTGGAATTAAGTGGTGTTGGCTGGTTCTGTGCCGTGTCCGCTGGCTCGCTGTATCTCCGCAGTGACACTGATCCAGCAAGTGCCAGGGTATTGGTATACTGCTGCATTTCTGCTGATTAGGCTGCCGCAAAAGTGTAGTTGGCATCCGCCAGGAATCTGTGTGGCTTGTATCCCGTGAGGAGGGAGAGGTAGCGTTCTCCTTGTTGTTAACTTTGGCTTTGTGGTCGCCAACATTTTAGTGAGACTCGTGATCTGAGCAGTGGTATGGCCTTACTTTGGGGCTGTGGGGTCTCTGTTGTGGTAGTAGCTGCAGGGAGTCGACCGGGATCACCCCCACTGGCCCAGAGGAGGAGGAACAGGGGCCGGGTCCACAGGGCTGTTGAAGTCCAGCGTGATGCAGTCAGGCAGAATAGCAAGGCAGTGGCCATCCGCCCCACTCACTGCCTGAGTAGGCATCATCCAGTAAGGATGACCAGTTTCTCCCTGAGGGACTAAAACAAGAGTTGCAAGCCTCTCCTCGGGTCCAGTGCTCCCTCGTGTACAAGACCACAGCTGCAGGTCTTCAGGTATGTGCAGGATCAACTTTTGTAAGCTTAAAAGTTGGACGATTGTTAGAGCAGTTGTTTCTTGCAACCTTTCAGCAGGGCGGTCCGGCCCCGCCCCTCAACTTATTTTTTTAAGCATTCCTTCTGGTACTGACAATTGGAAAATGCACTACTTCAGGGTTGAGAACCAGCAAATCCTCGGTGAGAATCATATCACCAGTGCGTTCATCTTGAGCAGAGGGTGCTGTTCAAAAAATATTTAGCTTTTAAAGGTTTAAAGTTTTTATGAAATACACTATGTTCTTCTTTTTTTAATTACATGTATTATTGGAATTAAGACTCTTGATTGTCTACATATATCCACTTAGTGGGGATCATACCACCAGATGCCTTAAACACTGAGCTAAGGTTACAATCTATTTTATTTCATACTAAAACATCACAGTTTTAAACTATTGCATGGTATATTTCTTTTGAGGATTTGTGTCATATTTACTGGTGGTCCAACTGTTGGCGAGTACTAGGAATCTCCCATCTGTTGTTGGATACAATGCACTGCATGCTAAAAATCTTAGAGCTGGTCATAAACTCAAACAAATGTGAGTGAACATTCTTCAAGTGCACTTTTATTATAGTCCCTCAACAATCTGTACTATTATTATTATTATTTTTTATACATACCTGTGGAATTTAGAATACAAGAATATTGTGGACTGTTTAAGCTGGACTATTACCTCTTTGATATGTTTTTTGGCGAACCTTGTGTGTTTTTTCTGCTGTATTTAGTTATACCTACATACATGCACAGACAAACACAAACACACACTTAGGCATACTGCAGATACACAAACAGCCAAACACTCACACAAAGTTTACTAGATACCATACAAACACTTTAATTAAGGCTTGCTGCTGTATCAGTGGTAATGAGGGAGATAAGGATAATTCCTATTTAGGAGCAGGCAAAGATTTCTGGGACATGACTCTATAGTTATACCCTAACTTGTTAAAGGACAACTGACACATTAACACTACTTACTCATTGAATAATACTTTCATCAAAGTATATTTTTAAATAAGGTATATGTAAAAAAAAAACAACAACAAAAAACAACAACTCATCCCTACCTTTAGTATATGACATGATATGCAGGAAGAACTTACTGTCGGTTTTCAAACACTGTCTGACCCAAGGTGCATGTATATGGCTAAAGGATTGTGTCATATACTAAAGGTAAGGATGAGTTTTTCTTGTTTTTTTTTTGTTGTTGTTTTTTTTTTTACATATAATTCTTTAAAATAATATATTACCTTTCAAAACTTGATGGAAGGTTTATTATATTAAAAATAGTTTTGAGGTAACAGTTGTTATTTAATCTCTCACTGCACGGCACATTTTCTATCACTTTACAGTACAAAGGTGGGGAGGTTGTTTGTATGAATAGGTAAGATAAGTGTCATGGGTTTAGACCTGTGATATGTCAGAGCTTGTGGTGCATAATGTAATGGGAATATTGCAGTATCCTTCATGTTGAAGGTAATAAAAATATTTAATGTGTCTCTAAAACGTAAAAAAAGTGCATTAATACATTTCTCCTCTCCGTTAGGTCACTGTTAGCAAGAACCAACATAGAGTGATCTGCGCAAGGCATAGATCCTTATGGCTCCTCTCATCATCCCAATAGTGAAATATTGTGTAATATGTGACTTACAGAGTAGTCTGCAGTTTCCCTATTGCTTCTGTCAACTAATTATTTCCATTTTTCCTTAGAAAAATGCTTTCAAATATATTTATAAAAAAAATCATTAGCTATTAATAGAATGTTTTGCAGAGAGCCCACCTAGAAAGGACTCAAACTTGGAACATATTCATGTTTTCAAACTTTGCAGTGTGATGTTTATTCAGAGTAATCACCCAAATGATCTCTTGTGTTCATATTTATGTTGTATTATGCAAAAACACAATGATATTTCATTATGCAAAAACACGACACTGGATAGAGTATTGAAACATTCACAGTGTATAAAGTTACGAGGCGAAAACACATCTTGTCTAATGAACATCAAAATTATTCACTAACAAGCTGTAATACAGAGATGTCTATGTTCGCCCGAACTGGCAATCTTCTGGAATTTCGATTCCCTTTTCACTTAAACAAAACATTCAGATGTGCAGTCCTTCACATTTCGTAGGCATACGAGTATAGCCAATTTCTATGTTTAATAAGTCTTTCCTGATGAATACACTACTGAAAAAAGCTTGGTGATTTTTCTAAAAAAAGGGGGAAAAACAAGCAGAATTAGATGCATTAAAATGCAACAAAATGAAATCATTTTCTTTCGTTTATTTTGTAAGTTTGCCTTGTCCCGGATGAATAGAGGGAGATCTTAAGACATAATTTTTTTTAATTATTGTGAAAAACTATGGACAGATCTTTTAGTGTCTCCTGACATATTACCAGTTCAAGAGCCATGTCGTTAAAAGTTAAAAGCTCAGAGTTCTACCAAGAGCCTAAATACCCATCTTTTAAATGCCAAAAGCTGTAAAAATCGGGACTACCTATTAACTGCACATGGACACTGTAGACTATTTAATTTCCTCTTCTCACCGGGGCATCTTGTCAACTGAAGGTCAGTTTAACAAGGAACAAAAAGTTAATTTGAAAGGCCGGTGTAATTACCCACGGGGACCTTTTCATGGAGTAGGTTATGGTCACCCCTTTTGTTCAAACAGCAGGCGATTTCACCTACACGCTGAGTCTCATGTGTGTTACTAAACTCCCAGGGCTAGTGAAGGTTGTGAATGTTTTTGATAATTGTTTCAGCTTTGATATGCGCTAATTATACCCAATTCTTTTAGTCTGCTCTGATCAAAAACACATCTCCTGATCCCCAGGGCACAATGTCTTCGGTATTCCCTTTTGGTTTGAATTAACTTATAATTAGAAAAGCTACTGTAGACCTGGACAGAGATCCGTAAGCAGCATCATGCCTTAAGCAGCATTGTGTAGGATCTGGAAATGTACAGAAATGCACATATAAAGACTAGATTCTATCCAAATCTCCACAATGGGAGCAATTCACTGATTTAAGTTTTTGGACATTGCGTTCTTTAAACTTACACTGTTTGGTATTGCCAAGATGCAATCATAGACGTTGCTCTTTTAAAACTGTTATTTTGTCCTGTTTGAGGTGTTAGATAACAGGTTGCCGCGCCAATGGATTTGACGCACTGCGTATGCGCATGCAGTGACGTCACATGCTATTCTGTCTATGGACTACAGGTCCAGCTCTGGATTTGAAGTTCACCTGGGAGAAGTGTTGGCGGGTGGTGGTCTCAATAAGGGGGATATTCACTCTTTTCACTTTGGGGGCATTGTACACTGATAAAGGACCCTATGCACAAAACATTTGTTCTGTATATATGTTATATTTCCTCCATTGCATTTTGGATGCTCTAGCACACTAGGGATCCACAATTTTGCACGTACAGCTCATTTTTAATTACATCTTAATTTTTGTTACATCACAACTGACTTATCTGCTTGAACAGTATGGCTACCTTATGGCAGTCCAACTATAACTACAACAATGATTGGTTTGGTTGAGAGATCTTTTGCTGAAAACTATTTTGTTTTCACCAAAGTAAAGTGAAGTCTGATGTACTGACTATGTTCCCAACTCTGTTAATATTAATTATATATTTTCAGATGTTTCATAATCAACTGTAAGAACACAGTTGAATGTATTTAACTAGGGAGTCAAATAGGAACTAAATTATTTTAAGCTTAATAAAATGCAAAATAAGATGTCTTGTCTAACCTCTGTTGATTGCTATAACACAGTCCTTAATCTTATAGAATCCTTTCAAGCCTGGACTAAACAGTTGGCAAAGTTGGGTGATTAATTTTTGGGTTTGGAGATTAAGGAAGACTTCATTTATTTAAAAGAAACTTACAATGTGAGATATAAGCAGAACTATAAAAAAATAGTTATAGTTATAAGTTGAGACTGTTTCGATGTTGCAAAAGCATTTGATAAGGTAACCACAGGATGCTGGTTTACTCAGCCAGGGAACAAGACCTAGGGCATAATGTTCACATTTCGATAGAAAACTAGAAAGGACATGGATTTGCAACATTAAATAAATATATTTTCTGTGTCTGTCTAAGAACTATTGGAATTGCAACCCAAAGTATATTGAAGGCAGGTGTCCTCTTAACCCAAAACTCCATAGCCCTAAGCCGTCAACCCTAATCCTATGTCCTCCCTAATTCTAAAACCTTAACTCTAAACATCACCAATGAAACCCAATTCCAAGCACACCAACCTTAACCCTGACACCAACAACCCTAACCCTAGGCCTAGTGGCATCATTTTAAGATGGCAACAAAAACACGGGAGCTGCTAGGTTCCAGAAATACCTGGGGCTTCAGCCCAAGGGAAGACTTGATGACTTCCTACACTAACAGAGAGGTGGAGATATTTAATGACATACAGGTATACATTTTTCTCTAACCACGAACAGTGTGCTTCTTATGCTCTCTAGGGCCTCAGTGATAGAAACAACCAGGTGTTCAATGTGATCCGGCTATGCGATCTAACTATTAGAGATGTGTGCAGCAAAGTTATGTTCTTCAGAAGCCCCTTCTGATAGTCACCCGGGGATCACTAACCTTCCCCCCCTAAGTAGCCTGGCTGACCAATATACTACTGGCATTTCTTTTTATAATAAGTGGCTGCTTTAAATAGTAGCTGTCTGATGTAAAAATAAAAATAAAAAAAACAATAACTTACTGACCCCTCCACCAACTGTACAGGGCTAAAGACTCCCACATCCGAGGCTTCAGCCCCCCAAACCTACCCCTAGCAATGTCTATGGTAAAACACTGAACTCTCTGAGGACAGCACTATTTCAGTATTGCTTACTAGAGATGTCGCGAACATAAAATTTTCCGTTCGACTTCCGAAAATGTTCGCGAACGGGCAAACCGGGCGAACCGCCATAGACTTCAATAGGCAGGCGAATTTTAAAACCCACAGGGACTCTTTCTGGCCACAATAGTGATGGAAAAGTTGTTTCAAGGGGACTAACACCTGGACTGTGGCATTGTCACGGCAATATACCCCAACATGCAGGAATAGTCCAGATAGTCAAGAGACAAGAAAACAGGACTCGTCTTACCGGACCTTAGAATGGCCGGACTTAGACGAGTACAAGAAAAGACAGAGTCCAGAACAAGCCAAGGTCAAGGGAACGGAGAGACAGCGTAAAGTAGAACAAGCCGGGGACTGGTACAGAGGAGGACAAACCGGCGGATAAACAAGCAAGGATAAAGAGAGAACGGAGTCAGGAACAAAGCCAAGGTCAAGCACCAAAAAACCAACTGAACGAAACAAGCACTAAAGGGAACTGAACAGAAACCACGATAGGGCAAGGTGCAAAGGAAACAGGTGAGTGTAAATGCCCTATTGTTCACTTTGATTGGCCCCTGTTATATCCACGCCCCCAAAACGTGAGTGTATGGGGAACGTGGCATGACAGGGGCCAATGGGAGACTGATTCTAATTTTGTCTCCCACTGTCCCTTTAAGAACGCACCCGAGACGCGCGGCACGCTCTTAGTGTCAGGCGGGACACGTGACCGCTTCTCGCGGTCACTGCCCGCCTTCCTGATCTCGTCGTTGCAGGAGCAGGACCGCGCGCGGCGAGAAGAGAGGACCCCGGCCGGCCCCTGGAGAGGGTAAGTACTGCTACAGTACCCCCCCCTGAAGACACGCCCACCGGGCGGGGAGGAGCAGGCCTGGCAGGAAAGCGAGCGTGGAAAGAATGCACAAGGCGAGGAGCGTGAACAGCGCCAGCGGAAATCCAACTGCGTTCCTCAGGTCCATAGCCCCTCCAATGTACCAGATATTGGAGGCGACCCCGAAGAAAACGAGAGTCGAGTATAGCAGCCACTTCAAATTCCTCATGGCCCTCCACAGAAACTGGAGGGGGAGGAGGAACATGCCGAGTTGGACAGGAGGGGTTTTAACAAGGAGGTATGAAACACGTTAGGAATGCGTAGATTCCTAGGAAGATCCAAGGCATACGAAACAGGATTAACCACATGCAAGATACGAAAAGGACCAATAAAACGAGGAGCCAACTTCATAGAAGGCACACGAAGACGAATATTGCGAGTAGAAAGCCAAACCCGGTCCCCCACAGCATAGGATGGAGCCGCCCTGCGATGCTTGTCTGCCTGAACCTTCTGGCGCGCAGCGGAATCCACCAAAGAACACTGAACCTGCTCCCAAGTATTACGTAAACCAGCCAAATGTTCATCCAGAGCTGGCATGCCCTGTAAGGAGAATGCAGCTGGAAGAACCACGGGATGCCAGGCAATAAACAACGTAAAAAGGGCTGTTACCGGAGGATTCATGAGCAGCGTTATTACGAGCAAACTCAGCCCAAGGAAGAAGGTCAGCCCAATTGTTCTGATGGTGGGACACGAAACAACGAAGATACTGCTCTAGAGATTGGTTGGCACGTTCAGCAGCTCCATTAGACCGGGGGTGGTAAGCGGAAGAAAACGAGAGAGAAATACCCATCTCTGAACAAAATGCTTTCCAGAATCTGGAGATAAACTGGCTACCCCTATCGGACACGATCGAAGTGGGAATACCATGCAACCGAAACACCTCCCTGGCGAAGATAGAGGCAAGTTCCTTGGATAAGGGCAATTTGACAAGAGACACAAAATGAGCCATCTTAGAAAAACGATCCACTATCATCAGGATGACAGTTTTTACCATTTCAACAATAAAATCCATGGATAGATTGGACCAAGGCCTCTCGGGTATGGGCAGCGGATGCAAAAAAGCACAAGGAACTCTGTGGGAGGACTTCATACTGGCACAAGTAGTACAGGCATTAACGTAATCGGTGACGTCCTTGCGTAAGGAAGCCCACCAGAAATATCTAGAAACTGCTGATAATGTTTTAGAAATACCAGGGTGTCCAGCAGTTCTTGTGTCATGATACAATGACATAATGTCCCGTCTCTCGGGGATGTCAACGAACAGTTTATCAGCAGCCCTCTCTCCAGGAGCCATGTTTTGTTTAGTCTGTATAGCTTGTAAGAGGGAAGAAGAAATAGAGAGAACAGTAGTAGCCATTATTCTGTCGGGAGGAATGACAGGGGTAACATCAATTTCTAGTTTGTCAATAGTTTCGAATTGTCTGGACAGAGCGTCAGCTTTAGTATTACGATCACCTGGTCTGTATGTGATTATGTAATTGAAACAAGACAAAAACAGAGACCACCTGGCCTGCCTAGAAGACAATCTTTTTGCTTCACTAAGGTAGGAGAGGTTTTTGTGATCCGTTAAAATGAGGATGGGATCCCTAGTGCCTTCTAGTAGATGTCTCCATTCCTTGAGCGCCAAAATGATAGCAAGGAGTTTGCGATTGCCTACATCATAATTCTTTTCTGCTTTGGACATCTGTCTGGAAAAGAAGCCACAAGGGTGTAACGGCTTTTCAGGTGAATCTCTTTGAGACAAGACAGCACCAACCCCAATCTCAGAAGCATCAACTTCAAGAATAAAGGGTAGGGAAGGGACAGGATGCTGTAAAATAGGGGCAGAAGTGAATGAAGCCTTCAGGAATACAAAAGCCTCAAGTGCTTCTGGTTTCCAGACATGAGTATTACCATCCTTTTTGGTCATTCTGGTTATAGGTGCTACAATGGCAGAAAACCCTTTAATAAAACGCCTATAATAATTTGAAAAATCCAGAAAACGCTGAATGGCTTTCAAACCCTGAGGTAGAGGCCATTCCATGATGGCAGAAAGTTTCTTGGGATCCATACGAAAACCCTTAGCAGAGATTATATACCCCAAGAATTGGACTTCTGATTGATCAAATTAACATTTTTCGAGTTTGCAATAGAGACCGTTAACAAGAAGAGTTCTCAACACTAATTTAAATGCATGTGATGAGTCTGTAAATCAGTAGAATAAATTAATATGTCGTCCAAGTATACTATTACGAATGTGTGTATGTACTGACGTAGGACATCATTAATAAATTCTTGAAAAACTGCTGGGGCGTTACAAAGGCCAAAGGGCATCACAGTATATTCGTAGTGACCACTCCTGGTATTGAATGCGGTTTTCCATTCGTGATCCTTTTTGATACGTATGAGATTGTAAGCACCCCTAAGGTCCAATTTAGTAAAAACCGTGGCATGTTTAAGCCTATCAAATAGTTCCGTGATCAAAGGTATGGGGTACGCATTTTTGACGGTGATTTTATTAAGGCCCCTATAGTCAATACAAGCCCTAATTCAACATCTTTCTTGGATACAAAGAAGAAACCAGCCCCTGCCGGGGAAGAGGATCTTCTTATAAATCCTTTTTGTAAAGATTCCTTAATATATTCCTCCATAACAAGATTCTCCTGAGGAGACAAAGGATATATTCTCCCCTTTGGGAGGCATAGTACCAGGTAGTAAATTAATAGCGCAGTCGTAAGGTCTGTGAGGTGGCAACTTTTTAGCCTCCCTTTTATCAAAAGCAGATTTAAGAGACAAGTACTGAGGGGGTATAACAGTAGGCACGGGAGGAATATTAGTAGAATTCAAAGGGGTGATTTTAACAATACAAGACTCTTGGCAAGCATCACTCCAAGATACTATTTGTCCTGACTCCCAGTCAATAGTGGTATTATGAGTACGCAACCAAGGATACCCTAACACGAGGTGAGAGGAAGGAGAAGTAATGATCTGAAACCAAATGGTTTGAGAGTGTAACACCCCTGTAGACATATGTAGTGGTACAGTTTCATGTGTGATAACTGGAGAGCATAATGGTCTACCATCTATGGCCTCAACGGCCAAGGGTGTCTCCTTCTCTCTGGTGGGTATGTTATTCTCCTTAACAAAACTGGAATCTATAACGTTTTCGGCCACTCCGGAATCAACCAGGGCTAGTATATTCCCTGCTATGCAGTTACTACCAAGGTGCAGGGAAACAGGGAGAAGCAATTTATTAAGAGGCAAATGTGAGGACTCTGATGTCACACCCAAGGTCTGTCCTCTATACGGTCTTAGGTGCGATAGTTTTCCGGGCGCACGGGACATTCTTGTCTCATATGGCCCCTCCTACCACAATAAAGACAAAGTCCCTCCTTTCTCCTATAAAGTTTTTCAGCGTCAGTAAGTTTAGCAACCCCTAACTGCATAGGTTCCTCCTCTGACCCTTTAGATCCCTCGGGAGTCTCAACTCTAGGTGAATTAACGGGGACAAAGCGTCTACTACTGGACTTGGTATATAACCTCTCACGGATCCTGTTATCTATATCGATGAGATAGTCAATAAGGTCCTCTAGGGGTACAGGGAGGTCCTTAGCTGCTACCTCATCCAACATAGTTTCTGACAGGCCTTCCATAAACGCAGTAGTAAGCCCATTGTTAGTCCAATCTACCTGTGAGGCAAGGGGACGGAACTGAATAGCATAATCGGCTACAGATTTAGATCCTTGCTTAATTCTCATTAACGCCCTGGCGGCATTCTTTGACCTTTTAGTCGTGTCAAATGTTCTACGAAACGCTGTGAGGAAGCTATTGAAATTTCAAAGTGGAATTCCACTTGATTAGGGAATCCCCTACATGTCTTAGCGTCCCCTCCATACCTAGGTGGCGGGGTTAGATGTGCTGAAGCATTAGGCATATTAGCTGTGTCTGGTACAGGGGTTACAGGAGGCGCAGGTACAGGTACCGGAGCTGTTCTGGATAACAGTGTCTGGATCGCTTGAGCCATTTGATCCATACGGTGATCCTGTTCTGCGAATCTAGCCTCATGAGTGGCCATCTGTTGTCCTAAACCTGCGGGGTCCATGGCCCTATCGTAATGTCACGGTAATATACCCCAACACGCAGGAATAGTCCAGATAGTCAAGAGACAAGAAAACAGGACTCGTCTTACCGGACCTTAGAATGGCCGGACTTAGACGAGTACAAGAAAAGACAGAGTCCAGAACAAGCCAAGGTCAAGGGAACGGAGAGACAGCGTAAAGTAGAACAAGCTGGGGACTGGTACACAGGAGGACAAACCGGCAGATAAACAAGCAAGGATAAAGAGAGAACGGAGTCAGGAGCAAAGCCAAGGTCAAGCACCAAAAAAACAACTGAACGAAACAAGCACTAAAGGGAACTGAACAGAAACCACGATAGGGCAAGGTGCAAAGGAAACAGGTGAGTATAAATACCCTAATGTTCACTTTGATTGGCCCCTGTTATATCCACGCCCCCAAAACGTGAGTGTATGGGGAACGTGGCATGACAGGGGCCAATGGGAGACTGATTCTAATTTTGTCTCCCACTGTCCCTTTAAGAGCAAGCCCGAGAAGCGGGGCGCGCTCTTAGTGTCAGGCGGGACACGTGACCGCTTCTCGCGGTCACTGCCCGCCTTCCTGATCTCGTCGTTGGATGAGCCGCGCGCGGCTCGTGCAGGAGCAGGACCGCACGCGGCGAGAAGAGAGGACCCCGGCCGGCCCCTGGAGAGGGTAAGTACTGCTGCAGGCATGCCGGAGGGGGATCCATGCCAAAACTCCCATGGAAAATTACATAGTTGATGCAGAGTCTGGTTTTAATCCATAAAGGGCATAAATCACCTAACATTCCTAAATTGTTTGGAATAACGTGATCTCACTGAAGGTATGTTCTTCCCCCCAGCCACGTACAACACTACGGGTACCAGATAGGTGACAACGAGCACCCTGGGATGCCTGTTGTGGTTGGTCTTCCTCAAAGCCACATTCCTCCTCTGACTCCTCTTCATCACAATCCTCTTCCAGCATTGCCGTAGGTCCAGCAAGCGATGCTGATAATGCTGTTTCTGGTGGTGATGGTGACCACAACTCTTCCTCTTCCTCTTCACGCTCATCTATGGCCTGATCCAGCACTCTTCGCAGGGCACACTCCAGGAAGAAAACAAATGGTATGATGTCGCTGATGGTGCCTTCGGTGCGACTGACTATGTTTGTCACCTCCTCAAAAGGACGCATGAGCCTACAGGCATTGCGCATGATCGTCCAGTAACGTGGCAAAAAATGCCCAGCTCAGCAGAGGCTGTCCTAGCACCCAGGTCATACAAATAGTCGTTAACGGCTTTTTCTTGTTGGAGCAGGTGGTCGAACATTAGGAGTGTTGAATTCCAACATGTCGGGCTGTCGCAAATCAAGCGCCTCACTGGCATGTTGTTTCGCCACTGGATATCTGAAAAGTGTGCCATGGCCGTGTAGGAAAGCCTGAAATGGCCACACACCTTCCTGGCCTGCTTCAGGACGTCCTGTAAGCCTTGGTACTTATGTACAAAGCGTTGTACGATCAGATTACACACATGTGCCATGCACGGCACATGTGTCAACTTGCCCAAATTCAATGCCGCCAACAAATGTCTTCCGTTGTTACAAACCACTTTGCCGATCTCCAGTTGGTGCGGAGTCAGCCACTGATCCACCTGTGCCTTCAGGGCGGACAGGAGTGCTGGTCCGGTGTGACTCTCTGCTTTCAGGCAAGTCAACCCCAAGACGGCGTGACACTGCCGTATCCGGGATGTGGAATAGTACCTGGGGAGCTGGGGGGGTGCCGTTGATGTGGAGCAAGACGCAGCAGCAGAAGAGGACACAGCCGAGGAGGTTATGGAAGAGGATGGAGTAGGAAGAGTAGAGGAGGTGTCAGCAGGCCTGCCTGCAAGTCATGGCGGTGTCACCAACTCCTCTGCAGAGCCACGCATTCCATGCTTGGCAGCCGTCAGCAGGTTTACCCAATGTGCAGTGTAGGTGATATACCTGCCCTGACCATGCTTTGCAGACCAGGTATCAGTGGTCAGATGGACCCTTGCCCCAACACTGTGTGCCAGACATGCATTACTTCCTTCTGCACAATTGAGTACAGGTTGAGGAATGACTTTTGTGCAAAGTAATTTCCTCCGGGTACCTTCCACTGCGGTGTCCCAAGAGCTACAAATTTTTGGAACGCCTCAGACTCCACCAGCTTGTATGGTAAAAGCTGGCAGGCTAAGAGTTCAGACAAGCCAGCTGTCAGACGCCGGGCAAGGGGGTGACTTTGTGACATTGGCTTCTTACGCTCAAACATGTCCTTGACAGACACCTGACTGTGGGCAGATGAGCAGGAACTGCTCAAGGTGAGAGACATAGTGGCGTTGGTTGAGAGGGGGCAAGGAGGACAGCAGCGGTTGACGTGGCTGAAGATGCTGGACCAGGAGGAGGATTTTGGCTTTGAGTTTGTGTGCTGCTTGTACTCATGTGTTGATCCCATAGGCGTTTGTGATGTGCGATCATGTGCCTTCGCAAAGCAGTTGTACCTAGGTGGGTGTTGGACTTCCCACGACTCAGTTTCTTTTGGCACAGGTTGCAAATGGCATCGCTGTTGTCAGAGGCAGACACACAAAAACAATGCCACACTGCTGAGCTCTGCAATGACGGCATTCTGGTGGTGGCAACAGCTTGCGTTGATTGGCGTGCTGTCGGGCTGACCCCGGGCGCCGATGCATTCTTTCTGACGGTGCCAATAGCTCCTTGCGACGACCTCCCCCTGCTTCCAACTCGTCTCCTCCTCCTGTCTGTCTCCCCATCTGAACTTTCCCCCTGTTCTTCTTCTCTTCTAGCGGGCACCCACGTAACATCCACGGATGCATCGTCATAATCAACCGCTTCACTTGTATCTGACAACTCAGCAAAGGAAGCAGCAGCGGGTACAACATCATCATCATCACACATACGTCCATGTGTGTAATGCTGCCTGACTGAGACATATCCCTGTTATCTACATCCTTTGGCAATAATGGTTGCACATCACTCATTTCTTCCAACTGATGTGTAAATAACTCATCTGACAGATCAAGTGAAGCGGCTGTGGTGCTAGTGTTGGTGGTGGCGGCAGGCGGGCAAGTGGTAACTTGAGAGGTGCCCGAAGCTAAGCTGGAGGAGGATGGTGCATCAAGGTTCCGAGCGGAAGCTGTAGAAGATTTGGTGTCCTGTGTTAGCCAGTCAACTAGGTCCTCAGAACTTTTCGAGTTCAGGGTACGTGGCCTCTGAACATTGGGCATTATTCTAGGGCCAAAGGGAATCACAGCACCACGACCACGACGGCACCTGCGGGGTGGCCTGCCTCTGCCTGTCATTTTTTTTTCGATTAGTGGTACTATGCGTGCAAGCTACTGTGACAACAGATATGAGTGGCACTGTGCACTGGCAGAAGTTGGCAGAGTAGACGCTGTAGGCCTGACACACACGCTTGCAGACAACTAACTGCTATTCAATCTATTACAGTCAAAAAAATGTTTTTTTTAAATGTACACTACTGTTACACCAGATATGAGTTGCACTGGTGTGACACTGTGCCCTGGCAGGCCCTGAAACGCACACGTGTGAAGGAAACTGACTGCTATTATTTCACAGTCAAATTTCTAGGTTTTTTTTTAATGTACACTACTGTTACACCAGATATGAGTTGCACTGGTGTGACACTGTGCCCTGGCAGGCCCTGAAACGCACACGTGTGAAGGAAACTGACTGCTATTATTTCACAGTCAAATTTCTAGTTTTTTTTTAAATGTACACTTCTGTTACACCAGATATGATTTGCACTGGTGTGACACTGTGCCCTGGCAGGCCCTGAAACGCACACGTGTGTAGGAAACTGACTGCTATTATTTCACAGTCAAATTTCCAGTTTTTTTTTTTTAATGCACACTACTGTTACACCAGATATGAGTTGCACTGGTGTGACACTGTGCCCTGGCAGGCCCTGAAACGCACACGTGTGAAGGAAACTGACTGCTATTATATTACAGTCCAAAAAGTTTTGTTGTTTTTAAATGCAAGCTATTGTGACAACAGATATGAGTGGTGGCACTGGGCAAGTGGGCACAGTATACGCTGTGAGCCTGACACAGGAAAAAAAAAAAGCAGACTGATGTTCTAGCAATAAAAAGGGCTTTTTGGGGTGCTGTCCTTACAGCAGAGATCAGATGAGTCATTCAGGACTGTAGTGGACACTGAATACACTAGCCTAGCTATCGATTTCCCTATTAAATCAGCAGCAGCTACACTGTCCCTCCTCTCACTAAGAATGCAGCTTCCGAATGAATCTAAAATTAATGCTGTCCAGGAGGTGGGAGGGTCTGGGAGGGAGGGTCTGCTGCCGATTGGCTGGAATGTGTCTGCTGACTGTGAGGTACAGGGTCAAAGTTTACTCAATGAGGACGAATAGGGGGCGCATATGTTCGCCGTCCGTGGCGAACGCGAACAAGCTATGTTCGCCAGGAACTATTCGCCAGCGAACCGTTCGGGACATCTCTATTGCTTACACAATGCTTAACTTAAAAGTCGCTGTTTTCACCGGCGTCTTCACAGTCTTTTTTATTTGTTTCCACACTCGATACCATTTTACTTGTGTAATATGATATGGTCTATTATTATATCATTTGAGATATCTGGTTCAACCCATGAAAATTGTGAATAGCACTGCCTTAGATAAAGATAAAAAAACCACAAATATAATTTAATACTTTAATTTATTTTCTCAATCCAGAAATGAATTCCAAGTATAATCATGTTCATCATTTCAAACTAAATTCTGATAAAGATTAAATACGATGCTTTGAGGCTGGCACGAACAGTCAGGAGATAAAAAATAAATAAAAAATAAATAGATTGCAACAAAATTAAATGCCACATTCTTTCAAGTTTTATGTGCTAACAGTGATTTATATTTATGGGCATATTTTATGTATTTAAGTAGAAATAGCAATTACTACTTTGTCTTGAAGAATGTGTTCTTAAAATGCATGTTATGATATTATATTGTTATAACATTATAATATTAATATTGTCAAGCTATATTAAACATATCTACACATAAATAATTTCATGACAACTTAATAATTTATGGAAGTATATTACTTGAACTATTTTCAAGAGTATTGGCTTCTCACTGGTTCATATATTTCGAATGAGAAATAGAGTAAAATTTACTCATACTTACCGTAATTTTCTTTTCCTGGTCATAGGCCATGGCAGCACAACAATGGGTAGCTCCTCCCCTATCCCTAATTTAGACAGGAACTAATTAAAATTAATGGTATAAATATCCCCTCCTACCTCCTCCTCCCTCAGTCTTGTCAACAGCAATATTCCCGGGCGGGATCTATGTGCTGCCATGGCCTATGACCAGGAAAAGAAAATTACGGTAAGTATGAGTAAATTTTACTCTTTCCTGGCCATATCCATGGCAGCACAACAATGGGTAATACCCAAGCATAAAACCAAGGGAGGGAAATAAAAACTCAGACAAAATATCAAGTAATGCAAGTGTATTATCACAAAAATTCACACGTGATGAACAATATAAGAGGTCAATCAAATATTAGTTGCAGAGAGAACAGATCTGCCAAATGCATCATATTTACCAGCCCTGACGTCTAAACAATAATGTCTGATAAAAGTGTTAGAAGACGACCAAGTGGCAGCCTTACAAATCAGTTCAGTAGATACTTTAGCAGCAGCTGCCCAGGAAGAGGAGAGAGAACGCGTAGAGTGCGCTTTCAAACCTATAGGGATTTCCGTATTAGACGCGTTATATGACCGGATTATGGCGGAAACGATCCATCTACTGATAGAGTCCTTTGAAGCTTGCAAACCCTTCCTAGAGCCGCAGGGGACCACAAAAAGACTTTTGGAAATACGCCATTCTAAGGACCTCTGAACATAAATCCTGAGACACCTCACTAAGTCGATATTCAACAAATCGGTGTCTTCTCCGTCATTCGTCTCATTAGAGCACAATGCTGGAAGTACTATCTCTTCATTCATATGGAACTCCGAAGTAACCTTGGGACGGAATTCAGGGACAGTTCTTAGGACGACTCTGTCTTTATGAAAAATTATAAAAGGTTCTTCCGCCGAAAGAGCCTGAAGCTCCGACACTCTTCTACCAGAGGCTAGGGCCACCAAGAGAACTGTTTTGATAGTGAGAAGATGACCGGAAATAGACTCCAAGGGTTCAAAAGGAACAGATTTAAGAGCCTTAAGAACCAGAGGTAAATCCCATGGGGGAGTAATAGACTTAATGGGAGGCTTAATTTTCATGACTGCAGTTACAAATCTCGCTATGTCAGAATCCAACGCCCATCTGTGATTAGTCAAAGCCGAGAGGGCTGAAACATGAACCTTTAAGGTATTATAACTTAATCCCTTTTCTAAACCAGATTGTAGGAATTCTAATATATCAGTGGTCGAAGGATTTAGAATATCCAAAGACCTAGAACTGGCCCATGAAGAGAATACATCCCAGATCCTGTAATAAGTTGATGAAGTGGATTTCTTCCTCGCTTGCAAAAGGGTCTCGATTACTGCTCTTGAAAACCCTTTATTCTTCAACCCTTCCCTTTCAAGTACCAAGCCATCAGAAGAAGGGATGCTGGGTTCGGATGAAGAATTGGGCCCTGTTGTAGCAGAAACGGAACAGCTGGAAGGCTCCATGGGTCTTTTGTGCATAGACTTAGAAGCAGAGGAAACCAAGGTCTGCGTGGCCAAAAAGGTGCTATTAGAATCAATGATCCTTTCTCTTGACGTAATCTCCTCAGTAGCGGAAAAATTAGAGGTTTCGGGGGAAAGGCGTAGGCTAGGTCGAATTCCCAACTGCATGTCAGAGCATCTCTTCCGATTGCTTGAGGATCTGGAACTCTCGAGAAGAAGTTCTTGACCTTTCTGTTGCGGCTTGTAGCCATCAGATCTATCTGTGGAAGGCCCCATTTCCGCACAATCTGATGGAATACTTCGGTAGATAGGCTCCACTCCCCTGGGTCTAGTCTCACCCTGCTGAGGAAATCTGCCACCGAATTCTGAATGCCCGGGAGATGCACTGCAGAGATGCCCTCCAAATTCACTTGTGCCCAGGACATTAGCGGTTTCATAATCCTCATCATTCTGCAACTCCTTGTTCCTCCCTGATGGTTTATATATGCCACTACCGTGGCATTGTCTGTTCTGATTTTGACCCAATGGTGAAGCAGCAGATGTTGGAATTGTTTCAGAGCTTTGAAAACTGCCAGAAGTTCTAGGACATTCGAAGGAGTGTTGACAGTCAAAAAGGACCATCTTCCTTGGACATAATTGTCCTGAAGATGGGCTCCCCAACCCCATTGACTGGCGTCTGTGGTTATGATGGTCCATGGGATGTTTCCTAGAGGAAAACCTTTGAAGACAGATTTCTTCCGTGTCCACCATTTCAAGGACCTCTGCACGTGAGGAGGGATGCTTATAGGCTGAGACAGATTCCCCTCTTTGAATTGATAAAGGAAATTCCTTTGAAAAGGCCTCATCCTCCATTGGGCCCATCTCGTTAGACCTATGGTGGAAGACATTGATCCCAGGAGACTCATAACTTTCTCCGCTGAGGAAACACTGTATGCCAACATGTCTTTGCTCTTTTTCATAACTTTCATACCTCTTTCTGGGGACAGTTGAATCCAACCTATTGCCGTGTTGAATGAAGCACCTAGATATATCATACTCTGAGATGGGGTCAGACTGCTTTTGGAGAAGTTGATCTTCCAACCGTGCTGCTGAAGAAACTGTAAACAAAAAAGGCCGTGTTTGTTTAGAATATCTCTGTTTTCTGCAAGAATCAATATATCGTCCAGGTAATGATATATCGCTATTCCCCTTTTTCTGAGTTCTGCGATTAGAACCACCAGAACCTTTGTGAAAGTACGCGGAGCCGTGCTTAGCCCGAAAGGGAGAGCACGGAATTGAAAGTGACCTCCTTCCACTGCGAACCTGAGGAATTTTTGATGCTGGAGTGCGATGGGAATATGGAAATACGCATCTGCCAGATCTATCGACATGAGCCACTGACCTGGGAAAACAGCTTTCACAATGGACTGAAGAGATTCCATTTTGAACCTCCTTATGTCCAAGAACTTGTTTAACCTGCTTAAGTCGAGAATTGGCCTCCAACCTCCTGTGGATTTTTTGGTGAGAAAGATATGGGAATAAAACCCCTGCGTCTGCTGATCCCGTGGGACTCGAACAATAATTCCATCTTCCTGAAGGGACGATATAAATTTCTTTAGAGTGGTTCTTTTCTCTATATTTCCTGGCCAATTTGTCCTTTGGAAAGAGTGAGGTGGTGGTAATCTGGCAAACTCCAGAAGATAGCCTCTTTGTATTATATCCAGTACCCATCTGTCTTGAACTGAATGTATCCATCTCTCCTGGAATAGTAGTAGACGGGCACCTACTCCCCCGGATTGGCCCATGTCTTTGTCATAAAGGCTTCTTGTGGAAAGAAGAACCCCTGGATCTACCTCCTCTGCTGGAAGAATGACCTCCTCTCCAAGGAATAGATCTACCATATTCCCTACCAGGTTTGTATGATCTGGTATCTCGAAAGGAGGGGTATTCTGAGTACCTTCTGGCTCGAAAGGATCCACGGGTCTTCCGGTCTTGTGGGAGAAAAGCACGTTTCCCTTCAGCCGCTCTCTTGATACAATCGTCTAGATTCTTGCCAAACAGCATTTCTCCAAAAAAGGGAAGGGCACATAGGCTAGACTTCGATGATGAGTCTGCGGACCAAGATCTAAGCCACAAAGCCCTTCTGGCTGAGACTGAGAGAGCCATGTTTCTTGCTAATGCCTTCACCATATCAACCGAGGATTCCGAGGTAAAGTCGACAGCCAGCTTAATATCATTCAGCTTTTCCAACAGAGAAGATCTGCTTCTCCCATCTCTGATATCTTCTTCTAAATTTTCAATCCATATTTTCAAAGCCCTGGATACTGACGTAAGGGCTACGGCAGGATGAAAGCCAGTACCCGCTGCTACATATGCTTTTGACAGGTGCAAGTCCATCTTTTTATCCATCGGGTGCCTAAATGAGCCCGCATCATCGACTGGTAATGTGGTATGTTTTGCCAGTCTAACCACCGCAGCATCCACCTTAGGGGCGTTATCCCAATTGCATGAGTCAGACTTGTCGAAAGGGTAGAGACGAGAGATTCTGCCTTGTGCTGAAAGCTTTTTATCAGTATTGGACCATTCGTCCTTAATCAATTCTTTAATGGTGTCATGCACCGGAAAGGTTGCTCTCTTTTTTCTCAAGTCTGAGAAATAACGATTGGAAGTCGATTGCTCCGAGGTTGTCACTTTCAAACTCAGGGATTTGCGGACTCTGTAGATGAGATGGTCTACTTGTGCTGGCTCCAGAAAATCAGTGGGAGCTTGAGTTTCTTCTTCCTCTGAAGATAAGAAACTACCCTGATATGACTCCATATCTATGGATTCGTCTGATGAGAGGTTTTGTTGGTAATCAGAAGGGTCATGTAACCGGGGTCTCTTGGTTCTTGTACCCGCTTCTTTAATGCCCTGAGCCACTGCCTGTTTAATGAATTGCTTAATTTCAGATGAAGGATTAGATGTTCCGGCTGCTTCCGATAAACATTCTCCGCATAATCGTTTGCCTTCCAACGGCTTGTTATTACAGGCTTCGCATTGATTCCTTCTTGGAGACTTTCCCTTGGATGGTCTCATCATTTTCTTTCCCGTAGAACTATCATGACAGGGAAAATACCACATATTAGCTCTCTTTTAGTTTAAGTTGTTTCACTTACAACATAGGAATAAAACAGACATGGCTTACCTAAAACTCTTAGAGTGTGACCTATTTTTATATCCTGAAGAGTCAGAATCCGAAGATATAGATTTTCTTTTCTCTTTCTCCATATTGAAATAATCTGGCAAAAGGATTGATCATTAATGCGGAAAAGGAATATATAAAAAAAAAAAAATAAGTATACACCTTTAAGATGTAAAACCTACCTTAAGAGAAACCGGAATTCGTTAGAACTAATCAAACTTGGAATACTGCACAGGAGAAACCTTCTAGACCCAACAAAATCAATCAGGCAAAGACCACAATCGAATTTGGCGCTTAAATAGGTTTATGACATCACACGTGACGTCACAACCTATTCGCGCATGCTCCGAACGGGAAGACCCGTAAAATAACATGTGCGCATGCGCGACAACAACCCGGAAGCCGGGCTTGCCGTAATGGAAGGCAATACCGGGCGCATGCGCGAATTCGGCGTGCACGTAACTAGGTCAGTGGACACGCGCGAGCCGAACGCACATGCGCAAAAGAAACTACAGGACGCCGCAAAACGGACGAAATCCTCAAAAAATAAGAACAATCATTCCAAGGCAGGAGGGGAAACCCACATATACAAGTATACAAAGTATATTGAAATAAAAAATATTTGTCTGTATACATACATGTGGGCTGTCAATATGGAGAAAGATCCAGGACGAAGTCTTCTTGCCACTTCCTGCTACCTCTTGGTCACTGCAGGGAATAAGATTAATTGGCATAATTTTCTCTTGCTACCCCTAGGGTCACAGCAAGTCTACCCCCGGTCACTAAGGGGGTGTCTTCAGGGGGACACCTTTGCACAGGGCCGGATACTGAAGCTTCCCAAGGAAGAGAGGCTGAACTCCCTTGGGGATAGAAGGTAAAGACCCTCAGGTAAGCCAAAAAGAAAAACTGATTATAGTCCTGAATAGACTAGGTTGGTCCTATAGGGATAGGACAGGAACAAAAAGACTGAGGGAGGAGGAGGTAGGAGGGGATATTTATACCATTAATTTTAATTAGTTCCTGTCTAAATTAGGGATAGGGGAGGAGCTACCCATTGTTGTGCTGCCATGGATATGGCCAGGAAAGTGATAATATGTCTTCTATTCTTCCATTTTTATTTCCCTATTTCATGTTCTCCTCTTTGAATTACCTTTTTATTGCGTTTTGCCAGTGTTGTTCTCTTCTACATATTCCTTCTCTTGCCCCTCTGTTTTCTCCCCATACATTTTGTTTCCATAGTGCCAGGTGACTGATCAGCATATGGTATCAGTGCATGGTATTTTGCAGAAAACATTCATAGCAATCTGATATTGAGCCAGCCAAGTTCTGGAAAGTTATTAAAGGGACACTGTAATCACCAGAACAACTACAGAGTATTGCTGTGCATTGATTCAATGCATCTCTATGAGCAGTTGCTGTTTGGCCAGGGTTGTGTACGACTTGTGCTGGCTTTGCCCCTGATCTGCCTCCTTGACAGTCTCAGCCAATCTAATGCTTTCCTATGGGAAAGCATTGAGATATGGCTTTTTTTCATCACTTCTGATGATGTTAGCCAAACAGGCAGATCAGGAGCAGCAGCAGCAGACTGGAATACAAGTAAGATTTTACTATATTTAGGGGGGGAAAGGGGTGGCGGGGCAGGGGGACTAGATGGTGTTTTTAACAGGGCTGGACTGGCCCACCGGGATACCGGGAAATTTCACAGTGGTCCGCAGCACCTGAGAAATTTACCAGTATCCCAATGAGCATCAGGGCAGACAGCCCTGATCATTAAGATAATTCCCTTTAACCCCTTAGTGACCAGACCGTTTTTCAATTTTCTTACCGTTAAGGACCAGGGCTGTTTTTACATTTCTGCGGTGTTTGTATTTAGCTGTAATTTTCCCTTACTCATTTACTGTACCCACATAACTGTTTTTCTCACCATTAAATGGTCTTTCTTAAGATACCATTATTTTCATAATATCATATAATTTACTATAAAACAAATTCTAAAATATGATGAAAAATAAAAAAAAACACACTTTTCTAACTTTGACCCCCAAAATCTGATAAACATCTACAACCGCCAAAAAAACACCCGTACTAAATAGTTTCTATGTGTGAGTATGAGGAAAGTATGAGGTAAGAGGAAAGTTACAGCATAACACAAACACCGCAGAAACGTAAAATCAGCCCTTGACCCAAACGGTAAGAACATTTTAAAATGGTCTGGTCACTAAGGGGTTAACAGAGAGACAATCTTATGAGCAGTTTTAACCACTGGAGATTTATTATCTCCATTCTCCAACATTGTGATTTAGTTATTGATATTTTATTTAATTTTATTTTTTATTTGTAGAATAAACAAGAAATTAAGAAATTAGCTCTCTGAAAGTAAATTCCTGTTGATTCTGTGCACATACTTTTTCTTTTTGTTTAACTAAGTTGTGTTGTGCAAATGTGTGAATTCCAATCATCTCCCATGCGGAACGGTTTGAGGACATTTGACAAGCACTAGGATGACCAATTATCTCCATACACATAACAAAGCGGATAAGGTTGAGGAGCAACATTACCTTCTGCTCGTACCAGAAAGGAGCAGGAAGGTGGGAAGCAAACATAAAGATAACGCCATCGCCTGATCGTTGAAGATTCTTGTACATATAAGGGGCATCTAAAAACAGCTATCAAATAAGGGGACAAGATTGATAGGCCAGCTTATTGCTGTTGGGAGAGCTTATATTGCCCTAGTAGAAGGATAGTCAGGGTTATGATATCATGTCGTCGGTATAATGATCATGTGACTTTCTTCTTGTCAGTTTTTTGGAGTCGCTAGAGAACCAAACCAATGGGTAAGTGTTATTGTAATCACTGTTTAATTAATGTAATTACAATATTTTTCTGTGTATAAGACGTCCCCATGTATAAGACGTCCCCAATTTTTTGAGCCCAAAATTAAGATATACAGATTTGAAGTGTTTTTAAGTGTGTTTTTTTTTTAACCCCTGAAGTGACATTCTGTGTATAAGACAATTTTATTTTAGAACAAAAACATCTTCTTATACATGGAAAAATATGGTATATAATCGATGTATTATGTTATTTAGTATAAAAAAGAGACTATAGCTCATTTGAATATATGGCTTAGACCAAGACCAATGGGGGCAGAAACTTTGTCACTTGTTGCATGCTGTCTCCATTAAAAAACTGCGCTTTAAAAGGAATTATTGAGTGCCTGGATACTTTTGTATTATTATGAAGACTATTTGGGGAAAGCCAACACTGAGACGAGGGACAGCTGCCATATTGACAAAGGTATTGAAGGAAACCATGAGTGCAGGCCCTCTGGTTTAACTAGTTAGACCTAAATATCAGTGAATTGTCCTCCGATGCCTTAATATAATTGCTAAATCGGAAGTCCATTCATAGTGTAATCAGTAAATTATATTCTTTGAAACGTTTTAGGGGAACAATGATAGCTCTACTTCAGAATCCAGGAATTTGGTGAGTGGTCTTCCGATTAAAGGATGACAACAACACAGTTAGAGGGCTATTTTTTCCTTATTTTTATCTTATATTTATATTGAATTCGAATTTGCCTGTAAAATAATTAACAAAATAATTAACAGTTAAATATATAAATACATTTAAAGACATTCATAGATAAGTGTCCGTCAATGAAATAAGACGACAATGTGAATGGCTGGAAAAGACGGGCTAATTTGATTTATCCTATTCGTTAACATGCTTACATTTAAACAAACAGGTAATTTAAGGATACTTCAATGAACTGAAGTAGACATTAATTTTACAGATTAAATTATGCTTGTATTATACACTCCTATACTCGCATATATGTAAGGCAGCAGGCGGAAGGGATGTAACAGCTCAAGTATTACTCACATATGGGGAAGGTATATTTGGGGATTGGGCATCAAAAAGGCATTCAAAAAATTGGAATATTAGCATTAGATACAGGGCCAGCGCCACCGTTAGGCGAACTAGACATTCGCCTAGGTCACCGGCCTGCTGTCTTGGGCCCCAGCGCTGTCTTTAGCCGCCTCCATCCCCCCCCACCAGCGCTGAGCTGATCCTCCAGACGCCAAAAGGTGGGGGCACCCAGAGGAGCCCTGCCACCTCAGGGCCCCATGATGCAGTGCTTTTAAGGAATGGCAGGTGCCTGCTCTACTGTGAAATGCCGGAGGAGAGGGGAACAGGAGGTAGGTGGCAGTGTGGGCGGCGAGGAAGGCTGTTCTTGCAGCTTCTCACTCCTCCCTTGCGCATCCTGTGTGATGTTGGGAGCAGGAATATGACCTAATTCCGGCCCCAGCATACTAAACAATGCGCTGGAGAAGTGAGAATCTGCCCCACACTGGACCCCAGGGAGGTAGGGAGGCTAAATTTGCCTAAAAAAATAAAATTGCGTGAGTCTGTGTGTCAGTGCGTGTGTTTGACTGTCAGTGAGTGTGTGTGTTTGTGTGTGTGTCTGTCAGTGAGTGTGTGTCTGTCAGTGAGTGTATCCATCAGTGTCTGTCTGTCAGTGTGTGCTAGTCTGTGCTAGTCTTATTAATTAAATTCACCAAATACATTGAATGCATAATTTATCACAGCGATAAATTATGTATTCAATGTATAATGTATGTATTAGGCAGTATGTGTGTATGGATGCATGTATTAGGCAGTATGTGTGTATGGATGTATGCATTAAGCAGTATCTGTGTATGGATGCATGTATTAGGCAGTATGTGTGTATGGATGTATGCATTAAGCAGTATCTGTGTATGGATGCATGTATTAGGTAGTATGTGTGTATGCAGGGGCGGGCTGGGCCGGGGGGCAGGGAGGCAATTGCCCCCCCAGACCTCCCTAAATTCTTTTGAGACCGGCCGGTGCAGGGCCGGCCCTTTAAATACTGCAGCCGCCTGAGCAATCTGTTAAGAGCCTCAGACGGCTACATCTGCTTCTCCCCTCCCCTCCCCTGTAGCGTGGCCGAGCTCCTCTCCGGTCCAGGCAGAACTAGAGTTTCTGTTTCCTCACTGAGTGTGCACCTTCCTATCACTCCGGCCAGGCACCGCGGACCGGAGAGGAGCTCGGCCACACTACAGGGTAGGGGGTAAGAAGATGCTCTCTGTAAGAAGAGGGGGGAGTAAGAAGAAGGAGGGGGGAGTAAGAAGAGGGGGAGGGGAGTAAGAAGAGGGGAAGGGGAGTAAGAAGAGGGGGAGAGTGGAGTAAGAAGAGGGGGAGGGGAGAGTAAGAATAGGGGGGAGTAAGAAGAAGGGGAGATAAGAAAAAGAGGGGGATAAGAAGAAGAAGTGGGGGTAAAAAGAAGGGGGGTAAGAAGAAGAAGGGGGAGTAAGAAGAAGAGGGGTAAGAAGAAGAAGAAGGGGGGAGTAAGAAGAAGGGGAGGGCTGGCAAGGGGGGAGTAAGAAGAAGGGGGGAGTAAGAAAAAGAGGGGGGAGTAAGAAGAAGAAGGGGGGAAAGAAGAGGGGGTAAGAAGAAGAAGGGGGGGGAAGAAGAGGGGGGTAAGAAGAAGAAGGAGGAGGCATGATTTAATCTTACAACAAATCCACTAAGCAAATCTTTATAAATTTGGGGGGATCAGCTCTGTTTCCACAGTTTATTGGTGTTTACTCTGATTTCTGTATTAATATTAAGGGATGTCTAAGTAGTAACGTCAGTGTGTGTCAGCAGGGCCAGCTGTTGGGGTGTGCAAGCTGTGCGGTCACGCAGGGCGCCATGACAACAGAGGCGCCCGGCAGCCAACACAGCTCACAAGTTGGGTACACCAGCATATTCAATTTAAACGATTCGCTGGTGGTCCACTGGTGCGCACCAGCAGTAGGTGCAGTCAGATTATAGCCTCTCCCTCGTGGTTCAGGCACTCAGTTGAGAAGATATTCTCAGCCTGCGCTCTGACAACATTGAAAGTCAGAGCCGTGAAGGAGCGGGTATGGCAAAGAGCTACTGGATAGCATAACATCAATATCCGTTATAAAACCAGGAAAAGGTGGGCATGGATGGTGAACTGATTTGGTGGTGCAATGGACCACTTGACTGGTTTTGCCCCCCAGGCCTAAGGCTGCCAGCCCTCCCCTTTGTGTATGGATGCATATATTAGGCAGCATGTGTGTATGAATGCATGTAATAGGCAGTATGTGTGTATGGATGTATGCATTAAGAAGTATGTGTGTATGGATGCATGTATTAGGCAATGTGTGTGTATGGATGTAGGTATTAGGCAGTATGTGTGTATGGATGCATGTATAAGGCAGTGTGTGTGTATGGATGCATGTAATAGGCAGTATGTGTGTATGGATGTATGCATTAAGAAGTATGTGTGTATGGATGCATGTATTAGGCAATGTGTGTGTATGGATGTAGGTATTAGGCAGTATGTGTGCATGGATGTATGCATTAAGCAGTATGTGTATATGGATGCATGTATTAGGCAATGTGTGTGTATGGATGTAGGTATTAGGCAGTATGTGTGTATGGATGCATGTATTAGGCAGTGTGTGTGTACTAGGCAGACCTAACTGGAAACCATATGGCAAAATTTAGGTCGCAATAGCTGATCTAGAAGAATTCTCCAATTCGGCTACAATAACAGTTCGGCTGTTTTTGCGTAAACTTTGCAATTTGCTTTTCAACTCAGTTCAATTCAGAGTTTAGTGAATAAACCTCTGTGAGATTGTATTTGCTTTTATGAGGGGGTGGCAAAATGGATCTTTGCCAAGGGCGGAAGAAATCCTTGCACCGGCCCTGATTAGATATATATAAACTTGGCATCCTTTAGAATAAATGAGAGTGGTGGGTTTTTCTTGGACCAGTGCTAGAGGACCCTTAAATCATAATTTATTTGCAGTGACTATAGCACAAAGACCACTTTCTAATTCAAATTGCACCAAACGGGATACGTAAAGAGGGGGACCAGAAGCCAGTTCTTCATTAGTTTGGGAACCTCCCTTGTTGAAATTAGGTAGCTCCCTCTTCCAAATTAGTTCTTCCAGTGGAGCCTTTTATCCTGATCAGCACTCATAATGCAACATGGAAACTCTTTGGCAGATTCTTTATTGAGTTCGAAAAACACTTGTGGTGCAACAAGTTACATATATTGTTACACAGTCAACTATAAATTAATAAGATATTGGCAAAAATGTGTTACTGGGATGCCTGTGAGTTATTACTTCATACCGGTCATAAATAAAACTTGTAAAATTTAAATTTTATATCTAATTATAGTAAACAATGCAGAAAGTATGTGCATTTTAATGAAAATTAGTGTAAACTGAAATTCAGCAAATTTACTGCCTTTTTACACATTGTAACTCTGACAAAGCACGACAGACTTTATTTTAAAACTTACAAAGAAAGAAGGAAATTAAGTCTGACATTTATTATTAAATATACTTACTGAATACTTTTTGCAAATGAAATAACATGTTGAAAAGTTCAGATTAAACACAAACCACAAGGACTGTAAATGCCACTACTGATTTTTCAATCTGGGCAATTTAAGGAAAAATAGTCTTCATTCTCATAAAATTAAAGGGACCCTCTAGACCCATAAATTACTTTAGCTTGCGTAAGTGCTTTGTGTGTTTAGAGTGTGTACACTTTTTATATTTTATAAAAAAGTGCAGATTTCAACAGAAAGTGGCATTTTTTTTTATAAATTAACCTTGTTACACCTTCCTGCCTGTCAACCAGTTAACTGGTCATGTTACTTCCTGGTTGTTTAGCTCAGTGGAGCGAAACTCAAGAGGCTGCAATTACCCAGAGCACCTGCCTTGTTAAAGACTTCTCATTGAGCTGCATTAGGAAGTCTGTGATTGGGTAGCCACATAAAATCTGAGGAGGGTTATAAGGGTATGGCTTGCAAAGACAGCAGGCAAGAGAACTGCAGCTTTTGCAAACTGTTTGTAGATATACTCCCAATCAAAAAACGCATAGTTTAATATATACATATTTTCATTATGGGTATATTTACTGAACAGTGATGTTTGTTTTTAAATTTAGGCATTGGAGTGTCCCTTTAAATGCTCTCTTACACTGAAAACCACTAAATATTTTTTTTACAAATTCTTTTTCTATTAAACATCATTAAAGTAATGGTGAATTTCTTACTATATGTCTGGAAGTACATCTGTATAAATCTATAAGATAAAATGTGTTTTTGAAATCCTTTCGAACTGCAAAGAGCTTTAGGGGTATATATATGTATAGTTATATATTTAGTTCGCGTATGATAACTAGAAGAATTCTATACCTGCAGATCTCCACTTCCAAACATTTAATAAAAAGGAAAGAATATAGTCATAAAATTATTTGAAAATCAACATGTATTTTATGTGATTGGTTATAGATTTATGTCTTTTGAATATACAGCTTAATATGCAAAATCGGTTGTAAATGTATATGCTTTTCTGGCTCAAGTAACACTCATTACAGGCACTTTTTCCTGTGTTTCACAGATTTTGGTAGGCTCAGCTAACCCCAGGTAGACAAACTGTGACTCATTTATTCAGCAATTTAGCAGAATTACCCTAAGCAAAAATAGAGTGCAGGAGAATGTTAGCAAGGGACTGAAATAACTTGCTCTACAGTCAGTTTGCACTCATGTCCCAAACAAGCTCACTTGTGCCATTGGAGGGAACTTATACAATGTATGAATCAGCCATATTCTACCATCAAGGGCCATTCAGAACCCTTTACTATAAGAGAAAGCCATTCCTAGCCTCACCATTCAGTTATGAGTGTGAGGATGCTGCTTGAGAACACTAGCTAAATATTTGTTCACATACATTAAAAAGTGTTTTGGTTCAAAAAGTGAAACCCCCATTTAACCCCTTAACACCGCAGCCAAATGTACAAGTTGTGAACAGAACAAAACGTAAACAAAACCTGGCATTTGCGCTATATGTCTGTCCAACCGTAATTCACCTCTTTCATATGAAATGCATCCCCCCTTATTATATATCATTTTATTCAGGGGAAACAGGGCTTTCATTTAACATCAAATATTTAGGTATTAAACATAATTTAATATAAAAAATATATAAAAAATGGGAGAAAAAAAGATTTTTTTAATTTGTTTTAGTTCTATGTGACATTTTAACTGTGGATGTCAAAATACTGTTTGCTTTTACTGCAATACAATACACATATTTGTATTCAGCGATGTCTCACGTGTAAAACAGTACCCCCTATGTACAGGGTTTATGGTGTTTTGGGAAGTTACAGGGTCAAATATAGCGTGTTACATTTGAAATTGAAATTCGCCAGATTGGTTACGTTGCCTTTGAGACTGTATAGTAGCCCAGGAATTACATTTACACCCATAATGGCATACCATTTGCAATAGTAGACAACCCAAGGTATTGCAAATGGGGTATGTCCAGTCTTTTTTAGTAGCCATTTGGTCACAAACACTGGCCAAAGTTAGCGTTAGTATTTGTTTGTGTGTGAAAAATGCAAAAAACGCCAATTTTGGCCAGTGTTTGTGACTAAGTGGCTACTAAAAAAGTCTGGACAAACCCCATTTGCAATACCTTGGGTTGTCTACTATTGCAAATGGTATGCCATCATAGGGGTAATTTTCATTCTTGGGATACCATAGGGTCACAAAGGCAACGTAAGCAATCTGGCAAATTTTAATGTGAAAAAAATGAAACACAAGCCTTATATTTGACGCTGTAACTTTTGAAAACACCATAAAACCTGTACATGTGGGGTACTGTTGTACTCGGGAGACTTCGCTCAACACAAATATTTGTATTTCAAAACAGTAAAAAGTATTGCAGCAATAATATCGTCCGTGTAAGTGCTGTTTGTGTGTGAAAAATGCAGAAAACTTCACTTTTACTGGCGATATCATCGTTGTAATACATTTTACTGTTTTGAAACACTAATATTTGTGTTCAGCAAAGTCTCCCGAGTAAAACAGTACCCCCCATGTACAGGTTTTATGGTGTCTTGGAAAGTTATAGGGTTAAATATAGTGCTAGCAAATTAAATTCCCTATACTTTCGGCATGGGTTGTCAGGCAGGTCCCGCTAATTGTAATTAATTAGGATACCTAATTATGTAAAATTATTACATAAATATATGTGTAGAATTACCGTATTTATCGGCGTATAACACGCACTTTTTTCCCCTGAAAATAGGGGGAAAATCGTGGGTGCGTGTTATACGCCGATATCCCATAATTACTTACCTGTCCTGAAGCGTGGGCCGGCTTCACAGCTTGCACCGCGGTACAGGAACTTTAATTTCATGTTCCGGTTTCCGGCGGGACTGAAAGGAAGTGTGCACAATAGTGTGCACACTTCCTTTCAGTCCCGCCGGAAACCGGAACATGAAATTAAAGTTCCTGTACCGCGGTGCAAGCTGTGAAGCCGGCCCACGCTTCAGGACAGGTAAGTAATTATGGGAGGGGAAGTACACTATGGGAGGGGAGGGGGGGGGAAGTACACTATGGGAGGGGAGGGGGGGGAAGTACACTATGGGAGGGGAGGGGGGGGGAAGTACACTATGGGGGGGGAAGTACACTATGGGTGGGGAGGGGAGGGGGGGAAGTACACTATGGGTGGGGAGGGGAGGGGGGGAAGTACACTATGGGAGGGGGGGGGAATACTATGGGAGGGGAGAATGGGAGGGGAGGGGGAGAATACTATGGGAGGGGAGGGGGAGAATACTATGGGAGGGGGGAGAATACTATGGGAGGGGAGGGGGGGAGAATACTATGGGAGGGGAGGGGGGAATACTATGGGAGGGGAGGGGGGGAGAATACTATGGAAGGGGAGGGGGGGAGAATACTATGGGAGGGGAGGGGGGGAGAATACTATGGGAGGGGAGGGGGAGAATACTATGGGAGGGGAGGGGGGGAGAATACTATGGGAGGGGAGGGGGGGAGAATACTATGGGAGGGGAGGGGGGAGAATACTATGGGAGGGGAGGGGGGGAGAATACTATGGCAGGGGAGGGGGAGAATACTATGGCAGGGGAGGGGGGAGAATACTATGGGAGGGGAGGGGGGAGAATACTATGGGAGGGGAGGGGGGGAGAATACTATGGGAGGGGGGGGGATACTATGGAAAGGGGGGGACACTATGGGATGAGGGGGGAACACTATGGGATGAGGGGGGAATACTATGGGACGAGGGGGGGGAATACTATGGGAGGGGGGGAAATTTCCTGGAATTTCTTTCTAAAAATTAGGTGCGTGTTATACGCCGGTGCGTGTTATACGCCGATAAATACGGTAATATATGTATATATATACATATGTGTATATATACGTATATATATATATATATAATTTTTTTTAATATTTTTATTTATATATAGGTATATATAGTGATATATACGTATATATTTATGTATATAGATATATATATTATGATATATATTATTTTGTTCTACGTGTATTTTGATATCAATATATATATATTATTATCACAATACAGTTATAACGAAATAACACACATCTATATATTTTTTTATTATTTATTTTAAAATATTTTTTTAATTTAATTTTTTTACGTATTTACATATATATTTTTTTATATTATATATAAATATATATATAACAATAATTATATATATATATTTAATCAGTATCAGTCTACGTATAATTTGATATTAATATATATATATATATATTTATTAATATTTAAATACACGTCGTGTATGTGTAAATGTGTGTGTGTGTGTGTATGTGTATATATATATACTTAGATCATATATATATAATATATATGATCTAAGTATATTTTATTTGTAACTGTTTTTTAATTTATTTTTTGAACTAATATTTTATTTTTTTTACAGGACAGGGGGCAGAGACAGTGTCAGCCAGTGATTTCACATCACTGGCTGACACACAGGATCAGTGATCACAGTGACTGCCTGTCACTGTGATCACCTCCTGCAGATTGGGTAATTGACCACAGGGGGGAGTGCCTGGGTGGTACAAGCACTCCCCCCTTCCAATCTGCAGGGGGATCACTGTGCCAGTTACATGTGTCAGCCAATAGGCTGACACATGTAACACTGATCGCAGTGACAGGCTGTCACTGCGATCAGAGTGCTTTGAGATCGCAGTGACAGCCTGTCACTGCGATCAGACTTAGCAGATCGCGGTCACTGACCCCAGGGGGACTGCCTGGGGGGCCAGGTAAGTCCCCCGACCGCGATCTGCACAACGGGAAAGCCGCTGGCCGCATGTGTCAGCCGATTTGAAATCGGCTGACACATGCTGAATACTGGTCGCAGTGACAGCCTGTCACTGCGATCAGAGACTGCAGATCGCGGTCACCGGCCACAGGGGGGGTTGCCCGGGGGGCCATGCATCCCCCCCGACCGCGATCTGCAGCGGGAGAATACCGCCGGCCACGTGGGCGGCAATAAAAGCGAGGACGTACTATTACGCCCGCCGGCGTTTAGAGCCGGTTTCTGCGTGGCGTAATAGTACGTCCTCCGGACTTAAAGGTTTAATTCTCGACTATTTATTTATGTTTTTGTTAGAGGGGAAATCTCATTGCTGATGTCACAGACTACACATGTTTCAGGTTTTCTACTCTCTCACCTTGGCCTCTAAATAACTTAAAAGCAATGCTGGAAGTTAACTCAAAGGCAAAGCATAGATCCAACACACTAATAAAAAGTCAGAAACTGATTAATTGAAAATGACTGATAGAACCCTAGGATGGTTGAGTTTGCTGGATACTGCAGATACTGCAGATACTCCCTCCAGACACCCTGTGTTACTGCAGATACTCCCTCCAGACACCCTGTGTTACTGCAGATACTCCCGCCAGTGGTGGCTCATCAAAATAAATCAGGAAAATTCCAAACCCCAAGGTTGAATACGGTGAATAGGCTACAGATGGCCACTCCCATCACCCAAGGCCGAGTTCTTCAACAGTGTTACCCCTAAATGTCAGTTCTCTGCCTCTTCCTAGGAAAATGTTCAAGATGCCAATACAGTGCCTGGCTGAAAGTGATAGTAGTTGCTGCCTACAGCCTGAGACCAGATCCCATAATTCCCCAACTGGGACTGGGGTTTAGAGTTTACAGTCTGCCGATCCACTGTGGATTGTTATACTAGAAGAATGGCTGCATTAGAGGGTCGAGGGGTCTATGCTCCAGCTCTGAAATCACAGCTGCGGCATGCCACTTGCACCACTTGTGTCAGCGCCAGCAGGCAGTAGTGGTCAATGCGGCATCTATGTATTCTATGTCTATGTGGGCCCCCATCAGGGCACTATAGAGTCAGGAAAATCGCTTTGTTTTCCTGACACTATAGTGATCCTTTACGTTTTCTATGGCTACTTAACCCAATTATCTCCATGATAGATGGGAGGGATTTTACTGTTTCTGTGGGAGTGATTAACATTGTGAAAAAAGGTCCATGTGGGAGTATAACTTGCTGGAGGACCTGCATAAAAGGCTGAGCTGGGGCCACCATTAAACAGACCGTTTTTACCCCTTCATGAAGTCTGGGCTCATGTTTGGGGGATTGGGAGCTTTAATTCACAGGTATAAAACATAATTTAATATGAATAATATATTAAAGAATGGTAGGAAATAAGATTTTTTTAATTTCTGCATATTCAGCGATGTCTCACGTGTATAACAGTACCCACTTCTGGCAAGGTCCCTATCAAAGTGCCTAAAATGGCTGACAGAGTGGTGGGCTGGCTGAGCTCCAAAATGGCTGAATGGCTGGCCTATAGAAAATCTGGATAGATTTTGCATTGAAGGACTGCCTTGAGTTGATACTTTTATTTTACAGTTTTGTCTGGCAGTATGTAAAAGCCTATTTAATTGGCTCCTACTTTCCCACTCACTTATAAAATGATACTGTGTTTACAGTACCACCTGTCAGGGAAGCATGATGATTCATGAGCCCAAGAAACTAAGCAAAAGCAATGCATTGCATTTGCAATGTCATTCGACATGCGAATGACTATAGTAAGTGGTGTTCGGTAGTTTACTGATAGTGCCAATACATTTTCATGCGATTGGCAGCGTTCGCGCATTAGATGGTTCGGGAGTGAGTTCGGGAGTTTTAGGCGTAAATTAAACGACATACAACATTCAATGCCATGCTGTTAGATCAATGTACAAAATTTGAAACAAATGGTTGTACTGAGTTCGGTTGAAGCTATTTGGTATTTAGGGATTAGTTAGGGAACATAGTTTTATGTATTCAATTCATTTGGTTCAATTAAATCGTGCCGAATGAACAAATTAGTTTATCCGAAACGAAAATATTAACGAATATCGTATGCAAACGAATGGAAGAAATTAATATTTCTGAAGTGCCCAAGTCTAATGTGTAGTTTGGTTCGTTTTAGAGGTTTGTAGAGAAAGTATATAGTGATCATGATTTTTAGCGATATCCAATATTTTTAAGGTGGTCTCAAACAAACATAAAATGCTATATAAAATTTGTGGGAATATCGAATAGCGTGTACAGTAAATCAGAGAGGGCTCAGAATATCGAACCATCGATCAGTAGCCTGGATGAAGTAGGGGGTCTATATGTTTTATTAAATACGCGGTAACATGCTTTTAATGGGATAGGACGTTAGGAAAGGTGTGTGATTGGGATAAGTGGTTGTGGCTGTATTTACCTTATCCTGGGACCGACCTGGCTCCTAAGCTTAAGCCGCGCGTGGCTGGATCACTCCTGCCTCCACACGAGCCGCATGCGGCTTGATCTCCTCTTCTGACTTAGCCGCGGGCACTGACCGCAGTGATCGGTCACGTGGCCCGCCTTGCACTAGGAGCACGGCTCGAGTCACAAGCTCACTCTAAAAGGGGCAGTGGGAGCCAAAAGTTGAATCAGGCTCCCATTGGCCCACGTCATTCCAGCACCCCCACACACGAACGTTTTGGGGGGCGTAGGCATGACATGGGCCAATCACTGGTGTTACAGTAGTGTACATTACAAAAAAAACCTAGAAATTTGACTGTGAAATAATAGCAGTCAGTTTCCTTCACACGTGTGCGTTTCAGGGCCTGCTAGGGCACAGTGTCACACCAGTGCAACTCATATCTGGTGTAACAGTAGTGTACATTTAAAAAAAAATACAGGGGGCTTGTTGTCACCTTTCGTGGACCCTTGGTGTTGTACGTGGCTGGGTGGAGGAAGAGACCTTCAATGACATCAGTGAGGACAAGGAACGGGACATGGCTAGCTTGGTATCAAACCTTGTGCAAATGAGGAGTTTGCAGTTGTGCAAATGGACTGTTTGCGGTTGTTTGCGGTGCGTTAAACGGGGAGTTTCGTCTGTCACTGTGAAGTGGGCGTAACCCTTACATTACCTGATCGATACAACATCATACCTGATGTTTTGTTTTTTTTAAATTCTTTATTTTTGTTGTGCACAAATTAACATTTTTTTAAAAATCAAGGAAAAGAACATGCATCAAAGACTAAACCTTCATGACTAAATGCTACTTGTAGGGTTATGCGGCATAAAATGTGATGTGAGTGTTACAAGCGGCAAAATATTATGACTAGTTAGAGCTGTGACCCATGGCCCCATGCATAATATTCAATAGGTACCTAACAGTATACAAGATACAACGTGGCACGGGTCTGGCACATAGGGAAGAGAGTGAGGCCGGGAGAACTAGTTATGTGTGAGTGTAAGTGATTGTGTAAAGTTTAACAGGTTTGTTCAGCCTCAATCACAGGAGCAATCAGTGTAATAACCTTCACATTAAAACATAACGTGGCATATGAGCAGGCAACACATTTGTAAGTTCTATTAAAGATAGTTGAATCAGTGAGGGAAACATAACATTTCTGCTTATGTGCATTACTCCCGTCTGGGTCATGAGTATCTATTGTAGAGGCAGGGTAGCTATCTTTGTAGTATAGGGGTACGCCAAGTCACCCGGGCACAGTGAGTGACACTAGCTATTTTGTGGTGGGGACAATTTGCGCCATTGCCTGTCTGAGGAAGCACTTAGTCCCTTGGCCATGTCGCATATTGTCGGCTATCCCGGTTTGCAGGAAACTCATATATAACATGCAACCTGACTGGGTGCTGATGGTCGGCTATGCCGAGGTAAACGTTCTGACTAAACAGCTCGGTTAGGTAGTCTCCGACTATGCAGGACCTTTGTAGGGGTTAATATCCTTAGGTTGGTTATGATTATGTGGGTCAAAGTAGACATTTTGGGTGATCTCGAAGATACTTTAATATTAAACTCCAACGTGGGTAGTGAACCCTCTATGGCTAAGTAGGTGTATAAGCCGTGTGTTGTCGTTATTGCCGGTAGTTCCGGAAGACTGTCCACGGGATTGTATGGCTAAATATCGGGAGGCATGGCGTGTGTGGATTGCAGGCATAATCAGTGTGAGTGTGTTAGCTCATCGGTTTGTCGTGTGTGAGATGTAGTGTGGGAGAGATAGTAGTACTGTTAGAGCAGACAAGTAACTCAGTGTTAACTAACCGTGAGTGAATAGCCTCTCTTCTCGAGTTATTGCCTATGGCTACTTCCGTAGTTGTGTACATCCCCTTAATGAAATATTTCCAATACCACGTTCTAAGCATCCTGCTCACAGGAGATTGTCAAGGCTGAGAAGTGGAATCCCTGGGTAGGGAAGCTTTTACATTGTGTTTTACCACGTTAAGACAAGTACAATCATAAGAAGGAACTAAATAAATGGGTAAAGAAAAAACAAACGGGAAAGGAACTTAACCCAAAAGTCAATTCACTTTGGTCACATGGCGGCCCCTAGTTTGTGGTAAGAGTACAGCTATATTGCCCACTGTAATTGTGGGGGTAACTATACGGGGGCCATGAGTCCCATAGAGTCCTGTCATATTCACCCGTCAGCCAGTGTCCCGAATGGTCATCTCTCCGGGTCGTGGCACGCTGGTCAGGCCTTCCCTCTACAGAACAAATCAGTCGGTTAGTGGGCCATAGAGGTGTGTTGGTAGTCCTTTTTTAGGCTTGCGGGTTGTTGCACTTGAGTATGACAGACGGGTGAGTGTATATTGGCTGATTCAGCCTGTCCAGATATATATTTAAACCATAGGAACAAAACTGTGGAGCGACAGTAAAACAGAATTATGTTTTGTAGGTGTTCCCGTCTGGAGCGCTCAGGTAGTGACCACTGTCCATGTAGTGCGGGCAGTGCCTCTTGGGACAAAGGTCTCTGCGGAGGCCGGATTCCACTCGTGTGGTTTGGAAGGAGCACGGGACTGTTGTAGCGAGTCCGGTGGGAGGCCCAAAGCGGCAAGGTGCGTCTTCGCTTCCTGCAGGTCCGTTATAAGGTAGGTATTTTCGCCCTGGGTCACCTGAAGTTTGTGCGGGGAGCGCCACTGGTATTTGATGGTATGTGCGCGGAGCAGAGTGGTGAAGGGCCGTAGAGTTGCGCGCCAGGCCACAGTCCCTCTAGAGAGATCTGCGTAAAGTGAGAGGGCCATGTCTTCGAATGTGAGGGGTGTGTTACCTCTGGCGGCGGCCATCACAGCCATCTTGTCCTGACGCTTTTGAAATTTGATAATTAAGTCCCTGGGTGCCGTCTGGGGAGCTGTAGGCGGTTTCGGGATTCTGAACATGCCGTCCAGTACAACCCCTTTGGCCTGCTTCGGCGGTAGTAGTTTGCTAATTAGACGCCGTATAAAGTGGGGAAGTTCAGACTCTGGGACCGTCTCTGTAATGTCTCTAACCTTTATGTTTTGGGCTCGGCGTGAGTCTTCCAGTGCCGCCATAGTCTGTTCCATCCTCTGGTGCTGTAGTTGTAGCGTTTGCACCTCCTGCTGGAGCGTGGACATTTGTCTCGTGTGGTTGCGACAGTCTTGCTCCACAGTGCTCACGCGATGTGTTAGGCCCTGAATGTCTTTTTTCATTTCAGCCATATCGCCCTGTATGTTTCTGCGGAGCTCCGCTAGCAGCTCCCTCATTTCAGCCTTAGTGACTGGGGCAGTGTCCGGCTTTGCTTGAGGCTGTGTCAGGGTGTGTATTGCCGGTGGGCATGTCTCCTCAGGCTCGGAGAGTCCTTCGTCGGAGTCTACGAAGTCATCCATGTAGGCGTCTATGTCAGGCTCCGGAGTGCCACGTGCTCGCCGCCATAGATCCCCTATGCTGGTGCCCGGCCGGGGCGGGTCAGGTTTCGGCTTTTTATGTTTCCTGCCCATTGGTGTGCCGCCTGTTGCAGTAGGTGGACTTTGGTAGCTTTTTGGGGGGTAAAAACTTCGAATTTCGCTTGATTTGGGCCTGTAAATCTCGGAGCTCTCCAGAGATGTGACCAGTCAGTTCGGCTGTTGGCTCCGCCCCCCATACCTGATGTTTTAAAGCACATTATTCCAAACAATTTAGGAATGTTAGGTGATTTATGCCCTTTATGGATTAAAACCAGACTCTGCATCAACTATGTAATTTTCTATGGGAGTTTTGCCATGGATCCCCCCTCCGGCATGCCACAGTCCAGGTGTTAGTCCCCTTGAAACAACTTTTCCATCACTATTGTGGCCAGAAAGAGTCCCTGTGGGTTTTAAAATTCACCTGCCCATTGAAGTCTATGGCGGTTCGCGCGGTTCGCCCTTTCGCAAACATTTGCGGAAGTTCACGTCCGCCGTTCGCGAACCGAAAATTTCGTGTTCGCGACATCACTACTGTCTATGTAGTGTAAAAACTGTGGGAGGAGTTAGGGTGGTAAATTTGGCTATAATAATAATAATAATAATAATAATAATATATATGATAACATTAAGTGGTCTTGCTATGCAAGAACACTTAATTAGATAGGTCGATAACCATACAAGCTTCACAAGACATCATAATAGGTGACTGTAGCATCAGTTGATTTAGGTTTAATAGGTGGTGCTCAGCTTTTAATATGTCTGTCATTTGGCTGTTCATCAGAAAACTCAAGTACACAAGCAGTGGCTCCATTATATTGCAATTTAGGGCAGCATGCCACAAAAATATCAAGCTAAAATCAGCACGACCATTATCTATTATGGACATTTGACTACAGTGTCTGGAGTGCTGTCTGAGATGAATAAGCCAGTGGGAGCTGTGGAATATATCCATACCACTGTTTTTATTTTTTCACAATTATTTTCTTCCAGAAATTGTACCAGAAGATTGGAGAAAAGCAGATATCTTTTTTATTTTATTTTATTCATTTTTTTGTCTTAATTGAAAATTGTATTTTGCATATACATAGACATACATTTATTCAAGTTCATGGACTATTAATAGTGCGCTACTCCAACATAAATACATTGTAAACCCCATTCATTCCTCATTCATTCCTCTAATCAAAGACAAAAAACATTATATAAAGGTTTTTGTAGATTTAACCTTTTTCTTGATTAATTTCAGAGAGAATTATATTATATTAAATTATAACTCGGGTGGAAAAAAAGAGTTCATTATATTGGCTATTTGAGAAAAGGTAGTACTTTTAATCTAAGCCAATTTAAATTTTTATACAACCTTTTTTATCTTTTTATTTTGTTTTATGCTCAGAGTGTGTAGTTACATTTGATTTATTAAATATTCGTCCACATTCCCCATACTTTTTTGTGTACTGAAATCTTATTTAACGTTCGGTAAACTCCTTCCTCCATCTGTTGTTGATATATAATCTGGTTATTTATTACTGGCCATATTGGTGCCATTGGGTTTTTCCAATTTTTGGCTAATGCAAGTTTGATTGCCATAAAAATATGAATAATTCATATTATTTGTTCATAATTGCAATTTGGAAGATCCAAATGAAATAAAAATGTCTGGGGTAATAATATTGCTTGTTGTATTCCCAAATCTCGAAATATATTAGAGATCTTTCTTTTTATTTCTTCTAATTCTTTACATTTCCACCACATATGATATAGCATACCTATTTCTTTGGAACATCTCCAGCATTTATCTGAGTAACTATTTTTAATTTTCTTAATTCTATATGGAATGATATACCATCGGTGGGCGATTTTAAAAAAGGTCTCTTGTATATTAAGTCTTTGAGTTATTTTTCTGATCTCAATAAATCAATCTCCCCATGTTTCCAGTGTGAACAATGTATTTATATCTCTTTTCCAATTTTTTATGGAGATATGGTACCTGTATCTTAATAGGGTTCAAAAGATTAACTTGGAAACTCCAGACCCATGAGCTGTTACAAGATAATATTCAAGAACTCATTTTGAACAAAAATATAATTAGCAGGAACCAACATGGTTTTATGAAAAACATGTCATGTCATGCGTGTCAGGGTACCTGAGGTCTCTACCTCTGGGAGAGGTAGAGACTTAGACGTCTATCCATCCGGACGGTCTGTTTCCCATGTTCCTCGCGGTCCACCCGGTCACATAAACGCCGGCCGCGAGGGAGTCACTTCCTTTTGTAGCATGACGTCCGGAAGTCGACGTCATGACGCCAACCCGGAACGACCTGTCACTCAATTGTTTGGAGACTAATCAGGACTCGTTGGAGGCGTGTCTACCCTTCTGAGCCAGGGTATTTAACAGTGCTTCTCTCATTTGCTCATTGCCCTGTCGTGGTTCTAGCCTGCCTAGTCACACAGTGCTCTGGTATTTTCAGTTATCCCTTTGGTTCCGACCCGGCTTGTTTGACTTACTCTGTTTACCTCTGTTATCCTTGACCCGGCTTGTTCCTCGCTTACCTGTCCTCTCGTTCCCTCGACCTCGGCTTGTCTCCGACCATTCTCTATATTCTCCGTACGTTAGTCCGGCCATTCTAAGGTCCGGTATACGTATCCTGTACCTGTTTGTACTCTGCGTGTTGGATCCCTGTCCCGATCCTGACATTACGACAGGGCCAATGGATCCTGCAAGTACAAACAGTCAGCTTGGTCCCTCTGATCCTAGGTTCGAAGCCATGGAACACAGAATGGATCAAATGGCCCTAGCGCTACATGCGTTATTATCTCGTGCCAATAATCCACCAGAAGAGACACGTACTACTTCTATCTCCCCTGTAAGTTCTGGCCTAGAGGTAGCCACTGTAGGTGCCTCCTCCCGCATTACCCCACCAGTACGTTATGGTGGTTCACCTGAGAAGTGTCGTGGTTTTTTAAACCAGATTAGTATCCACTTTGAATTGCAACCTCGTTCCTATCCTACAGATAGGGCAAAGGTTGGATTTATTATCACATTACTCATTGAGAAAGCTCTGAGATGGGCCAACCCACTATGGGAGAACGATAACCCGTTAGTATATAATTATAATGCCTTTGTAGCTGCCTTTAGAAGAACTTTTGACCCCCCTGGTAGAAGGGTCAATGCAGCCAGATTACTGTTGCGCCTGAGACAGGAGAACCGAACACTTGTGGATTATGCACTAGAGTTCAGGTCTCTGGCGTCAGAAGTTAAGTGGAATGAGCAGGCTTATATAGATGTATTTTTGAACGGGCTATCAGACGTAATCCTTGATGAGGTTGCTACTAAAGAACTCCCTGAAAATTTGGAGGATTTAATTTCGTTCATTTCTCGTATTTATGAGCGTTTAAGAGAGAGACAAAACACTCGAGAGAGGAACCTTAGACCTTCCTTTAAATTAGCTCCCGCATTTCAAAGTCCTGATTCCACTACCTCACTGTTTCCTGAACCTATGCAGATAGGCAATACTCGCCTCTCAGAAGAAGAGAGACAGTACAGGAGAAGAGAGGGATTATGCATGTATTGTGGAGTCAGAGGTCACTTACGCCTGAATTGTCCTAATCGCTCGGGAAACGCTCGCACCTAAGTTTCTCTAGAGGACAGGCCTTGGGTGTTTCTATTTTGTCCTCTACTCATAATTATAAAGATCACAGGCTTCTGCTACCAGTTTCTTTAACTTGGGAGAAGGGAGTACTAAAGACTATGGCTTTGATAGATTCCGGAGCTGCTGAGAATTTTATCGACCAAGCCTTTGCTACTAAACACACTATCCCATCCCAGTTAAGGGATACACCCTTGGCCGTTGAGGCCATAGATGGTAGACCTTTACTTGAGCCTGTTATCTCCCGTGAGACCATACCCGTTAACTTAACTGTTGGTATCTTACACGAGGAAAAGTTATCACTTATGCTCATTTCGTCCCCTTCTGTCCCCATAGTCCTGGGGTACCCTTGGTTAAAAAGACATAACCCTATTATCGATTGGGAGTTAGGGGAGATACTCTCATGGGGTCAGGGCTGCCAGGAGAGGTGTTTACGCAGGGTTTCTCTATTGGCTGTAATAAACACACCAGGTACTTCCACTCAGTCTAGAGAGAGACAGATACCGTCTCTCTACCAGGACTTAAAAGCAGTATTCGACAAGAAGAATGCTGATACCTTACCTCCACACAGGTCATTTGATTGTAAAATTAAGCTTCTACCTGGTACTATGCCTCCGAGGGGCAATGTATATCCTCTATCCACTCAAGAGAACTCAGTTCTAGAGAAATATATTCGTGAGAATCTAGAAAAAGGATTCATTAGGAGATCCTCTTCTCCCGCCGGGGCTGGTTTTTTTTTCATTAAAAAGAAGGATGGTACTCTCAGACCTTGTATTGATTACCGAGGTTTGAATAAGATAACCATCAGAAATGCCTATCCGATTCCTTTGATTACCGAGCTGTTTGATCGTTTAAAGGGCTCTAAAATTTTCACCAAGTTAGATCTCAGAGGGGCGTATAACTTGGTGAGAATCCAGCATGGACACGAGTGGATGACAGCGTTCAATACCCGTTATGGTCACTATGAATACACGGTTATGCCATTTGGTCTTTGTAATGCTCCGGCAGTATTTCAGGATTTGATTAATGAAGTTCTTAGGGAGTTTCAACATGATTGTGTTATTGTATACCTGGATGACATACTTATACACTCTAGGGACATTGAGACCCACCACAGACAAGTCAGAAAGGTATTGCAAAAACTTCTGCAACATGGCTTATACTGTAAATTGGAGAAATGCAGTTTAGACCAGTCTCAGATAGACTTTCTTGGTTACGTGATTTCTGGGGAAGGCTTTAAGATGGATCCTGACAAACTCCAATCTATTTTAGATTGGCCATTGCCTAAGGGACTATTATTGCGCCTATTACCAATATGACCAAACAAGGGGCTGATACTAAAACCTGGTCTACTGAGGCCCTTGTTGCTTTCAAGACTCTCAAAGAACTTTTTGCTTCTGCCCCAATTTTAGTCCATCCAGATACGACTCTGCCGTTCCTACTCGAGGTCGATGCCTCTGAGACGGGAGTAGGTGCTGTTCTGTCACAAAGGTTAGGGGTGGACAAACCGTTACACCCTTGTGGGTTTTTCTCTAAGAAACTATCTGGCCCTGAAAGCAGATATGACATCGGTGACAGGGAACTGTTAGCGGTCATTATGGCTCTAAAGGAGTGGAGACATTTATTAGAAGGGACCTTACATCCTGTTACGATTCTAACGGACCACAAGAACTTGTCCTATATTGGGGAGGCTAAGCGCCTATCCGCCAGGCAAGCTCGCTGGTCCTTATTCCTGACTCACTTCAATTATGTGCTTACTTATAGACCTGGTTCTAAGAACTCTAAAGCCGATGCTTTATCTCGCCAATATGAACCGTCCACTATAGCTGAGCCAGTTCTTTCCTCGATAGTTCCTAAATGTAATATCATCGCTAACACGAATCTCAGGATTCATTCTCCGTTGCTTGCTGAGATCATGAAGTTACAACATCTAGCTCCTAAACAGACTCCTGGGGATAGACACTTCGTTCCTCCTGCTCTCCAACTGGAAGTGTTACGGTGTTTCCACAACAGCAAGGTAGCTGGGCATCCTGGCATTCGCAAGACGTATGCTTTAATCTCCAAAGATTTCTGGTGGCCTGCTTTACGTAAAGATTAAATGTATAACATTAAATGAAAAGTATTTGGGGACAATTATAGATCACAAACTAGGCAACAGTATTTAATGCTGGTCTGCGGTGGAAAAGCCAGCTTTTGTGTATAAGATTTGTATTTGATTTATTTGATACAAATATAATTTTGTCTCTTTATAACTCAATGGTAAGACTCCACATTGAATATTTTTGGCACCAGTTTAAAAAAAGGGTATCGCAGAACTAGAAAAAGCTACAAAACTAGTAAGGGGAATGGAGAACATCAGTTATGAAGAAAGGCTACAAAAACTGTAATTGTTTTCTATAGAAAAAAAGCGCCTCAAAGGGGATTATGATAGCACTATACAAATATATACAGGGTAAGTGCAAACCACTACGTACTAACCTGTCCATTAGCAGGGATATACAACAGAGAAGAGGTCACCCATTGAGACTGGAAGAAAAGTGTGTTTGTTTACAGCAGATGAAAAATTTCTTTACACTAAGAACAATAAAGATGTGGAATTCTCTGCCTAAAGAGGTTGTGTTATCAGATTCTATATATAAATTAAAAAAAGGCTTGGATGCTTTTTTGCAAAAACATAATATTTAAGCATATAATTGCTGTATGTAAACAGGTTGTTGATCCAAGGAGAACTCGGATTGCCATTATGGAGTCAAGAAGGATTCCCCCTCCTTTTGTGGCACAATTGAAAATGGCTACAATTTATTTTTGCCTTCTTTTTGAATAACAGCAGAAAAGAATGGACTTTACGGTTCAACTTGATGCATTTTTGTCTTTTTTCAAACTAGGCAACTCTGTAACTACATATTACATAGGCTTGTATTCTGTTAGATGACTTTCAGTAGTAGAATACAGATATTTGGTGTATTGCACTTACTGTACAAGAGCATTATGTCCACATACAGATATTTTCTTTACATTCTGCTGGCATGTTTAGGATGCTGCATTATCAGAAATACCCTCAGATTCTTTAAAAACACCAATAATTAGCATATTTACTTATTATACATTTTTTGTTTCTGTCATGGCTACATTATTGCCAGCTCTTATGTTTAGGAATGTGAGATTCATTCACGTGTGCTCAATGTTTGGCAATTAACTGTGTGAACATGTTCCCTTGGTTACAGAGTGAATTAGCACACTATAAAAAAAAAAGTAAACACAGATAGACATTTATTGAAAATATGTCAAATTTCAAAGTGCATTTTTTGGAACAACACACTTCAAAAGACCTCCTAGGTTATTCTAACTTACACACTGTGGGTAGCAAGTGTATTATTTGGAATATTAACCTCCCTAGCGGTATTCCCGAGCGTGACTCGGGGTTAATTTTCGCTGCCAGAAGCGGTAACCCCGAGTCACGCTCGGGGTAGATAACTCCGAGTCTCCTTACCTTCTCCTTGCGATCCAGCGATGTCCCCGCTGTGATTGCCGGTGAGAGCCCCGGCGGATGCCTCCATCTGCCCTCCTGGATCCGTCTCTGTGAGCCGCAGAGGCTCATGGGGGCGGAACTGGGCGGGTAATTCAAATGCATAAAAGTATAAAAGTGACACACACAAAAAGTTAGGTGATACAGTGAAATCCTGTCAGATTACATTGTATCACCTCAGATTTGACACAGTATCACCTCAGATCATCCTACACTGCCCTGCCTGCCCTTTTTGCTGTAATTTCTGCCCATAAAATATTTTTTTTACCATGGCATCAAAGCGTCACTTTAGCATCTCCAAAGCGGGTTTGGATCAGATGAGTGACAGCGGCAGCGACACAGAGCCCCTCGCAGAATTGAGCGACGGCGATAGCGATTCGTGGCAAGATTCGTCATCCGACTCTGACAGTGACCAGAGAAGTGGCGACAGCGACGATTCTGCACCCGAGCTCAGTGATGTGCGCACTTGGTGCCTTATTGATTGCGGTATGGAAGAGGTACCGCCGCCAATATTTCCGTTTACTGGATCACCTGGGATGAAGGTAGACGTTGAGCACAATGATCCTTTGGCATAACTAAAATTATTTCTCACAGATGACGTCATTGAAAAGATTGTCACGGAGACAAATCGCTACAACGAGCAGCAATCAGCTACTCTGCATAGCAAGTTTTCCAGGAACAGAAAATGGAAACCGGTGACTAAAGAGGACATCTGGAAGTTTCTGGGGCTAATACTTCTTCAGGGGGTGGTGGGGAAACCCCAGCAGAAATGGTACTGGACTACCAATAAATGGCTGGCAACCCCATTTTTTGGCACCATCATGTCCGAGTACCGATTTTCCCTCATAATGAAGAATTTGCACTTCACCAACAACGAGGAATTTGACGAAGCCACACATCCAGCGCCAAAACTCAAGAAGATCTGGGAAGTATACCAAATGATCCTAAAAAATTTCCAGCAGGCCTATGTGCCAGATAGAGACATCAGCATTGATGAAAGTCTGATGGCTTACAAGGGACGCCTCAGCTGGATTCAATACATCGCATCCAAGAGAGCACGGTTTGGAATAAAATCCTATATGCTCTGCGAGTGTGCCACTGGCTATATATGGAATTCCGTCATATACACCGGTAAAGGAACACAATTCAACCCCAGGTACAGCGGCTATGGGATGGCAACGTCATCAGTCCTTACACTGCTTGAGCCATTGCTGAATCAGGGGTATTGTGTGACAACGGACAACTTTTACACATCGCCTGAGCTGTACGAGTTTCTGATAAAACACAAGACTGATGGATATGGAACCGTTAGGGCCAACCGACGTGACCTGCCATCTATGTTTGCCAAGAAAAAACTTAAAACAGGAGAAATGGTTGCCTGGCAGAAAGGAAAGATGATGGCAATGCGTTGGCATGTCAAAAAAGACGTATGCCTAATGAGTACAGTGCATAACACCTCCACTGCCATGGTCCACACAAGAGGTGGGAAAGATGTCATGAAGCCACAACTTGTGATTGACTACAACAACACCATGGGAGGAGTCGATAGAGCTGATCAGGCGATGACATTTTATCCGGCTATGCGGAAACAACAAAAAATAAATAAAACAAAAAAATCTTCAGGCATCTACTGGAACAATGCCTCTGGAATGCCTATATACTGCACAGAGGAAAGAGTGACATGCCTCTTGTTCATTCTGACTTTATCTGGAAGGTGGCGGAGCGGATTTTTGTGAACTACCAAACGGCATCAGTGGCCGTGAACAGATCTGGACGTCGTGCTGTTGACGTTGTCAACCCAGAACGCCTGACTGGTCGTCACTTTATGGATTACATCCCGCCAACCGCAAAAAAGGCAGCACCTACAAGGATGTGCGTAGTTTGCTGCTCAAAGTGAGATAGCAATGGAAAAAAAATCCGAAAGGAAACCAGATTCCATTGCCCTGATTGTGATGTCGGTCTATGTGCAGTCCCATGTTTCAAAATTTACCACACCCAGGATGTTTACTGAATTTTCTTTGTTTGACAAATTTCATTATTTATTACATTATTGAATAAAATTATATTATTTATTAGATTATAATTCATGATTTTATGTTTCAAACTTTATCACATCTGAGAGTACTTTTCGTCAGGTTTAAGAAAGTAATTACTGGCCTACAATACATAACACCAAATTTCCATGCAAAAAAATGGTACCGCTTTTGGTACAAAATTCCTGACATAATCATACCGCCAGGGAGGTTAATAATAATAAAAATCTACTTCCAAGACAGAATACTTGATTTTGTGATTTTTAATTTTTTAATTTTTTTTTTACATTTTTTTTTTATAGTTAAACAATGAAAGATAAGTGTTGCTTATTCTATTTTTTTTTTTTACTAATTACTTCAGATAGCTGTGTGGAAATCAGGAAGCCCCGTAGCCCAGTCCTTATGATATCATCAAGTGATATGAAGGGCTTTATTTCAGTTGTCATGCAATTTGTGGCGCTAACTTTTCTTATAAATAAGATAGCATCTTTATATAGTAATGAATTTCAGCTACAATGTAGGAGTGGTGTATTCATTATACAATTTAACAACGTTGTGAGTTCAGTTCGTAATTAGCTTTGCTGGAGTTGTACACTTAAACAAATTTGCGTTGGATTTATCATTGTGTCCCTACGGTCCAGGTGTTCCTTGGGTTGATTTGCGACTCTATGGTCTTTATTTTGGAGGGTAACTGAACATGAACATGGATGGGGTGAAAAATAAAAGGGGCGAAGAGGAAACAATATTTACAGGAGATAATATACCATGAAGAGGGTAGTGGTTGCTGGTTATCCAGGATGTGCCTGTCGGTCAAGGTGGGAGGCGATTGATTGGTGTTGATACCCGGTGCAGTGCTAAAGTGGTTAATATGTAGGCGATATGGGGTCTGATGTGTAGGTCTGCAGGAGGGTGAGGTGGGGACGCCCTCTTATATTCCTAGCGTGGGGGCCCTAGTCCTGGCTCATTTGTGGGCTCATGGCCGTGACCTCTTCACTGACATTTGCTTTTAATTTTCTTTGGCAAAAGCAAATGTCTTGTAGTGGAAACATTTAACCCCTTATTTATCCATTCAAATAATTCTCAGTGGGCTGCATTGTAAAGTCTTTGATTGGACAGCCACAGAATTTCTGGGCGGGGTTATTAGGGGAGGGCTTGCAAAGGCAACAGACAAGCGAACTGCAGTTTTTGCAAACTGTTTTCAGATATATCCCGAAGGAAAAATGCATAATTAAATGCATACAAGTTTTCATTTGGGGTATATCTACTAATCAGGGATTTTGATCTATTTTATATTACGGCAGTGGAGTGTCCCTTTAAATAAGAGACACAATGAAAATAACTATTTGATAATACATTGTAGCTTCCTAATTTTTGATGTTCAAGAGAAAGCATTGCTCTATAAGAAGCTTTGATTAAAAGATGAGTAAAATTAAGCCCAAGAGAAACACAAAGAGGAGTGATGAAGTAATGGAACGGTTTTCTTTATATACACAATGTATTAAAAACTTTAAAATGATAGCGCTAGAGACAGAAGAGATGGATACGAAATACTAGCAAAATGGTGGAAAATGTAAAATATAATTAATTTAAAAGTTAAAATAAAAACAAAATCTGTTTTTCCAACATCTAAGCAAAAAAGGTTAATGTATTAAAATCTGAACTGCGCACTCATTTTAGCGAACTTTGCAAGGGGTGCAGCAAAAACCTAAAGTCACGTTTAACAAGTTAGAATACAACTTTCTCTATTGTTAGCAGAACAAAAACAACTTACATGTTACAAAGCGAAAAATACCTCAGTCAGACTTGTTTGTAAGTATGAGAGAAATTAATATCGGCTAACTTGAAGGGAGTGCGAAAGAGGAGGATTAGTATTAGGAGGAGGAAAGACAAGGAGCACAGTTTTAGAGAGATTGAGTTTCAGAAAGTGGGAGGACATCATATTGCATAGGAACAGAGGGGGATGAGGACCCTTCTCAAATGAGCTTACTCTCTATATACACTTGAGGCGTCATATCCCTGCAGGTTAATAAGAACTGTTACGCGAAGCCCTCAAACTTGCTGCCTTGGGGTTAATTTTGACTCTGGTTTTACCTTTTCTTCTCACATCCAGTCTTTCTCAAAATCCTGTAACTTCCACCTTAAAAACATGGCCCGCATTCGCCCATTTGTATTTCAAGATACAACTAAGGCACTTGGCTCTTATACCAAATACCCTCTTTAGTCTGTACTGAATGCTCCGGTCAGGCTCATTTTACTGACTGATAACTACTCCCACACCTCACGCCTTTGCCAATCATTACATTGGCTTCTTGTAACCTTGAAGATTCAATTCAAACTGCTAACACTAACCTACAAAGCCTTCACTAACGCCACTCCTCACTACATTTCCTCTTTACTCAACAAAAACACCCGCCAAAATAGTGACTTCCTGTGATATACACTGGCTCTCAAAATCCTGTAGGAAGTCATCAATGCCTTCTTCTGCCTCCCTGAACTCTTTGAAGGCGGCAAAGGGCAATTTAGGCTTTGGGGCAGGGATAGCCAGACCTTCTGGGGACCTATCTCTGGTCCGTTGTGCTTGTACCTCAGAGAGAATTAGGTTCATGGTTTCCTCTGAGGGGGTCCCCATATAGAGCGACAGGTAGCAGTTGACTTCTCTGCGCATCGCATCTTCTTCGCCCTCCAGCTGTTGCACAGCTGTCTCTGTGCATGTACAGTCATCTTCCATGAGGGCTGCAGTCAGGTTAGCCTTGTTACAACTTCCAGCTGTAAACCCTCTGGCTTCCACCAGGTCGTGTAATGTTTGTCTCTTTAGAGTGGTGTAGTCCATGGGTCTGTTCGACTACCGAACGCTGGTTCCGTGTGGCTGGGATGTGGGATCCCGCCGCTTGCCACCAGTTGTAGCGGGCCTGTTAGCAACCCGACTGGTTGTCCCTGCTCAGCCACATTCTCCCCTAGAAGGGAGTCAGTTATAATATAGAAAGACCCATTTCCCACCCAGTAACCGGGCGACACACAGTCCTGGGAATACAACAACAACTTTATTGGCCACACTCGGCTTTATACTTTTCCCCATGCAAGAGGTGGATCACACATAAAGACAATGTCCCCTCCCAGGGTCCTCTCCCTCCCAGGGGTTTCCTGACGCAAACGGAACTCCAGTCCCTTTGTCCCCTGTACCCGCCACCTATTCTCAGGGTTTCCCACCTCTGGGGACAGGGGGTCTTTATCCCACGAGCCTCTGTTCCTTGGGAGTCCTAGTGCGGGAAAGCTTCCCGCCTCCTGGACTCCCAGTCACAGAAAGCCTGCCAAACTGCCATTGTCCCCACAGAGTGTCCCCACCAATTTCAGGGACCCCAGAAGGTAACCGCTATGAACAGCCTCGGCTCACAGGGTCCCTAGGTGAAACCAAGCAAGGGAAGCGTCTCCTTACGGGACACGAAGGCACATCTATACAAACGGCGGCCACACAGGGAAGCACTCATTAATTACTTCCCTTGCCGTTTCACATTTATGTTGCAAGTTGCCAATGTTCTAATTGATTGGTGTGAACATTCCAAGGGGCACTGGGGAGGTCCTCGTTCAGGAACCGATCTAGGTGGGAAGCAATCTGCAAATGCTCCTCCTGAATGGCGCTCGTGTAATGAACGGGCCGCCACCCAGGGGAGGCACGCGCCTAAGCTTCTCTTGCGGTTTATGGTTTTGACACCTCATTATGAGGTGCGAACGTTTTAAACCAACATTCTAAATGAGTTGTCGGCTTGGTCCCCGTTTGGGAGGAGAATGAATTCCCTTCGTGTAGGACCTCCTGAACGGGGAGCAGGCACATTCATACAAAAATTTAGGAAAAAAACACAGAATATAATACAGCAATTCACGAACATGTCCTGCAGTAACTCCAACAACTCCAAGATCCTCACACTCATACTCACTCATAGGAACAGTGATTGTGATGCTCTGCATTTACCATCCTGCAGTAACTCCAACAACTCCAAGGCCTCACCTCAAACTCATACTCACTCATAGGAACAGCAATTGTGATGCTCTGCATTTAACATCCTGCAGTAACTCCAACAACTCGTACTGACTGAAGCTCGGAAGATACTCCACCTAATACATTCTTACATTGCTACCATATTGTTATGTGTTACTATTGAATTATTTCCAATTATACTGTCATTTTTTGTGCATGCAGTTTTTATCATTGTCATTTAATGTTTCTGACCAATATTTCATGTACACAGTTATTATTATTTTGGGTAATACAATTTGGTTGCTAAACTTTTCAATTGTATACAACACATTGCTACTCTACCCCCTCACTCAATTACCTCTTCATTCCCTTTACATTTTACCAATAGCTGCTGCTCTCTGATAACTATTTTAGCCATCACCTCCAAATTTCCCCTGTTACATTTTGTCTCAAATCCCCATTGTATCATTTAGATTGTAAGCTCAAGGGCTTTCTAGCTAAGCACTTTGTATAAAAAAACTTCAATGGCTAGTTATCAGCTTACGGGCAGGGCTCTCTCTACCTCTTGTATTTGTCTGTGTATATTGTACGTTCTCCACTAATTGTACAGCGCTGCGGAATCTGTTGGCGCTTTATAAATACCAGTAATAAATAAATAAGTTAGTGAGCTATGGACAGTTTAATTGATATGGTTTCCTTAAGAAGTGAGTTTTCAATGATTTTTGAAGGAGTGGAGACTGGGTGAGAGTCTAACGGAACAGGGACTGGTAAAAGTTTTCCTACAATCATCTAAAATGTGTTAGAGGAGGGATAAATACACTGGCTCTTTACTCAATACTGTTTAGGACTGAAAGTCATCTTGCAATTATGAGTCCTTATCCAAAAAAATATTTTTTTTATCTTAATGCTTGTTAGAGTTACTTATTAGACATGATGACATTGTTAGACCCAAGAAACACCCCACTCGGCGTCAAAAAAGAGATGATTGATCAGTATTTTTTTTTCTGTATTTTAATAGTTAGCAATTTTCCTTAGCCCTTTGTTGTTTGTGATTATGGTTGAGTGAAACGCCACATGTTATCTTTTTAGGAGCAAATCTGTTTACCCTGTTGACATCACCTAATTCCCCAATCAATCCCTTTTACCTGGACCTGTGAGCATAATATTTTAAAGGGAACACTCAAAGCTGGAGATGACACATTCTTTTTTGGATGCATTATGTCGACATAGGCGTAAACATTAAATAGGAAATAATACGAAAGATACATTTGAAGTTCATTTATTTACTACAAATTCCCAGGTTTGCGGTAACGCGGTAACTCAGTCAATCATTATGCAGGGGCTTCTTGAAGTTCTAAATCCGTTGTCAACTTTCTTCCGTGGAAAGCTAGCTTGTTGAACTACAAGAAAAGTCCATGAACTTCAGAAAATCCTGACACGTACAACATTATTTTTCGACAAAAGGGAAAATAATACAATTTGACAAGTAGAGGCAGAAAAGATCGATTTATGGATTCAAAAATAATTAACTTTTTAAAAACAAAGGTTTATTTAAGGAAACTCACCCTGTATAACTAACGGTAATCTAACCTACCCGTTGCCTCAATTTATTCATTTATCTATTATATAATTACAAATGGGGAGTAAAAGTGTGTGATGTGAAAAAAAAAAGACAAAAAAGTTTAATGAATACCATAACTTTTCTGATTTTATGTACTTTCTTCATCAAATTTGCACAGGGATAGGGGTTAAAATATGGGTGACTCTCAACTGTCCTTGAAGTTGTGTTTTCATGTCAACCACAACCACTTAGGTCATGGACTTCTTAAATTGAATGTGCTCCCTGGGTGTATTCATTACTATTACATTATTAATGCACAACAAACCTCGGTGGCTACATTTGCAGAAGATCCCCCACTGAGAATATTGTGCCGAGACCACTGCAAAATTCCAACATTTATCAACACAGGAGCTGTGAAAAATGACCTCCTCTCATGGAAAACAGAGGTTCCAATATACCTGCCTTATTCCATAAAAATCATAGTTATTGATTTGCTGCACTAGCCAATCCTGAGTCACTTTTCACTTTTCACACTGAAATTCACTTAGTATTGGATAGTTGGACGGCTACATAATATGCTCACTTTGAAGCTTCTTCCATGCAGTCAGACTGGGAGAAATTAAACACTGAGGCTGTTGAAATAAAAGATTTGGGATCTGCTACTTTTTCCATTCACTGAGGGTCAGACTTTCAACCATGGCTCATTTGGCATGAACTTATTTTACTTGTGATCTTTCTCAAACTGAGGATATTGGAATAACCAGGTCGTTCCAGATGTTGAAGACAGAAACGTAAAATGTGTTTTTTATTCATTGTGTCTAGACATACTTCAGGAGCTTGATACATAGCCCACAAATATATAGGACTCTGTAGAACAGCGGTGATCAACCTTTAATCCTTCAACCATTGTCGAACTAAAGCTCCCATCATTCTTAGTTAATCTTAAAACAGACTACAGTAGGGAATATGGGAATTGCTGCGAAAAAATAAAAAAGTTTAAAAAAAATAGAAAAGTGCAACTTGATCTTGCTGTAGACCGTTAAAGGAATATAAGTGATAGATAATTTTTTATTCCTGGGATCAATAAAGCAAATCATGATTATCCTCAATGTTCAGGGTATTAGTGCAATGAGTGTTTTACATACAACTGTCCAAATTCTCAACATGATCTCCCTATGATTTTACCACCATTTTCAGAGAACGGAACAGCTACCGAGTAAAAGAGGCTCAATGTGTTTGAATCCAATTGCACATGTGTAGAGAGCTGAAATAGATATCTCATTGGCCTTCCACTCTCTACTCACTTTATTACTTGTGTTCCTATTTCTATCTCTCTCACTTTTCGTTCCCATAGTTAGATACAGTGAGGGAAAAAAGTATTTGAACCCCTGCTGATTTTGAACATTTGCTCACTGACAAAGAAATGATCAGTCTTTAATTTTAATGGTAGGTGTAATATAACAGTGAGAGACAAAAACAAACAAACAAAAAAAAAACGCATGTCAAAAAAGTTATAAATTGATTTGCCTGTCAATGAGTGAAATAAGTATTTGACCCCTTTGACTTGGTACTTGGTGGCAAAACCCTTGTTGGCAATCACAGAGGTCAGACGTTTCTTGTAGTTGTCCACCAGGTTTGCACAAATCTGAGGAGGAATTTTGTCCCACTCCTCTTTGCAGATACTCCAAGGTGTAAATTTTTGAGGCTGACGTTTGGCAACTCGAACCTTCTGCTCCCTCCACACATTTTCTATGGGATTAAGGTCTGGAGACTGTCTAGGCCACTCCAGGACCTTAATGTGCTTCTTCTAGAGCCACTCCTTTGTTACCTTGGCTGTGTGTTTGGGATCATTGTCATGCTGGAATACCCATCCACAACCCATTTTCAATGCCATGGCTGAGGGAAGGAGGTTCTGACCCAAGATTTGACGGTTCATGGCCCTGTGCATCGCCCCTTTGATGCGGTGCAGTTGTTCTGTTCCCTTAGCAGAAAAACACCCCCAAAGCATAATATTTCCATCTCCATGTTTGACGGTAGGGGATGGTTTTCTTGAGGTCATAGGCAGCATTTCTCCTCCTTCAAACACGGCGAGTTGAGTTGATGCCAAAGAGCTCAATTTTGGTCTCATCTGACCACAACACTTCCATATGCAAAAAAATCAAAAGCAAAAAACCCCAAAACATATTACTAGTTAGAGGACCATGTTCAATGTTCATTCAATGGCATATAGAGAAGTGACACTTATGCTTTCATATTGTATATTTGCCCATGTACTATTCCTTCATTCAATACAACCAATAGGATTTATCATATTAAACAATCCTAACCACATGACGTCCTTCGATAAAGAAGCCTGAGAGTCCTCTCCATTTCTCCATATATGGAAAAGCTGAGCATGTGGGCGGAGCCTGTAGTTGTGGGAGGGGATATTGCTATAAATACATAGGTCACCCCTCCCTCTGGGCTGAGACTGTCTGGTTCAGTACAGATTCATATATTTCCAGTTCAAAGGTCATCAACACAAACTGCCTAAACTCCAGACAAGCTGGTCTTGGCCTAGTGCGGTTCATGCAAGTATTAATTTACCTCACTCTAGTAAAAAACAGCCGCCTTATTCGAAGCTTATGGGGCACCTCTGTGTCTGGTCCAGCTGCAGCTGTTACTATTCACACATTTTATTTTATTTTTTTCCTCTACAAACTGTAAGTTTGTTCATTCGGAAATGGCAAATTTCGCCACTAATGCAAATTCAGCCTTTTCCAATCGTACATAGCATTACAGCGATGCCTCAATTAGGTTCATGCTTTTACTTACTGTATTTGGCCATATCGACTTTTATCATATGGACCAGTTGCTCACGGTGCCTACAGAGATATCATCTATGCCTCACTGATGATGCCTAACAAGGCATGATTATTTGTAACTCTATCAGGTTCTCTACCATCTCATCACCAACATGTCTTGATTACATCTCCACAACAATTCTCTGATTCACATCCTACCTTCACCTGAATTAATCCCAACACAGCTGCACAGCCGTCCTGTAACTCAGGAAACAAATTGGGACCTTCAGGTATTATACGCAATTTCCTACTCTTGGCCCTCACTAGACCTTTACAATGTGCGGTCATTTGCCCCACAGTGGGCAACATGCCACGTCTTAATTCGGCACGTCATTTGGGCATTTAATTTGCTTTACATCTGTTTTACAGGGGTTACATACTACCCCATTATACTACGTTATCGACAACATACCTATCCTTAAGACCCTCATTTGGCCAATCTGATGGGGTAATTGTATTCCCTTAATATGTACATTATCTTTATCTCACATTAAGCCCTTCGGTTCACCTATATCTGTCATGATCTTGAGCAGGTCAGATTGGAGACTTTGCCAAGAGTTAACATTAGAGGCTTTATTGGTAAGTTTTGACATAATTGAAACATCAGGAAATCCTGTAACTGAAATTATAGGAAAGAAAGAGAGAAAACAGAAATAAAGGGATTTAAACAATATTCACTAAATAGAATATAAACAGGAATGTAAGTAAATAATAAGAAAGCTATAGATAGAAATATAGGTTGAATAGTAAGACAAGTAAAACAGAACAGAACAATAAGGTTGCAGGATTACAGGAAAATGAGAACTTTAGTTAGTAAGCCCCCTTTTGGAAGGAGTATTGCTCAAGCAGGAAAATAGCACCATGTAATATTACTTTGAGGGAAAGTCCAAAGTGGTGTTATGCAGGCAGGTATATAGCAGAGAGGTTGTATGGACTAAGCAGGTATAAAGCTGGATAGTTGGGAAGTTCAGGTTGGTATTGTGCAGATTGGAAGTGAAGCAGGAATGCAGAGTTGTTCAGGCATGTCTGGAGCAGGTTGGTATGGAGCAGGTTGGTATGGAGCAGGTTTGAAGCCAAGAAGGTAAGTCCACAGGTTAGTTCACAGGAGCCAGGATCAGGCAAATCAACAACTTCAATGTAAAGGCGATGTGGTGAGTTGGACGTAACCTTTTGTAGGATCTTAATTAGTCAAGGCAGCTAAGGATGATAAGGTAAGTAAGGTAAGGTTCAGAACTAGAGGCAAGAGAGGTCACTAGTGGTGAAACATAATCCGTGTAGGAACTTGGTTTTAAAGGAACAGAATAAACGGAACAAAAAGTCTTGTTTATCAGGATTGGATCCTCACAATATCTATTTAGGCAAGTTTATTATCCTTCACAGATATCATATTGAAACTGCTCACAAATGGCACAGTTGTGAGTAAATGTTAACCTGGTCTTGTTTCAGGTCCAATGCCTTCTCATCTGGCCATACTGGACCTTCATTTCATTCCCATCATATGGCCCTCTGTGGGCAGCCCAATATGATCAATTCAGCCCATCATTTGGGCTTTGCATAAGTGCATTCCTGCTTAATGGGGGTTATATGTATACACCACTCTTTCTTACAACTATTCATTACACCACTTATACTCGCTAGGCCTAAACCAACCAGCCTACATGGCCTTTAACACGACCTGCAAAACTCCATGGTACATTAATCCCTTATGCTATACATTGTACCCTTACTTCACATACTGTCACTTTGTTCTTGCACAGTATTAGCAAGGTTAGGTCTCAAGTCACCTACATTGAGACACCTCATAATCTATTGTGTTGGTTGTATACTGGTCATCCTTTGGCATGGACCTTATAGTCAGACTCCACTGCATGCCGCATTACCATCCTTCTAGCCTAACTACTATTCCTACCTTTACAAATGGACTGGACCAAACACTAGGGCTTGACTATTGGCCTTTTCACAACACCTGCACCTTGGTATGCTTATCCTTCTTTTGTTTGTTCCATTCATCCGTACCCCTCATACAGCCCTATTTCTCCATCCAGCAGCTCAGGACTAACATTGAGCACTCTGCCTTCTGCTACCATACCTCTACACATGGCCCTCACAAGGCCTTCACTACATACATTTACCACAACAATTTTGGCCCCTCATTTGGGCAATTACATACGTCAATTTCCTGATATACAAGGGTTAAAAAAATACAACCTTTCATACTACATTCCAATATTACAGATGGTCTCGTTAGGCCCACGCAAGTCTTTTCCATACGGCCCTCTCTCAGTACACTTTTAAGAACCTGGAACCTATCACTATGCATTGAACATATCCAGGCCTCTTCAGTCTGTCACTATTTTAACTGTTTAGTACTTCCACTTTAAGGCACTTGCTAGTTCTGGTATTTCCCTTTCTGCAGTACGCTATGGGATTTGATTAGATGTGATGGTTGGTGTGACAAACAAAGGGGTACTTTTGGGGTGTTTTTGTATTGCATGTTTTTCCTGTGCTTGGAGATAATTGGATTAGATTAGTACAGTTCCTGATCCAATTATCTCCCATGCACAGAGGAGGGATGATCTAATTTTATATAGGAGTTTCGTGTATTTAAACACCTTTGTCATTGGTCTGTGACTTTGTGCTGCAGTCCCCCACAAGGTCCAGGGGGGAGTGACCCTTGCATGGGGACATGCATATAAGGCCAGTTCTGTCTGCCATTAAAGCATTCCAGTTTGCACTCCAAAACTGTGTGTTGTCCTGTTATTGGAGGGAAAGAAGATTTACTCCTGTGTCTGCTGTTCCAACTTGCAGGGGATTCAATGGGGAAAGTCCTTGTAAGGACTAGAGCTCCCAGGACTGAGTGTCGTCTAGTGCCTGGGGGTATCTAGAGCTAAGTCCCCATTTGGCTCCAGGAAAGAGCGGTTCCAGGGCCCCAGTCAAGCCGACTGTGGGCAGAAGTGCTGTGGTTTGTTATCTGTTCCAGCTAGGTAGCGGTCCTTGGCGGAGGCACCCAGCCGGGGTACAGGGAGCTCTGTTACAATTGGTTATTTCTCAGGGTGTTCTTTCTCATATACAGTTTAGGTCCTTCTAGTGGAAGGATGTGCAGTGGGAAGTCATGCCTAGATTCGGTACAATCAGGTATTCAGTACCAGCTGTTGATGTAAACTGTTAATTTTCAGTTACTCCATATGTCTGCACTGTGATGTTTTATATTATGCCCGTCTGTCACTATCCCTACTTGATCCAAACTTATGGTTGGTTTGGTTATCCTCAACTTGATAATTTGTGAACTGTAGCCTCAACTCTTGACATATACTTCACAGGGGTCTTGTTGTTTAATTATTCTGGTCACTTCCTTAATGGCCTATATCATTATGCCATATCTCACCAGGTATACTTTATACCGACCATTGCATATCTGGGGCGTACTTTTGCATGTATGGTCAACTGAGTCATTTATTACACTGTTCAATATATATTGGTTAGTTTGGTAACAGATATTAATAGAGTATTTTGTGTCCTGGGCTCATTGCACTTACTTTACCTGCCTTACTATCAATTTCTGTTGCATTTTCATTGGTGTCAGGGCCAGATTAAGAGCCCAGTGGGCCTGGTGCTGACAATTATGATGGGCCTAATTACAAAATCTTATTGACCTAAAACACTAAAACAGTCCTACCTCCTAAGTGTCATATCTGGTGGAGATGGTGCTGGAGGGAAACTCATAGGATGCAGCTATGAGAAAACACATACCCTATACTAATCTTATGCTTTCATCTTTCAAGTAAACCCATACCTCCTAACAGCAGTGTCCAGTAAAGCAGGAAGTCTATGGATCGCGTAAGTGGGTGGGCCACTGACACAAATCACATAACCAGAACTGCCGAAAGAGGTGAACATACACAAAAAGGGGGCATGTCTGTGTCCCCATGTCTCCCAGTCCTTTAGTGTCTGTGTCCCCATTTCTCCCAGTGTCCCCATGACACTAGGGGACATTGAGAGACTTTGGGGCACTGAGAGACATGGGGACACTGAGATACTAGGGAACACTAGGAGACCTGGGGACAGTGAGATTCTGGAGACTTGATAAAGACCTGGGTACAGGTCAAAACATTGCGGTGTCCAATAAACCTGCTTAAATCTATCAGTGAGTGCCTGAGATGTTTTTATTTTATACTTGGGGACACTGAGACACTTGGGGGCACTGTGAGACTAGGGAATTCTGAGAGACTAGGGGACACTAAGACACTACGGACACTGAGAGACACCAGGGACACTGGAAGGCATGGGGCACTGAGACACTCTGATACATAGGGGACACTGTGATACATACATTGAGTGCCTGAGATTTTCTTTTATACTAGAGGACACTGAGACACTGGGAGACATTGGGACACTGGGAGACTAGGGGACTTTGGGAGTCTAGGAAACACTGAGGCACTAGGGACACTGGCACACTACGGACACTGAGAGACACAAGGGACACTGGGAGACATGGGGATATAAGATACAAGGGACACTGGCTGGGAGACATAGCCCCATATCTCCCAAGTCTCAAAGTCGCCCAGTCCCCATGTCTCCCTGTGTCCCCCAGTGTCTCCATGTCTCTCAGTGTCCCCTAGTTTCTCAGTGTCCCCATGTCGCCCAGTGTCCCCTAGTGTTTGTATCCCCATGTCTCCTAGTGTCCCTTATAGTCTGTGTCACCATGTCTCCCAGTGTCCCGATGTCACTAGGACACCAAGGGACATTGGGACACTGTGAGACATGGGGACACTGAGATACTAGGAGACTAGGGACACAGACACTAGGGACACTGGGAGACATGGGGACACAGAGACACCAGGGACACTGGGAGACATGGGGACACTGGGACACTGGCTGGGAGACATGGGGACACTGGGAGACTAGTGGCCACTGGGAGACATGGAGTCACTTTGTCTCTATTGTCTCAGGGTCCCCATGTTCCCCAGTGTCCCAATGTCTCACCGTCCCCATGTCTCGCAGGCTCGGTGCTGCTGTCTGGACTCTCTGCGCAGAGCTGCTTCCCCGCGGGTCAGTGAGTAGAGAGAGGCAGGGAGGGAGTTGCAGTAACTTATTATCCCTGCCTCTCTCCACACAAACAGCAACCCCTACTGGCCGGTGCTGGTATTGCAGAATAATCTGTTTATACTGAGACAGACATTTGTATTGCCGGTATTACTACAATACCGGCACTGGCTAGGCAGCCTCAAATACCTGAGAAATACTTATGAGAAACACCAGGCAACCCTAAGAAACACATGAGAAATACCTGGCAACCCTAAGAGTAGTGTGTAAAAAAAAAATTATTATTATTTTTTTTTTAAAATCAATGGGCCTATTCCATGGGCCTAGGCCTGGAGCTGCAGCTCCATCAGCCCCTATGTTAATCCGGCCCTGATTGGTGTTGGTATTGTGGTTCTGAATTATGAACACTAAGTTCTTGGGTCTCTCTCTCTGGTTGGATTTTGGTTTTGGATCTTTTCTTTTGCCCTCCACTTTCTATTCACCTATTCTTACCATCAACTTCTAGCATAGCTTTCATTTATCTGCCAGATGTATGTCTAATCATGCTACATTTATTGTTTGGCATTTACGTTTTTTAAGTCACCACGTAAGTGACTGGCTTTACGATACTACCTCTCTTCTTACAACCACCACTTGCTCTACAGAACTTATCTTTAGCTTGGTCTGGCTGTTAGGGTATCCTAACTGGCCATATGTAGTTTTTAGACTTCTTGTGGCATTATATAGCTGTCCCGCAAGGTCAACTCCTATCCTCAACTATGGAGGTATTTGCCCCTCGAGCCAAATCATAGTTACTGCCTCGCATCTTCGCCCTCTTGGCAAAAGCAGTTAGGGCCTCACCTGTCATGGCCAACTTATTTTAAATCTCTTTAATCCTCACCGAGAGGCCAACACCCCGCCACAATGCTCAGTGGCAAACATACCCAACAGGCCAAATCCTAGGTAGAGCATCTTATTGCCACTTGGCAACTAGTTAGGTTCCCAAGTCACCAATTTCGCTTAATTGTTTCGCCACTTGGCATAACATAGGTCAGCCAGTATCTTGGTGTTATAGGGTATCTCCCAGTAATACATTTTCTCTTTCAGGTATGGTTATTAATGCTGACAAAATGTAAAGTATTGATTGCGTAATGTAGACATGTATTAAAGTGTTAAACTATTAACTTATTGTCCTCTTTTAAAAGGCCTACCCGAATGTCGGTTTCGTCAAACCACAACCACTAACATAACTCGACTTATTGTCCCCGACCACAAATGGAAAGGCTGAGCCTGTGAGCGGAGGGGATATTGCTATAAATACACAGGTCGCCCCTTCCTCTGGGCTGAGATTGTTTGGTTCACCCCACCCACCACTCCCTTTATTAAGCCATTTATATTGGTGGGCCCTCTTTTTACAGGCCTACCAAAATGTCGGTTTCGGCACACCACAACCGATTTGTGCACCACTAACATAACTCGGCTTACTGTCCCCGACCACAAACATATATATATTTGTGCTCGTAATTTAATTGGTTATAGAATGTAATGAGAAGATGCAGAGTTGGCTGAGGTGTGCCAAAACCAACGAACGAGTAGGCCTGTAATAAAAGAGGGCCTACAAAAAAATCGTGAGTGCACCTACTTCATTGCTGGAATTATCTACTAAACGCGGTTAGCACCAGGGTATGAAATTTACTTTTTCTTATAAGAAAGGTGAGTGCCAAGCTTTTGTATATATATATATATATATATATATATATATATATTTCTTAAGGTCAAGTAATGTCTGTGTCCTAATCCAACCAGTAGCTATGCAGTATTCTAGCACCTCTATACAGGGCCGGCGCTACCTGTAAGGCGGACTAGGCAGCCAGGAGCGCCGGCCCCCCTCGTGCTGCAGCCGCCCGAGCGCTCTGCAGAGAGCCTCAGGCGGCTGCAGTTTTGCCCGGGCTGGTGCGTCCATGAGGGCGCACCGCCCGGGCGCAGCCAGAGGAGAGAAGCTGACAGGAGGGAAGCGCTCAGCGCTCCCTCCTGTCACTCCCTCGCTGTAGCGTGGCCGAGCGCTGTATGGTCCGCGGGTACAGGGAGCATCTGTCTCCTGTACCCGGCTGGACTAACAGGAAGTGAACACTGAGTGTTCACTTCCTGTTAGTCCAGCCGGGTACAGGAAACAAAAGCTCCCTGTACCCGCGGACCATACAGGGCTCGGCCACGCTACAATAAAGGTTGGGGGGGGAGAAAGAAAGGCGAGGGGGGAATTGAAAGGGGGGGATAAATTGAAAGGGGGAGATGAATTGAAAGAGGGGGAAATTGAAAGGGAGGGGGGGAATTGAAAGGGGGGGATAAATTGAAAGGGGGGATAAATTGAAAGGGAGGGGGAGAATTGAAAGGGGGGAATAAATTTACAGGGAGGGTGGGGGGATAAATTGAAAGGGGGGGATAAAATGAAAGGGGGGGATAAAATGAAAGGGGGGAAGAAATTAACAGGGAGCGGAATTGATGGGGGAGGGAGGGTGAATGAGAGTGGAGAGGGGAGAAGAGAGGGACAAGGGAGGGGGAGAAGAGAGGGACAAGGGAGGGGGGGAGAAGAGAGGGACAAGGGAGGGAGAAGATAGTGACAAAGGAGGGGGGAGAGGAGAGGGACAATGGAGGGAGAGGGGGGAGAAGAGAGTGACAAGGGAGGGGGGAGAGATTGACACCCATCACACACACACACAATGCACCCCTTACACACAGAAAAACACACAATGCATTACACACACAGACACACACACAAGCAATGCAACCCTTACACACAATGCATCCCTTGCACACACAGAAACACGCAATGCATTCCTTACACACACTCAATGCACCCCTGTCATGCCTTAACTATGGTATCCTCTTACTTCCTGGTTCCACGGAGCTTAGCCACACCCCTTTATGACACGGTCTCCCTATTTAATCCGACCGCTCCAGCTGATCGACGCTGGATTATTTAACTACGTTCCGTACTCACGAACCGGCTACAACATCGTTGTGAAAGCCCTCTGTTACCGGACCGGACTGGAAGACTTCAAGTTCCCTTCACCTCTCCTCATTCACGACTAAAGCTGAACTCTCTCCATTCAGGATAAACCGCCTCTGAGGAGATCTCGGGAACCAGTGTTCTATGTGCCGGAAGCTAAGTAAAACCTCTGTGATAAGCGTTGCATCTCAAAGCTGTTATTTCCTGTCTCTAAAGTCCTTCGATAAAACAAACCCGTTACAGCTAACTTCAACTCATACTTTATATCAGTTAGCTGCATCTGTCTTGCTTCAGTTAAAGCCTATGGAACAGCTATTGTAACTTCTTATCACCTAATTCAGTAACACTACTAAGAGACTCTTTCTGATTCAGTGTCTGCTAATTACTACCGTTTACTACTTAAAGCTACAGTGCCTATAATTGTGGACTTCAGTTATCGTTTACTACTTAAAGCTACAGTGCCTATAATTGTGGACTTCAGTTATCGTTTACTACTTAAAGCTACAGTGCCTATAATTGTGGACTTCAGTTATCGTTTACTACTTAAAGCTACAGTGCCTATAATTGTGGACTTCAGTTATCGTTTACTACTTAAAGCTACAGTGCCTATAATTGTGGACTTCAGTTATCGTTTACTAATTAAAGCTACAGTACCTGTAAATTGGAATTAAAGTCAATACCTTTTACTTTTTATAATAAATATTCAAACTATAAGAAATCTGCAGTTGTGTTCCTTCATAACAAAAGTTTAGACGTGACAGAATAATCCAGCCATTGTAATGGATCCAGCAGATTTCGATTCTACGATAACTACGCTGAATCAAAGAGTTGACACACTAGCCCAAGGTGTGCAAGTTAATAACGAAAGAATTCTCACTTATGTCAGAGATCTACAAACTCATACTCCTCATACTATTCTGCACTCGGCTAGTGATCCTGCTGTATGTAACCCTGAAAAGTTCTCTGGAGATCGTTCAAAATACAGGGAGTTCCTCAACTCTTGCAAACTATTAATTGCTTTGAAACCCAGATCTTATCCTACAGAAAGAACTAAAGTTTGTTCGGTTATTTCCTTTCTAAGAGGTGAACCTATGTCATGGGCCCATTCCTTTCTGGAAAACGATGACCCCATCTTAGACTCACTGGATGAGTTTTTTGAAGCCATGTCTCTTCTCTATGAAGATCCTAACAAACAAGCTACAGCTGATTTAACAATCAGAACTCTACAGCAAAGAAATAGACCCGTTGAAGATTACATTGCTGAATTTAAAAGATGGGCAGTAGAAACGCAATGGAATGACATCACATTGCGCAACCAATTTCGAATTGGTTTATCTGAAGCTGTAAAAGACGAACTATCTAGAACAGAACTCCCTACTACTTTGAACGCTCTAATTCACTTATCAATCAGCATTGACAGAAGATTAAGAGAAAGAAAGGCCGAAAAAGCCCTTTTACATTCTAAAGACCGCAAACCTTTCACTCCCTCAAAAGCTCCAGAAAAGACTGCCTTACCAAGTGAACCTATGGAAATAGGGGTAATAAGAAGTCCTCTCACTCCTGCAGAGAAGAACCGAAGACGTCAATTAAACCTATGCATGTATTGTGCCTCTCAAGATCATTTGGTTTCTGATTGTCCCTTATTAAAACGGACAAAGGCCGGTAGGCAAGCCTATACCTCTGCGATCTTCAGTGCACTCCCTTCTACACCGACCACTCCGTTCACTCCTATATCTCTTATACTACAGTGGGACAAGGTGAGAATTGTGACTGAAGCTATCATCGATTCTGGTGCAAATGGAGTATTCATCGATTCAACCTTTGTAACAAAGAATAAAATTCCTTGTGTTCGAAAAACCATTTCTGTTCCTATTAAGGTGATTGACAGCTCCCTTATCTCCTCGGGACCGATTCTTCATGAAACCATCCCTCTAAAGGTAACCACCAATCATATTCATACTGAATTTCTAGTATTTGATGTTATTCCATCACCTCTCTATCCCGTTATAATAGGGATCAACTGGTTAAGGAACCACAACCCTCAAATTTCTTGGTCTCCTTTCTCTCTCACCTTTAACTCACATTATTGTAAAGAAACATGTTTACAGCAAATTCCTATTCTTCAGATCTCCAAAGAACCAACTATACCTTCTTGTTATTCAGACTTTTCAGATGTATTCAGTAAAAAAGAAGCTGAAACGCTCCCACCTCATCGTTCCTACGATTGTCCTATAGACCTCATACCTGGTGCCCCAGTACCTTTTGGGCACATCTACCCTCTCTCTGAGGCTGAATTGCAAATTCTCAAAGAATATCTAGATGAAAACCTACGGAAAGGGTTCATTAGACCCTCTAGTTCACCTGCTGCCTCAAGTATGTTTTTTGTGAGAAACAAAGACCAGACTATACGTCCTATCATTGATTACAGAGCCTTAAACAAAATAACAGTTAAAAATCGTTATCCTCTTCCCCTCATCAATGAACTGGTTGAACGATTGAAAACTGCTACCATCTACACCAAGCTTGACCTTCGCGGGGCATATAATCTCATCAGGATAAAGGCTAATGATGAATGGAAAACTGATTTCCGAACAAGATATGGCCTCTTTGAATATCTGGTGATGCCTTTTGGCCTCTGCAACGCCCCTGCAACTTTTCAACATTTCATAAATGATATCTTTAGAGACCTATTGGACGTCTGTGTCATCATTTATTTAGATGATATTCTCATATACTCCAACACTCCTGACGAACACAAAAAACATGTCAGATGGGTGTTATCCAGACTCAGAACTCACAAACTATTCGCTAAACCCGAAAAATGTATTTTTCACGTCAAAGAAATAACCTTTTTAGGTTATGTTATTTCCCCTCGTTCAATAGGTATGGATAATTCAAAAGTCGATTGTATCATCAACTGGCCTGTTCCCTCTACAGTAAAAGAATTACAGCGATTTCTAGGGTTCGCCAACTTCTACAGAAAATTTATTAAAAACTACTCTGAGATAGCTCACCCACTCAATCAACTTAACAGTAAAAAAACATCCCTTCAATTGGAACGAGAAGGCTCAAACTGCCTTCAATGAATTAAAGAGAAAGTTTACAACAACTCCTGTTGTTCAACTTCCAAATCCTTCATATCTTTATGTCCTTGAAACGGATGCTTCGGAAATTGCAATTGGAGCTGTCCTTTCTCAACACAAAACTCCTCACGAACCTCTTCATCCTGTCGCCTTCTTCTCACGATCATTATCTCCTGCCGAAAAGAATTATCCTACAGGGGAAAAAGAATTATTAAGTATCAAAGTGGCTTTAGAAACCTGGAGACACCTTCTTGAAGGTGCTCAGAACTCTTTAATCATATATACTGACCATAAAAATCTCGAATATCTTCACTCCAATAAAACACTGTCTGCTCGACAAGTAAGATGGAATCTCTTTTTTTCCCGGTTCAACTTCCAAATAGTCTTTAGACCTGGGTCTAGAAACAAAAAGGCTGATGCCCTTTCCAGGATCCATAAAGACACTAAAATTTAACCTCCTTCGCCTACAGTCATTGGAATCTTATCTTCTCTTATTGACGACATTAAAGATCTCAGTGAAGATGCTCTTGAACTTCCTAAATCAATTAAATTATCCAAGAAAAACGGTCTCTACTATTTTAAAGACTGGATTTACGTACCTCCCTCTTTCAGAACTAAAGTACTCGAATTTATTCATGATTCTCCTCTGGCAGGTCATCCAGGTATAAAAAAGACCCTTGAATTGTCTAAAAGATACTATTGGTGGCCTCGTCAAGACCAAACTATTGAATCTTATGTCAAATCTTGTTCTGTATGCCAAAGATCCAAACATGTCCACCATCAACCATTCGGTCAATTATTGAATTTACCGATTCCTGAACGACCTTGGCAATCCATTTCTATGGACTTCATGGTGGAATTACCTCCTTCTCATCATCATACCACCATTTTAGTTGTAGTAGACCGCTTCACGAAAATGTCTCATTTCATTCCTTTAAAGAAGTTACCCTCATCCTCTGAACTTTCGAAAATATTTCTTGACAACATAGTTAAACTTCATGGACTGCCAGACGATATCATTTCAGACCGAGGAACTCAATTTACCTCCAAATTCTGGAATGCATTATGTGCCACTCTTCATATCCAACGTAAACTATCATCTGCATATCATCCTCAAACAGATGGACAAACTGAAAGAGTCAAGCAATGCTTAGAACAATATCTACGCTGTTATTGCTCTCACTTACAAGACGATTGGATAACATGGTTACCCATGGCAGAATTCGCATACAATAACTCTTTTCATACCAGCAGCAAAATGACTCCATTTCTATCCAATTATGGATTTCATCCTTCCTCATTTCCTGCTCAGACAGTTTCTTCATCTAATCTCTCCGATTCGAATCAAATCTCTCATATGTCCTCTTTATTCAAGAAATTGCATGAAAATCTAGAATTGGCCTCCTCCAATCAAAAGAAGTTTTTTGATACAAAAAGACAACCTTCACCCTCTTATAAAATCGGTGATCTTGTCTGGCTTTCCTCAAAGAACATCTCTACAAACCGTCCTTCAAAGAAGTTAAGTTCCCTTTTTCTTGGTCCTTTCCAATAATATCGGTTATCAACCGTAATGTTGTTAAATTAAAACTTCCACCTACTTTGAAGCTACATCCTGTTTTTCATGTGTCCTTGCTGAAGCCTCATCATCCTGACCCTTTCCAAAGAAATGTCACTACTTCTCCTGATCCCATATTGGTCCAGGGTGAAGAAGAATACGAAATTCAAAGTATACTGGATTCAAGGATCCATCGTGGCTCTTTACAATACCTCATCAGATGGAAAGGATATGGAATTGATGAAGATACATGGGAAAACTCCTCTGTAGTTCATGCTGACAAATTGATTTCCAAATTTCACAAGCGTTACCCTTCTAAACCAAGTCAATAGCACCCAGAGGTTGCTCATTAAGGAGGGGGTACTGTCATGCCTTAACTATGGTATCCTCTTACTTCCTGGTTCCACGGAGCTTAGCCACACCCCTTTATGACACGGTCTCCCTATTTAATCCGACCGCTCCAGCTGATCGACGCTGGATTATTGAACTACGTTCCGTACTCACGAACCGGCTACAACATCGTTGTGAAAGCCCTCTGCTACCGGACCGGACTGGAAGACTTCAAGTTCCCTTCACCTCTCCTCATTCACGACTAAAGCTGAACTCTCTCCATTCAGGATAAACCGCCTCTGAGGAGATCTCGGGAACCAGTGTTCTATGTGCCGGGAGCTAAGTAAAACCTCTATGATAAGCGTTGCATCTCAAAGCTGTTATTTCCTGTCTCTAAAGTCCTTCGATAAAACAAACCCGTTACAGCTAACTTCAACTCATACTTTATATCAGTTAGCTGCATCTGTCTTGCTTCAGTTAAAGCCTATGGAACAGCTATTGTAACTTCTTATCACCTAATTCAGTAACACTACTAAGAGACTCTTTCTGATTCAGTGTCTGCTAATTACTACCGTTTACTACTTAAAGCTACAGTGCCTATAATTGTGGACTTCAGTTATCGTTTACTACTTAAAGCTACAGTGCCTATAATTGTGGACTTCAGTTATCGTTTACTACTTAAAGCTACAGTGCCTATAATTGTGGACTTCAGTTATCGTTTACTACTTAAAGCTACAGTGCCTATAATTGTGGACTTCAGTTATCGTTTACTACTTAAAGCTACAGTGCCTATAATTGTGGACTTCAGTTATCGTTTACTACTTAAAGCTACAGTGCCTATCATTGTGGACTTCAGTTATCGTTTACTACTTAAAGCTACAGTGCCTATAATTGTGGACTTCAGTTATCGTTTACTACTTCAAGCTACAGTGCCTATAATTGTGGACTTCAGTTATCGTTTACTAATTAAAGCTACAGTACCTGTAAATTGGAATTAAAGTCAATACCTTTTACTTTTTATAATAAATATTCAAACTATAAGAAATCTGCAGTTGTGTTCCTTCATAACAAAAGTTTAGACGTGACAACCCCTTACAGACGCACACACTGCATCCCGTACATACACAGAAACATACCTTGCAGCCCTTACACATACAAACACAGATTCACACAATGCATCCCCTACACACATATCAGGACATCCCCTACACACTCCACCCCCTGTGAACAAACTCACTGGTGGAACATGAAGGTGGACCCTGGGACCCAGACCTTGAGCTGTGTGAAGGGCCCCCCAAAAATGGAGCTGCTTCCCGTTCTCCCAGAACATTGAGTTTTGTGACCACAGTTACAAACAGCCTCCAGAGAGCCTGTTCTACACCCCAACCAGTGGAGCCAGACTACAGTTAGAGCCCATCATCCTCATCTGGTTGTAAGTAGACAATCTAGTATATTATTCGTGGCACTAATCTCTAATTTACCTCACATTAAAGAAACACTATAGTCCTCAGAACCACTGCAGCTTAATGTAGTGGTTCTGGTGTCTATAGCCTGTCCCTGCAGGCCTTTTAATGTAAACACGGCGGCACTGCAGCACTGGCGTTAGTTACCATGGCAGATCATATGGGTGGGGCATTGTAACGTCACATGGGGGGGGGGTGGCAAACTTTACTTTTGCCTAGGGCGGCAAAAATCCTTGCACCGGCCCTGCCTCTATATACAAGCTTGTAAGCAAACCTCTTTTATGTACTTGCCTCTTCTTCCAGGTACGCACGGGTAAGAACATTCTCATCTGGGTTTACAATATATTGGGAGTTCAAATATTTCATAAAAATATATATTTGTACAGGAAACCACACATGTAGCAAATTATTTTACTTTAAATATGTGGGTAATTATTATGTTATGATTATCCTGATAAAAGTTTGAATAATCTAAAACATATATATGTTATTTTTGTTTCATGTACAGAGGAGTCTATAAGGTAACAGTATTCGGGTACGTGTCATGTGGCCTATATTGAAGTGGAATGTGAAATTCTCATTTTGTGTACCAGTAAAAGAAAGTTGCTGGGATTTCTTTTAGCCACAATGTCAATTGTGTGCAGTTTCCACCTGCCATTTTCTGTTCTTCATTACTAAACTAGCATTTAAACAAGGTTACAAGTGGCCTCAAGCTTTATGAAAAAGTACACATTGTAAGCATTAGTGGAAAATTTAGTATAGTTTCTGCTAATGTTTTAATGCTCTTAAGGATTTTCCCGACATAACTTGGATGTTATTTTATTTTAGTTTTCTTCGGTAGTAGTACAGTAGGGGTTGTTGAACTAAAGCCAAACTGAACATTGGAACCAGGTGCCTGTCCTGGCACAATTTACTATCACACCTGCATATAGAGTTAAGATTACATCATGTGTTCAGCTCAGATCCCACAAAAGGCTCTATACTACATCTCAAGTAACATTATAATTTTCAATCTGAGACTTCAGACAATGTAGCGTTGGCAAATATAAAGACTTATAAAGCCAAATACATCAAACTTAATATATTTCACTAGACCAATGGGACCTTTTTTGTTTGTGAATACTCACAAAATTAAACCTAGTTCATGAATTCAGAGGAGAAAGATTACCTGTTTGTTGAATTTTGCAGATCAAAGATTGTTGTTGATTCTGCTTGTGTTATCTAATCTCAAAGTGGTTTTAAGTACAGGAGATTGCTTAGAGAAATGGTAGGAGGCAACTCAATAAATTACTTTTTTATTTTATTTATTTTTTTAAAGAAGGGATACAGAAGCTCATTTTGTATAAAAGAAAACAGGATTTAAATGGGACAAAAAAGATTTATTAATACATGCAACAATTTTCATGACTGGCTGATGTATTCGCTTTTTTAACTATTTCTACACAAATAACATTTGGCTCATTATGCACAATCAATTTTTTCTCTATGCTTTGCGCTAGCTAGCCTGATGGCAAATGCATCAGCAAAGATTGATATAATATTGGAAAACAAAGGAGCAGGTTTAGCTCTAATCAATCAAAATGAAGGCAGCAAGCCAAAGGAAGGGGATCCCTCTAAAACCTTCAGGAGATCAACAAAAACAACAAAGAAAATATGACGGAAAAGTACAGGACAGACAATAAAGTAATAGTAGCAATAATATACAGTAGGTGTGGGTAAATACAATAGTCCAAAGCAGTCTCAAAAATAGTCCAAAATAGTCTATAAATTATTTTGAGCGCCTCTTTAATATGAATTTTGCAGGGCAGTAGGAATTCTTGTGTAGACAGTAGGTCCTTGTATCAGCGAATATGATGAGTAGAAGATTTTAGTGTAATCCATTCCTATATTCAAGGCAAGAAAACGAGAAATCCAATTGTGCAATATGTCAATTTAAACGATTAATAGGTAATAAAACAATGGTAGCTTACTCACAATTGGTGGAGCTATGACCAGCTCCAGTTTCGATAGCGTATAGTGGTATAATCCCCACTTACAGGATATGTTGGTGAGTGTTTATAGAAGATGGTTTTGTGGGGCCCAGATAACCGTGATCTCTATTACGATAAAATTGGTCAAATATTACAAATAGTAAATACTCGCAAAGGTAGAGCAGGCAAACTGCTCTATGGAATTAAAGTAAAGGCCAAGGTAACTGAATGGAAAGCATAGGTGACTCAGAGAATGTTTCCAGTTCGACTTTTCTAACCTTATATTTAAAATTAACTGTGAATTCAGCTTGAAGTCTCACTTTAGTGAATAACCCTATAAGATGCAAAAAGTGTCTGCATCTCATTGGACAGACCCAGGAAAACACTTGTGGTTATTAAATGTTAGGATTGAAGACATTCAGTGTGCATATTTTCTGTGCAAAATGATATTAATGGTGACTTGATTTTCTGTGATGTATAAAATCCATGAAAAGTGCAACTGCAATTCAATGTCAGCACTTTTCATGGATTTTTCATGCAATTTAAGCAGATAGGGAATACATAACACGGGTGCCCTCCATGACATTTTCCCTGTAATGTATAGTATGCAAATGATGAGCCCAACACATTCACCTATAGGTCAGAATCTGCATGAAAATGCAAGGGTCGTTTGTCTGTGTATCAATTTCAGCATCTGTCCCTGGCAAGTGGCCCATGGCTTAGAATTAATAGTTATGCATTATACTCACTGCTATTCACCATATAGTCTTCGTCAGCATAACGTTGTCTTGAGAAAGTCCTCTAGTAAGGACGAAACGCGTAGACGCGTTGTCAGCTTTTTTACCACACCGCCGACCCGGTCCTTCATTTACGGTCCGGTATTGATTTTCGGCCGCTGACCTGGCGGGAACGGCATCGTCTGCACCTCCCATTGTTTGGAGTTGGCGTGCTCCCATCACCTTATCCGAAGGTTGGACGAATAGGGTAAGTTGCTATGGCTGACCCCCAGAGTGTTTAATATCTTGTATATTTTTTTACACTTGGGGATATCCTGATTGCAACCCCCTTAGTCCCGACCCGGTATTTTGGTTGGTTTACGAGCTCCCTCCACCTGAGACGGTGCATACATCTGGGTATTACTTATAACATTATTTTCTTTGATTTTTTATATTTTAATCTACTATTTTCACACATTTTTTATGTGCACATCCTCAGTTCCAGACATCATCTTATCTGTGTAAAGGGGCCCCACACTAATTACTTTACAGATATTTGATCCGGACATCTGGTGTGTTTTCTGATATGATCTATTTTATTGTATCTATTATTGATTCTTTTTATGTATAATAAATTATGTTTTGTATACACTTTGTATATGTTTATAGTATGCCTATTTAGGTGGATTAACCCAGTGTTGATGCCAGTTCCTATGTTGATCCCTAACTTGGCGGTTATTGTGGTGTTAATGCTATAGTGGTCATTATTTTGCCATTATTTGCTTTTTATTATTTGGAGATACCAGATATACTTGATAATGTAAACCCTTAAACTCTTGTACTGTCTGTGGGGTCTTTGCAAACAATTGTAAATGGCGTGTTACATCTGCACCACTTAAAATTGAAGGGAAAAAAACACAAGAAGATTTCTTTTTTTGTTACAAATTTCATGACCTACAAAGTAAATTTAAAATTTTAGTTCTCAATAGCAACATAAAAAAATGACTAATCGACTATATTTTCAGTTCAACCTAAAACGTAAAAATCTGTTTGAATTCACATTAGTGTAAGTTTACCACAATGATCATGGGGCAAATTTGCAGAAAGCCTGGTTGGCCATGATGAACGGGGCAAAGGCAGACTGGAGAGATCAGAGATCGACCTATCAGGACCATTCTAATTTACTTGTATCTCTACACTGAGACAACGGGGGGGATGCATAGAGAATGGGTGGAGGTATAAATGGGTCGAACAGAAAAAAAAAAGGAGATAGAGAAAAATGGGTACACATATTACCAATAATATATACAACTGTCTTACACGCCACACTTAAACTGCACACACAGATACTCTAGACATATACACTACTACCTTCACAAACACTCCCACAATAGAAAATACACCCTCACATTCACACAAATTGGTATGCTACACACTAGAAAATAGCCCAGATTCACACACATTGTTATGCAACACAAATACAATCCCCTTCACACATGCAGCAACACTACACATGTACATATCTGCATTCACACATATGGCATGCTAGTTAGGGTAAAATGGTTGTTCAACAGGCGAGGGTTGGTTGTTTTTTTTTAGTCATAGCCCGACTCTACTATGAAGAACTTACTCCAAAAAGACTATTGTCGCTACACTCCCTCTAATTTTCCCATCGCCTGTGTGTGCTCTCACCCAGCGCCCCTTTTTGCCTTACCCACAAGACTCTCGCAGCAAGTCGGAGTATCCAGGTGCTATCAACGGGAGCAACCTACACTCGCTCTGGAACTCTGGCTCAGCCACACTACCCTTGTGTCCCGGTCATTTTGTAACCTCACTTTCCTCACTTTCCCTGCAGCACACGATTTTCCCACAATGGGTGCTTTGATCGGACCTTGAAAATGACGTATGACATGTGGGGTTACTATAATGTTTTGTGGGTGTTTCTGGTGTTTTTCCTGTGTATACCTCTTGTGCCTGGGAGATAATTTGTTTAACTGAGAGCAAACTCACTTATCTGCCAGATACAGAGACGCCTGGGTGAGCTCACAGTTTTATGAATAGGGACCCCATGCTGGGGGTCTGGAATATAATCCTATGCCTTTGCCCAATAAAACTGGTTGCTGTACCCTTCATCACGTCTCGATTGATGTTTGGATATATGGGAGCTATATTCACTTCTTTCTGCAGGATCTGGGAGAGATCTTGGACGGAGGTACCACTCTGGGTCACTTTTAAATCCTAGAGTGGTGTATAGCACGGGTTAAAGCAAATTGGAACATTCCCATATGTGTCATACCGTTTCTATTACAATATCTGTATTTATTGCTCATCAGTTAAAGAAATGAAATTTCTAAATCTTTCGTCTTTTAGGGAAAGACAATAAATACCAGTCAGTATTACAGTTGCCTGCTTTTAAAGTTTTTGATGGAGGCAAGATAAAATGTTTAAGAAGTTTATTTTCCATCCCTATATTTTTCAGATCATACAGTTACTATATGGAATATTACTTGAAAACCCATTTCAAGCAAAGGGTAGAGTACATTTTCCTTCTTAAATTAGGTCATTGTTGGAATCTACTTCTTAAGCATCTCAACAAATCTGTGTCTAAGTGGTGTTAGATCACATATTTTATAATAACCCAACTTGGAATAACAATATTCTAAAAAAAAAAAAAACAGGCAAGCATTTCACCTTTTGAAACCAGACAATTATTATTTTACCCTTTGAGTGCCAATCCATTGCTTACTTTACGGTTTGATAATGAATAAAATAAGTGTTGCATGTTGTCATGGATACAGGTTGGATTTCCAACATATACTAGTTTGATGAACAAATTATTATTATTTTTTTATATAGCTTAATTAAAGTCTCTCTGCTATCCACAATTGTCTTTGCATTAAAGGACCACTATAGTGCCAGGAAAACATACTCGTTTTCCTGGCATTATAGTGCCCTGATGGTGCCCCCATCCTCATGGCCCCCCTCCCGCTGGGCTCTAGGGGGAGGAAGGGGTTAATTCCTTACCTTTTTTCCAGCGCCGGGCTCCCTCGGCGCTGGGACTCTCCTCCCTCTTCTACCGTCATCAGCTGAATGCGCATGCGCGGCAAGAGCCGCGCGCGCATTCAGCCAGTCTCATAGGAAAGCATTATCAATGCTTTCCTATTGACGCTGGCGTCTTCTCACTGTGAAAATCACAGTGAGAAGCGCGGAAGCGCCTCTAGCGGCTGTCAATGAGTCCGCCACTAGAGGCTGGATTAACCCATAGGTAAACATAGCAGTTTCTCTGAAACCGCTATGTTTACAGCAAAAAGGGTTAAACCTAGCTGGACCTGGCACCCAGACCACTTCATTAAGCTGAAGTGGTCTGGGTGCCTATAGTGGTCCTTTAAAGAACTTTAAAAGCATATTTTAAAAATAAGTTCATCGTTTTTTTATTCTCTCCCCAAAACTCAAATAATAAGCCTAATAAATCTACCTGGGGCACCGTGGGCATTCTGTATTAATGATCAGTTGAAATATTGCACATCCCCTTCTTTACATGATGAATTATTGACAATTAATCAGCTTACCTTTGGAAATTCTGGGTTCTTATTTTCTGCTGACATTGACCTTGTTTCATTTGTGTTTTTACTGCTGTTGGAATATAATTGCCATTGGTCCCTGAGGAAGCTCCATTGCCGGGGCGAAACGCGTAGGACCTATATTCCTTTCTATATTTTATGCTGGTGGTTGTTATCCACCTTTTCATAATACATTTTGATACTCTTTACCTCAATTCCATATTTTTGGAGTCCTGATTTGACATCTCACTGTCTGGAGTGGACGTGGGGACTACATAGCTACCCATCTACATCGGGGAGGCACCTTTGAGCGCTTTCATACGTCTTTATCCTGTGAGTGTACATCATTCTGGCACACTACATTTATTATTTACTCTATTACACTATATATGTTTTTATATATTCCTTGTTTTAGATATTACACAGCCGTATCCCTCATTTCCTTTGTTTTTGCTATATACTACTATTAGGTCGTTTGTGGGTTAAGGATCTTGGGAGGCTGTTTCTTTAACTAGAGATAAGTATATTTTATACTTATGTTAATACACCGGTTACACTTGGGTGTTGTATTTTGTTGTCTATGGACATGATGCATGTAATAATTAAGGATGTAAAAATTATTTGGTAAAGATCCGGCGGAAGATCACAAAGCTGGAAAATGAGTATACATTACTCTTAACATCATATGAAGGTCTACAATTACAACAGAGACTGAAAGAGCTAACAAAATACAAAAACAAACTTAACGAATTAAAAAGACAGATATTTTAGAGGTTGAAATTGGAGTACCAAGAACACCGTATCTATAGATGACTATCGAGTGATAGACCCCCAAGAACACAAAGAAAAGAATAGCTAGAGATTAAATGTACCAACAACAGACATTACATCTGGAGAGTCAGCCTGTGAAGATGAATCAACATGGAAACCCCCCTTTTTAGGGGTACAAAACAGTGGAACAATACCAAGCAGCCGATGCAGACACGTAAAAGAAGAAGGATGACGAGAGGACATAAGAGCAAACGTAATGGGCCCCAGGGGCAGACCCCCACTCAGGAAGTAGCTCCAATCTTTAATCTGTCTAAGAGAGAACTTACAACAGATGAGATAGATTCCCACAAAAATTTAATTGGAATGTGGAGCTGTTCCAGTTCGGTAGAATACTCAGACTGAAAGACTACTACAGAAATAATAAAACAAGCAAACCATCACAGTTAACACATTTTCACCCTAAATCAACTTTCGATCCAATGAATCCGAAAGCCTCAAACAAAACACTCTTATCATTGGTAGGACCGGAATCTATAGAATTGATAAAAGAACACCAAATCCTTCATCACAGTGTAACCAAAAAACAGAGAAGTATCATCAAGAACAAATCCCTCTATTACAATATGTCCTACCAATAAAGGAGGTGGGATAGTAATTATGAACTATATGGCTTATGCAAATTATTATGAAAAACTCAATTGATGGATAGAGATGTCGCGAACATAAAATTTTCCGTTCGCGAACGGCGAACACGAATTTCCGCAAATGTTTGCAATCTAATGTGCCACCAGATTGCCGGGGCGAAACGCGTAGGACCTATATTCCTTTCTATATTTTATGCTGGTGGTTGTTATCCACCTTTTTATAATACATTTTGATACTCTTTACCTCAATTCCATAATTTGGAGTCCTGATTTGACGTCTCACTGTCTGGAGTGGACGTGGGGACTACATAGCTACCCATCTACATCGGGGAGGCACCTTTGAGCGCTTTCATACGTCTTTATCCTGTGAGTGTACATCATTCTGGCACACTACATTTATTATTTACTGTATTACACTATATATGTTTTTATATATTCCTTGTTTTAGATATTACACAGCCGTATCCCTCATTTCCTTTGTTTTTGCTATATACTACTATAAGGTCGTTTGTGGGTTAAGGATCTTGGGAGGCTGTTTCTTTAACTAGAGATAAGTATATTTTATACTTATGTTAATACACCGGTTACACTTGGGTGTTGTATTTTGTTGTCTATGGACATGATGCATGTAATAATTAAGGATGTAAAAAATTATTTGGTAAAGATCCGGCGGAAGATCATAGAGCTGGAAAATGAGTATACATTACTCTTAACATCATATGAAGGTCTACAATTACAACAGAGACTGAAAGAGCTAACAAAATACAAAAACAAACTTATCGAATTAAAAAGACAGATATTTTAGAGGTTGAAATTGGAATACCAAGAACACCGTATCTATAGATGGCTATCGAGTGATAGACCCCCAAGAACACAAAGAAAAGAATAGCTAGAGATTAAATGTACCAACAACAGACATTACATCTGCAGAGTCAGCCTGTGAAGATGAATCAACAAGGGTACAAAACAGTGGAACAATCCCAAGCAGCCGATGCAGACACGTAAAAGAAGAAGGATGACGAGAGGACATAAGAGCAAAGGTAATGGGCCCCAGGGGCAGACCCCCACTCAGGAAGTAGCTCCAATCTTTAATCTGTCTAAGAGAGAACTTACAACAGATGAGATAGATTCCCACACAAATTTAATTGGAATGTGGAGGGCATTTAAAACTAATACCCCTAATAAGTCTGCAAACTAAGGGGTGTTTGCCCACTGGAATGGATTCAATCAGGTTATGGTTCGCTGATAGTGATGTTCGCTGGCGAATAGTTCCTGGCGAACATCGCTTGTTCGCGTTCGCCACGGATGGCGAACACATGCGCTGTTCGGTTCACCCCTATTCATCATCATTGAGTAAACTTTGACCCTGCCTGTACCTCACAGTCAGCAGACACATTCCAGCCAATCAGCAGCAGACCCTCCCACCTCCTGGACAGCATCCATTTTACATTCATTGTGAATCTGCATTCTTAGTGAGAGGAGGGACAGTGTAGCTGCTGCTGATTTGATAGGGAAATTGATAGCTAGGCTAGTGTATTCAGTGTCCACTACAGTCCTGAAGGACTCATCTGATCTCTGCTGTAAGGACAGCACCCCAAAAAGCCCTTTTTAGGGCTAGAACATCAGTCTGCTTTTTTTTTTTCTGTGTAATGTAATTGCAGTTGCCTGCCTGCCTGCCAGCTTCTGTGTCAGGCTCACAGCATATACTGTGCCCACTTGCCCAGTGCCACCACTCACTCACTGGTGTCACAATAGCTTGCATTTAAAAACAAACAAACTTTTTTGACTGTAATATAATAGCAGTCAGTTTCCTTCACTAGTGTGCGTTTCAGGGCCTGCCCAGTGCCACCACTCATTCACTGGTGTCACAATAGCTTGCATTTAACAAAAAAAAATAAACTTTTTTGACTGTAATATAATAGCAGTCAGTTTCCTTAACGAGTGTGCATTTCATGCTGTCGTGTCTGTTGAGGGACCCTCGTATAAAAAGGCTGAAGGAGAACGACCTGTACTGGGTGTCCACGCTACTAGACCCCCGGTATAAGCAGAAAGTGCCTGAAATGTTACCGAATTAGGCAAGTCGGAAAGGATGCAGCAGTTCCAAAATCAATTAAAAAGTATGCTATACACAGCGTATAAGGGTGATGTCACAGTACAATGGGAATCTAACAGGGGAAGAGGTGAAAGTAATCCTCCTCCTCCCACGACCACGCCGGCAAGGACAGGACGCTTTACAGACGTGTTGTTGATGGAGGACATGCGGAGCTTTTTAAGTCCTACGCATCACCACAGCCCTTCGGGGTCCACCCTCAGAGAACGACTCGACCGACAGGTAGCAGACTACCTCGCCTTAACTGCAGATATTGACACTCTGAGGAGCGATGAACCCCTTGACTACTGGGTGTGCAGGCTTGACCTGTGGCCTGAGCTATCCCAATTTGCGATAGAACTTCTGGCCTGCCCCGCTTCAAGTGTCCTGTCAGAGAGGACCTTCCGTGCAGCAGGAGGTATTGTCACTGAGAAGAGAAGTCGCCTAGGTCCAAAAAGTCTAGATTACCTCACCTTTATTAAGATGAATGAGGGATGGATCCCGAAGGGACTGACAGTGGGCGATACATTCGACTAAAAAAGGCCTGATGAGGGGAACTACTTAACACATCACTCCTATCTGGTGGCACATTAGATTGCACGTGCAGTGCCCCAAATTTGAAGTAGGAGGACCAACCAAGCATCTTTTTCCATCTCCTGCTTCCTAAACTCGATGCCTTATATACACGTCCCCTGATAGGGGATGTAACAGGGAATAAACTGAGAGGAATAGCACTACTTAACACACCACTCCTATCTGGTGGCACATTAGATTGCACGAGCAGTGCCCCAAATTTGAAGTAGGAGGACCGACCAAGCATCTTTTTCCATCTCCCGCTTCCTAAGTGGAGGAAGAGAGACCTTCAATGACATCAGTGAGGACAAGGAACGGGACATGGCTAGCTTGGTATCCAACCTTGTGCAAATGGGGAGTTTGCGGTTGTGCAAATGGACTGTTTGCGGTTGTTTGCGGTGCGTTAAACGGGGAGTTTGGTCTCTCACTGTGAAGCGGGCGTAACCCTTACACTACCTGATCGATACAACATCATACCTGATGTTTTAAAGCACTTTATTCCAAACAATTTAGGAATGTTAGGTGATTTATGCCCTGTATGGATTAAAACCAGACTCTGCATCAACTATGTAATTTTCCATGGGAGTTTTGCCATGGATCCCCCTCCGGCATGCCACAGTCCAGGTGTTAGTCCCCTTGAAACAACTTTTCCATCACTATTGTGGCCAGAAAGCGTCCCTGTGGGTTTTAAAATTCGCCTGCCCATTGAAGTCTATGGCGGTTCGCTCGGTTCGTCCGTTCGCCAACATTTGCGGATGTTCGCGTTTGCCGTTCGCAAACCGAAAATTTTATGTTCGCGACATCACTATTCGCTGATATAGCTGTACGATACACATTAATGGTTCGGTGCTTTTCCCGAATCAAATATGGAAGATAAAAATTACATTTGATAAATCGGAATGTATGGGATCCACAGCCCGTTCCATGCACCAATTAAGCCATATTTTCCAGGCTGATCTGTAACCTATGGGGAACTACAGCTGTGATGGCCAAAGAGGCGTCACTAACACTAGGGTTGAGAGTATTTTTAAACTAAAGTTGGTCTATGGCATTCAGCCCTCAGTTTAATCCTAGCTGCCTTGTCAAGTGGTTTCCTTAGCCAATATTCAAGGTATTTGACTACATAAGGCATTGGTGCCCATTCAGCTGAATGGGTATGTTTTATATTATCTGGATTAAATAAAGGTTTTCTGCAGTATCTGTAATAACGTTTTCATCATCTGTATTAGATCAGAGTAAGCGGAATAATCAGAATCAGCATCAGATTCTTCATCTTTAGAAGATGAGGATGAATCATTATCAGAGGAGGTTTTGGCCTTCCGAGCCCGTTTGTCTTCCTCACGAGCAGAGGGTCTTTTGAGTAAATTACTCTTATCAAGTTTGCATGATATACACATTTCCTTTTGGTCTTGGTCCTTCCATTTTTAAAATGCATTTGATCAATAAGGGGAATCGTAAGGACCGTCAAAACAATGCTTATGTTTCTGGGTGGCCTTCCCAGACCGCCTGAAACCTTGCGCAAAATTCCTTTCAGACTCTACAGATGATCAAAATTGGTCAGGTTGTATTAATTGCCTGAGTCTGTTGGGTAGGTTTGGTAGAATGGCTGATAGCTTGAGCCACAGATTTCGCAATTGCCTCTTGCATAGAGGACATAGCATTAAATATTGCAGACAATACTGATTTGCTGACAGATAAATCAACAATATTCTGTAGTGAGTCCTCAGTAAGGACATTCATCATTAGCACCAGTAATTGGTGACAGTGAAGAAGTTGTCTTAAACTCTTTAGAACCCATATTATATTAATCTGCAATAAAGTAATATTGCTTGAGATATTGTTATTAAATCACACTAGTATAACTATTAAATGGTAAAATAACCTGAACTGGATACAAATTTGTGTCAATTAAATATTTTCCAGAGAAGAAACAATATCAGCTGAAGAAATCTGCCGGTAATGGGTAGGTAGAAAGGGGAGGGAAAAAGCTAGCTGACAACCAACTAGCTGTAAAAAAAATCCCGCAAAATTACGTCAGATTGAATCTGAGGTAAAGTGAATGTATGAAATGACCGAACGGTTAAACCCGTTTATGTTGCGAATGAATGGAAAAAACGCCAAATTGAAGTTAATTAAATAGCTTCGTATTGCGAAAGTGTTTGCCAAAAGTAAGAGAAGCATAAATAGCATTTGATTAGAAACAAACAAATGACAACAATATGAACAAACTGTTCGCAAAATGAAAGGTACTAAGAGTATAAATAATACCATTTGCAAGTTTTGCCTCAAACGGCATCGCAAATTAATTTTGGCCAGTAGCAATAACTGAAATATAAATACCTCAAAAAAAGTAATTAATACTTTTAAAAAATATCAGAAAATAAAACTTACCAACTATAAAAAATTGGAATAGATAAATCAATACAAATTAGAATATAATTATGTAAAAACTAAAGATTACATTTTGCTAAAACTAAAGATTAATTTGTGCGTGGATGTATAAATAGGTGTGCATGGGGGGGCGGAGCCTGAACGCCGATGGAGCAGGACGTGTGAGGCCTGAGCTCTCCCGTCCACGAGCCGCAATCAGCCAACATCTGCACCTTATCCCGGCCATCCACCCGCACAAAAGGGGTAAACGCTACCCGCAGCACCCCCCGATCAATACCGCCATGGGAGGAATAAAAAAAAAAAAAGATACTCCCGTATCGGTGGCATCAATGTTCCGCGCCACCAGGGAACAGGGGCGGCCATCTTTAACCCAGGAGGCCCAAGAATCCGGAGCCGAAACGGACGACAGTGAAGCCCCTGACAGAGAAGCAGCCTCCAACTACCGCACACCGCGAGAGCCGCTTACCAAAGCCGACCTCCGCCAAATGCTGCAAGATGCCACAGCGGACATAAAAGCACACACAGCCGCAGAACTAGAACGGCACATCTCAGGCCTAAAAGAAGAAGTGGAGGCCCTGAATAACCGCACAGCCCAGGCAGAAGCTGACATCTCACAAATTAAAGTGAACACCACCCAGCACAAACAAGATATATTTTACCTAAGTGATAAAATACAATTCCTTGAAGACAGTTTGGAAGACTTGAACAACCGTTCCCGCAGGAACAACATTAGAATAAGAGGTATGCCAGAAACAGTTGACACTGACGCCATATTACCCACACTGCAAGATCTGTTCAGATCCCTGCTCCCGAACTCCTCAGACCAAGACAGGGAGATAGACAGGGCACACAGGGCCCTACGACCTGTAGCCCTCAACCCATCAATCCCTAGAGACATTATTGTCCGCCTCCTACACTTTGCCACGAAAGAAAAAATCATGGCGGCGGCCAGAACCACACAACCGAAACATGGGACTCACATACTCGCCTTCTTCCAGGACCTAGCCCCCACCACATTGAGGAAAAGAAGAGACCTAAAACCTCTCACCACAGCACTAACCCAACAAGGTTTAAGATACAGATGGGGTCACCCCTTTAAACTTCAAGTACGCGTGGGAGAACAGGAACATGTCCTACACCACCCAGCTGCAATGGAAGATTTTGCAGCTGCCCTGGGAATACAGCTCACCACCATACCACCACCAAGAGACCGCCGCAACAACAACGGAACCGGAGCGGCCCAAGCGACTGAACGCCCGCAACAGACACACCGACACCAAACCAAGAATGGGCCAACCGGGACGGCCAACCAGACCAACGTGACCTGAACTCAACCCACACGGCCCTTGGACTCTCATTTTACCCAGCGGACTCTACCGCTATACACCAAACGAGGACTCAGGCTTGTATACACTAACACGTTGCAATGTTAATATGTTGAAATGTTTTACTGTTTTACTGTCTTGCTAAATACGCTAATTTCTGTTATGATGTTATTGTGGGAGAAATCAGGCAGACACGCTTGCACACAAGACAGGCCGAACCAGGGAAATATAACTAAGCTGCCAATGCCATAGAAAATCCCCGTCCCTCCCCTCCTTCTACTACTCTCACAATCCCCCATGACACTATACTACCTAAATGACGAGGGCATGGCGGTAGCTAATATTGCCCAACCAGCTACAGCATAATTTGCCGCCACAGCGAACAGGCCCACCCTGCAACACAGTTCAACACTTAAACTTTACCGCTAGACATCTACAGAACCAGGAGGCCGAAACACGCCGTACCACTATACGCTATCCTTAACATGGCTTTTCTATGTTATTACGCTCTCCCCCCTATATTAAGCCAAAGGTAACAATTAGCGCTGAGCCCCCTATGCCAGGACTCGGATACCACTGCTGTACAGCCCCCCCTATTATATGGTAAACTGAGGTACAAAGACTAATGGACACTCCCCTAACCCAGCGGATCCCACCGCTGTAACCCAGGCCTGTGCAATCTTTAAAACAAAAAACCCAAGGCCAAGAAAGGGGAAAAAAAAAAATAAAAAATAAAAAAATGAAAAATAAAATAAAAACGATAAACAAAAAAAAAAAAAACAAAAAAAAAAAAAACAACAAAAAAGGAAAAAAAGAAATTGTTTGCATAGTTGATATGTTTTTACTGTTTTATTGTTTGCATTCACCTCTACTATGATGTCCATGTGGGAGATTGCTAACTGGCGCACTAACATATAAAACACGCCAAGTAACGTTGCTTTCCCTTAACTAGGACTCAGGTTTGACAATGGACACCCCTATCCCGACCCGAATGGTACTGAAGTTATACTGAACAGCCTCCCCCCCGCCAAGACATGGGTAATCACGTATAAGGTCCTCCTCTTTTTGAGACACTGGAGGGACAGGGCAACGCCCCCCCCATCATCAGGGCACTAAAGTCAATAAACACCACTCTCCCCTGGCGAAGACTTAACTGTCAAATCGCACAGCTCTCCCACCACCACAGCGTAACTGTTAAAATGAGCTGTTCCCCAGTCACCCTGGCAAAGCGGTTACATCACACTGACCGCCTCTTACTTACTTAGGCACAGGCAATACCAAACCACAACTGGTAATCTCAACTAATGTCATGCATATTCTTTCCGCAGAATCCCGGAACCCTAAGTGCCACCCCAACCACTAGGATATAGCGACTCGACAAATGACCGCGACTAAGGTAACACACTCACGGCTCGAAGGGGACGGGAGGCGAGGTTCATTCCCCCTCCGGACACCTCCGATCCGACTCACACAACCTACTCGTGACAACCCCCCAATAACGTCCGAACCTGCTCCCCCCCCCATCGGGACAGCAGACCACCCACGAGGGAACAGGAACAGGACTGCAACGACACGCAGGTACCTACACCCCCTCAATCTCTGCCCCCGCCACACCTGGCAGCTCTCGTATAAGACCAGGAAACACCAAACCCTCACCCCTACAAGGAGGCGAACCCCTGACCTCTCACACAAAAGGACCTGACTCCCCTACCATAACAACCAACACAGATACAGACAACACTTCCACTCAAGAACCACACATACAACCCCTCCGACCCACTCCACACACAACGAGAAGACATGAACACCAAACTGACATGCGTATCTATCAACTGCAAGGGCCTCAACAACCCCGCAAAAAGACATAAACTAATGAGGTGGGCAAACCGTACAAACGCAGACATTATATTATTGCAAGAAACCCACTTCACACAGACCAAACCATTTCACCTCATTAATAGACACTACCGAGAATGTCACACGGCAAACTCCCCCACGACCAAACAAAATGGAGTTGCTATCCTGATGCGAAAAACTTGCCCACTCAACACCAAACAGATACTGAAGGACCCACAAGGTAGATTCATCACACTCACGGGCCATGCAGGTCACACCCGTTACGCCATAACCTCACTATATGCTCCGAACACCCCGGATAAAAACTTCTGGGACACGTTCCAAGCACACTTAGCCTTAACCCCAGGCCACCTCAAAATCGTAGGCGGCGACTGCAACGCCACGCTATCACCGACGGTAGACAGACTACGAACCCAAACCCTTCAGAACCCAACACCCAAAATAGACAGACTACTACAAGACTTCGTGCTCAGACAGGGACTTGTAGATGTATGGCGCCTGCTCCACCCAACCACTAGGGATTACACATTCTACTCCCACCCCCATAACTCGTACTCTCGCATTGACCTATTTCTGATATCACCCCCCCTTACTCACATGACCCAATCGGCTGACGTAGGCAACATCACGTGGTCGGACCACGCGGACATTACACTATCAATCAAGGTCCCAGACATAGCAAAACCATGGTCCTGGAAACTCAACCCCACACTACTACACAATCCGTCGATAACGGAAGCTATCCTAACTGAACTGATGAACTACTTCACGCTAAATACACCCACGGCACCCTCACCAGGCATACTATGGGCAGCCCACAAGACGGTCCTGAGGGGGAAAATCATAAGCCTAGCATCGCACTTGAAAAAAACTCAACTAGCAGAGTTAGCAACAGCCCTAACAAACCTTAGGACCCTAGAAGCAAGCCACAAACAAAACCCCACGCAAGACATCCTCACAAAAATAACAGACTGCCGCACCGAAATTAAGAACTTCATGACCAGAGACACACACAAAGCCATGCAATGGACAAGACAGACCTACTATGAAAAATCTAATAAGGCCGACACCCTACTAGCCAGGAAACTGAGAAACAGGGCGGACCGAAAACAAATAGACACAATACTATCACCGGACGGCACCAAACACCACACGCCATCTAAAATTGGGGAGGTCTTCCAAAAATACTTTTCCACATTATACGACCACAGCCCCAACACCCGACTAAATCCCGAACTAACTAAACAAACCATAACCGAATACCTACAGAAGATACCCTTACCAGCTTTAAAAACGGAAGCAATATCCAAAATCGGCCAACCAGTCACCGTCGAAGAAATCGCCAAGGCTATCAAAAACACTAAACCTAACAAAAGCCCGGGCCCAGATGGCTTCACGGGACTATATTACAAAACCTTCCCTGCCATCCTCCTCCCCCACCTTTGCAACCTCTTTAACGCAATACTACAGGGGAACCCCATACCTCCCGACATCCTAAGAGCAAACGTGTGCCTCCTTCCCAAACCAAATAAAACCCACCTAGACCCAGGCCACTACAGACCGATCTCCTTACTTAACGTTGACTTAAAACTACTGACCAAACTACTCGCAGACAGGATAAACCCCCACATACACAAACTTATACACCCTGACCAAGTGGGCTTCATACCCTTTAGACAGGCATACGACAACACAAGACGGACCTTTGACCTCCTATGGACGACCTCACACAGACGAATCCCCACCCTATTCCTATCCCTAGATGCCGAAAAGGCATTTGACCGACTACTATGGCCTTTCCTTTTCGCCACCCTGCACAAATTCCGGTTCCCAGACCCAATCTTGAATGCGCTCAACACTTTATATTCCGCACCGGTAGCAAACCTCCTCATCCCAAATGCTCAACCCCCCTCTTTTCGCATCTTCAACGGGACGAGACAGGGCTGCCCCCTCTCCCCACTCCTGTTCGCCCTTTCATTAGAACCCCTACTCCAGGCCCTACGCCTAGACCCAACAATAAAGGGAGTACGCATCAGAGACGAAGACTATAAAGTGGCAGGCTATGCAGACGACCTACTCCTCTCCATCACAGACCCGACAAACTCACTCCCACCCCTACTACACACCATACATGAATACGCACAGGTCTCAGGCTATCGCCTTAACCTAGACAAAACGGAAGCACTCCCAGTACAAATACCCCAAGAGGAGCTAGACACTCTAAAAATAACATACCCATTCCGCTACAACACCACGCACATACACTATCTAGGTGTCGACTTACCAATAGATGTCTCCCAGACATACCGACTCAATTATTCCCCCCTACTGCTAAAAGCGACGGCCGACCTGAAGTCATGGGAATCCCACTCTATCTGTTGGCTAGGAAGAGTAGCATGTATAAAGATGAACCTCCTACCGAGGTTTTTATACTTATACCAGACGCTACCAGTTCAAGTAGTCATAAAAGACTTTAAACTATTACAAACGCAAATAGATCGCTTCATCTGGGCCAATAAACGAGCCAGGATACGAAGAGACATTCTCTACCTCCCGACACGATCCGGAGGACTTGGCCTACCCCACTTTCTCCATTATTTCCATGCAGCACAACTTGCGCAGATCAAGGCACTGCACGCCCCCATAGGGATGAAAAGATGGGTAGACCTCGAACATAACCTGTTTGGCCAAGATTTCCCCTCCCTCTATATATGGGTCCCAAAACAAGCAAGACCACGACCCCCACCCACCACACCAGCACTTGACACCTCCATCACACTCTGGAACAAACTCTCTGTAAAACATGCACTCACAACGAACCCTTCGCCCCTGACACCAATCCTGAGAAACGAACACTTCATACCGGGCATGACCCCAAAAGACTTCGCTCACTACGAAGACAATGACCTTGTCAGAACATACCAATTCTTTCTGAACCAAAAACTCATTGCATTCGCAGACTTACCTCAAACCAGACCACTCACCACACACGACTTCTTCCGCTACCTGCAAATCAAAAACCTCCTAGACACCCCCTCATATAAACAAGCTGGACTTACACCCCTCACAGCCTTCGAACAGGCGTGTATCCATGCCCCCATACAAAAAAGCCAGATCTCCACAACATACACACAACTGCTCAAAACGACAAGGACCCGACCACCAGGGTATGTCATAGCATGGGAAAGGGATCTGGGACCACCCACAGATCCTACAGACTGGAACGCTATATGGGAAGCCACAGCGACAGTAACAATATGTGTAACACATAAAGAGCAGGCATACAAAACCATGATGCGCTGGTACCACACACCGCTAAAACACAAACAAATGGGACTCTCCACATCGGATAGATGCTGGAAGGGGTGCGGCCAACAAGGAACGTACTATCACATGTGGTGGGAATGCCCATACATCGCACAAATCTGGACTGACATAGTGGCCCTGGCCTCAATAGTCCTACACGACACCATCCCAAGGGACCCGTGGCTGTGGCTACTATCCAAACCACTAGAGGGCACACCACGAGCTCATAACAAACTACTGGCCAAACTAGCCTTAGCCACTAGGAGAGCCATAGCCTCCCACTGGGGAGCACCCACAACCCCATCACTCACCGACATAAAAAAAAAAATGAACGAAGCCAGATCCATGGACAATCTATCAGCACTCATTCATGACACCATAACTCACTGTGATAAAATATGGGACCTGTGGCTCATGGAACCTACCACCGCCATTTAGGGGATATACCTATGGTTATTAAAAAATTAAACACTAGACAGTAAGACTAGTCAACTCGCTCCCCTACTTTTGTACAATCATACGACCAGGCTGTTCTTAAATGAAGACCCACATGTTGAGTCAACACCAACAAACTACACAACCCACAGGTCAGGGACGCCTATCCCTCCCCCCCCCCCCCGACCCCACCGGAGACTCCAAAGTAGGGAGCCCCCGAAATACGCCCCATTCCCGAAATGGGCTTCATCCCCTAACATCCTTTACGTTTATTTACTGTTCCTTGTACCGCAACAAGGAAATCTAACTGTACATATAAGCTTGTTCATACTTACTGTTGTTTTTTGTTCGCTCAAAATGTTTAAAAATTTGTCTGGACAGAACCTCTTACGAAAACATAACGCTGCAACACCAGATAACTACTCTACTAATATATGCCTCTCTGTATTACAATGTTTTTTCTTTTTGAAATGGTTACACTTTGGCTTTTGCATAAGCCCACACAGTATCTTTTGTGCAACATTCATGTCCATGTGAACTTTGTCAAATGTACAACGAAGAATATATATGAAACAAAAAAAAAAAAAATCTCGGCAAGACACCACGGAATTAAAGGCACTCATTATTGTAACAAGATGTTTGATGGACTTTCCTGTAGTTGACCGTTCCTTCGACTACTTGCTTATTTAAGCACCATATCATTACGACATGCCCTTATATTGATGTACATTTGTATTGTATTTCACTACTGTTATGCTTTTTGGTGCCTTGCCTTGCAACAAATAAAGAATTTAAAAAAAAAATAGGTGTGCATGTACATATATTTGTGCATTTGGTTATATTTATATGTATATCATTGTATTTACCCGTGTATATTGTGTATGTACATGTGTATACTTGTACATATACACTACTTGTTGTATCCTTTACCATGCTTTAAACACTCATAGGTATATGATTATATATGTGTATATATGTATAATCTTCATATCTATACAACAAAACACATTTTCTCTAAATAATGTTCTCCCTTCTATTTTTCACTTTCACTCTCGTTACTAAAATATCCCTATCCTTCTACTCACCTGTCCCTGCCTTGCCCCCCACACTGCCTTGCCCCCACACTGCCCTGCCCCCCACATCCTCTTCCCCAACACTTCCCTACACACCGCCCCCAACACTACCCTGCTATCCACACTGCCCTGCCCCCACACACTGCCCTGCCCCCCCCACACTGCCCCAGCACTGCCCTCACACCCACACTACCCTGCCCCAACACTGCCCTGCCACCTACACTGACCTACCACCCACACTGACCTGCCTCCCATATACCCTCCCACCCACACTGCCCTTCCCCCCACATACCCTGCCTCACATATACCCTGCCACCCACATGCCCTGCCCCAACATACACTGCCCTGCCCCCCACAAACCCTGCCCCCCACACTGCCCTGTCAGTCCCATACCATGCCCCCCACACTGTCCTGCCCACCACATACACTGCACCCACGTTGCCCTGCCAGCCACATACCCTGCCCCCCACACTAACCACCAGACATTGTACCCCACATACCCTGACCCCCCGCACTGACCACCACATACACTGCCCCACACACTAACCGCCACAGACATTGTACCCCACATACCCTGACCCCCACACTGACCACCACATACACTGCCCCCACACTATCACACTGACCACCACAGACACTGTCCCCCATATTGACCACCACATACCCTGACCCCCACAATGACCCCCACATAACCTGCCCTCCACACTGACCAGCACATAACCTACCTCCCACATACCCTGCCACCCACAATGACCACCACAAACTCTGCCCCCCTACACTGTCTCTCACACACTCTGCCCCCACAGTTTCTCACACACACTGACCCCCACACTGTCACACACACTTCCCCCACACTGTGTCCAACCCTTCTCTCCCACACACTGCCCCCTACACTGTCACACACCCTGCCCCCCTACACTGTCATGCACACCCTACCCTCTCTACACTGTGTCCCACACACCTTGCCCTCCCACACTGTAACACACCCTGTCCCCCCCACACTGTCACACACTGCCCCCCACACTGTCACCATCCTCCACACTGCCACCCCACACTGTCATCTTCCTCCTCACTGTCACCCACTCACACCCTGCCCCCTAAACTGTCACATTCCTCCACACTGCTCCCTCATCCTGTTACCCTTTCACGCACTTGCACCCCATATTGTCAGCCCCCAACACTGTCACCAATACATACAGTCACTCCTCCCACACACTGCTACTGCACACACTGTCGACCTTTCCAGTACTGCCTCCCACACTCTCACCTACCCGCCATCAGAATTCCACACACATACAGCCAACCCCCCACATGCTGTCATGCCCCCTTCACCCAGCCTCGCTCACATTAACCTCTCCTAATCTTGTCGCTCTCACACCCTCCATCCATACCACAATTACCAGCCCTCACTCTTTCACACTCACCCTATCACATTAATCCCCTTAATCCTATCACACTCATCTTCTCTCATACTGTCACACTCACCCCAAACCCTGTCACACTCATCATTTTTCACATTAACCCTTTTACTTATGCCCAACCATGCCACACTCACCCTGTCACATAATCCTGTATAATTACTTACTGAAAGGTAGTAACTCTAATATTTTAAATAAAAAAGAATTTAACTACCTAAATAAATCAAACCTTAAAATCCCAATCATTTATTTCCTCCGAAAAATGCACAAAACTGAAACCAACCCCCCAGGCCACCCTATTGTTTCTGGTATTAATTCAATTTTATCAAATTTATCGGAATACATCGACATTTTACTCCAACCATCTGTGAAAAATATGAAATCCTACCTCAAAGACACTATGTCCATTCTCCTCTTCTTTAAAAATTTCACATGGCAAAACCACTACATTTTAGTGCCCTGCGACATTACATCACTCTATACTATTATCCCCCACGACAAAGGTTGCAAAGCAGTCATAAAAATACTTGAAGCAGAAAAGAGAATACCACAATCTCAAATTGATTTTATTATAGAAGGTATTAATATCATTTTAAAAAATAATTTTTGGGGGTTTTTAGACTCTTTTTATGTTCAAAAAAGAGGCACGGCTATGGGGACCAGGTTTGCCCCCAGCTACGCTAATCTATTTATGACAGACTGGGAAACAGAAGCAGTCTGGGGTAACCATGATTGGAGAGCAAACCTGGTCTCATATTTCCGTTATATCGATGACTTATTTTTTATTTGGAAAGGTACGGATAACTCCTTAAAACTCTTTTTAAACCACTTAAACAAAAATGACAAAGGCATTGTTTTAACCACAGAATTTAGTAAAGAAGAAATCAACTTTTTAGATCTAACATTTTTTATTAAAGATGGAAAATTAAACACGAAAACTTTTTTTTAAAAAGTGTGCACGAACACAGTCATCGATCAAAACAGTTGTCACTATACTCCCTGGCTAGATAGCGCTCCAAAAAGCCGATTTTTAAGACTTAAAAGAAACTGCACACTTAACGAAGATTTTAACGAACAAAGCAACATTTAAAAAAATTAATTTTTAGACAAACACTACTCAGAGGACAAACTTGAAACCATAATCACTAAAATCAAGTCCGATGATAGTAGTAGCCTGCTGAAATACAAAAACAAAAACTCTAACACTACCTCTTCCCTTTCCATCATCTTCGACTACAATAACAAGAACAAAGACATAAGGAAAACTATTCACAAACATTGGCACATTTTATCTGAAGACCCTGTTCTCAATAAAATCATCCCTGAAAAACCTAATATCATTTTTAGAGGTGCCCCTAATTTTAAAACCCTTTTAACAAAAAATTTTACAAAGACTAAATCAAAAAAATATCCACCTTGTCTAACGTTAAAGGTTTTTTTTAAATGCAGAAAATGTATCGTTTGTAAGACTACCCAAATGTCAGTCCCAAATAAAACCACAACATTCAAATCTAACATTACTAATAAAAGTTACAATATCAAACAGTTCATTACATGTTGTACGAAAAAATGTCATATACCTACTGGAGTGCCTTTGTGGCCTCCAGTATGTGGGTATGACATCAAGATGCCTAAAAATTAGGATATCAGAACACTGTCGGAACATTTAGAATGGATTTGAGAATCACACAGTGTCTAAACATTTCCTAACACACCACCAAAAAAACCCCAACGTTCTTAAGTTTACCCCAATTCAAATATGTAATATTCCATGGAGAGGGGGTGATATAATAAATATTCTGGGAAAAGCCGAAATGGAATGGGTTTTCAATCTTAAGACACTAACCCCAGAAGGCTTAAATGCAGAATTTGATCTTTTTAATTTCTTGTAATGTTTTAATATAACTGCAATTTTATGTATATATGATTATTAGCTTCTGCACTGTTCTTTTTAATTTATTTTTATTTAATATTAATTTATTTTGTTGTCAATCATATACTAAGACCATCATTTCATGTTTTATTTACTATTTTTTATTTTCATTTTATTTATTTTTTTATTTTATTTTATTTATTTTCCTCTAATATATGTATATGTATTTTATTTCACTGTCTTATTATTCTGTATGCTCTCCTCCCATTATTTATATACCTCACCACTTTGCCCCTTAATCATATTGCCTTTCCTTCATATGTCACCCCTCTGCCCCTTTACCCTTTTGCCCTTCACCACTATGGCCGCCTATAATCCTCTCTTCCCTTAATTAATTAGGACTCCCCCATCGCCTATTCCGTTTTAATTTTCGTTCCGATCACGCCATTAGCTTGGACGTGATCCGGACTACATTTCCCTGCATGCTTAGCGTTATCACACGGCACTATGCCGTTACCGCCCACCCGCCCGTTTCAATGGTTTAGAATGGCCGCGCCCCCGCGACCTTTCACCTGTCTTTTCATTTCTTTATTTCTTCCCTTTCCTTGCATAAAATCTAATTTTTTTTCGTCCCCTAAAGGTCCTTAGTGAGTTAAGTATAAGCCCATAACATACAAATACAAAAACGATTCCTTTTTACTGTTTTAATATGTTAACCTATTATATGTATAATTTTAAGTCATGTGACCGCGGTCACGTGGTAATGATGCCATTTTGGCGCTAATTTTTGTAATTTATGCCATATAGCTGCCTATATAATGTGAATAGCCAGGATTATTTTCTCTACACTTGAAAAAGCCTATTGTTTGGCGAAACGCGTTGTGTATTTTTACTTTGTTTTATATTAAAGTATTTTGTGACTACCTTTCACTTTGGGTTAGTTCATTTACTTTATATGTTGCCGTTTTATCCTGGCTGATTTTTATCATCATTTTTAACAAGATCCAGTACTGCTAAATAAATCCCTGGTGGGGATTATTCCACCTACGCTTGGTTCATAGAGCAGTGTGTCTGCTCTGAACACTGTGAGTACGTTTCTTTTTATTTCTTTGTTATTTTATACATGGAAAACACTATGGGCCCTCTCTTGTGATTTTATTTTCATAAGACCGGCACTGCAAGCATCACTGGAGAAATATCCTACACGTGGGGAGTTTAAATACCACTGTATGCTGTTTTACTCAGAGCTGGTCATAGCTCTTCAAATTGTAAGTTGGCACTCTTAGGACCTCAGTGTTGTCTGTTGTTGCAGTATTACCTAAGTTATTGCACCATTGGGTTTTTCCCTCTTTTATATATTTTATATGCTGACGTCTGTCTCAGAAGTTTTAAAGAATCGTGTGGAGATACCTCCAATTGCCCAGTAATATCCTACACGTGGGGAGTATTAAATACCACTGTATGCTGTTTTACCTAGAGCTGGGCTTAGCTCTAAAAATTGTAAGTTGGCACTTCTCCACGTCTGTGTTGTTCGTGATCCTTTCAGCATTACAGTTTTGCACTATTGGTCTCCCCCTTCTCTGCTTTTGTATTCCATATTCGACTACTGAGATTCCAAAGCAAGAATAGAAGAACAGTTACTCAAGGTCTACACTGTACCCATAGAGACTTTCCTTTTCTTTTTTTTTCACCTTCTTTTATTCTATCCAACGCACCCTGTATGTGTTGTCTTTTGTTCTCCCCTCTCTGTTAAGATTGCCGTTATCGCCCCCTGGTTCCCCTCTCCTCTTCCTTGACCACTTTACTGCCTGGCTACCCTACTTCCTCTCCTCTAACATACCATCCCTAATTCTTAGAGAGTCTAATATCTCCAACACTCCATTTCCCCTCTCTGACCACAACCTGTTATCATTTGCTCTCGAACACCCCCTCACCTAACCCCCCTCAACTCTGGAGGAACCTTAATTCTATTGACCTTCAGCAGCTGTCAGCTGATATTGATTCACAACTCCTATCCATCCCCTTCCTCTCCTGTCCCTCACTGGCCATCTCTACATATAACACTACCCTCATCTCTGCCTTGAATACTGCAGCCCCGCTCCAAACATGCACCTCGAGGAGGACATGCCCCTAACCATGGCATACTAAATCAACATGCCATCTGCAAAGATGCTCCCATTGTGCTGAACGCTTGTGGAGGAAGTCTCGCACCCAGTTAGACTTTTCTCCATTTAAGTCATCTGAAATAATTACTCCTAAATCCCTTTCTTCAGATGTGGAAGTTAGTAGGGTATCAAATATTCTATCCTCTGCCCTTTGTTTTTTAAGTCCAAGGTGAATTATCTTGCATTATCTTGCACTAATCCACTTTAAATGTCAGTTGCCACAGCTCTGACCATTTTTCTAAATCATTTGCCATTTGGCTTATCCCTCCTGTAACATCAACCCTGTTACATATCTTAGTATCATCAGCAAAAAGACATACCTTACCTTTAAGACCTATTGCAATATCACTAATAAAAATATTAAATAGAATGGGTCCAATTACAGATCCCCGAGGTACCCCACTGGTAACTAGACCTTGCTTTGAATATACTCTGTTGACAACAACTCTCTGTTGCCTGTCATTTAGCCTAACCCATTCAACAATATTGGAATCCAAACTTAAACTTAACTTAAAGATTGCAGTTTATTAATGAACCTTCTACTGTATGTGGACCTGTGTCAAAAGCCTTACTGAAATCTAGGTAGGCAATGTCTACTGCACCACCCCAATTTATTATTTTAGTTACCCAATCAACTTGTCTTTACCCGTATGTTTCACTTCCTCAATTCAAACTCTCTCCTTGACCCTCTTCAATCTGACTTCCGCCCCCTCCACTCTACTGATACTGCTCTTATCAAAGTTACTAGCGACCTAATCGCAGCTAAATCCAAAGGCCACTGCTCCATATTAATTCTTCTTGACCTCTCGGTTGCCTTTGACACCGTTGATCATGCTCTCCTTCTTCAAACTCTTCAATCACTTGGACTTTGTGACTCTGTTCTCTCATGGTTTTCCTCTTATCTCTCCCAACAGTCATTCAGTGTCTGCTTTTCTAATGATACCTCCTCCCTTCGTCTTGTCTCAGTTGGAGTCCCCCAAGGTTCTGTCTTTGGTCCCTTTCTATTTTCTCTTTATATTGCCGCTCTTGGCAAACTTATTACCTTTTTTGGATTCCACTACCACCTGTACGCTAAGGAAACCCAGATATATCTTTCCTCCCCGGACCTCTCCCCTGCCATCTTGCAATGGGTCACTGCTTGCCTTTCTTCCATCTCTGACTGGATGTCCTCCCGCTTTCTAAAACTGAATCTCTCTAAAACTAAGCTCCTTGTCTTTCCTCCTCCTAATACTGATCTTCCTCTTTCACTCTCCTTTCAAGTTAGTGGTATCCACATCAGTCCATCCTTGCAAGTGCACTCTCTTGGTGTCTTACTTGATTCTGGCCTCACCTTTGAGCCTCACATCCAGCATGTTACCAAGTCCTGTAGATTCCATCTTAAAATAATATGCAAGATGCTACTAAGGAGCTTGTCCATGCTCTAGTAATTTCCCGCATGGTTTATTATAACCCTCTCCTAATTGCTCTTCCCAAAAACCGCATTGCCCTACTACAGTCTTTAATGAATACTGCCTCCAGACTGAGTTTCCTCTCTAGTTGGTCCTCTCACACCTGTCAGTCCTTACATTGGCTTCCTGTATCCTATAGGAGTCAATTTCAAAGTGCTAACCCATACCTATAAAGCATTGATCAATTCTAGCCCCTCTTATATCTCTTCACAGATCCATAGGTATGCCCCTTCTCGGTCTCTCCGCTCTGCCCATGACCTTCTCCTGTCCGCTGCTTGCACCCGTACAGCCAACTCACGCTTGCAGGACTTCTCGCGGGCGGCTCCCTTCCTATGGAATAGCCTGACTACTGCCATCAGACTCGAATCGTTTAAGAAGTGCCTTAAAACCCGTCTCTTTAGGAAAGTTTATGACCTCCCAGAGTAACCTCTACCTCACATACATGTCTCTTGCTCTCTCCTAAATGGCAGCACTTTGCTCTTTCCTCCAGCTCTGCTTCACTCCCACCTTATTTGATTTGCTATTTCCTGTCTTATTGTGTTTTACACCCCACCTCCTATAGACTGTAAGCTCGTTTGAGCAGGGTCATCTGCAACCTATCGTTCCTGTAATTGTCCTATTAATAGTTAAATCCGCGCTCTTATAATATTGTAAAACGCTACAGTATCTGTTGGCGCTATAGAAAAGGCAATAATAATAATAATAATAATAATAATAATGTGCATATGTGTGTGTTTGTGTCTGTATATGCTTAATATAGGCCTTCATGCATATTCTAAAACTCTGGGATGTGAATTCCTGTATTTCTAATCTAAGTGATTCATTTTTTTACTCTCCCCTTCTAGAACCATATTCTGCACTGTTTGCTTGTTTTTTTTCTCTCTCCCCCCTCACTCTGTGATCTTCACACAATAATTTTACGACTCTCTAGGAGAATGGTGCCTATTTTCTAGCAAACCTGTGTCTTATCTGCACTCAGGGCCGGCTTTAGGCATTTAGACGCCCTGTGCGAAAAATCTTCACAGCGCTCCCCCCCCCCGTCATCCATGTATGCTGTAATGTTTGTGTTGTCTGTGTATGTGATAGTAGGTGTGATGACGGTGTGTGATATGTATGCTATGTGTGATATTTGTAATGGGTGTATTAACAGTGTGTGATATGCGTGTATTGGTTGTATGTGACACACACACACACACACAGAGTCAGACGGCCATACACACACACAGGCAGACAGTCATACACACACACACAGACACACAAAGGCAGACAGTCTCACACACACACAGGCAGACAGTCAGTCATACACACAGACACAGACAGTCATACACACACACACACACGCAGACAGTCATACACACAGACAAACACGCAGACAGTCATACACACAGACACACACAGGCAGACAGTCATACACACAGACAGTCATACACACAGACACACACAGGCAGACAGCCATACACACAGAGGCAGACAGCCATACACACAGAGGCAGACAGCCATACACACAGAGGCAGTCATACACACAATCACACACACACAGAGGCAGACAGTAATATACACAGACACACACACACAGAGGCAGACAGTAATACACACAGACACACAGTGGCAGTCATACACACACACAGACACACACAGGCAGACAGTCAGTCATACACTCAGACACACACAGAGGCAGCCAGTAATACACACAGACACACACACACACACACAGACACACACAGGCAGACAGTCATACACACACACACACACACACAGGCAGACAGTCATACACACAGACACACAGAGGCAGACAGTCATACACACACAGACAGTAATACACACAGGCAGAGAGTCACACTCACCTGACAATCCCACAGTTACCTGTGGAGTTCATTGTGGAGGCAGTGCAGCTCCTGGTGACTGTTTGGTGGGGAAGCAGGGACTCCTTCCTGCTTCCCCTGCAGCAGTTTTCCGGTGCTTTTAGCTCCGCCCCCGCCGCACGGTAAGCTCCGCCCCCGCTGCAAATTTGAAAAAAAAAAAAATAATTAAATCCCGGCCGGCTGTGCGGCCGCACGGCGCCCCCTGCTACATGGCGCCCTGTGCGGCCGCACACCTCGCACACCCCTAAGGCCGGCCCTGTCTGCACTCATGTCACTTTAACCCTTGTATCACAAATCAACTTTGAATTCTATATGTCGTCTTTGCTCAGAAATGCTTTAGACTTGAGAAAGGAAGGTTCCCCCGAGAGCTTGTCAGTGGAGAAATCTGTTAGTTCTGTTTTTTACATCTGATTAAATAGAGTAATAGAATTAACTGTAACACATGTATAAATGTTACTTATCTCCAGCCAAGAAAGAGGAAGAGGAGGAATTTAAAAAAGCCTTCCTGTCATTTAAAATTCGGAATATTTTCTGGAGTGACACCTTGCTAGGAAGATGTGATGCAATACAATATAATTTTTTTTAACCTACCGTATATACTCGAGTATAAGTCGAGTTTTTCAGCACATTTTTTGTGCTGAAAAACCCCAACTCGACTTATACTCGAGTCAATGTCTGTATTATGGCAACTTACATTGCCATAATGCAGACAAGGACCGCCTGGCTCATTACAAGCCCGGCGGTCCTGTTGGGGGCTGGCAGAGAGCTCTTACTTACCTTTCCTGCAGCTCCTGTCAGCTCCTTTCTCTCACCTCCGGTCCGGTCAGCTCCCCTGTCAGCTCCACTGTAAGTCTCGCGAGAGCCGCGAGAGACCGCAAGACTTACAGTGGAGCTGACAGGGGAGCTGACCGGACCGGAGGTGAGAGAAGGGAGCTGACAGGAGCTGCAGGAAAGGTAAGTAAGAGCTCTCTGCCAGCCCCCTCCTACACAGCCCATCCACTGGACCATCAGGGAATGAGAGCCCCCCTCCCTGGCCAGCTAGCAAGCAGGGAGGGGGGGGACAAAAATAAAATTAAATAATAAAAAAAAATATTAAAATTAAAAAAAAATTAAAATATAAAATAAAAAAAATACCATTTTTTTTTTGAAATATTAAAATAAAAAATTAAAATATTAAAATTAAAAAATTACAAATAATAAAAATGCCCTCCCCCCACCCAGTTCACACACTACACACACAAACACACACTCATACAAACACACACTCTGCACTATATACACACACTCATACACACACACACACACTCTGCATTATACACACACACACACTGCATTATATACACACACACACACACAATCTGCATTATATATACACACACACTCTGCATTCACACAAACACACACACTCTGCATTATATACACACAGAGTGTGCATATATAATGCAGAGTGTGTGTTTGTATGAGTGTGTGTATATAAAGCAGAGTGTGTGTTTGTATGAGTGTGTGTATATAATGCAGAGTGTGTGTTTGTATGAGTGTGTGTATAATGCAGATTGTTTGTATGAGTGTGTGTGTAATGCAGAGTGTGTGTTTGTATGAGTGTGTGTGTATATAATGCAGAGTGTGTGTTTTTATGAGTGTGTGTGTATAATGCAGAGTGTGTGTTTGTATGAGTTTGTGTGTGTATATAATGCAGTGTGTGTGTTTGTATGAGTTTGTGTGTGTATATAATGCAGTGTGTGTGTTTGTATGAGTGTGTGTGTATAATGCAGATTGTTTGTATCAGTGTGTGTGTAATGCAGAGTGTGTGTTTGTATGAGTGTGTGTATATAATTATAAAAATCACAGAATTTCATAGCCCCAAGTTTTACCCTCGCCTTATCCACGAGGCATAGCATATTTCACAATTGTTGGTCACAAAACTGCGCTCGACTTATACACGAGAAATTTTTTTTTTTTTTTTTTTTAACAAGATAAAGTTTAATGCTCTGCATTTACTTCAGTCCTGTCAAGGTTCTTTAACCCCTTAAGGACCAAACTTCTGGAATAAAAGGGAATCATGACATGTCACACATGTCATGTGTCCTTAAGGGGTTAAGCAAACATGTTGGCAGACTATTTGATTGGTAATATGCTGATACAATCAGCATTAATCTGCAAATGTCTGCTTATTTACTGCTGATTAAATGAAAACCCTTTGAAAGCAAATAGCTTTCTCTTCTGCTAATATTAGTTGTTTTATAGTTTACCACCCCCAAAATTATTCTGTTAGCAATTAAATAATTTTGGAAATGACAAGCACACAAGAAACCATTGTTGATCTCTTTTAATACCATTAACTTCAAAGAGACTTAAGAAATAAGAATGGCTCTGATGTTAATTATATTTACAAAGCAGGCAAATATATACTGACATAAATACACGATTACCTTTAAAGGAACACAATAGTATAAGGAATACAAAGCTGTTATTCTAACACTATAGTGTCCTTCTGCATCCCCTCTCCCCCTCCAAGGCAAAGCAAAAGGGTTAAAAAACCTTAAAGAATTTACCTGACTGGCTCAGTCTCCACCTCCTCTGCGAGGGGGAACTTAATGCGCATGCTCGATGAGCACTTCCACATGAACACACTAAACAGCAATTTCAAGTTTCACAGAATATAATGGTTTTATTTTAAAACATCTCACCTAGGCAAAAATAATGGGGGTTTAGTTACAGTATATGATTATATATTGCACAATTCTGTCACAACGTCAATGTACCCCATTCTTGGCAGGTCCTACTCTTGCAACCGAACGCCTGCTTTAATGAGAATAATCCACTTACTTGGGAAATGCTTCCTCCTGGGACTCTCTGCATGTCAAGGTTAAATATGGCCCTGGAATGAGGCACCTGTGACAGGGTGGGGTGGTGCAAATCATAAGTGAGCTGTTTTTAAATAAAACTATTACAATCTGTGAGAATTGATATTGCTATTTAGTGAATGAGCGAGTGCACTGGATCTTGTATGGTATTGGAATTGGCCCCAGCAGCACCCTATAATGTATGCATGTTCGGGTTAGTGCAGACTCTTGGTTTCATATATACAGGTGATACTCAAAAAATTAGAATATCGTGCAAAAGTCCATTTATTTCAGTAATGCAACGTAAAAGGGGAAACTAATATACGAGATAGACGCATTACATGCAAAGCAAGATAGTTCAAGCCGTGATTTGTCCATATGCATGCTTGTACTTTACAGAGGTCCGATATTGTTCTATGTACACTCCTTGTTTTATTGATTGCATGTAATATTCTAATTTACTGAGATTGCGGATTTGGGGTTTTCATGAGCTGTAAGCCATAATCATCGCACGTATGACAAATCACGGCTTGAACTATCTTGCTTTGCATGTAATGTGTCTATCTCGTATATTAGTTTCCCCTTTTTACGTTGCATTACTGAAATAAATGAACTTTTGCACGATATTCTAATTCTTTGAATATCACCTGTATATTTGGGAGTCCAGGCTAACTCCCCAGTTCACAGGTGCCTCATTCCAGTGCCCTGTTTAACCTTGACTTGCAGAGAGCCCCAGGAGAAAGCATTTCCAGATTAAGTGGATTAATATCATAAGAGCAAGTTCTTCTTAATGACTGTTCCTGCCGTCCAGTGGAAACATTTTCATTCCGTAATGTAAACCACTATAGATAAAGTGATTCTTTTTGTTGTGGTGCCGTACACAGTTTTGGATTGATAACATGAGTTAAAGCAAGTGAGAAAATGTTATTAAGTGGTGCCGAGCAGTCACTGAAACATCTTCCAGGGGTTCAGATAGGTTGTATTGCATTCTTAGGCATTTACCGTTTGAAATATTTAACAAAGAAACATTGCAGACAAGACAATAATACAAACTTTCAGATGATTTTTGATACACAATTATGTTAAATGTGTTTATTTCATATGCCCTAAGGCAACAGATTTAACATGAAGGACCAAAAGGTAGGCCTCAGCCATTATAGAACTACAACGTCCATAACAGTTTGTCTACCTAACTGCTGGAGTCCTACCTTCTATATATTGTCTATCCCTGATGTATAGTGAAGTCATACAGTATGCATCTAAGATCCATGCTCATTGCATCCTTTTTTTTTAAAGGGCCAAATTCCATAGTAGTTATAGATTGAAAGTGTTGGTCTAACTAAATTCCAAAACTCTAAGCCAAATACCATCGTATAGGGCAGGGATAGGCAACCTTCGGCACTCCAGATGTTGTGGACTACATCCCCCATAATGCTCTTACACCCATAGTGCTGGCAAAGCATCATGGGAGGTGTAGTCCATCTGGAGTGCCGAAGGTTGCCTATGCCTGGTATAGGGTCAATGAAATTGACTTTGGTAACGTGGAATGTTTATTCAGTATTGCAGTAAATGCAGCTGAAGAGGGGTGGTGTCTGAATGGAGTGGCATTGTCAAACCCCTCCTTAGCAGTCTGTCAAAAAAATAGAAGGATGGCACTAAGTTGTAATGGTGATGTTGTTTAGAATGTCCCTTTTAGTTGGAGTATAGCAGTGGTAGATGGTCCACAGGGGCAAGAGGAGTGACCCCCCCCCCCCCCCCCCCACACCCCATTTTTGTTGCAACAAATAAGTCTGGCTGCTCAATTCTCTGCCATTTAGGAGTTAAATCGCTTTTGTTTCTGTTTATGCAGTCCTAGCAGCACATCCCCTGTCTGTGGCACAAGCAGCCTCTATAAAAAATATAATTGAATTTTCAGTCAGATCTTAGCAGTTCTTATCTTCTGCTCTGCAAATTGAACTTTAGCCATACACATAAGGTTGTTTCAGGCTCTAGCAGTCCATCAACAAAGTAAGAGAGGCAAACTTCTAATTTAAACACACTGTGCAATAAGGGAAGCTAAAGCATTCCGACTATTTTCAAGAAATGTGTGGGGAGGTTGTCTGAAGTTGTTTTGGTGCTTAGTGTACAATTAAGGTTTGGGATTCATCCACAGTATTATTGCCCTGCAAAGCCCTGCTCAGATATTCACTGCAACTGACCTAATACTGGATCCATTCATGTTACTAAAAACAGAGCTGGAACATAATAAAAAGATTCAGGAGCAGTTAAAAATATGATTAAAATGGATTTCCCATCCGGAATAAAAAAAAAAAACAATTTAAATAAATTATTTTCTGTGAATTGTGCACATTTCTCTGGAACTCTATTTTGGAATGTTGCAAATGAGCTTTCACATAGTAATATTTATTATTTCAATCACATTTATTGCCATATTCAATGTGCAATTATAAATCCCCTGCTTTCCCATAACATATCTAGATGAAGCCAAACGTTTTCCTGGTAGATTTGAAAACAATTCATCTTTGTTCGTTCTCTCACACCTTTTTGTTAATGTTTTAAATAATGTTTAAAATGTAGATTTTTCTTAATCTCCATTTATGTTTCCCCTAATATAAACTGTCTGAGCATATTATTCTGCGAATATTATATTTTTTTACATAACAATAGATTTTTTTTATTTTATTTATATTTCGCTATTCATGGCCAGTTTAAATTCGTGTTAACAAATTGTGCTTTTTATTGCTTTAATAACTACTAGACTGGTAAATGTATGTTCCTTTTAATGGTATGATTAATGAGTTTTGCAGGCCTTAGTGCCTTTTAAGAATTTTTCTTTTTATGCCAAACCCAAATATTTCCAGTTTCTCAGGCTCTATTATCTACCTTCCCTCCACCCCCCCCCCTTTTTGACCAAGCTGTTTTTTCTATTTTGTATGCTGATGAGTGCACACATACTTAAACACTTTTGACAGATTTCAGCTGCTCTTGAATTCCAGAAAATCCAAAACTTTAAAAATGATAGCATGATCGAAAGTATCTGGGACTGGCCTCTTCTTTATTCTGACATTTGTTCTATGGTAGATTCCCCACACACATAGCCCTAAACATTTCAACAATGTTCCTTTGTTCAAAGTGTGTTCAGTGAAATCTGAGTGCCTGGAAACCTATTGCTAGTATTCAAAAAGAAAATTCCAATCAACGATAATGAAAAAAAAAAAAAAAGTTAGCTTAGTCTAGTTTTTTTTGTACATTGTTTTGTCACTTTTTTACATTTAATTATTAATTCTCCAAAGTAAAAAGAAACACAATCTCATTTCTATCATGCTATTGATTACAGTCTATACACATCGTGCCCTGGCATGACCCAAATTACGTGCATTACAGTGTTATAATTAAAGCTAAATAAATCATGTTAAAAAAAAGCTAGTCAATTTATATAGATGCAATAAAATACAGTACCTGTTAATTACATTTGAAGGTGACATCCAAACAATAACAACTTTATCATGTATTTAGAAGTTAGGATTTAATTAAGACTTCTTTTTAATTTGCAAAAATCTCTTGAAAAAAAATACACAAAAGAAAAAACAAAACAAAGCAAAAGTGTCTTATTTTTCATTTCAAATTAGAAAATGAAAAACATAGAACAATCCAAACATAGAACAATCCAAAACGGTTTAGAATGTACCTTACTGCAAAAAATAATTAAATCAGTTTTTATTGGTACAATAATTGGTCGGGGTCAGATTAACATGGGGACTGTTATTGCGGTAGATTCAGGTCTATGCTGTAAAATACCAAACAGAGATAATACATGTCCATTTTTTTTATTCATTTATTAGGATGTAGACTGCTGCCAGTGCAGTGACACTCTGCAGCTATCAAATTGTCTTAATTTCTTAATGGCTTACTTATGTATTTCATATTGTGTGTGAAAAGTCGGATATGTGGCACTGTATATCAAATTAAGGTGCGCTGCGACTTTAATTGTACTACTTATTAGTGTCCCACTCCTATACACTTGTATTGTGTAAGGTCTAAATATCTAAACTGCACTGTACATTTAAAGTGCAAAATCACATTACCATATACATATGTTACACTATTACTAAAAACAAGAAAACAACTGTGCAATTGAAATTATATATAAAGTGTATCAAACTTACAGTTGAAGACAAAACAATTTGGTTAAAATGCTCTAAATACATTCACAGCCTCAAACTGTTCCATTTAATGAAAATATATGGCAACTTAATTCAATGAATATGCAATAAAAAAAGAAAAAAAACACATATAGTGTAATACTGTAAATAAAAAAAATACAATTGACACAAATGATTAGCCACACACAAACAAGGAGCAGGTGAAGACTGATCAGGTTATTGATGCTACTCAATAATCCCTGGGAATATTTTCTTCAAAATTACACAGCCTCACAAGCAGCAGTTCTTCAAACAGCTTCATTACCAATTTCCGCAGAGTAAAATATTTAGCTACAAGACATTTTTAATTTGACAAACAAAACCTCCTGGACAGCATCCATTTTAGATTCATTCTGAAACTGCATTCTTAGTGAGAGGAGGGACAGTGTGCTGCTGCTGATTTAATAGGGAAATCGATAGCTAGGCTAGTGTATTCAGTGTCCACTACAGACCCGGAAGGACTCATCTGATCTCTGCTGTAAGGACAGCACCCCAAAAAGCACTTTTTAGGGCTAGAACATCAGTCTCCTTTTTTTTTCCCAGTGTAATCTAATTGCAGTTGCCTGCCTGCCAGCGTGTGTGTCAGGCTCACAGTGTATACTGTGCCCACTTGCCCAGTGCCACCACTCATATCTGGTGTCACAATTAGCGATGTCGCGAAATTTTCCGTTCGCGAATGGCGAACGTGAACTTCCGCAAATGTTCGCGAACGGGCGAACCTGGCGAACCGCCATAGACTTCAATAGGCAGGTGAGTTTTAAAACCCACAGGGACTCTTTCTGGCCACAATAGTGATGGGCCCCCACCCACCTGAGCGGTGGGTGGGGGCCCTAAACAAGAATAAGGGGGGGACCTTATGTCCTCCCCCCTGGCCCCCACCCCTGAGCGGTGGATGGGGGCCCTAAATACAAATTGGGGGGGACCTAATGTCCTCCCCTCTGGCCCCCACCCCTGAGCGGTGGGTGGAGGCCCTAAACACAAATTGGGGGGACGTACTGTCCTCCCCCTGACCCCCACCCCTGAGCGGCGGGTGGGGGCCCTAAAAAAAATGTCCCCCCACAGGTGACTAGGGGTCCCCAAACCCCTAGTCACCCCCTCCCCCCCCAAAAAAAATGATCCCCCTACCTACCCCCCTCACCCTAAAAATAACGAGGGGGGACATTTAACTAAGAACCTGTAAAAAATAAAAAAAAATTACCATTCAATGTTTTCTTTCTTCTAAAATCTTCTTTTTTTCAGCCCCAAAAAAGGCCAAATAAATAACCATAATAAACGACGCAAGAAAAAAAAAAAAAAACGAGCGGCAAAAAAAATTATTCATCTTCACCCGGCGAGGGCTCCGCGCAGACTGAGCTCTGCAGGGTGGGGGAAGGCTTATAAAGCCCTGCAATTAGGCTCAGAGCACTCTGATTGGTGGGTTTACGCCATCCAATCAGAATGCTCTGACAGGTAAATTAAGAGACTGACAGGTAAGTCTCTACATTTACCTTTCACAGCACTCTGATTGGTTGGTTTGAAATCCACCAATCAGAGTGCTCTGTGTCATTTTACACAGCGTTGGAAAGTTCTGTGGAATTTTTCCACGCTGTGTAATTGGCTCATAACACTCTGATTGGTGGATTAAGTAATCAACCAATCAGAGTGCTGTGACAGGTAAATGTAGAGACTTATAATGATACAAAAGAATTTGATAAACAAGTATTTACACTAAAATCACTCTCTGAAGCAAAGAATTATAACCCTAACAAAATAAATGCTCAAATACAGGAAGTGAAACTAAATAGAGGAAATATTGTAAACTATGAAAATAATAAAAATACTTAGTGTAGAATAAAAAAAAAAAAGGCATACCAATACCTCCGCTGGTGTCCATGTGGTCTCCAATATTGGTATGACCACCTGAAGTTTAAAAAAAACACATAGTGTAACATGTAAGTAATATCCAGAGGAGGTGTTTGAAACAGTGCCTCTGCTCATTTTTCAGAAAGACATGGGGGGAGACATTTTCCTATTGGGGATTATGGCAATTTCTAAAGAAGATAAAAACTGGAGAGGGGATAATAATTTTGAATAACTAGCAAAAATGGAGAGCAAACATTGAGAAGTGAAAGAAGACACTGGCATAAACATGCAAGGCAGATTTAAACACTCATAGGAATATGTGTGTATATATATATATATATATATATATATATATATATATATATATATATATATATATATATATGTCTATGATTATATATGTGCATATGTATAATCTTCATATCTATATAACAAAACACATTTTCTCTAAATAATGTTCTCACTTCTATTTTTCACTTTCACACTAACTTCTCTCATTACTAAAATATCCCTATCCTTCTGCTCACCTGTGCCTGGCAACACCATCTTCATTGCTTCCACTTTACTCCCGTCCCTTCTCTATTCATCCCGTGCACTCTACATATAATTTCCAGCCTATCTCCTCCAACTCCTCCCAAATCCTCTATATACATACCCTCCTACAAAACGTACAAATCCTACTCCCACCTTCACTTCCTTTTTAACCTTCTGCTCCTAGTATCTGGTGATGTCTCTCCAAACCCCAGTCCCATCTCAGCAAACCCACCACGTACTAACTCAAGGAACCACACCAATCTCATACCCATCTCATGTTATTCTTCCTCTAAATTCTCCTTCAATACTGCCCTATGGAATGCACTCTGTTTGCAATATTACAAAATCCACTGCTGTCCATGACCTCTTCATCTCTCGTTCCATAGATTTACTAGCCTTAACAGAAACATGACTCTTCCCCTCTTACACTGATACCCCTGCATCTTTATCCTTTTGTGGTCTTCAACTTACCCACAACCCAAGACACTCTGAATGTAAAGGTGGTGGTGTAGGGTTTCTCCTCTCACCTCACTGCTCCTTCAAATCTCTACACACCCCCAACTTCATTTTCTTTCCCATAATTTTAAATGTATTAGATTTGCCTCATCAAACCCTTCTCTACTAACATTGCTGTTATTTATTGCTCCCCTGGTTCCCCTCTCCTTTTCCTTGACCACGTTTCTGCCTGGCTACCCTACTTCCTCTCTTCTAATATTCCATCACTAATTCTCGGGGACTTCAATATTCCTATTAACCCACCTTTGACCTCAGCAGCTTCTAAACTACTTTACATTACTCCCTCCCTCGGGCTATCACAGTGGGCTAATTCTCCCACCCATGTAGCTGGCAATACCTTCAACCTCATTTTCTCTTATGCATATACAGTATCTAATATCTGCAACACTACATTTCCTCTCTCTGATCACCACTTCTTATCGTTTGCTCTCAAGTACCCCTCACCCAACAAGGTGGAACCTTAATTCTATTGACCTCTAGCAGCTGTCAGCTTATATTGATTCACTATCCATCCTTTCCCTTTCCTGTCCCTGACTGGCCATCTCCACATATAACACTACCCTCACCTCTGTCGTGAACGCCGCAGTTCTGCTCCAAACATGCACCTCAAGGAGACCACGCCCCCAACTGTGGCATACTAAATCAACACGCTACCTGCAAAGATGCTCCCGTTGTGCTGAATACTCCTGGAGGAAGTCTTGCACCCAGGCAAACTATCTCCATTATAGATTCATATTGTTTTCATACAGCTCAGCCCTTGCCCTCGCCAAACAGTCATATTTTTCCTCTCTCATTAGTTCAAGCTCCTGCAATCCTATGCATCTCTTTGACACCTTTAACTCTCTTCTTCGCCCTGCTGTGGTCACCCCCCAAACTACTCTTACAGCCGATAGCTTTGCATGCTACTTTACCAACAAGATTCAACAGCTAAGAAAATAATTCTCCCAACCTTGCCGTTCTCTTTTTCAACCACATGTAGATCATGCCTTTCCTACCCTTCAGACTTTCTCCCTGGCTACTGAACAAGAGGAGGCTATGCTTCTCCTTTCCTCTCACCCCACCACTTGCTCGCTCGATCCTGTCCCATCTCACCTTATCAGATGTCTCTCCTCCTGTCTTGTGCCTTCCTTAACACACATCTTCAACTGCCCTCTCTCTTCTGGCAATGTCCCTGCTGATCTTAAACATGCAACTATAGTACCTATTCTGAAAAAAACATCTCTTGACCTGTCCTCCCCCTCTAACTATTGACCCATACCCCTGCTCCCTTTTTCCTCCAACCTTCAGGAAAAGCTTGTCTTTACCCGTATGTATCACTTCCTCAATTCCAACTCTCTTGACCCTCTTCAATCTGGCTTGCACCCTCTCCACTCTACTGAGACTGCTCTTATCAAAGTTACTAATTACCTAATCGCAGCTAAATCCGAAGGCCACTACTCCATACTAATTCTTCTTGACCTCTCTGCTGCCTTTGACACCGTTGATCATGCTCTCCTTCTTCAAACTCTTCAATCACTGTCTCTGTGAATCTGTCCTTTCGTGGTTTTCCTTTTATTTCTCCCAATGCTCATTCAGTGTGTCCTTTTCTAATGATACCTCCTCCCTTTGTCCAGTCTCGGTTGGAGTCCCCCAAGGCTCTGTCCTTGGCCCCCTTCTACTGCCTCTCTTGGAAAACTTACTACCTCATTTGGATTCCACTACAACCTGTATGTTGATGACCCCCAGATATATCTCTCCTCCTCGGACCTCTCCCCTGCCATCCTGCAACGTGTCACTGCTTGCCTTTCTTCTATCTCTGACTGGATGTCCTCCCGCTTTCTGAAACTAAATCTCTCTAAAACTGAGCTCCTTGTCTTCCCTCCTTCTAATGCTGATCCTCCTCTTTCACTCTCCCTTCAAGTTAAGTCCATCCTTGCAAGAGCGCTGTCTTGGCATCATACTTGATTCTGGCCTCACCTTTGAGCCCCACATCCAGTATGTTGCCAAATCCTGTAGATTCCATCTTAAAAACTAGCCCCATGCACCCCATTTCTTACACAAGATGTTACCAAGGAGCTTGTCAATGCTCTAGTAATTTCCAGCATGGATTATTGTAACCCTCTCCTAATTGGTCTTCCCAAAAGCCATATTGCCCCGCTACAGTCTGTAATGAATGCTTCCGCCAGACTGATTTTCCTCTCTAGTCAGTCCTCTCACACCTCACCCCTCTGCCAGTCCTTACATTGACTTCCTGTATCCTATAGGAGTCAATTCAAAGTGCTAACCCATATCTCTAATCTCTCCGCTCTGTCCATGACCTTCACCTGTCCGCTGCTCACACCTGTACGGCCAACTCACGCTTGCAGGATTCTTGCGGGCAGCTCCCTTCCTATGGAATAGACTACCTACCACCATCAGACTCTCAATTGTTTAAGAAGTGCCTTAAAACCCATCTCTTTAGGAAAGCCTTATGGCCTCCCAGAGTAACCTCTACCTCACATACCTGTCTCTTGCCCTCTCCTAAAGTGCAGCACTTTACTCTCTCTTCCAGCTTTGCTTCACTTCCACCTTATTTGATTGCTATTTCCTTTCCTAATGTGTTTTATACCCCACTTCCTATAGACTGTGAGCTTGTTTGAGCAGGAACCTATCGTTCCTGTAAGTTTTCTTGTAATTGTCCTATTTATAGTTAAACCCCCCTCTCATAATATCGTGAAGCGCTACGGAATCTGTCGGCGCTATATAAATGGCAATAATAATAATAATAATAATAATAATAATAATAATAAATATTGCCACTCCGATTTCAATTTTTTAAACTTGGAGTATAATTAATAGCCATGTGTGACTGATAATGTTCACATTTTAATTATTATTATTAATTATGTAATGAAAAAAATGATAAAACTCTAATTGAAGACCTTTCTTGACATTGTTTTGTAATTGTTCACAGATTAATGAATAAAGTCGCCAAATTGGACATCATTTTTAACTGTTACTTAGAATGTGTCTGGAGATGAGTAAGGAGAGGAATTTGTACTAAAATGTTTCAATAAACGTTGATGAACATTAAGTTTACAAAACACATGAGACTAACTTGGCTTTGGAAAAAGGTTTTGTGGGCAGATGAGATGAAGTTAAAATATTTTGGCCACAAAACACGTGAGCGAACATATCATATCTTCATGTTCTACATTAATTAATCGCTAACCATTAAGGAATAGTGCAGCTAAGACAACTCTATGTGGTGTCTAACAGTATAATAGACAACAGAGAAAATGTCTGGCAAATGCAGACAAAGGTAAGAGACCTTATAACCAGGGCCGTCTTTAATATTGATTGGACCCTGGGCAAGTATTTGGCCCTGGACCAGCCCTCCCCTCCCCCCTACTTTCTAAAGTAGAAAGGACCCTGGTGCAATAATTGTTTAGGGCCTCCCTATTGCAAGGTCGTGCAACTCCAACAATGCTTTGACAGCTGGAGCATTACCATTTTCCAATGCTTGCAGGGTTCCTTGTAGCACTGAGCAGTGTTTTTTGTGTTTGAATGTAAGCATATTTTTGTATGGCATATGTTTGCGTGAATGCAGGGGTGTTTTGTATGTGGTGTTGGCGTTTAAATGTGGTGTTGGTGTTTGAATGCAAGCATGCATTTATGTGTATTTGTTGCGGTCGCCGGCCCGCCGAGCCTCACGGTCGTGCCCGACCGGCACGACCGCTCCGACTACACGAGCTTACCTGCTCGTCGGCGAGCCGGGAACCGCGCACATAGTTCTTCCGGGCATCGCGCCCGGATCCAAGATGGCGCCGACCGCGTGGTCGCGTCTATTACCAGCCCCGCCCCCGAGAATTATACCAACGTGTGCGTGACGTCACGACGTCAACGCACACGCACGTTTTGGGGTCAGAGGTCGCCCTCTGACCAATCATAGCCTAGAGAGGGGTATTTAAACCCCTAGCTTTCCCCATTACTTTGCCATGTCGTGGTTTCAGTTTCCTGGTTTCCTGAAAGTGCTATTCTCGTGTTTCTGATTTCCTGGTATCCTGATCCTTGGCGTTTCCCTGGTTATTCTGATCTCTGGTTTCCCTGACTTGGCTTGTTTAATCGGTATTGAGTATTTTCTGGCTTCCTTGACCTCGGCTTTCCCTTTGACCGTTCTCTGTCTCTAGCGTATTAGTCCGGCCATTCTAAGGACCGGTTTACGCTCTTTCCTATTATTTTCCGTTTCTTACTTATGTATATGTTTACATAGTTTCTGCGTGCTGGACCACATTACTAGTCGTGACAGTATTACTGTTAATTTTTGAATGCAGAGGTGTGTACATATATATATATATATATATATATACACACACACAGAGGTATGTTTGTATGTAGTGTTGGCATTTCAATGCAGGAGTGTATCTGTGTGTAGTGTTGGCGTTTGAATGCTAAAATATATGCACATATACACATACACTGCTACACACACATACTGATACACATGCACACTGTGATACACACACACACACACACACATAAGGAATGTATGGTTTCAAGATAAATGTGAAGGAAATTAACTATTAACATAGAGAAGTGGATTAGTGAATTGGTAACAGAAGGTAGGAGCTGGCAAATTATATGGAAAGGCAGAAGAAAAGTGACATAGGTTTGGGAAAGGAGTGCAAATACATCCCTACATTCACACACACTGTCCTTTGGCCTACAACACCCCTGTTTGCACAATGACCGACAACACAATTGCTCCCCTACATTCACATGCACTGAATGTACAAAATAAGTTTATCCCTAAATTTACACACAGATACTCCCATGCATGCAAACATGTCACAAACACGCTAACATGTCACAAAAATGTGACACTATATTCACATATAGTTACACTCAACAGCACCCCAGTAGCAACACACTCACAAGCTTATAATGAAAATAATAGGAATAAAGAACAACATGTTTTTGAATGTCCAGAATTATCTAGTCCCACCATGTTTCTTAGGACTTAGGTGATGGCATATCACATAATATTATCAGCGAATTAAAGACCGTTTTCTTTGTTTTCTTAATTTTCCATTCTTAGCTAATAGCTGTCAATGCACCACACTTTAAAGAGAATAGATCTGTTATTTTATAAATAAACTACACCTCCTTACAGCTACTAAATCAGCAGGGGAGCCAAACCTGGTCTGCAGTCCAACAGTCACGCCGCAAATACTTTACAAAAAAGACTTGCCATTGGATGGTTATCTCAGACTTCTCATCAATTCTGTAATTTTCTTCAGTGTCCTCTATTATTCCACTGCTTAGACCACAATGTGTGCTGCTGATATTTTTAATCCAGTGAAATAAGTGTCTGCACACGCCAACATACGATGTGTGCCAAATGAGATGCAATCATTGCACCTTTTCAATTTTTGTGTGACATTTTTATTCCACCATCCTATTTTGACCTGGCAATATTGGCAGGTTAACTTCGGATCGTGGAAGAATAACGTCATATTACAAATGATTAAGTTGCGTGTGCTCTCATTTAATTTTCCTGGTTATTCAGACCCTAGAGCGTGGCCTTAAACTGCCATATCCAATTTTGTGTCCACAGTAATGCCTTGCGTCGTATTTCCCATATTGAATTGTGGTCATTGCAACACCGTACAACAATTCAATAAATCTACAAACAGTCTTCCACAACTCTATCCTTCATGGCGTATGCTCATATTAGTCTTTAAAAAGTATATTTTAAATGCTTTTGAAATATGTTTAATAAAAAAAATCATGTCAGTATACCACTTGAAGATTGGAATCGTGGTGGGCTATTTAGCAAGAACTACGGATGACATTTTGGCTGGAGTCTCATTCCTAATGAGCAACAGCTGCCTTGTTAAACTAATAAAAATGCTGAAAAAAAAACTGTGATGAGTCCTGCCTGGAAGGTGATGTGCCACTCCGAAAATTGAAAACTGTGTGTGGGAGAAAAGCCTAATGATCACTGCGACATTTAGAGTAAAAGAGGTTAAAGGGTATTCCAGAAGCTTGAATAAAGTTTAGTTAAGCACCAGAGATATATCTTGACTACAAGAAGTTTACAACGGTGCTTTAAGCAAAACGTGCTCATTTTCAAGCATTTAGGTGCAATTATTTATATTTTAGAACATTTATTTTACTATGCTTAAAATGAAAACATAAATCAGAGATCTAAATGAATGCCACTGTTGGAACCTCCGCGTTCTTTCTCACATTTAACAACTATATATTTCAAACATCGTAGCTATTTCCAACTTTGGTAGATAATAAATCAACATCTGTAGCAAGATGTAGCAAATTCAACAATTAAATCTTGATTAGAAAAGGGAACCGTCTTTACAATTTTTTTGTTTTAGCTTTTTTTTTTTCAATTTATTCTATAAAGAAATCAATTTTGACAAAGACTTTGAAGGCGTTAAACACCCTTGTATTATAAATATATAGGATTAATTCACTTCTGTGCGGTTGAATATATGGAATGAAAGGTAATAAAGGGATAAAGTGATCTCTTTTTATTCTAAAAAGAAATCAATTTTGACAAAGACTTTGAAGGCGTTAAACACCCTTGTATTATAAATGTATAGGATTAATTCACTTCTGTGCGGTTGAATATATGGAATGAAAGGTAATAAAGGGATAAAGTGATCTCAATATATCTTTAGATAGCTGACACTATAAAAATTATATTATCTGAAATGTTATTTATTACTAGCAGAAGCAGAAAGCAGTTTGAAATTGATGTCTCTATACAATATTCCCTTTTTTTTTTTAGCACTTCCTGGTGATAAATGCAATATTGCTTGCACTCAAGATATTTGTACGATAATATTTCAATGCATATCTCTGAGCAACACAGTTGTTTATTTTTGTCTATTTGAAACTCTTTGTCCGTCCCTTAAAATAGTCTACTGAAAGCTTAATTACACGTAATATAACATCTATGTATCCATAAGTGTTGTTCTCAGTTTCTGCATCATGGCACCAAGTTATTATTATTATTATAAATATGAATAAAAATACAACTGACATATATTAGGACAATATCATTGTCAAAGTGAAAGTAAAAATTACAAAATATTGTCATTTTACATTATTCTAAATTTAAGTGTCAAAAAGCGGCACAAATTTATTTAGTATTGCAAAGGAATCCATATTTTTACATTTATCTGTAATTTACTAACATGATTATATATTTTTATGTACATACTGTTTTTTTATATATAATTTCTGATATAGAAACATAGAACATAGAAACAGAGAATGAGACGGCATATAAGAACCATTCGGCCCATCTAGTCTGCCCAATTTTCTAAATATCTAAAGTCTAGGATAGCCTTATGCCTATCCCATGCATGCTTAAACTCCCTCACTGTATTAACCTCTACCACTGCAGCTGGAAGGCTATTCCATGCATCTACTACCCTCTCAGTAAAGTAATACTTCCTGAAACTTTTATTAAGTTTTTAAGTTATAACCAATTAAGACCTGTGATCTAGAATGCACTATTAGCATTATAAGTAGCAAAACCATGTCATAACTGAAAATAATAGACATCTCAATGTATCCATCCAAGCAAAATGGATTATAAGCAAATAAATAAACAATTTGAAACTGTAATCTGTATAGAAATGAATAGTCTAATGACCTAATCATGCAAGAAAAAAAGTATCTGGGAAAACACACTTAAAGCACTTGCAGGATTACTTTCTAAAGTGAGATTTCAAAGTGAATTTCAAATTTAAAGGGTTACTTCAGTAATTCCAGTTGATTTGATGGTAGGAGAACTGTTGCGTTCCTCATAATGGGGCAAACCGCATTACAGCGTTTTTTGACGTCTTACCTGATTCTGCTGGGTGCATAGTCTCCTTTTAAGCACAATTTATCACAATCTGCAGAGCTGTAAAAGCTGAATTATCGATCCTGTCACTCATTAATTGGCCAATTAATGAGTATCGGTGCATCTAAATTTGCACTGAACTGAAATTAGCCAAACCAGAACAATTGCTTTGGACTGACTAAGGACACCTCTACAACGCTGCCGGAGTTGGAGTTGCAAAGGGACTAAACTTTGTATGTGCACATACACACTCTAGCCACCATGACCACATAAAAACACTGAAGTGGTTAAGGTGCCTGGAGAAACTCTTCAAGGCCAAGGTAGTCGAACAGCATAGTTTTTTCCGGCTACTTTGACCATAAATTTGAAATGCACTTTTCATAAGGCTTCTTAAAAACACCCCTTAGTGACCAGACCGTTTTTCAATTTTCTTACCGTTAAGGACCAGGGCTGTTTTTACATTTCTGCGGTGTTTGTATTTAGCTGTAATTTTCCTCTTACTCATTTACTGTACCAACACATATTATATACAGGTTTTCTCTTCATTAAATGGTCTTTCTAAATATACTAGTGATGTCCCGAACTGTTCGCTGGCGAATAGTTCCTGGCGAACATCGCTTGTTCGCGTTCGCCACGGATGGCGAACACATGCGCTGTTCGGTCCGCCCCCTATTCGTCATCATTGAGGAAACTTTGACCCTGTACCTCACAGTCAGCAGGCACATTCCAGCCATTCAGCAGCAGACCCTCCCTCCCAGACCCTCTCACCTCCTGGACAGCATCCATTTTACATTCATTGTGAAGCTGCATTCTTAGTGAGAGTAGGGAAAGTGTAGCTGCTGCTGATTTGATAGGGAAATTCATAGCTAGGCTAGTGTATTCAGTGTCCACTACAGTCCTGAAGGACTCATCTGATCTCTGCTGTAAGGACAGCACCCCAAAAAGCCCTTTTTAGGGCTAGAACATCAGTCTGCTTTTTTTTTCTTCTGTGTAATGTAATTGCAGTTGCCTGCCTGCCAGCCTGTCAGGCTCACAGCGTATACTGTGCCCACTTGCCCAGTGCCACCACTCATATCTGGTGTCACAATAGCTTGCATTTAAACAAAAAAAAAACTTTTTTTAATGTAGTATAATAGCAGTCAGTTTCCTTCACACGTGTGCATTTCAGGGCCTGCCAGGGCACAGTGTCACACCAGTGCAACTCATATCTGGTGTAACAGTAGTGTACATTTTTTTTTTCAAAATACAATTTTGACTGTAAGAGATTGAATACCAGTTAGTTGTCTGCCAGCGTGTGTGTCAGGCTCACAGCGTATACTGTGCCCACTTGCCCAGGGCCACCACTCACTCACTGGTGTCCCAATAGCTTGCATTTAACAAAAAAAAACTTTTTGGACTGTAATATAATAGTAGTCAGTTTTCTTCACGAGTGTGCGTTTCAGGGCCTGCCAGGGCACAGTGTCACACCAGTGCAACTCATATCTGGTGTAACAGTAGTGTACATTTAAAAAAAAATAAAAAAATTTGACTGCAATAGATCGAATAGCAGTTAGTTGTCTGCCAGCGTGTGTGTCAGGCTCACAGCGTATACTGTGCCCACTTGCCCAGTGCCACCACTCACTCGCTGGTGTCACAATAGCTTGCATTTAACAAAAAAAATACCTTTTTGGACTGTAATATAATAGCAGTCAGTTTCCTTCACGAGTGTGCGTTTCAGGGCCTGCCAGGGCACAGTGTCACACCAGTGCCACTCTTATCTGTTGTCACAGTAGCTTGCACGCATAGTAGCACTAATCAAAAAAAAATGACAGGCAGAGGCAGGCCACCCCGCAGGGGCCGTCGTGGTCGTGGTTCTGTGATTCCCTTCGGCCCTAGAATAATGCCCAGTGTTCAGAGGACACGTACCCTGAACTTGAAAAGTTCTGAGGACATAGTTGACTGGCTAACACAGGACACCCAATCTTCTACAGCTTCCGCTCGGAACCTCGACGCACCGTCCTCCTCCAGCTTAGATTCGGGCACCTCTCAAGTTACCACTCGCCCGCCTGCCGCCACCACCAACACTAGCACCACAGCCGCTTCACTTGGTATGTCAGAGAAGTTATTTACACATCAGTTGGAAGAAATGAGTGATGCGCAACCATTATTGCCAGAGGATGTAGATAACAGGGATATGTCTCAGTCAGGCAGCATTACACACATACAGTGTGATGATGATGATGTTGTACCCACTGCTGCTTCCTTTGCTGAGTTGTCAGATACAAGTGAAGTGGTTGATGATGACGATGCGTCTGTGGATGTCACGTGGGTGCCCGCTAGAAGAGAAGAAGAACAGGGGGAAAGTTCAGATTGGGAGACAGAGAGGAGGAGGAGACAAGTTGGAAGCAGGGGGAGGTCGTCGCAAGGAGCTAGTGGCACAGTCAGACAGCATGCATCGGCACCCAGAGTCAGCCAGACAGCACGCCAATCAACGCATGCTGTTGCCACCACCAGAATGCCATCATTGCAGAGCTCAGCAGTGTGGCATTTTTTTGTGTGTCTGCCTCTGACAACAGCGATGCCATTTGCAACCTGTGCCAAAAGAAACTGAGTCGTGGGAACACCCACCTAGGTACAACTGCTTTGCGAAAGCACATGATCGCACATCACAAATGCCTATGGGATCAACACATGAGAACAAGAAGCACACAAACTCAAAGCCGCCATGCTCCTCCTGGTCCAGCATCTTCAGCCACATTAACCACTGCTGTCCCCCTTGCCCCCTCTCAACCATCCGCCCCTCCGTCTCTCTCCTTGAGCAGTTCCTGCTCATCTGCCCACAGTCAGGTGTCTGTCAAGGACATGTTTGAGCGTAAGAAACCAATGTCACAAAGTCACCCCCTTGCCCGGCGTCTGACAACTGGCTTGACTGAACTCTTATTCCGACAGCTTTTACCATACAAGCTGGTGGAGTCTGAGGCGTTCAAAAAATTTGTAGCTATTGGGACACCGCAGTGGAAGGTACCCGGCCGAAATTTCTTTGCACAAAAGGCAATCCCCAACCTGTACTCGATTGTGCAAAAGGAAGTAATGGCATGTCTGGCACACAGTGTTGGGGCAAGGGTCCATCTGACCACTGATACCTGGTCTGCAAAGCATGGTCAGGGCAGGTATATCACCTACACTGCGCATTGGGTAAACCTGCTGACGGCTGCCAAGCATGGAATGCATGGCTCTGCAGAGGAGTTGGTGACACCGCCATGACTTGCAGGCAGGCCTGCTGCCACCTCCTCTACTCCTCCTACTCCATCCTCTTCCATAACCTCCTCGGCTGAGTCCTCTTCTGCTGCTGCGTCTTGCTCCACATCAACGGCACCCCCCAGCTCCCCAGGTACTGTTCCACATGCCGGATACGGCAGTGTCACACCGTCTTGGGGTTGACTTGCCTGAAAGCAGAGAGTCACACCGGACCAGCACGCCTGTCTGCCCTGAACGCACAGGTGGATCAGTGGCTGACTCTGCACCAACTGGAACTGGTTTGTGACAGCGGAACAAATTTGGCACATGTGCCGTGCATGGCACATGTGTGTAATCTGATCGTACAACGTTTTGTGCATAAGTACACAGGCTTACAGGACGTCCATAAGCAGGCCAGGAAGGTGTGTGGCCATTTCAGGCGTTCCTACACGGCCATGGTGCACTTTTCAGATATCCAGCGGCGAAACATGCCAGTAAGGCGTTTGATTTGCAACAGCCCGACACGTTGGAATTCAACACTCCTAATGTTCGACCGCCTACTCCAACAAGAAAAAGCCATTAACAAATATTTGTATGACCGGGGTGCTAGGACAGCCTCTGCGGAGCTGGGAATTTTTTTGCAACGTTACTGGACGCTCATGCGCAATGCCTGTAGGCTCATGCGTCCTTTTGAGGAGGTGACAAACCTAGTCAGTCGCACCGAAGGCACCATCAGCGACATCATACCATTTGATTTCTTCCTGGAGCGTGCCCTGCGAAGAGTGCTGGATCAGGCCGTAAATCAGCGTGAAGAGGAAGAGTTGTGGTCACCATCACCACCAGAAACAGCCTTATCAACATCGCTTGCTGGACCTGCGGCAACGCTGGAAGAGGATTGTGAGGATGAGGAGTCAGAGGAGGAATGTGGCTTTGAGGAGGAGGAGGAAGACCAACCACAACAGGCATCCCAGGGTGCTCGTTGTCACCTATCTGGTACCCATGGTGTTGTACGTGGCTGGGGGGAAGAACATACCTTCATTGAGATCACTGAGGACGAGGAACAGGACATAAGTAGCTCAGCATCCAACCTTGTGCAAATGGGGTCTTTCATGCTGTCATGCCTGTTGAGGGACCCTCGTATAAAAAGGCTGAAGGAGAGCGACCTGTACTGGGTGTCCACGCTACTAGACCCCCGGTATAAGCAGAAAGTGCCTGAAATGTTACCGAATTATGGCAAGTCGGAAAGGATGCAGCAGTTCCAAAATCAATTAAAAAGTAGGCTTTACACAGCGTATAAGGGTGATGTCACAGCACAACGGGAATCTAACAGGGGAAGAAGTGAAAGTAATCCTCCACGTCCCACGACCACGCCGGCAAGGACAGGATGCTTTACAGACGTGTTGTTGATGGAGGACATGCGGAGCATTTTAAGTCCTACGCATCGCCACAGCCCTGCGGGGTCCACCCTCAGAGAACGACTCGACCGACAGGTAGCTGACTACCTTGCCTTAACTGCAGATATCGACACTCTGAGGAGCGAAGAACCCCTTGACTACTGGGTGTGCAGGCTTGACCTGTGGCCTGAGCTATCCCAATTTGCGATAGAACTTCTGGCCTGCAGCAGGAGGTATTGTCACTGAGAAGAGAAGTCGCCTAGGTCAAAAAAGTCTAGATTACCTCACCTTTATTAAGATGAATGAGGGATGGATCCCGAAGGGACTGACAGTGGGCGATACATTCGACTAAAAAAGGCCTGATGAGGGGGACTACTTAACACACCACTCCTATCTGGTGGCACATTAGATTGCACGTACAGTGCCCCAAATTTGAAGTAGGAGGACCGACCAAGCATCTTTTTCCATCTCCCGCTTCCTAAAATCGATGCCTTATATACACGTCCCCTGATAGGGGACGTAACAGGGTTAAAAAAATAAGAATAGTACTACTTAACACACCACTCCTATCTGGTGGCACATTAGATTGCACGCGCAGTGCCCCTAATTTGAAGTAGGAGGACCGACCAAGCATCTTTTTCCATCTCCCGCTTCCTAAAATCGATGCCTTATATACACGTCCCCTGATAGGGGACGTAACATGGATTAAACTGATAGGAATAGTACTACTTAACACACCACTCCTATCTGGTGGCACATTAGATTGCACACGCAGTGCCCCAAATTTTAAGTAGGAGGACCGACCAAGCATCTTTTTCCATCTCCCGCTTCCTAAAATTGATGCCTTATATACACGTCCCCTGATAGGGGACGTAACAGGGATTAAACTGATAAGAATAGTACTACTTAACACACCTTATAATAACGCAGATAGAGGCAACGCAGAGAGAGGAGTCTGAAGAAGAGGAGTCAGAGGAGGAAGGTGGCTTTGAGGAGGTGGAAGACCAAACACAGCAGGCGTCCCAGGGGGCTTGTTGTCACCTTTCGGGGACCCTTGGTGTTGTACGTGGCTGGGTGGATTAAGAGACCTTCAATGACATCAGTGAGGAAAAGGAACGGGACATGGCTTACTTGGTATCCAACCTTGTGCAAATGGGGAGTTTGCGTTTGTGCAAATGGACTGTTTGCGGTTGTTTGCGGTGCGTTAAACGGGGAGTTTGGTCTGTCACTGTGAAGCGGGCGTAACCCTTACACTACCTGATCGATACAACATCATACCTGATGTTTTAAAGCAGGTTATTCCAAATAATTTAGGAATGTTAGGTGATTTATGCCCTTTGTGGGAGTTTTGCGATGGATCCCCCTCCGGCATGCCACAGTCCTGGTGTTAGTCCCCTTGAAACAACTTTTCCATCACTATTGTGGCCAGAAAGAGTCCCTGTGGGTTTTAAAATTTGTATGCCCATTGAAGTCTATGGCGAAAATTTCATGTTCGCGACATCACTAAAATATACCATTATTTTCATCATATCATATAATTTACTATAAAAACATAATAAAATTTGATGAAAAAAAATTAAAAAACACACTTTTTCTGTATTTGGCCCCCAAAATCTGTTACGTATCTACAACCAACAAAAAAACATGTTCTTAGATTTTATTTGGCAAGTTATAGGGCTATAAGTACAAGTAGGACATTTATGTTTCAAAATATATATTTTTTACATTTATCGATAACGACATTGTAACACTGTTATCTGTCATAAATCTCTGAATCAACCTCACATGTACATATTTTTTTTAAAGTAGACAACCCGGGGTATACCAGTCTTTTTTAGTAGCGACTTAGTCACAAACACTGGCCAAAGTTAGCATTTATATTTGTTTGCCTGTTAAAAAGGCAAAAAACTTAATGACCCTTTTTCTCGGACGTACCTAGTACGTCTGTGGTCCTTAACCTCTAAGGACCAAACTTCTGGAATAAAAGGGATTCATGACATGTCACAGATGTCATATGTCCTTAAGGGGTTAAGGATTTAAAGGACCACTATAGTGCCAGGAAAACACACTTGTTTTCCTGGCACTATAGTGACCTGAGGGTGCCCCCACCCTCAGGGTCCCCCTCCCGCCGGGCTGTATGGAGTGGAAGGGGTTAAACTTACCTCTTTTTCCAGCGCTGGGCAGGGAGCTCTCCTCCTGCTCTCCTCCTCCTCTCTGCCTCCTCGGCTGAATGTGCATGCGTGGCAGGAGCCGTGCGCGCATTCAGCCAGTCTCATAGGAAAGCATCTACAATGCTTTCCTATGGACGCTGGCGTCTTCTCACTGTGATTTAGAGGCTGGCTTAACCCAAATATGAACATACCTGTTTCTCTGCTATGTTTATATAAAACAGGGTTAACCCTAGCTGGACCAGGCATCCAGACCACTTCATTAGGCTGAAGTGGTCCTTTAAGCAAAAATAATCTGAGAATTTAGTAAAACTGTATGGATTTAATATGTATAATCCAATCACTGTATCAAGTACTCCAACATTTTTGGGTCACATATCATTGAAAATAAATTCTTGAAACAGTGTAAGTAGTAAGTGTTGCACCTAGCATATAATTTCCAAGAGTAATATTATTGTATGGCACACCGATAATTTTTCCCATGAATCATCTTTTTTTTTTGGGCACCGCACATGGAACTCAAAATTACAATGCAAATTAAACAGTTTGTCCGCTGTCTGTTTAGTTTGTTTCATCAATATAGAGTTTCGGAATTTGGGAATTCGAACCAAAAGTTGGACGAATCGCTCTTTGTTTAAAACCAAATGTACAAGTGTAAAAATCAGTGCTGCTATCTAATCCATTAGAACCTAAACAGAACCTGAGCAGATATTAATAGAGTTAACAAATTCAAATGGAATGTTAAGTAAATATTAACTCACAGACAAAAAAAAAAGGTTCGTACCTCGATCAATTCCACTGACAACAACAGATAAAAAAAAATTAAAAATGAAAATAACTTGACCTATAGCGCCTCCATAAACATTATATAAATATGTTCAGGACTTCCATAACAAATCTTGGAGCCTCTTTCAAAGATATCTGCTAGCTAAGGAAATGTAGGCCTTGGCAGCTGGAATGTCATAGGTGAGCCATCACTGGTTTAAATAAAGTTATCTATTCTAGATATCCTGCCCACCAGGTTACCTAATTTAATTTCATAGGATCCATATTTTGCAGGGAGCAGCATATTATATGCTAGACATTAAGGAGTTTCACCACTGATCCACATGTCAGGATCCTGTGTCCTGTTTTCCTTAAGATGGGATCAGCGCAGGCCAATAAAGGGCAGCCTAACACCCACTAGTAGCAACCAAACAAATTTTGCCTAATAAAGTTGCTTTGTAAAATAGAACATGCTCTTGCAGTCTCACTCCTCAATTCTATGACTTGTTTATGCAGCACTAACTACGCCTCCCTGGCTAGGACTACAAAGCCTCCCTAAACACTTAATGTGAAGAGAAATAAAATTTTCAAACTTTCTTTAATGAGCTGTATTCTTAATTCAGAATTGTATATCTCCTGCTCTGTTAATAGTCTGCTAAAGTCTGGGCAAATATGTTGTTTAATGTTCTATTACAGAACAGGATTCTTTCTAAAGTAAACTCACTGTGCTGTATGATCTGATTAAAAATTTAACCTTTTTTCATGGAGACTGTGTGAGTCACAGACTGGGAAGGTGTGGCTCGGGTTGCATAAACAAAAACAAAAACAAAAGTGATTTAAAGTGTTAAATTCCTGGCACTATACTCCCTCTGCCTCGACGTCCCTCGATGAGCAGGTGCTAATGTGCAGTTGGCCTCCCCATAGGAAAGTATTTAGTTAATGCTTTCCTATGGGGAAATAGCTGACACTGAATGTCCTCATGCAGAGCTTGAGAACGTCCAGCATCAGTTACCAGACCAAATGTTTGTTAGGATCCAGGAAGCACCTCTAGTGGCTGTCTAGTAGACAACCACTGGAGGCAGGGTTAATGCTGCAATGTAAACATTGCAGTTTATCTGGAACCATATAAGCCAACCAAAGAGACAGGTAGGTGTTACTTTCAAGGATGTCAATGTCCTTACTGCTTGATAACACACCTTATGGAAATGTCTATACCCCCTGATGGTGGCCTCATAATGTTTATTAGAATTATATTCTTTGTGGTCAACTCTAAGATTCTCCATATTAATTAAGACCCAGGTACCTGCCATCACTAAGCACCAGGTTTACCCCATCATGACCCCTCTGCATTACCAATAGCCTATGCAGGTCTCTAGAGCCACCCCATTCTCATGGGACCTCCTTCTAGATCATAGTATTCTTTCCCTAGTTTTCAGTCCTTTTAAGGAATCCTTGAAATCTCACTAATATAGATGAGCATTTGTACTTTAAACAACAACAAGAATGATGACACGTTATTCTTTTTGATAGTTATTCAGCATCTAAATTAGTTAATATTAGGCTAAAATCAATGAGCTAGAACAGTGGTTCCCAACCCATGGTACGCGTACCCCAAGGGGTACAATTCAGTGCTCCTGGGTGTACGCAAAATTTGGGTAATGGCGGCGGTGCCGGCCGCCGCACAGGTAAAGAACCGCTGGCTGAGTCTATACACAGGTGTCTTCAGGGGACCGGACGCGAGGTGCGGCGCTTTAATAGCATGACCAGACCCCTGTGTCCCGGAGCCAGAGCTGGAAGGAAGTAACAGCTTGCAACTACTTCTTCCTAGCTAGCACAGAGAGCATGCCAAATGGGAGAGGAGGGGGCGGGGCAGGCAGAGCGGACCGTAAGAGCAGCAGGACCCCAGCTCCCACCAGAACCAGCTAGCCAAAAGGTAGGCTGTATGTGTGTGTGTAGTGTTTGTGTGTACCTGTATGTCTGTGAGTCTGTATGTGTCAGTGTATCTGCATGTGTGTTTGTATGTCAGTGTATGCATCTGTGTCACTGTATGTGTCAGTGTGTCAGTGTGTGCATCTGTATGTCAGTGTGTGTATCTGTGTAACATATTCCTCCTCACCTTGCGGTATCTGCGCCCAGCAGCCTTGTGTCTATGTAACTGACTCTTGCAGCATGTTGATGGCCGCCGGCCGCTGCGGATCCACTCCAAATGATACCCCCCACGTCCGCCCACGTTAATGACGACGTCGACTCACTGGAGACGCGTGCGGATGTTTTGGGGTCAAAGGTCATTCTAATGTCCAGTAATACGTTACCTATTAGTCCTCCTGATGTCGGTGTACGTGGCTGTGTGTCAGTTTGTATGTGTGTCAGTGTGTGTATCTGTATGTCAGTGTATGTTTCTGTGTCACTGCATGTGTAAGTTTGTCGGTGTGTCACTGTGTTCATCTGTATGTCAGTGTATGTGGCTGTGTGTCAGCGTGTGTCAGTTTGTCTATCATTCAGTGTGTGCATCTGTATGTCAGTGTATTTGTCTGTGTGTCAGTGTGTGTGTCACAGTATGTCAGTTTGTCTGTGTATCTGCATGTGCCAGTGTGTGTATTTGTATGTGTCTGTGCGTCAGTGTGTCTGTGTGTGCATCTGTATGTCAATGTATGTGTCTGTGTAGTCAGTGTACCTGCATGTCAGTGTATGTGTTTGTGTCACTGTGTGTGTCAATGTATCTGTATGTGTCTATGCGTCAGTGTCTGTGTGTGTATCTGTATGTGCGACAGTGTATGCGTCTGTGTGTGTATGTGTATCTCAGGGCTCGACAAATCCCTAAAGCCCCAGGTAGCCATGGTGACTAGAAATGTTGTCCTGGCACCTGAAATATGTCGGCCCAGAGCGGCAAGGGAGAATGCAGGTGGCCGACCATGGGAAAACGGAGGCGGCCAGCCGACGACAATTGGGGAGCGGAGGAAAAGCAAAGGTGGCCGGCCAGCCATGGGAGAGCAGAGGCTGGTCTTGAGGGAGAGCAGAGATGGGCCAGCGGCCGCTGTGTGGAATAGACCCAGGGGCAAGGGAGGGAGCAGTCATCTCCCTGCTCTGCTCCCTCGCATGCCCTGCAGGGATGCCGCAAGCCAGAATATGACGTCATTCCGGCCCCAGCATACTAAACCAGCGTTTCCCAACCCTAGTGTTCTGCAAGAACACAATTGGGGTTCTGCTAATTTTTTTTTAAATAAAATGACCGTGGATGGTGAGGGAGCAGTGGGCAGTGATCTCCCTGCTCAGTTCCCTCGCGTGCACAGCAGTGATGCTGGAGCCGGAATATGACATCACTCCGGCTCCGGCATCCCTAAGAGGCGCACGAGGGAGCTGAGCAGGGAGTTCACTGCTCCCTCACTGCCCTCATGCCAGCTGCTCAGCAGCCCCACTGGACCCCAGGGACTGCAAGCTCACCCCAGCAGCCCCACTGGACCCCAGCAGCCCCACTGGACCAATGGGACACAGAGACTCCATGCTCCCAAAGGTAGGGGGGCTGGGTGGAGTAAAATGTTTTAAAAATAATAAATTGTATGTGTGTCTGTTAGGGAGTTTGTATGTATTTGTGTGTCTGTCAAAGCGTATATGTGTGTTTGTCAGTTGTAGTGCATGTGTGCTTTTCAGTGAGTGTGTGAGTGTGTAAGTGTTTGTGAGTGAGAATGTATGTGTGCTTGTAAATGAAAGTGTATATGTGTTTGTATGTGTGTCTGTAAAAGAGTATGTTTGTTTGTCAGTGAGAGTGTATGTGTGTCTGTAAAAGAGTATGTGTGTTTGTCAGTAAGAGTGTATGTGTGTCTGTCAAAGAGTATGTGTGTCTAAGTGTGTCAGTGTGTGTATCTGTGTGTCAAGGTTTGTGTATGTTTTACTATGTGTATCTAAGTGTGTATGTCAGTATGTGTGTGTGTATGTGCCAGTGTGTATCAGTGTATTTGTATGTGCCTATGTGTGTGTGTATGTCAGTGTGTGTATCTGAATGTGTCAGTGTGTGTATATGACACTGTGTGTATGTGTCAATGTGTGTATCTGAGTGTGTGTATGAGCCAGTGTGTGTATCTGTGGGTGTAAGTGTGTGTGTGTATATATCACTGTGTGTATCTAAGTGTGTGAGTATCTGTGTGTCAAGGTGTGTGTGTCTGTGTGTCAGTGTGTATCTGTGTGCCACTATGTGTCAGTATGTGTGTAGGGGAAAGGTACACTAAGTGACAGGGAGGGGAGAGGTACACTAAGGGACAGGGAGGGGAGGTGAGGGGAGAGGAACACTAGCGGACAGGGAAGGGATGAAAGAGTAACACTGAGGGACAGGTAGGGGAGAGGTAAACTAAGGGACAGGGAGGGGAGGTGAGGGGAGATGAACACTAAATATTCTTGAAACAAAAACATCTGACTGGCATGTATATTTTGTGCATTTACCACTTAATTAAAAAAAAATTGCAAAAAAAAAAAAAAAATTAGGATAAACATGTTTAGTTAACAGTAGATTTGTTCTCAAAACGGTGAATGTAGAGAATATCTGTATCAGTAAGTTATCGGCTATCAGTCTGAAAGTTCTTGGTATCGGCTCTCAAAAAACAATATTGGTCGATCCCTAGTCAGGATATGTTTCTATGTGTCTGAGTGTCAAAGTGTGTCAATGTGTGTATCTGTGTGTGTCAGGGTATGTATCTATGTGTCTGTGTATCTGCATGTGTGTCAGAGTATGTATCTGTGTGTCAGGGTGTGTATCCTCAAGTGTGTTAGTGTATGTATCTATGAGTCTGTGTATCTGCATGTGTGTCAGGGTATGTATCTGTGTGTCAGTGTGTGTATATCTGTGTATCTGCATGTGTGTCAGGGTATGTATTGGTGTGTCAATGTGTCTGTGTGTCAGGATGTGTATCTGTGTGTCTGTGTATATGTATGTGTCTGTGTATGTTTGTCTGTGTATCTACATGTGTCTGTGTATTTGCATGTGTTTCTGAGTATCTGCATGTGTGTCAGAGTGTGTATCTCTGTGTCAGTGTGCCTGTGTATCATGGTATGTATATGTGTCACAGTATGTGTCTGTATGTGTGTCAGGGTATGTGTCTGTATTCATGTCCATGCATGTATCTATGTGTCTATGGATCTGCATGTCAGGGTGTGTATCCTTAAGTATGTCAGGTTATGCATCTGTGTGTCAGGGTATGTATCTGTGTGTCAGGGTGTGTGTCTCTGTACCTGTATGTGTGTATCTGTGTGTCTGTGTATATGCACGTGTGTCAGTGACTTATTTTGATTCATCTGCCCGTGTGTCACTGTGGGAATCTTATGTGTCTGTATGTGTATCAGTGTATGCATCTGTGTGTCAGTGTCTGTATCTGTGTATATGCATGTGTGTCAGTGTATGTATCTTTGCTTTAGGGTATGTATCTGTGTGTGTCTGTGAGTCTGTGTGTCAGGGTATGTCAATATGTGTATCTGTGTGTCATTGTATGTTTATATGTGTCTGTGTATCTGCATGTTTGTCAGTATATGTATCTGTGTCAGTGAGTTTGTATGTGTGTCATGGTATGTATCTGTATGTATGTCAGTGTATGTGTCTGTATGTGTGTCAGTGTATTTATCTGTGTGTGTCAGGGTATGTATTGGTGTGTGAAGCTATGTATCCTTAAGTGTGTCAGTGTATGTATATAGGTGTGTGTATCTGCATGTGTGTCCGGGTATGTATCTGTATGTGTATCTGTGTGTCAGGTTATGAAACAGTATGTCTGTATCTGCATGTGTGTCAAAGTCTATATCTGTGTCAGTGTCTGTATCTGCCTGTGTGTCACTGTATCTGTGTGTCAGTGTCCGTATCTGAATGTTAGTGAGAATATCTTTGTCTGTATGTGTGTCAGTGTATGCATTTATGTGTCAGGGTATGTATCAGTGTATGTCTGTGTGTCAGGGTATGTCAATGTGTGTATCTGTGTTTCAGGGTGTGTATCATTAAGTGTGTCACTGCATGTATATATGTGTCTGTGTATCTGCATGTTTGTTAGTATATGTACCAGTGTGTGTATCTGTGTGTCAGTGTGTCTAGGTATGTGTCTGTATATGTGTCAGGGTATGTATCTGTGTGTTAAGGTGCATGTCAAGGTATGTATCCTAAAGTGTGTCAGTGTATGTATCTATGTGTGTGTATCTGCATGTGTGTCAGGGTATGTATCTGTATGTGTATCTGTGTGTCAGGGTATGTAACAGTATGCTGTATCTGCATGTGTGTCAGTGTCTATATCTGTGTCAGTGTCTGTATCTGCCTAAGTGTCACTGTATCTGTGTCAGTATCCATATTTGTATGTCAGTGTGGGTATCTTTGTCTGTATCAGTATCAGAATATGCATCTATGTGTGTCATTGTGTGTTTCAGTGTCTGTATTTGTGTATCTGCATGTGTGTCAGTGTATGTATCTTTGTGTCAGGGTATGTATCTGTGTCAGGTTGGTGTCTGTGTACCTGTATGTGTGTATCTGCGTGTCTGTGTATATGCATGTGTGTCAGTGATGTATTTTGTCTGTATCTGTATATTTTTGTATCATTGTTTCTGTGTGTCTGTGCATCTGTATGTATGTGAGTGTGTGTATCTGCAGGTGTGTCTGTGTATCTGTATCTATATGTGTGTCAGTGTGTGTATCTGCAGGTGTGTCTGTGTATCTGTATCTATATGTGTGTCAGTGTGTGGATCTGCAGGTGTGTCTGTGTATCTGTATCTATATGTGTGTCAGTGTGTGGATCTGCAGGTGTGTCTGTGTATCTGTATCTATATGTGTGTCAGTGTTTATTTCTGTGTGTCTGCATGTGTGACAGTTTGTGTATCTGGAGCAGAGGAGAAGCAGGGTGAGCCTGGGGCGGAGTAGAAGCAGGGAGGTTCTGGGACAGAGGAGAAGCACGGAGGTTCTGAGACAGAGGAGAAGCGCATAGGTTCTGGGGCGAAAGAGAAGCAGGGAGAACATGGTGCGGAGGAGAAGCAGGGAGAGCCTGGAGCAGAGGAGGAGTATAGGGAGCCTAGGGAAAGTAAAAAGGGGAAATTGGACAGAGAAAACGTGTAAATTTGAAATAAATGCAACTATATTAATTACAACATTTTGCTAATGTGAGGGGCACAATTTATGAAAATGGTCTGCCAAGTGGCACTCAAGTGAAAAAAGGCTGGGAACCAATGAGCTAGAAAAATATCTCCAACTCCTCTGATTCTGAGGTACATTCCACAAGGCACTTTGCACACTGTTTAGTGAATAACGTCCCAATCTTTCAACCAAATATTTGAAATGCAGTCTCAGACCTGGCACTAAAGTGAAAAAAAATGTCACACGACACTGAGATTATACCCTGGGGCTTGGAGGTACTGTTGTACCCTTTCCATCCTCAATCATGGTGACTTTTTAGATTGTGCATCCACTTCACTAGTGTTGACAATTATATATTCTTAAAAATGTTTAGTATTATACAAAAAAAACAAACATAAATTTTCTCACATGTGATATTAATATACAATATCGGGCTTAAATCTCCAGCGAGGGACCCTCACACTGTGAAATGCATAAATCAGCTTAAATCGCTCTGCCAGTTTTGCATCTGCTAGAAAAACAGATCAAACCACAAAGATAACTGCCGTGACAACATATTAAGTTAGTTTAAGTTTGCAATAAAACTAGTTAACGGCTCCACCCTTTACCCACTGAAGTTCAAAAAAAATAAAAATTAAACAGAACGTTTTACCAGATATTATTTTCTTAGGCATTCCTCAATTATCGAGCTGCTGACACAAGTCTTTCGTTTATAATAGTCCAAACAGGATGAGCGTTTACTGTAATTCAATGTGCAAACGTATATAAAATATCTATAGGAATGAGACCTCAAAACGTTGGAGTTTTCACTATTTTTGACATAAGAAGCAGTCTTTCCATATTCTGCTCAATTTCTACCAAGTTCCCAGAGTAAAAGATGGATTGACTGATTTGTTCCACATGACTTCAACCACAAAAAAACCCACTAAAGGTGAAGGGACAAGTATTCATTTAAAATACTGGTAGGCTTCGCCCTTGTTGGCCCCTTTTGCTTAATTATTTTATGCGGTTCCGTTAGATATGCTTCACCTTAATGCATTTTCACTGGTAAGAAATTTAGGACTTTATTGCTGTTATCATGTGTGTGTGTTACTGGTGACATCTTTGCGTATTTATTTTTCTCCATTTCACTAAGTGATTTTCCCTACAGTTTTGGTTTTCTAAACTTCATATAAAATGTTAAAATTAACATTAATTAATTATTATTCATATTTAAGTGTTTTTGCTTTGTTCCAATTTACTGTTTTATTTTCCAGCTACCGTATATACTCGAGTATAAGTCGAGTTTTCGGCACATTTTTTGTGCTGAAAACCACCCACTCGACTTATACTAGAGTCAATGTCTGTATTATGGCAACTTACATTGCCATAATACAGACCAGGACCGCTGGGCTCATTACAAGCCCGGTGGTCCTGTTGGGGGCTGGTAGCGAGCTGTAACTTACCTTTACAGCAGCTCCTGTCAGCTCCCTTCTCCTCCGCTCTGTTCAGCTCCAGTGTAAGTTTTGCGAGAGCCGCGGCCGTCAGAGCGTTGCCACAGGTTACCGTGGCAATGCTCCGCGCGGCACGCAGGCCGCAAGACTTACAGTGGAACTGAACGGAGTGGAGGAGAAGGGAGCTGACAGGAGCTGCAGGAAAGGTAAGTAACAGCTCGCTGCCAGCCCCCCTCCTGCACAGCCCATCCGCTGGATAACCAGGGAATAGTGATGACGGGAACACAAACTTTTGCTGCTGCAAACGTTCGCGAACCGGCGAACCGGGCGAACCGCCATTGACTTCAATGGGCAGGCAAATTTTAAAACCCACAGGGACTCTTTCTGGCCACAAAAGTGATGGAAAAGTTGTTTCAAGGGGACTAACACCTGGACTGTGGCATGCCGGAGGGGGATCCATGGCAAAACTCCCATGGAAAATTACACAGTTGATGCAGAGTCTGGTTTTAATCCATAAAGGGCAGAAATCACCTAACATTCCTAAATCACAATCGATATGGATTGACAAATGACATATGACATATTGACACCTTGACATATGGATTGACACCTGTCCTCAGAGACCCTAAAACACACTGACACAGAGCAGAATAGGGACTGTTCACCCTACATAGGGTCACTTGGCAGGTATGGATTGACACCTATCCTAAGGATCCCTGATACACACTGACACAGAGCAGAATAGGGACTGTTCCCCCTACATAGGGTCACTTGGCAGATATGGATTGACACCTGTCCTCAGAGATCATGATACACACTGACACAGAGCAGAATAGAGACTGTTCCCCCTACATAGGGTCACTTGGCAGATATGGATTGACACCTGTCCTCAGAGACCATGATACACACTGACACAGAGCAGAATAGGGACTGTTCCCCCTACATAGGGTCACTTGGCAGATATGGATTGACACCTGTCCTCAGAGATCATGATACACACTGACACAGATCAGAATAGAGACTGTTCCCCCTACATAGGGTCACTTGGCAGATATGGATTGACACCTATCCTAAGGATCCCTGATACACATTGACACAGAGCAGAATAGGGACTGTTCCCCTTACATAGGGTCACTTGGCAGATATGGATTGACACCTGTCCTCTAGGACCCTAATACACACTGACACAGAGCAGAATAGGGACTGTTCCCCCTACACAGGGTCACTTGGCAGATATGGATTGACACCTATCCCAAGGATCCCTGATACACACTGACACAGAGCAGAATAGGGACTGTTCCCCCTACATAGGGTCACTTGGCAGATATGGATTGACACCGGTCCTCAGAGACCTAACTGTGTAATAATGGTAATACTATTACCTATTATATAATATTGGCAGGGGCAAGGAAATTCCCTCTAAATAGATGGGTATAGGCAGAGGCGGCTCTCTAATTAGGCGGTTTAGGCGGCCGCCTAAGGCCTCGCGCTGGCTGGGGCCTCCGGCCGCCTAAACCGCCTGTTGGCAGAGTGTGTCAGGTCCTCAGTCAGTGACCGAGGACCTGACACCAGGAGGGGGCCCGGCGGCTTGCCCGGTATGCCGCCGGGTGCGAGGCCCCTCCTGGCTGCCAGGCCGGCCACCGCAGACACTGGTCTGCAGCTCCGCAGTGTGCAGAGCTGCAGACCATGTGACTCACGAGAATTGGCCAATCAGAGCGTTGCCGCGGGTTACCACGGCAACGCTCTGAAATCTCGCGAGATTACACGGTCTGCAGCTCTGCGGAGCTGCAGACCGGGAGCAGTGGCCACCGGACCACCAGGGAGCCCACTGGACCACCAGGGAAAGGTAGGCTCTCCCTCCCCATCACCCCCCACCACACTCAGGCTCACCCCGACCACCATCACCCCCCACCACCCTCAGCTTCACCCCCCACCACCCTCAGCCTCACCCCCACCACCATCACCCCCACCACCCTCACCCCCCACCACCACCATCATCCCCCACTACCCTCATCTTCACCCCCACCACCACCACCCTCAGCCTCACCCCCACCACCACCCCACCCTCACCCCCACCACCATCACCCCTCCCCTCCCCACCTTCACCATCACCACCCACCACCATCACCACCCACCACCATCACCCCCACCACCCTCACCATCACCCCTTCCCACCACCCTCAGCCTCACCCCCACCACCCTCAGCTACACCCACCACCACCATCAGCTTCACCCCCCCACCACCATCACCATCACCCCCACCACCCTCAGCCTCACCCCCCACCACCATCACCCACCATCACCATCACCACCCTCAGCCTCACCCCCCACCACCCTCAGCCTCACCCCCCCCACCATCACCCCCACCACCATCACCCCCACCACCATCACCCCCCTCACCCTCACCCCCCACCACCACCATCATCCCCCACCACCCTCATCTTCACCCCCCACCACCATCACCCCCACCACCCTCAGCCTCACCCCCACCACCACCCCACCCTCACCCCCACCACTATCACCCCTCACCACCTTCACCATCACCCCCCACCACCATCACCCACCATCACCACCCTCAGCCTCACCACCCACCACCCTCACCCCCACCACCCTCACCATCACCCCTCCCCACCTCCCTCAGCCTCACCCCCACCACCCTCAGCTACACCCACCACCACCATCAGCTTCACCCCCCCACCACCATCACCATCACCCCCCCCACCACCCTCAGCCTCACCCCCCACCACCATCACCCACCATCACCATCACCACCCTCAGCCTCACCCCCCACCACCCTCAGCCTCACCCCCACCACCATCACCCCCACCACCATCACCCCCACCACCATCACCCCTCACCACCCTCACCATCACCCCTCCCCACCATCACCCCCACCACCCTCAGCCTCACTCCCACCACCCTCAGCTACACACCCCCACCACCGTCACCATCACCCCCCACCACCCTCAGCTTCACCCCCACCACCCTCACCATCACCCCTCCCCACACTCAGCCTCACCCCCACCACCCTCACCATTACCCCACCCTCAGCCTCACCCCCACCACCCTCAGCCTCACCATCCCCCATAAGCCCCACCACCCTCAGCCTCACCTCCCACCACCCTCAGCATCACCCCTCACCACCCCCAGCTTCACCACCCACCACCACCCTCAACATCACCAACCTCAGCATCACCCCCCTCACCCCCCTCAGCAACACCCCCCTCAGCCTCACCCCCCACCACCCTCAACATCACCACCCTCAGCATCACCCCTCACCACCCTCAGCATTACCCCCCACCACCCTCAGCATCACCACCCTCAGCATAACCCTCCGTCCCCACCCTCAGCCTCCCCCCACTCACCATCACCCCCTCCTTCTCACATCACCCCCTCTCACTCTCACATTATTCCCTCTCACTCTCACATTACCCCCCCACTTTCACATTACCCCCCCACTCTCACATTAGCCCCCCCCCACTCTCACATTAGCCCCCCCCACTCTCACATTAGCCCCCCCACTCTCACATTAGCCCCCCCTCTCTCACATTAACCCCCCCACTCTCACATTAGCCCCCACTCTCACATTACCCCCCCACACTCACATTACCCCCCTCTCACTCTCACATTACTCACTCTCACATTACCCCCCTCTCACTCTCACATTACCCCCTCTCACTCTCACATTACCCCCTCTCACTCTCACATTACCCCCTCTCACTCTCACATTAACCTCCCTCATTCTCACATTAACCTCCCTCATTCTCACATTAATCCCCTCACTCTCACATTAACCCCCCTCACTCTCACATTACCCCCCTCACTCTCCCATTACCCCCCTGTTACGACACTCGCCGCCTGGGGAGTGAAGCCGCCGTTTAGCCGATAATCCCCTTTCTCCAGAAATGCAGTTCCAGCATAACCGATCATAAGACTCCCGACCGGAGCATACGAATGCGGTAACTCCCGATCAGCAATCCATCCGAAATCCTTCCACAGCTAGAAATAAACGAAAACGCTGTCCCAATAGTCAATCCCTCCACAAACGAGACAAAGCTCCGTTTTGAAGGTCAAGCAGAATGTGTTTAATGGGGGCTACCTGCCCAGTATTTATGCAGGTCTCCACCAGGTAGACACTCCCCTAGGGGACCTGGTGGAAGACTGTAAAATATATTTAACAGTAGCCAATCGCAGTGGCCATAACACAAGCCCTCCCCATTTTACCCATAAGACATTTCTTCCTATCCCGGAGATAATTAGGGAGAAATCTAATTAACTCCGAGGATAGGAACCATCGCCATTTTAAACACAAACATACAAAATGCAATAAAATACATAAAATCCGAAATACCGAAGATATAGTGTTCGTCCAACGTATCCCCAGATAGCCTGAATCTGAAGGCATATTCCTGCCGAATAGCGCTCAGATCCGAAGTACACAGTCCAATCGCCATGGAGTCAAAGTCTCTCATAAGTCTTTCGGTGTACGAATGACTCCATGGGCCGGCTATCTGGGTAAGTCCATACGGATGAAGAAAACCCCCGAACGGAACAGGGTTCGTATGCCTCCAAGGGAATAGAAGGAGGGACGGCCGTCTCCAGCGGTGTTCGGTAGATAAAGAGTCCGTTTTTAGATCCATGGGTTTTGCACCGAACACCGCTGATTCGCCTCGTGTCCAAAATGGCCGCCGCCTCGTGGTCGGCATACGAACGACGACCACCCGTATGAAATGGAATGGAGAGGTGTTTGCGGTTAACCACAGCGTTCTAATTTGTGGTCAAGGTGTTAATGAGCCGCACACTCCTCTCCTGGGTGGCCGATGTTCGGTAGTTTTATTCGGTACTTTAGGAAACGAAAAACCAATAGCGTACGGACAGGAAATCCACGAATCCCATGGAAACAGATGAACCCGCAATACAGGTCTATGCAGTAGGGTTCGTCACACGGCTCCCCCCTTGTGGAACACTCCGGCAGACCCGGCTTGGCCCTTTAGCGGGTCAACGTGGGGATGACCGGACTAGGAAGTAGTAAGGACGTCGGTTTGCCGGGATAACCCATCTGCATTCCCATTCTGCTTACCGGGTCGGTAACTGATGGTGAAGTTATATGGCTGTAATGCTAAACTCCACCGCAGCAGTCTACCATTGTCTCCCGAGACCCGGTTAAGCCAAACAAGGGGATTGTGGTCCGTGATAAGGGAAAATTCCTGTCCATACAAATAGGGGCTCAATTTCTTCAATGCCCAGACCAGGGCCAAACACTCTTTCTCTACTGCCGCATAACTCACTTCCCGGGGTAACAGCTTTCGACTGAGGTATGCGACAGGGTGTTCTCCTCCATCTTCCCCGACCTGGCTTAGCACAGCCCCCAGTCCATACATGGAAGCATCTGTATGGACGAGAAAACGTTTGTTAGGAAGTGGGGCAGCCAGGACAGGGGCATTCATGAGGGCCTGCTTAAGTGCTTGAAACGCAGCTTCACAAGCTGGAGACCACAGGACCTGCTTAGGGAGGTTCTTCTTAGTCAGGTCTGTCAGGGGTTTAGCTATCGAGCTATAGTCGGGGACAAAGCGTCTGTAATACCCTGCAGTCCCTAGGAAGGCCAATACTTGGGTCTTGGTTATAGGTGTGGGCCAGTTCGCTACTGCCTCTATCTTGGCCGGCTCTGGTCTCTGGCTCCCACACCCTACCCTGTGACCCAAGTATTGTACCTCAGCCATACCTAGATGACACTTCTCTGGCTTTAACGTCAGGCCAGCGGCCCGAATTTTATCCAGTACTACCCCTATGTGTACCAGGTGTTCCTCCCAGGACTCACTGTAGATCGCAATATCATCCAGGTATGCACAAGCAAAGTCCTGGAAGCCATCAAGGAGCCTATCCACCATTCGTTGGAAGGTAGCTGGGGCGTTCTTCATCCCAAATGGCATAACCTTAAATTGGTATAAGCCAAAGGGGGTGACGAAGGCCGACTTGGGGATGGCGTCCTTGGCCAGGGGAATCTGCCAGTAGCCCTTACACAGGTCTATGGTGGTCAGGTAGCGTCCCCTGGCAATGCGGTCTAATAACTCGTCTACCCGTGGCATCGGGTAGGCGTCAGTGGTGGTCCGCTCGTTGAGCCTCCTGTAGTCCACACAGAACCGGGTGGTCCCATCTTTCTTAGGCACCAGGACTACAGGGGAGGCCCAAGGGCTATCGGAGTGCTCGATGACCCCAAGCTGGGTCATCTCCTCTATCTCCTTCCGCATTCCTTCTCGGACTGCTTCAGGGATACGGTAAGGGGGCTGTCGTAAGGGGTTCTGTCCAGGGGTCTCTACCTTATGTACAGCTAGGGTAGTGTAGCCGGGTTCTTGGGAGAACGTCGCCTGCTTCTCCCACAGAAGCTGTTTCGCCTGTTCCTTCTCCGTGGGGCTTAACCTGTCCCCTAGCTGTACGAGCTCAGTCAGATCCGTCTGGGCACCTCTGGCTAATAGGTCGGGTAGGGGTAAGCTTTCGGTATCGTCTGCAGCGG